>NW_017189516.1:45328467-45997371 GCF_001704415.2 Capra hircus
CTGTATATATACCCTACGTGCATGCTCCTGTGTTCAGTCCTCAGTCGTGTCTGACTCTTAGTGACCTTTATGAACCTACCAGGATCCTCTGTCCATGGAATTTCCAGGCAAGAATACTGGAGTGGGTTGCCATTTCCTCCTCCAGGGAATCTTTTTGACCCGCTGATCGAAACCTGGGTCACCTGCATTGGCAGGTGCATTTTCTACCACTAAGCCACCTGGGAAGCCCATAATATACCCTGTATCTACATATACGTAAATAACATTTAACCTAAGAAGAACTTGGAAGTTTTAAGCTACGTGTTGGAACTTCCAAAGCTTCCAGCGCAGTTGTACATTTCACATTCAATGTGTTTGCTATCAGTCAGTGACATAATCATTTATTGAATACCACTTTGGATTGTAAAGAGATGGACATATATACAGCCTTTTGGAACCTAGTTAGTTCCAAAGTAATAAAAAGCTTCTCAGCCGTTCCAGCCTGAGAGTTTCAGATCCTAGAGTGGTAGTCACCTCGTGACTCCTGAAGCCAGGTCTGTGCCACCTATTTTCATTCCTTGTCACTGGAAGTGTCCCAGATGGGGTGGGAATGCCATTGACCCTCCCTCCCAGCCCTTCCCAACTGGCAGTCATTAGACTCTGGAAGAAGCAAACAGATCCTTCTTGGAAAGAGTTCGAAACTTTTGTTCTGTGAGTAATTGCATTCCTGATAAAGCTTGTGGTTGTGTTGTTTTTAAATTTATTCCCGGGCTTTAGCCTGTGTTTGTTTTTAGGAAAGATTCTATGCATTGACAATATGCTGTACTTTCTAAAAATTTTTTCAAGAAGTAAACTGGAATGTTCTGATTTTCATGTTGTTAGAGTTCTTATCCCAGGAGAAAGATAGTGTATCTAATTTGTGGTTATTTCCCCTGGATTTGGTATTCCCTGTGATTGGAGCTTTCTGAGTTTTTCTTGTAATCAGCACTGTCATAGTTAAGATTTATGTACTTCTTACTCAATAAGGTTGGATATTTGTACTGGTTTTGTGAGTACGTGGATGAGGTGTGTGAAATAGAGTACGTGGATGAGGTGTGTGAAATAGATTCAACTATTCAGGCACTCTTAATACCAGAGCTACTGCCATGGTTCATCAGAAATCAGGGAAAAAACTTCATCATTGGCCTGAATGAACTGAAGTTCATAGTAAGATTGTGGTCATTATTCATTACCTCTTTTCTTTCAAACAGTAAAACTCTTGGTTTCTGTGGACAAGGCTGCTTTTTAATGGCATGTTCTCCAAACAAGCTGTTAGGCCACCCCCTCCCCAATACCACAGACCACATCTGTTCCACTGTTGATTAGCTGAGGTGTGGAGGAAAGAAGAGAGGCTGTAGCTATGTAATTACCAGTAATTTAATTCTTGTTGAGCCTCCTCATTTCCTTCTATTCTAACTCCACCTACCCTTCTTCCTGCTCTCTGTTGTAAATTCTATTTCATGTTGGCTACTTGTGGAAAATAATCTTTGATGGGTATACAGCTGTTTTTCTAAAATTTTACATTTACCTTACAGTGAAGCTTTTATTTTCTCCTGGTGGCAAAAATCTCTTGATAAGACAAATAAAGAAAATACTAAAGTGAGTACATCTCTTGGAGCTAGTTTTCCTGCTTTCTTATGTTCTTTTTCTGTTGATGCTGTTTTCAACTGTCGAAAAATATTTATCAAATATATTCTTCCTTAAAGGAACTAATGCAAGGCATGGAAAAGTGTGAGGAAAACAAATAGAAGAAATAGTCCTGGTTCATAATATTAATGTGCAGTGTAATTAGCGACGTAAATATGTGCATGTAAAACAATGATGCAAGTTAACATATAATAATTGTAGCATATAATAATTGCAATAAATTTGTCAAGGCCATAAGGCAGAGGTAGTATTCTACTCTTTTTCTTTCTCTTTGGGATAAGGTAGGCTTAAAGGAAATATGAATTTGAGCATTTTAGTTAATATGTCACAGTAGAAGAACTATCACAGGCTTGCTCTTTGAAGAAAGTTCACAGTAATCTTTACATATCTTAAAAGCCTAGGTTTTCAAGATGTGATGCTTTTTGTGAGCCTGTTTTCAGGAGAATGGAGTTCAGGTGGAATATTTTTAAAAACTGCTTGTTTTTTAAATTTTCAAATAAATTGAAAAATGTATTTGGTGTATCAGTCATCAGGCTTCCAGCAGAAGAGAGATGACACTGGCCTTAATAGGAGAATTTGATAAAGGGATTGTCTACCAAAATGTGGGTGGTGTAATAGTACTATTGCAAGAACAGTTGTGGGGATTTCCTGCTAGTAATAGCAGGGATGCTGAACTCTCAGGTGACAGGGAGTTGGAGGAGGAACAGATGCCTAACCCCCAAAGAGAGGGTTGGGTAAGGAGGGCCTTCTGATCATAGATGGATAGATTCAGCCAGCCCTGACATGAACCTCAGGGGAGAAAGCCAGAGGTGTAGCCTGCACTCATTTCTCTGCCAAACTCAAGTAGAAATTAGGACCAAGGGAACCTTTTCGATGTAGTCTGTTAGGTCACCCTTCCCTCCCACACGAGCAGGGTGGAGCATGGAACTGGATGAGCAAAAAAGCAAGATACGTGGCATATTTTGGAAATTTTGTAAGTTTGCCTAAATATGAGAAATCTTTCTTGGATAACACCAATCCTATACAGTAAATAATCTCTGGCAATAGGAGTATGGCAGGAATCGGTATGCTTCTTGACATATCAGTCACTTTTCAAGCATTTGCTTGCACAAGGAGTCATTGATATACGTTAGTGGTTCTCACTCCAGGGGCGATTTTGGCCCCTGTGGTTTATTTGACAGTGTCTGGAGGCATGTTCGTGTGTGGGCTTTGTCGTTAGGATCTGGTGGAGGTAGTGATGATGAAGCGAAAACAGTGAAGTGCCTTTTCATTCCATCAGGATAGGCGCCCAGGTGGTTGTTTAAGAGTCTGATCCAAGCAGTGACCATTGCTTTTGGTGAGAAGAAATGACTGAGCTTTGAAAGAACAGTTCAAGTGGTGTGCTGAGAATGAAATTACAAGACAGCATAGGTTGTGTACGTTAAATGTGACAAGGGTGGGGAAGTCAAGCCCTAAAAGATAAAGAAGTGAGACCACTCTGAATAATTGGGATGTAAATGGCAACCTCCTCAAGGGCATGGACTACATTTTAGGTACCTTATGAGCAGTGAGCACATGTCTTGAGCAGTACAGACTGTCAGTACTTATTTGTCAAGGGAATGAGTACCCTAATTGAGAAATGGTTTGGAACAGAAAGAAAGGCCTCCAGTGGAAAGGACAGATAAAAATGCTAGGAAGGGAGGAGGTGAGATTCTTATGTGAAGGGAAAAAACTCTGGGCTGCAAAGAAATGAGAAAGCTAGGCCTTAAAGGGCATATTGGTTATGCCAGTCGAGCTCATTGCATCTCTGGCTTCTAGACTTTATGTGTTTCCCTCACCTGGACCTTTGTACCTCATGGCTTCGTTTTCTTTAAGATGCATAGGTAGGGACAAGGATATTTAAAATGATGTTTATATGGAGAAAACAGAAACCATTTGTGCCTTCCTCATTTATCAGCACTGCCTTCCCTCCCTTTAATATTAAGGGCCATCATGCCTGCATGGACCCTGAGCTCCTCCTCACTTTGGACTCAGGCGAAGATTTAGGTATGCCTCCAAAGAGACGATTTTAATGATCAGTCCATTGGTGTGGTACTTGGTATGACTGGCTCAGTCATCCTGTTTTATGTTCCTGTAGCGGCAACTCTTGAGTTCTGTTCGCTTTCATTGTCAGACAGGGAAAGCTGCTTACTTGGAGATAACCGCATTAAGGGCAGTGAAACTCCTCTTATGTTGAATCCTTTCCTCATTGCTGAGCCCATTGTAAATGCTTATTGAATACATGGATTTATGGAGGGTTACTCCTAAGATGGCAAAGAGAAGTGGTAGAGTGAGATAGGCAAGATATATATAAGAAACCTTGACCATGAAGTGTTCTGTCTTCTGAGTGGCACATGACAGTAGATTGCCTTGATGTGTTCAAGAGAATTGGGTGTAGAATTAATCAAAAAGGAAGGAGGAGGAATTCAAAATACTGGAATGGGAACTGGAGGTAACAAGAGGGATGCTCTTTGGAGCAAGAGTCTGCTGCTGCTGAAGGCTGTGGCCTGCTAGTAGACGCGGGCCAGGTAAATCTGAAATGTTCACCATCAAGACTCATCAGCATCATTAAAACAATGTCTCCCATCCAACTTTTTAGCTAATCTTGTGTGTGTGTGCTCAGTCACTCAGTTGTGTCTGACTCTTTGCGACTCCCTGGACTGAAGCCCTCCAGGTTCCTCTGTCCTTGGGATTTCCCAGGCAAGAATACTGGAGAGGGTTTCCATTTCCTCCTCCAGGGGATCTCTGTGACCCAGGAATCGAACCCATGTCTCTTGGGTCTCCTGCAGTAGCAGGGAGATTCTTTACCACTGCACCACCTGGGAGCCGCAGCTAATCTTATAGATTTTTTTCGTTCTAAATAACCAGCTTTATCGCTGCTAATTTCAGAAACATGTTTTTGCTGTCTTATCACAGATATTAAAAAGAGCACTACCATCTATCTACCCATGCTCAAGCCAAAAGTCAAAGTTTTATTTTGGGTTTTCTCTCAATTTCCTGACTTCCCACATCTCAGCCCTGAGCATATCCTGATTCTACAATGCTTCCCATCCCTCCCTGCTGCCCACCTTCACCTGCGCCCATGCCACCTCTGCTCTGGACTATTGCTTCTATTCCTCCAGCCCTACAACCACTTCTCCATGTGCAGGATCTTGTCGTTCCCTTGGTTTCATCCCAGCATCTATATTTCTCACATAGTATTGGTTGGCCAAACAGTTCGTTTGGGTTTTCCATACGATGATACAGAATGAACATAAACACATACATGCTCAAGATGTGTTGAATATATAAAAAAAGCATACAAAAGTTATGATGGGTAAGGTTCCTTTCAGAAAGCCAGTGAACTAACCAGCCTTTGAATTCCCTAATCAAAACCACACATTATCTCTGTAATTATAATCATAGTAGTCACAGATTTGTTAAGGCTCATTTGTTTTTCTCCTTCCCCTGTGACTGATGGTTGACACTCATTTTTTAGGATGGTTAGTGAAGGATTTATCAGTGACATCAGAGCAAGCAAAATGAGTTGCTCCTCTTTGGTCATCTCTTGGATAAATCAAGAACCAGGCAACTCTACTGTAGTTTCAGGACTGATTCAACATAAGCATAAAATCTGCCAAGTTTGAGCTGAGGCTAATCTTTTTGGAGTTGTGACTCATTTTTGAATTGTGTGAAAGCTGTGGATTCTTTATCCAGAAAAAATGTCCATATATACACAAATACAGAATTTTGTAGACGATGAAAGAAGTTCATAGACTGAGGCTACAGTGCAAAGAGTCGGACATGGAGGTAGCTTGTGTAGTTGAAAATGCATCTTCAAATTATGTTGTTTTATTTGGAGTGGGTGAAAACATCTTTTCTTGAGATATAAACTATTGAAAGTAATGTGGCAAAATATTGGCAGAGGACCATATGTAAAATAGATAGCCAACAGGAATTTCCTGCATGTTTCAGGAAGCTCAAACAGGGGCTCTGTATCAACCTAGAGGGGTGGGATGGGGAGGGAGATGGGAGGAAATTCAGAAGGGAGGGAATATATGTCTGTCTATGGCTGATTCATGTTGAGGTTCCGTCTAGTCAAGGCTATGGTTTTTCCAGTGGTCATGTAGGGATGTGAGAGTTGGACTGTCAAGAAAGCTGAGCGCCGAAGATTTGATGCTTTTGAACTGTGGTGTTGGAGAAGACTCTTGAGAGTCCCTTGGCCTGCAAGGAGATCCAACCAGTCCATCCTAAAGGAAATCAGTCCTGGGTGTTCTTTGGAAGGACTGATACTAAAGCCGAAACTCCAATACTTTGGCCACCTCATGCGAAGAGTTGACTCATTGGAAAAGACCTTGATGCTGGGGGAGGATTGGGGGCAGGAGGAAGAAGGGACAACAGAGGATGAGATGGCTGGATGGCATCACCGACTCGATGGACATGAGTTTGAGTGAACTCCGGGAGTTGGTGATGGACAGGGAGGCCTGACGTGCTGCGATTCATGGGGTTGCAAAGAATCGGACACCACTGAGTGACTGAACTGAACTGAACTGATGGCTGATTCATGTTGAAGTTTGACAGGAAACATAAAATTCTATAAAGCAGTTATCCTTCAATTAAAAATAAATAAATTTTAAAAAATATTGGCAGATGGGGATGTGGCAGAAAAGAGACTTTTTTTCCCCCTGTGGTTCTTAATTGAGAGCATAACTGAATCTTAAGGGGTAGGGAATTGTAAGGGGTTTTGTTTGTTTTTTTATCAAAGAAAAGAAAAAGCTGGGAATCTTTGGCTTTTTTTTTTTTTTTTTTTGCCCTTTTTTTGTTGAGGGCGTAGAGGAACATGCAAGGTAAGTACCTCATCCCTGCAGACCATACCCATCTTAACCCAGAGAGCAACCCTGGCTGCTGCTGTCAGGGAATGGAGGATGGAAGGAGAGAAATTTTTAATGCATTTGCCCAGGTTGAGCACAGTGCCCTTCCTTGCCTTCCTGTTTTAGTTCATCTTGATGTCTCCATTGAACAGGTACATGCAAGAAAGGAGATTTTCCTCTTGGCTAGAAGTTCTTAGAAAACATTCAGTATTCTTTAATTCATCTTCTTTGGGCTAAAGGAGAGCTGTTTTAACTTCTTGTCAGGGGTTCTGGTATTCCTAATGCTATATCCGAAGCTGGTTTGTTTTTTGTTAAATCACTAGAGCAGAAGGTCCAGCTGTCTAAGCACTAAAAAGTAAGTATGCAGTGCTGTATTACCAGCGTTGTGGCTCTTTTTTTCCCTCCTGCATGATATATTAACTAAGCAGAAAATTTAAAAGAACAAAGACAATAAAAGTAATGTTTGTTAGTGGTGGTTTGAGATATTTCAGGAGAGATGAGATGTGAAGAAAAGCAATGGCCATATTTAGAAAAGCTGCCTCAAACCCAACAGTATCTATTGAAGTAAACTTGATGACAGACTTTTTTCCTCTTCATGAATCATTGTATTCCTATAAAAGCGAAAATTCCTCTTCATCTAAACAAACGGCTTCCACATCTGTTTTCTTAGTCTCTCAAAAGGGTGTCTTTGGCTTGCATTTTTTTTTTTAAGAAAAAAGTGTTTATCCGTTTAAAATGAAAGATTGTCAAAAGCAGTTTATACATCAAAATCCAAGTTGGTCTTCAGCTTCTAAGGATTAGTTAAGGATGATCTGGTGGTAATGGAGGTTGTATAGGGGAAAAAAGAAAACACATTTTGATTCTGCATAGTAAATTCTCCCTAACTGTCTTCTTTAAATCTTATTGATTTATATTTAATTTTACATGCTCTTCTGGTTTTGGGGCCTGATTGAGTAGGTAACTTTGTCACTGGCAGCACATCCCAATATTTTAATGCTTCGCACTCAGAGTTCTAAAAATAAATATTTTCTGAATTAGTAGCAGGAGAGTTAACCTGTTAGTCCCATTGCCTAAGAACTGACCTGTAGTTAGATTTTTGTTGTTGTCCATAGTCTGTGCTCTCCTACCAAGTCACTAAGAGAAACACTCAGAACTGATGTGTAAAAAACTATATACTCTTTTCTAAAGCACTTGCTTAGTTTTCAGTCTCCAGTGAGTCTGCACACTCTCCAGGGTTTAGTCTCTTCTTGTGTGACAGGCTACCCTGCCCTTGAGCCCATCCTGCCATTTAAAAATAAAGAATGAGAAGCAGCTGAAGTTCTGGCTTGTTTGCAGCTGACAGGAATCTGATCTACTGCTTGGATTCTTTATCTGGGGACCCACATGCCCGCAGTATGTGGCTCGTCCTAGCCATGCCATCTGCAGTCACAGTTTAAGAGGGTGGGAGGAGAAGAGGTTGTCTCCAGAGGAAAAAAATTTTTTTTTGTATGTAAAGATCAGGGAGAATGGCTGTAGCTCAGTACATGGGATCACGGGCTCCTGTCTTTTTCCCACTCAGTGGCATTTCTGACCCCTCATGAAGTGCTCCTCTCTCAGGAGCCTCGAACAACTATTTACAAGACCATTTAAAATTACTGTTAATTGTGTGTACTTTCAACCTTGAACTATTAAGCCAGTCCTATGTTTCACTTCCTTTTTTACATCAGTAGCCAACTGACTAGCTGCCCACACTTTGATTTCCTTTGGTCCACAGAGGCAATTAATGGTAACAAGAAGCTTAAGTAAATGTCTTATAAAGAGAAGCAATCTCAACATTCTCTCTACACTTAATGATTCCGTGAGGATCAGTCAGGGGAAACAGTCTTCTTCTCAAGATTCCAAAAGGCAAATACATCTCTTACTCTACTGCAACAGGCAGTGAACTACACACTGCACCTCTATCATTAGGTTGCTTACACAATAGTTCACAAAACTTCAGAGATGCTTTCATAACTAACAGGAGGTCTCATGCAGTAAAACTGTAAATGATCATTTTAATGAAGAACTGAGAGGCAATTTCACTATGACAGAAACCAGCACAATATTGTAAAGCAATTATCCACCAATAAAAAATTTCAAAAAGTTAAGGCTGTACATGCCTGAGATAAACTCTTCTATTAATAATGCACAACCTCAAAGACTTTACCTGCAGTTTCCAAGGTCAACTGGTTGACAATTTGAAAAAGGTTTTTAAGCCTATATCAAAAACCCATAGAATAGTCTTAAAATACTTATATAAATTTAAATCAATACTATAAAATCTTAGGATATACATACATTTTAGTCTTCAAATCCACAGATATTTCACAGACCTCTGGTAATTGTGATATTCAGTTACACATATATGTCTACCAGAATTTGTTTGATTTTAATCTAGCAAAAATGCATTATTCAAGAAACACATAGAATTCAAGATCAATCACAAAATCAACAAGCAGTGGAAACCCAAATATCCACCAACAGATGAATGAATAAAGAAAATGTGATGTGTACACTCAGCGGAATATTATTTGGTCTTTAAAACAAAAATAGGAAATCCTGTCACATGCTCTAACATAGATGAAATAGATGAATCTTTAGGACATTATGCCAAGTGAAATACACAAAATACAAGTACTGTATGATTTCACTTATATGAGGTATCTAAAGCAGTCAAATTCATAGAAACAGAAAGTAGTATAGTGGTTAACAGGCTTCAGGGAGGGAGAAAAGGGAAGCTGTTGTTTGCTGAGTATAGTTTCAGACTTACAAGATAAACAAGACCTGGAAAACTGTCTCATGACAATATGAATATGCTAAACACTACTGAACTGGACACTTACAATGGTTAGGCTAGTAAGTTTTATATTTTTTACCATAAGTTTTATATTTTTTACCATAATTTTTAAAAGACAACACAAATCAGCTTTGAAAAATTAAAGATTAGAAAGTTTATTCTTTAAAAAATATATTTACCTAATATTTCTTTTCCATTGCTTTTATAAGAACATAAGACATAAATGGCACAAAATAATACAGTCTTAGTCCTGCATATCAAAGTTAGTTACTCAAAAGTTTTTTGGTATAACCGAAATTTAATAAGACATTTTGGCTCAGACGGTAAACAATCTGCCTGCAATGCAGGAGACCTGTGTTTGATCCTGGGTCTGGAAGATCCCCTGGAAGAGGGCATGGCAATCCACTCCAGTATTCATGCCTGGAGAATCCCCATGGACAGAGCATGGTGGGCTACAGTCCATGGGGTCGCAAAGAGTCAGACACAACTGAGCAACTAACACTTTTTTCCCTGTGAGCAGAGTATTTCCTAAAAATATACATACAGCAAGGAGACTTGGAAAGTTACTTTGGCCAAACCTTTTTGTATTGCATTTCATGCCCCAGACTAGAAGCCCAACTTCACCAAAGCGAAAAGTTTGAAAAAAAAAAAAAAGAAGAAAGAAAGCAGGCACAAACTGCCCTGTGCATAAGTCTGCCTACTAGTAGAGCTGGTTTTAAAATATATCTTAAGAAAGCTTGGGATTCAGTAATACAGATAAAAAAGATCCAACTTGAGCACTGAATCCTAAGGATACTCTCCATCAGTGACTGAAAAAAGGAACTGTGAATTATCAATCCCTAAAGACTAAATAAAAGACTTGCTTGTATTTGAAGGAAGAGCCATCTTAGTTAATACAGGAATGAATGAGGAAATACAGTTTTTGGTTTGTCTTAAGCCTAGATCACTTTTATTCACAATTTCTAAATTATATTTTCCTGGTTAAGCTTTGTTGTCATTTGTTTGTATTTAAATAGTTTCCAGGCGCCCAATTTCCCTTTCTTACATTGCTGGCTGCCACAATCCTCAACTGCAAATTTATTAAATGTCATAAGCACTTGAGAAAATAAGAAATAATCATCTAAAACACAGTGAGGATAAACCCAAGCAGTTTCTCCATCAGAAAATGAGGCCCCGCACTCTGTGACAATCGCTCTAGGGAAGTTGTTTTGACAGTCATCAACGGCAAATAGAAATCTGTCCTCAACCTATATTATAGAAAACATTTAAGTACAGTTTTGTAAGCTCCAGACTATCCACAGATCTATAACAAGGTTGAGAAAAGCACAAACCACTGTCTTTTCACATGCTTTGCTATAGTTTACAGCTTCTCCTGAATAGTTTTACAGCTCTTACTCAATTTAGGAAAAGAAAAGAGGGGGAAAAGGCTATACAAATCAGATCCACCCAACCAGGCTGCAGAAAAGATACAGGAGAGAAGAGAAAAGTGCCTTTAAAAAGACTCCATGCAATAATTATGTTCTCCTGCTTTACCCCCTTCCTTCCCCGTGCATTACCCTGTCAGCATGAGTCTTCCAGATGACTTCTAAGTGGCAATAAGAGAGTAAGCATTCTGTTAACTGGGGAAAAGGTGGACAAAATAAATACAGTCACTTCAGACTTTCTGAAGACAATGGAACATCTAAAGTTGCTTAATACAAATGGTAAGACCTCCCTGGACTATGGATTCAACCACCGCATTGTTTCACCAAGAGGAATTTTCTTAGATGATGATTCAGAATTTTTCACATGCTACAGGGGTGTTCTACAGCAGCTATCAGAATGCTGAGATCCAATCAACTCTGGCTTAAGAAGACCCCTGGGTTTTACATCAGTCCTGATTCTGGCTCAGTGGGACCCTACAGACTTCCATTTTCTCATTTGTAAAATGAGAGGGTTGGACTAAAGCTCCTTTCAATATAAATGAGTCCAGCAATCTAATGTTTAGTAACCTTTGAAAAAAATCTTCTATGTATTCCATTTCTACTATTCTAATTTTTATTTTGCAGAGTTCTACACCATGCACATAATGTAACACAAAAACAAGTGTGAACACAGATCTATCCTCTCTATGGCTTCTACATTCCAAGGACCTTTGGATACTACACACAATCCTCCTACTGAAGGCTACAAAGCTGTTGGTTTTATAAATTCTAAAGATTAAAAGGGGAAGCAAAGCCTTCTTAAGGCACCAGGCTTAACACTCTAGCTCACTCTAGCTCAAAGTACATGCAATGAGACCCTAGGCCTTGAAAGTATCAGAACCATCCCCATAAAGTTCACTCCCTGTGTGTACATCACTGTTTCAAACCACTCTGATAATGCATTTGCATGCTCTAGATTCTGGCTGGTAAAGTGATACTATTCAAAAGGGGTAAAATTAATATGGCTACGTAAGAGTATCCACTGTAAAATTCCGTAGATGCTTAAACATATTAACCCACCTGGCATACACAACAGCAGTCCTCTGGGCCACTAGCTACAGACATACACTGGTAATGATAGCAAAATGTAATGATGCCGTGAGTTCTTCGTGTATGCTGTCGAATGCCAGACAGTAAACAAAGGACAAGCCAGAACATTAAAACCTGTGGACTGGACAATTTTTTTCAAGACTTTAACTCCCACTTTTTCCTGGGCATTATGAAATAACAGGCTTTATAAACAGAAAAGGAAAAAAATGGCATTTCACTGAAAATTTGAGCAGTTATGGTTGTATCGCCTAAAACATTAAATAACAGACATGGTGTGATTATATCTGTTTAAAATCCCACTAGTTATCTAACAAATGAACAGTTAAATCTCTTGCTTTCAAGATAATACCAAGTTGCATGAAAGAATCTCAAAGCACTTTATATACTACATGTCATTAACTCCCATAAATCCTTGACAAGTGTGGCAAAAAGCCAATGCTCCAAATATTATAAACGGGGAGAGTGGCACAAAACAGTGACAAGACATGTCAGAAAGCATCCAGCAAAGAATCCCAAGAAAGAAAGCAGTTGCTTGGGCTCACAAGCCAGCTTTCTACTTTATTTGGAAGCTACCTTTAAAAAGCTTAAGAGCAAAGAATCAGAGTTCACATGACAGAAAAAGCACGCCAACCCAAGGTATGTAAGTCCAAACAGAATGGACGAACAAGATTGTCAGTGGGTTCGGGGATCAGGACATTATTGCCACACTTAGCGGAGATACCAGGCAAACAGAGAAACCTAGGACCAAGAACTTCTGAGCAAAAGGTGAAGCTGACCCTCCACCCCTCACAAAACAAGAAGACGAATGCATCCACCATGAACAAAACCTTCTGCTTGGTTTTTAACAACAATTTGGAGACACCCCTGGCAAACAAGAATTTCAATTTTCCTGGATGTTTATTTTTAACAAAGCAGCCTCATTTCAAATACATACCCTAGACATTGCTGCTGAGAAGGGGGCAGCCTGGGACACTAAGCTAGGCTGGAAGACGGCATCGAGCTGAGGGCCGGGCTGCTGACGTGCGACAGGTGAGAGAAACTGAAGCAGGGAGGTCGAGGCGGGCACGGATTAGCAGCATCAACCCTTCCAAAGATGCACTCAGGGGGCCTTACTACATCTTCTGTGATAATCCTACTTATTCCGCTCAGAATCACAAAACTGGCCCAGAGCTGCAAGGGACTTTAGAAGGTCATCTGGTCCAACCTCTGATCCAAAGAAGGTTTCTCTTTTCTATTATATACTTGTAACAGTTGGGAAAGTATGACTCCACTGCTCAGTAGAGTTAAGTGGTAGAAAGTCTCCTATTGCTAATTTCTGTCAACTAACATATCTCTGCTTTCTGGAGCCACACAGTATCAATCTCAACCTTTTTTTCCATGCTAGTCTAATATCATAAAACATAAAAGCCACAGTTGTCCACTATACTTCATTTGGAGAATGGGCCCGTTCCACCTTATGGCACTGATTCTATTAGTCATTCATTTAAGAAGTATGTGTTACCTACCATTCAAGAGAGATAAAGATTAACAACCACAACAACAGCAGCTAACCTTTACTGATCTCTTACTAAGCGCCAGGAACTATTCTCAGCATTTTACACTTAATTTATCTAATCTCCCAAACAAACATATGGGCTAAGTATTCTATGGACTTCTGTCTCATAGATGAGGGAACTGAGGCAGACAGAGGCTAAGTAACTTTGCTCGACACCACATAGCTGATTCTAGAAGAACTATTCTCTGTACTCTGGCTCCTATGCTTAAAAAACCCACAGGTTGGTAGGCAAGAACTAACAGCCATCCCTCTCAACTGTATGACATACATGCAAATCTGCCAAGTACGTGGTATGTTTGCATCAAAACCTCTACAGACAATGTTGGTCTGGAAAGTTTCACTGAGCCTCACTACATAGTAACAGAGGGGTCCCTACCAGTTGACAATAACTAACAAAACCTTTCCAGGGTATAGTTGTTCAGCAAACTAGAGATCCCCTCTATTTGCAGTCAGTTCACATTGGTTTGATTGGATCATAATGGTATTACAAGAAATTTTATCAGAGTCCTTGAGAAAAATCAGGTAATATGATCTTGTTTACTAAAAACTTATCAAAGGTGGAAAAACAAAACTTATCTTATTCCTTTGTTAGGTTTATAAGTAATAGCTAATTGTGGTGATGCTGTAAGGAGAGTTCTCATACAGTCCTGGTGGGAGCATAAAGGAATATATCCTCTATGGCAAGCAATTTGGAGATAGGTATTTAGAGTTCACACCCTGGGACTTCCCTGGTAGTTCAATGGCTGGGACACTGCCCAATGTTGGTTGGGGTGGGGGTGCAGTTTCAATCCCTGGTTGGGGAACTGGATCCCACATGCCACAACTAAGAGTTCACATACTGCAACTAAGATCTGGTACAGCCAAAATAAACAAAAAAAAAAAAGAACTCACATCCATTAACCTAGAAATTCTACTCTTTGACAATTTATCCTAAGGAATCAGAGTACAACGTAGACCAAAATTTATATATAAGTTTATTACAGCACTATTTATCACCATAAAACACTAGAAACAACACAAATGTGCTAAAATAAGAGATATGGATAAATAAATTACATATCTACTTGCTGACATTGTAAAAGTTAAAATTCCATTTCTATAAATACCTGATTACAAGGAAATTCTTATGATAGGTTCAATATAAATAGCCAGATACTCTACAAAAATGAACCATAATCTAAATTATGATTTTTAAAAATAGCATTCTTGTGAACATCATATAGTGAAAGATATGCATAAAAACAGGATTTTAGACTATGAACAAATTTTCCTCGAGTCTTCTATATTATCTAAGTATGCTATAATGAACTTGTACTAATTTTATAATCAGAAAAAAAAACATAATAAAAACTATTAGAATACAAAACTGTTGGGACTTCCCTGGTGGTCCAGTGGTTAAGACCGCAGGCTTCCACTGCAGGGGGCCCTGCAGGGATCAGGTTCAATCCCTGGTCAAGGAACTAAGATTTCACAAGCCACACAGGTGGCCAAACAAAACCACAAAGTGTTAGTATTTAACTGCTTTGACTTTCAAAACCAGCACTTTTGAGTGGTTCAACCTAATATCAGGCCTAAAAGGAAAAACAAAATTAACAACATTACTGGATCTTGGTGAAGCAAAACTGATCCTTGGTGACTGCTATAACATACTGAAGAGTAGCTGCTTAGCAATTTTTTCCAGAATTGTTCTTAAAAAGCTATAGTTTTCTAGAGATCACCCTTCAGGAAACATAATCAACACTCTGGTCTTCGAGGATGAAAACCTCAAGAAAACTCTGACAAAGTCATATACAATTTGCATCCCAAATTACAAAAGTGACAACTCCAAGACCTGTTTATTTCTACTCTGAAAAAAAAAGCACTGAAAGGTTCTCCCCCTTTTACTGTATGAGGTACTAAAGAACCCCACCTTCAGGCCCAGGGCAATGTCCAAGTACCACTTATACCACATTTACTAGAGTATTCGGAGCATGCTTTGATTCTTAACTTCCTCCCTACAATCCCCATCTTACTGTACCAAAAAGCCCTGAAGGATCAGTTTGTTCCAGCAAGGGTAGATGGTCTCCAAGTTTGGCAGATGCCAGAACATCTATTATCCAGGGTTCCTGAGAGATGGTACCATTATGAACCATAGCCATTTCGTAAGTGAATTATTCATCATTAAGTGTGTATCAAGGGTGAGGCACAGTACTAGGAATTATGAGTACCTTCAGCATCCTGGGCTGAGATGCAATGCATCCAGTAGGAGAAGGAATTATAAAACAACACTTAAATTTGGAAGTGTTTTTTTTTTTTCACTTATCTTGAGCTTTTATGTATATGGAATGGTTTATCTATAATTTTTGTCATTGTAGTTGCAGAAGGCAGCTTTGTATTCAACAAAACTATCCCTCTTCTATCTCCATCCCGAAAGATTAATATGAATTAACCACACGAAGATTTCAAGTTCTGTTGCTCTGAAGCAAAAAAAATCTTTACTGAGTACCAATTATGTGCTGAGCTGGAAGTAGAAAGCCCTCTGCCCTCTCCGGTTAGAGAAGGTGATGAGGAGAGGTATAGCTGAGGAGAATTCAAAATTAAGGCAACAAAAAGTTTAATGGCTGTAGAAATGGAAGATTCTTCACTCACCAAAAACAAAACCTTCATTAACCTCATAAATCTAGACCTCTAGCTGGAAAAGAAGGTCCCCAAGGATGTGACAACATCATACAGTTGCTCTTGGGCTTCACTCCTACAAAAGCAGCACTGCATACCTCTCTAGACAAATCCTGGCAATGACCAAACAATCAATGGAACAGAGAGTAGTATGGATGTGGGTGTCATCCTCTAACCCCAGGCAATATCCATCTTCCCTCCTTCCCTGAAAGATATCTTATTCATACAATATAATATTCAATTACAGGTAAGTGTCTTTCCTTTCCCTCTACCCTCAACTCAGAATACAATCAACAAACCCCTGTACCCAAGGACTCCATACTGCACCTGGCACATAGGAGGCCAGATTACCGAACTGAACTTGGCCCACTTACAGTTTTAAGACAGAGCTCTCCAGTGAAGTATAGTTAACAAAAAAGCTATTACAGGCTTTTCAGCGATTGGACCGCCCAGTATTTTACTTACCAAGCATAAGAAGATAAATACTGCTGGTGTCTGTGTTTCCTGTATTTCAGAAGAGCGGCAGGGATATAGGAAGCAATATTCATTTTAGCCACTTACAAGTAAAGAGACTTTGGCAATTACTTAATCCCTTCAATACTTTTTCTTCATTTGTAAAAAGGGATAAGAACCCCTACCCACAGGGTTGTGGGAGATTAAATGAAATATAGTAAAAGTACCATTTGGCCAGAGACACATCCCAGCCTCCACTTGTTCCAACCAGACTGTCCTTAGCAGTCACCGGATAGCTATTTTATGTTTCCAGCTATTCCACAGGTCAAATCAATGCACTTAGGTCTGAATCTAATGAGGAACTTTTAACTCCTCCACAGCTCACTCCCTCCCCACTTCATCAAAGCCTTCCATAAACCACCAGTGCCAGGGGCTGGTAGCTTTGACTTCTTGGATTTGACAGGTCTCTCCTTCTGCCTTCCCGCACTTAGTTCTTACAGCAACTACTCTGAGAAAGAAAAATCTAAGGCTGAAAGGAAGATGGTCAAGCTCCTGACTCTAAGAAGCAGATGCCTTAGGATCTAAGCTATAGCTGGACTCCGAGAGTAAGGGAACACACTGCCTTGGAAAGAAGCTTTATACTCGCCATCACATGAGCACTGAGCACTTCAACTTCATTTTCAGCAACAAAACTACAGGCAGCAGAATGAAAACCCAGAAGCCCATTACCAAACCTGTAAATGGAGGGAACATGAGCCCGGAGAGTACCAACAGCCAGCTTCCACTACCCAGCCAAAGAAGCCCTGGGCCAGCACACACTTCACTTAAATCCCCCCAACTAATTAGCTCCAAGGAAAGATGTCACCCGATGATTTAGAGAAAACAGGAGCAGAAAAGGTAAAGGGCAATTTTTATGCAGAACGAAGAAAGAGCGGCAGGGGGGAAAAATAGCCTCCAAAGTCTGCCAAATCTACAATATAAAATTAATTGAAATACTGGAAACCCTCACTGTGTAGCACATGAAGAAAAATTAGAGTGACTGAAACAGGAGGAAGTGTGCAGTATTAGTAACATGACTTGCTGGTTTCAGCAAATAAAAGGGACACACAAGAGGCCAAAGATAGGATGCAGAAAGAGATGATGTGTGCTAATTTTCCCTTTCCTCACAAGAAACAAATTACAACACAGGTTCACTTCATTACACTGCATGTAAAAGAATAAAGCACTGTTTCCGGGCAACAAACACTTTAGGAGCTTAATATTCACTGTGCAGAATCCTAAAAAGTCAGTGAATGTCTTGGAATTTCACCACACAAACTTGCGTCACCACACTCTTTTGTGTCAGGCTGTTTCATTATCTTCAAGGCTTAGCATAATTGGAGCCTCAGTCTAAAAATAGGCTATTTTTTCCCTTTGCAATTTGATTGGTAAATAAAAGTTAGGGGAGTTTTTAATCCCCTTCATTTGTTTTAAACAACCGCTGGCTTCTGCTCATCAAGCAAAGATTACTGAATACATTTTCTCGATCTATTTGTTTATTCTGTTTATGGCAAACACACTTCGACCTTCATAACTGTATCAGGCAATGAGTGCCGTAGACAAGCCATGCAGACATGCTCCAGAGCCGCCCCGTTTCAGCTGTGGGCAACAGCACCACCACCACGTGTCATGGAACACATGTGACAGGAGGCGGCATTCCTCCGCAGCCCGGTCCACCCCTGCTTCATCACCCGATCTGCTTCCTTCAGAATTCCATTCTTTGGGCTGTGTTCATTATGACCAAGCAAATTCCCTTATGGCTAATGTCTAAAGACTGAGGGGGTAAAAAGAAAATCAACGTTCTTGGAAAATCTATAAAGTGGCAGCAAATACTAACCAAGCCAGCATGATACATGAAAATTGGCACACATGCCCTCAAATAAACATGGCTCCCAGCACAATGGAGAAGCAAGACTATTTTCTCCCACCTTGTGATGTCTGCTGCATAGACACACTCAAAAACACAAGGTGTTTTTTTTTTTTTTAATGAATGTTAAGGACATCTCTAGCCGTCCAGTGGTTAAGGCTCGACACTTCCAATGCAGTGGGCTCAGATTCAATCCCTGGTCAGGGAACTAGGATTCCACATGCGGTGTGGCCAAAAAAAAACCAAAATGAAAATTAAAAAAACACAACACAGGAATGTACACTGGGGGCAGTTTAGAATGCTTGGGTGGCTTAGCTTTGAATCATGGCTCTGCGATTCACCAACCCTGTGATCTTAGGCAAGTTATTGACAATCTCTATACTTTAGTTCTCCCAGGTTATAAAACAGAGATCAGGGCATGAAAACTCCTTGTTAACCTGCCTCATCCACTCAACTGCCACTTACAGGACTAAGCTAAAGCCTGAATCCAGAGGCTGGATGAGGAGCAGGGGGGATGCTAGGAAATAACCAGCTCATGACTATTTTGATTTTCCCAGTTCAATACATTTCTATACACCTCATCAGTGCAAACATTGTCTCCTCCGTGCCACCCCCAACACACAGTAATGAGAAAACAAAATGAAAAACACTATTTTTCATAAACCTAATTATAACATGACTCCTATACTTTACATGACTGGAAAAAAACAATTTTTAAAATTCAGCTTATATGTTACAGTAGGGCTTTGCTGTTAGTATAAAGTGCTAAGAATAGTGTCTAGCAAGCTTTAAATGCTTAATATAGCTTAGCTACTATTATTACCTCTAACTGAGTGATGTGTCTAATTTTTACTATTATATACAGAGGAGAAAGTGAGACCAGATCCCAATCTCTTTGGAAATCCATACTACTTGTTACCTAATCTAAGTCAGGGGCCCATCATGTGTGCCACAATAAACTGAGTAGGGGAAGGGACAATCAATACACTCCAAACTGAAAAAGAAAAAAAATAGGAGGCATTAGTGTAGGATTCAACCACATTTCCCTCTAAGAAATATGCCCAAGCATAATCTTCAGTGATTCAATTTAACAGCAAATTGTTTGCACAGGCCCCTGGAGGACAAAGCAAGATGCCCTGGAAATGAGGCCCAAGGTGTGATTATAGCAGCAATCTCCATTTTAAGACTAGGAGAAGGGTACAGATAAATCTGTTCGATCCCACGAATTGGTCTTCCTTCTCTGTCTGTGAATTTGGTATGTGAGCATTAAACAGTTAAACCTAAAGTCTGTGGTGGTAAGAGAAAACCTAACCGTTTCAAAAGCATAGAACACATGCACTAATTCGTGGACCCTAATAAACATGAGAATTAGAAAAAAATCTGAAGATCAACAGTCTGATTTCATCTTGCATCTCTTTATGGCCCCTGTCGCCTATACCTAACCACAAGTCCCACTCCAAAATAAACAGCAACAGGTGGATAGTAGTTCCTTTATTTTCTAATTTTCAATTAAAATGATTTTAGAATATAAATACAAAACCCCCTCACGTCTCCAAAAATAATGCTACAGATGTGGAAGGAGACCTTAGCTGATCTAGGTAGTTCCCTTAATAACCTAAAACTAGTCTGGCTAGTTGGCTAGATGGCTCCAAGTCAGCCCTCACCTCCAAGTTCTGAGATGAAAAAAGGTTTAGTCCAAAGCAAGTGATTTAAAGCTTTGTTTCTCCTTAGCAACTTTCCACACCAGATTTACCTAATCACCTGCACTCACTACCTGTATGAAGTGACAATTCATCAGCTTTCACCTTTCTTCAAAAGTCTAAAACTGATGATCAAAAACTAGAGATGAAGCACACAAGACAGATGGAAAGCAGGTAGCTGAATTAATACAATGAATATCAATAACCAAGCATTTACTAACTGCCAAGGTCCATGTGAAGTGCTACGTGGACAGGGGTGAGTAAGACAAACTCCCTACCTTAATGGGGCTCATAGTCTAATGAGGAAGATGAATGTGAACATGAAAACAAATTAAGTCAGTTCGTACAGAATGACAAGTAGCAAAATGGGGACGAAATAGGGTATTGAGCAAGAAAAGAACACAACAGAGAAATTCACACACATGTACAAAGAAACAAATATAGGAATGTCTATGTTCCATAACAGTGAAATATTAACAACCTAAATGACCATTACCAGTGAAATGGAAAAATAAATTGCAAAATACTTATAAGATAGAATACTACAGAGCAGTTCAAATGAATTATTAGATCTATATGTATCAACCCAGATACAGTTCAAAAATATAAATGTTGAGCAAAACAGCAAGTTGCAAATTCAAATATGAAATATCATTTACATACATTAAACGGGCACATTCAAAGGTAAGGAAAGCACACCATTTTGGAAAGATACATATGAACTTCACAACAGCAGGTGCTTCTGGAGAGGAAAAAGAGGAGACATGGGAAGGGCAGGTGTGCAGAGGGTATTAACTGTTAGTAAGACTTTCCTTTTATTTAAATAAAAGCTGCAATTAGAAGAAAATCTTAACATGTATCAGTTCTAGAAGATGGCTACATAAATGTTATTTTACTCTATAAACTTAGTGCAAAAAAAAGAAAAAAAAACATTTAAAAATGAGAGAAGGAGGGACCTCTCTGGTGGTCCAGTAGTTAAGAATCCGCTTGCCAGTGCAGGGGGCCTGGGTTTGATCCCTGGTCTGGGAAGATCCCACATGCCTCGGAGCAACTAAGACCTTGCGCCACAACTACTGAGCCCGGGAGCCGCAGCTAGAGAGTAGCCCACATGCAGCAATGAAGACCCAGCACAGCCTAAGTAAACGACAGAAAGTTGAAAAAAATTTTTCTTTAAATGAGAGATGGAAGTGGGGTGAGTACCTATTTAGGTAGAGGACCAAGAAAGTACCATGTAATCCCAGACCCAATGAAAGGAAAACGCAGCTGGGCAGGAGGGCTCCAGCAGTGGCACTGAGACCACAAGGGCTCTACAGAGGGACAGAAGGAGGGACGCCCGTGAACATGTGTGTACAACTCAAAGAAAATGTAGCCCCGCGAGCTGGTGATGGACAGGGAGGCCTGGTGTGCTGCGGTTCATGGGATTGCAGAGAGTCGGACACGACTGAGCGACTGAACTGAACTGAACTGAACAAGCTGTGGGAAAGTGGGGGTGGGGAGGGCAGCAGGCTGGGAGCACAGAAGGTGACTGCAGAGGTGAAACAACCCAAGAAGGACCCAGAAGGTCAAGGTGAACTGAGACAGAAGCCACAGGAAGGGACATGGTGCAATCACATATTAAAAATACAGATCACCTGCTGCGTGGAGAACAGATCAGAGGAGGCAAGAGTAGAAGGACACCAAAGGCAGGCCGCTGTGGTGATCCTGACGAGGGACGGTGGCTCTGAACTACGAGAGGGGGTGGCAGTGGCCGTGGAGCCAAAAGGATGACTCTGACTATTCTGAAGGTAAGACTGGCAGGAGTCACTACTAACTGCATCTTGTGCATGCTAAGACGCTTCAGCCATGTCTGACTCTGTGCAACCTCATGGACTGTAGCCCTCCAGGCTCCTCTGTCCATGGGATTCTTCAAGCAAGAATACTGGAGTGAGCGCCATGCTGTCCTCCAGGAGATCTTCCCAAACCAGGGATCGAACCTGCATCTCCTATATCTCCTGCATTGGCAGGCAGGTTCTTTTCCACTAGCACCGCCTGGGAAACCCAACTGCATCCTAGGACTGGGCTAAGAAGTGACAGGAAAGACAACTAGTTCTTAAATATTACACAAAAGGCTGGTGTTTGCCACTTCGTGTCAACTACTACTTGTTGCTGGAGGACATGAAAAAACATTGCAGGCTCCTGAATCTACATAGTAAATTAAACGAATTAAAGTAAGCTGAAGTCACTGAGTTAAAAAGTGAGGGAGGTCAGAATAAATCACTCAGGCAAAATGAGTTTTGAAAAAGAGAAAGAGGCAGCCAAAATCAGTGGTGTAGGTGGGCAAAGGCACAAAATGCAGAAGAAACAGCAAAGCAAAAACACAACAGCAAATAGTTTGGCAAATAGCCTATAAACTGGCCTTTATTAGACTAGACGTATCAGCATTTGAGAGAGAAAAATATAGACGGGATAAGAGTGGCTCTGAAGCGGGGTGGGGGGGGGACACCTCCGAAGCCAAGGTCACATTTACTGAGTTGCCATGCCCTCCCTCCAGGGGATCTTGCCGACCCAGGGATTGAACCTGTGTCTCCTGCATTGGCAGGCAGATTCTTTACCAATAGAGCCACCTGGGAAGTCACTGGACAGTTACCATGACGAAAAAACGAGGAACCTGCGGCTCGAGAGGTTATAAAACCAGCAGGTGGAGAAGCAGGCTGGGCGTGTGTACCTGAGGTGTGGGGTGGGGAGGAGAGGCCTGGATTCCTTCTCTGGACCTCAAATCCCTGTAGGGAGAATGAGAAGATCTCCCTACAGGATCCTCGTCTTTGGTGAGGGGCTCATTTCACTGAGTGTCCTGACTTCAAGGTCCATCCCTGTTAGCAGGCCACAGGAAGGTTGTGGCTTTTTACAAAGGGTTTCACTGTATGTAATCTACAGTGAAGTAGCCTATGAAATATTAGAAACATCCCTCAGAAGAAAATGCACTTTCGTATCTGTTTGTTTAGTTTACAAGTTTTTTGCAGTGTATGAAATTCGATTTTTACATTTTTGTGGGGGAAAAAGCTAAAACTACAAAAAAAAAATTTAAAAAGATATCTACCCACAGCAATTCTGGTCATCGCCACAGATGCACTCAAACATCTCCAACTGAAATCAACGATCACCTCCACTCCCCGAAATTTTCCAGCCTATCACCAGCGTCTCTTTCTGACAGTCACCCACCTCCTCCCTGAAATGCTCTTCCCTGGCTCCCACAACACGTCGTGTTCCTGCCTTTCTCCTTCTGTGGTGCCTCCTCCAGGCCATTCCACACTGGGGACCCAAAGACAGGAGGAACCCCATGCCCACCTTTCTCTCCACTCTCTCCTCTCCCCAAGTAATCCCATCTACATCCATGGCTAAATTTATCGCAATTCACCAAATGATCCCCAAATTTATATCCTGCCACCTCAAAATGAACATGTCCAATATCAGACTGCTCATCTTTCCCTCCCCCAGGCCCAAACACAGGCATCTCCCAACACTCCTCACCTCAGTGAAAGGCTTGCCATCCGTCAGCTTGCACAACTCAGCAGGTCAGGAGTTCTCCTGAAGTTAACCTGGGTATTTTTTCCATCCTAAGCTCAATAGCCAGGATGCTGCCAGGTTTTACTGGTTCTTCTTCTCTTAACACATCATGTCGGCATCTTCTACCTATCTCGGGTGCCATCACACCAGCCAAGCTACCACCATCGCTTGCCTGGAATATCTTAATTAAGAGCCAACTAGCTAGTTTCGCTCATCCACTCAGACTCTTCTAACTCGCTCAGCTAGAGTAATCATCACAAAACGTAAACAGGAGTCAATCCCTCCATCCCACAAAGGACCTGCTAACACCCTTGTTCAGCATGGCCAGCTAGGCCTGCACAGTGGGGGCCCTGTCCTGCTCTCCAACCTCACCTCCCATCACGCCCCTCTTCCCCTCTACACTCCGCCCAGCTCCAGCAGCCTTCTCTCAGTTCCTGACGACATAATGCTTCCACCCACCACGGGACCTCTGCACAAGTCATCCCTCATCCTAGAATGCTGACCCCTCTAATCCTTTAGCTTAACTCCTGTACACACGTTCCTGACCTCAGCTTGAGTGTCACATGCTCAGGAAACCTCGGATTCTTCAGTCTGGGTGCTTTGATTCTTCAGAGGGCCTTTGCTATCAGCATTCATAAATTTCCGTTCCATGCCTTAGCACTTATTTCTCCTGGGTCAGCATGATTATTCACTGGACAATGTGCTTACTGGCTCTCTGCTACCAGAATAAAATCCCATGAGGATAAGGCCATTGAACTCTCAGATTTACCACCATGTCCCCAACACACCAGTACCAGGCCCAACTGGGTGGGGGTTTGGCGCCTTCCTGTGCATTTGTGACAGGAGACCATGGTCCACGGGCTTTCCGAGGTAACGTGCTTTGAGACTGGAGTATGCAGCAGCAGATGTTGTCAACCAGCACCCTCTGACATGTGAAGACAAAGGCTCACAGGGATGGACTCACTCAAAGTCAAACACAGAAAGCACACAGTGAGTGAGCTTGGCACCCGTGTTTCCAGACCAGGCTTCCTTCAGCAGACATTCAGGCTTTTTCATGTGGTGTCTGTATCTATGGCAGATCCTTTCTCTTGTTTACTACGGAATCACAAGTTCGGCCTCCCAAGCTCTAGCTCTAGTTTTACTGGAATCATTACCTAAGGCTTTCGCCTCAAGCCTGCAGGTCACAAGCAATGTCATTTGTCTCCATTTCCCTCTGTGGGACACACTCAGCAAATGTTACTTGAAGAATTTCTGGCTATGAAGCAAGAATCAGTAATTGAATTAAAGATATTCACCTGCTCTAAGCCAATCTTCTGAAAACAAGTCGTTTTTTTCTGCCCTGTCAGGACACCATTAAAGAAGAAATTCAGATTTTTCACGTGATTCAACCATTGCATCGTGCCACACAGTTCAACTTGAATAGACTATACACCCTACCCTATTGGCGGGTGCACAGAAATATTACATGTGGCCTTAAGAACAATGCACATTATTAATAGACCATGAGCTTATTCCTTTCCCCAAGTGCCCCCTCCTCAAGCCTCCTCCTCCCTGCCTGTGGAAGGCACAGTCTCCTCCTGCACAGGGCTGAAAATATAGCCTGCGGCTAAGTTAGCAGGGGCGAAAAGCCCCTGAAACAAATATAGCCAAGTGTCTAACACTCCAAATTATGACAGAAACTTAATATCTCTGCTCTACTCCCATCCCCACTCAACTTTGAGCCCTAAGGCAAAACTCTCACCACTAGCCTCAAAAGAGCCAATCTTCTGTTAAATGCAAAACAACAAAGTCGATAAAAATAGGTAATAGAAAAACTAAACCCAAACCTGCAAATAACAATTAGTAATTCCAAACACCAGGCATAAATCATTTCTGGAAATCACTCATGCTTTATTGTTCTTTTCAAAATGCACAGAGATTCCCTTCAGTTACATTCTAGTTCATTTTGCTTTTTTAAAAGAGGAAGGGAACTCTCAAAGAAAAAACTGAAATTCTGAAAATCTAATACATTCAAGTTTAAAGGGGACACCAGACAACTGAGCCACAAAAATTCAGAACAAAAAGGAAACGAGGACAGCTGTACAACCCAACACTGGCACTACATTTCAAAGTAGGTTCAAAATCTCTAAAGCGATGACTACAGGGCTCAGGAATCTCTGGCTTAAAATCAAACAGCTTCTTACCACATACACACATACAGAAAGCCGCTCTTCTCCCCGCCTTCCAAAACTCCCACAACTTACCAAACTCGGCTCAGTGTAATTTCACACCGTATTTATGATATGGCAAATTGACACAGGCTCATGCTTGCCTACTGAAGTGATGAAATGCCAACAGAAGGCACTAACTCTATTAGTCTGCCCTCAGTTAACCAGTCCTGAGCCATAATAAATCCAACTGACTTGTTTTGCTTTTAAGATGGATATATCTTTGAAGGGTCTAACTGTACTGCTGAGAAGAGTGTACACAGGCCACCATACAGCATGGGCTGTCAAAATCAGGTTCTTCCAATTAACAAGAAGTGTCCCCAGCATGGCTGAAGCCAGGAGATGGTGTGGTGACATCTTATACACCATCAAACTCAAACACTGGGGTGGCTGATCCGTTTGCGGGTTGAGGAAATCTGCAAGGTTGTGGAGTGCGACTACATGGCCCATAAATCTACTACCTGGGAAGATGAGGAAAGGAAAAACTGGAGGAAAGATCAGTATTTGGGGTTCACAGTAATCCTTCCTCTGGGCTTCCCAGGTGACTCAGTGGTAAAGAATCCATCTGCAAAGCAGGAGACACAAGTTTGATCCCTGGGTCAGGAAGATCCCCTGGAGAAGAAAATGGCAACCCACTCCAGTAATCTTGCCTGAAGAATCCCATGGACAGACAAGCTTGGCAGGCTATCTGTAATCCATGGGGTTACAAAGAGTCAGACACAACTCAGCAACTAAAATAACAACAATCCTTTCTCTATAATCCATTCGTATCTGCAATTTGTGGAAGAGGTGGGGGGAAGGATGTGAGAGGAAAAAAAAAGCAAAATTATATGATATTTTCCCCTTTCCTTAGGAGTAGCATTATCCAGGACCAGACAATTAAACTTACGCCAGTTTCTATGCCACTGGTGAATAGTGGTTAATAACTTCACACTTTTCTTCTTGTGTCTTAACAAGGAGGGAATGGCACTTTCAAAATCATTACTGCTTTGTCATCTTGGTTCACTGCCAAAGCAAGGAACTGCAGAACACCTGTCAAATAACACGCGGCTCATGAAAAAGAAACAAACACCAAAACAGGTTTATAGAAAATGTTCACGTAAGTAGAAAGAGGAATGAGTTTGGGTTAACAAGAAGTCACTCATTGTGGCGGAGGGTGGGGAAAAAAGGAAGATTTCCAGGCCTCAGTTTCCGTGATTCAAGTCAGAGTAATGAGACTCAACCTGCCTGAGCAGAGACCAGCAATGCCAACACAAGGTTAGTCTGACAGTAATATTTATCTCCTCGTCCTCAGCCACCTTCCTGTGGTTTCAGGAATTAAATGGGCAAAACGTCGAAGCAAAAATACCACCCCTGTCTTCTCAAATCAAAGTGGCTCAAAATGTACAAAGAATTCTCTTTTTTTTGTTCTGAGTAACCAGGCCATTCTTCTCAAATTAGGCTTAAAAATCAAGATCCTATATTAAAAATGCATCTCTTCCACATCCAGTCATCCATAACTGCAGAAACTTCTAAGTCCGCATGAACCCAGGGTCAGAGCACACTAGCATCCGCTGTATGGGGCACAGGGCTGGGTGCTGGGGGCACCAAAACACAGACATAGTGGTTCCCAACAAAGCGAGTGCAAGGGGAGACTGGAATACAGCGCCAATCTGAGGCTGCGGGCTTCTTTTTCTTTTTTGGCCAATTAAGAGAAAAATTTTAAGTATCCACACTAGTTTTTACAGACCCATCCTGAAATCTAGTGGCCAAACTTCCATCGTGGGGGTTTTCAAAAAGGCCCCAAGGCTTCCCTCGTGGCTCACTGGTAGAGCATCGCCTGCCAGTGAAGGAGATGCAGGTTCAGCCCCTGGGTTGGGAAGACCTCACATGCTGAGGAACACCTAAGCCTGTGCCCCACAACTACTGAGCCTATGCTCTAGGGCCCAGGAGCCGCAGCTGCTGAGCCCATACACTGCAACACTGAAGCCTGCGTGCCCAGAGCCCATACTCTGAACAAGAGAAGCCACCACAGTGAGAAGCCACACCCTGCAACCAGCGAGAAGCTCCTGCTCCCTGCAACTACAGAAAAGCTCCTGCACAGCCAAAATAAAATTTCAAAAAAAAGGCCCTAATTTTGATTGGGAATAAGGAAATTCCACCTTCCTTAATGAAATAAATCCTGACACTTTTAAGGTTAGAACTGAGAAGACTCTGAAGAGGGAAAAGGACAGTCCACACAGCCCCAGGACCACCTGTCTGCTGCTGACACCCAAGGGTACACTGTGTCAGGAGGGTTGGGAGGTCTTCTTGACAAAGACCCAGGCCAGTTCACAGGCAGGACTTGACTTTGGTTCCCTCTTCCCAGCTGCCTCTAACATCAACCGCCTGTGTCCCCTTAAACCCATACCCTTTCAATGTTGAAAACCCAAGAGCACACAAAGCCACATATTGTTCAGGCATCTTGGAGATGATAGGTTCCAACCATTAAGAGAGAAGGGTAAGACTCTCCTCAATTTATTTTTAAAAGTCTAAAGTTTTAGCTACTTGAAAGAAATATTATGTGTTTCCAAATATATAAATGCAAACCAGGCCTAAATGTATCCCACTTGTCTCTATAAATGCAATACTGCATTTATACAGAACAAATTATTCTATATATTTGAAATTCTTTGTCACTGTACTTCTCTCAAATTACTGAATGTCTAATTTATCATAATTGGAACTGGACTTACATGGGGGTATTTCCAAGATATGTCCTCTTCTTAGCTGTATATTTACCAACAATACTTTCACCAGTTTCAGAAAGGATACAGACAAATGGACAAGCAAAAATAGATGTTATTTAGTAAAAATTCATCAATATAAATAATCTGCAGTTAGGATGCCTCTTGCTTGACTGAGAACAGGTGGTTCTATAGAAGTTAAAAGTATATAAAAAGAACCTTAGCTCTAAAATTACCATTAATTTGTACTATGAAGAGTTTCAACTCATTCCATCTGAATTACCACCAATTTTGAATTAGTAGATGTGAATTAACAAGGTAGAACAGTATGAAGAACTGCAAAGAATTTAGAACCCAAACATCCCTGAATTACAACAATAAAAAGGGAATTAAAAGTTTTCCCGGCTTAGAGTTGTACAATGTAAACAACTTCAAAGTGGTAAGTGATCTGTGATCACTGAAAAAGGGATATTACTTTTCTTAACATTAAATATATTCTGCCAAAATATATTAAATCTTCATTTTCAGCCCTAAGAGAAATTAACTTCTTATACTAAAAAAATTCAAAATGTTAGTAGGTCAGCTGAAGTTAAAAGTAGTCTTAATGATGGCTATTAAAATTCTGGAGACAGAATTAGAACTCTTCCCTCCTACCACCCACGCAGTTTCCACCAGTCTGGTCTGGCGAGAAAATTCTTCATACTGCCATGTGACAAAAACATATATTTTTAAGACTCAAGTGTCCTCTCAACCTATAGTAGAGGGCAGAAATGAAATACAAGACTCAGCAGTTCTTGAGTATCTCTGCATCACGGTGTCCTGTGAGACTCTCATAAATGCTATGCACCCTTTCGCCGTGAAAAGCACACATATGCAGACACACACAATGTCACATACAACTTGAGAGGAGTCACAGACATTCCCTCTGCTTCTATGAAAAGTTCTCATATGACAATATAAACAAGTGAAACCTCAAAATCCAGGTTTTCTAGATGTCCAAAAGACTATTTTCCTTCCTTCTTACTACTTGTAGTGTACTTTCCTCCACTTTAACCTACTATGACTGCTACTGTTAGAAATGAGAGTGACTTTTCTATTGAGTTGGCAAAAAAATTCATTCACAGAAAAACCCCAACAAACTTTCAACGTTACACAGGACTCTCTTTTATTAATAGATCAGAGGTCCACAAACTTTTTCTGTAAAGGCCCAGAAAGTACATATTTTAGGCTTTGTAGATCATTCAGTCTCTCTGGGCACTAATCAGTTCTGCCATTCTAACAGAGCACAACTGCAGCCATAACAAGTAGGTGTGGCTGTGGCCCAATAAAATTTTCTTTACACAAAATAGGCAGCAGACAGGAGTGAACCCATGATTTATAGGTTATCAATCCCCAAAATAGAAGAACAGGTTCAGTAACTCCACAGGAAGCAAAGAAGACAAATACACTTAGACCTCTTCTGTACACAATCCCTAAAAATAATTCCATGAAGGATTTAACACCTAAATAAGAAAAGCCAAAGCCTGCAAATTTTAGAAGAAAATAAGACAGAATGTCTCTGTCATTGGAGGAAGGAAAGATCTCATAAGAAAAAGCAAACAGTGTACAAGGGGGGAAAAATCAAATATGTGACAATAAGTTTTTAAAACTTCTGCACAAGAAAAGACAACAAATACAGTTAAAGAATAAATCACAGACTAAAAGGTATTTGTAACAAAACTGACCAAACAAGAATTAGCTTTTGACCTAAGAATAGAGACATACAATCCAGTGAAACAAGACATAGACGCACAAGCAAATCACACTGAAAAAAGAAAACTTAAGAGTTAAGACACATGGAAGGATGCTTGAGGAAATGTAAATTAAAATCACAATGAGCTATCACTTCACACTCATGAGACTGGCAAAAATTTTAATTCTGATAATAACTAGTGGTAGCAAAGATGTGGAACACTAAGAATTATGCAACAAGTAAGTTTATAAGTACATAAGAAGTTTAAGACCCCTCAACAGAAAAATAACAAATTCAAAAAGGTAAAACTGAATAGCAAAATTATTCCCAACTATTTTTAAACTGGGCTTCCCTGGTGGCCAAGTGTAAAGAATCTGCCTGTCAATGTAGGAGATAGGGTTCAACCCCTGGGTGAGGAAGATCCCCTGGAGAAGGAAATGGCAACCCACTCCAGTATTCTTGCCTGGAAAACCCATGGACAGAAGAGCCTGGGGGGGCTATAGTCCATTTTGCTGCAAAGAGTTGGACACAACTTAGCAACTAAACAACAAAACAACAATTTTTAAATTAACCTCTAATTCTGTGACTGAAGAAGTCATGTATCATAGCCCCATGGCCATAAATACGATGAATTTAACTTTCTGAAAGAATTAGCTTGCCATGATAAATTAAATGACTGTTCACACTAATAAAATATCATATACTGCTTGTGGCCGTGCAAACTCCACTCCTAATAATACCCTAGAGAAACTCTCACACAGGTGGCACTGTCTACTATAGCACTATTTGCAGTAGCAAAGAATTAAACTTAAAAACATGGACAACTGGAGAATAAAAAATATCCTGTGCTATATTTATTCACTGAAATATTACACAATAAGTAGCAAGGAGATTCAACCAGTCCATTCTGAAGGAGATCAGCCCTAGGATTTCTTTGGAGGGAATGATGCTGAAGCTGAAACTCCAGTACTTTGGCCACCTCATGCAAAGAGTTGACTCATTGGAAAAGACTCTGATGCTGGGAGAGATTGGGGGCAGGAGGAGAAGGGGATGACAGAGGATGAGATGGCTGGATGGCATCACGGACTCGATGGACGTGAGTTTGAGTGAACTCCGGGAGTTGGTGACAGACAGGGAGGCCTGGCGTGCTGCGATTCATGGGGTCACATAGAGTCGGACACGACTGAGCAACTGAACTGAACTGAACATGAATAAACCAAGTCTGAAACTGTATCAACGTGGACCAGCTTAAAAACTGGTGTACAGAATAGGTACTTTCTCCTGCTGTTTTTGGCAAACTGCAAAAACACATGTATAGCATGACACATAAATGGTAAAAACTTCTAGGGCACCACATATATAGGTACACGTTATCTGTTGTGAAAGCAAAACACCCTGGGCAAAAAGGACACAACCTGAGAAAGCAGGTACCTCAAAAGAAGAAACAAATGAGAGAGGGTATGGAGGAAAGGGTCTTCAGTTGTCTCTACAATATTTTATTGCATTTAATTTGTTAAAACTAGGCTTTTTAAAGAAAAGAGATTGGAAATGTGAAACTTTTGCTTATTTGCAGATAAATCAGAAAGTCTCCTTCAGCACTTAATTATGAGATTCTGCCTATTCACTCATTCTCTTTTGCCACTGAAATCAACAAAGGCTACAGCCAGCCCTCCATCCCAGGGCCATTTTGAAGGGCTCTTGACAGGCACTAGCACATGGCCAAGAGACTCCCAGGAAGGCTTGCCCAGACTGTAGTGTTTTCCTGCAATGATTTGGACACATTTTCAAATGCCCAAATTTCGGCTCCAAATGCAACTAAAAGCTAGGCAGTCTACAACTGGTTGGCAAGCAGGCTGGCAAAGACTCATTTTAGCCTACTGGGTGAGAAAATGAAAACGCACGGGCTCTATACCCAAACATTAGAGCACACATTCACTTTAAAATGCAATCAGAAATCCAGACCAAAAATCATTTTCTCAAGGGCACAGAAATAACAGAGTGCAGAAATAAAACAATACCAACGTCAACAAATACTAATTATTCCATAAAGACAAATATTACCATTACACTAAGAATTATGCAATGAGTATGTTTATAAGTACAGAGTAAGTTAAAAATCCCTCAAAAAAACCCCAACAAATTCAAAGAGGCAAAATTACACATCAAAATCATTTCAATTCTCTTTAGATTAGCCTAATACTGTGATCAAGGGAGTTATGTATTGTAAACCCATGGCCAGAAGTGTGAATTTTGCTCTTTGATAGAAGAATTAGCTTGCTATGATACATTATATGATTGATCCAATCAACAAAACTTATTATTCAAAGACCATCATTATTTTAAACACTAAATAGACTATTACAATCCTCTGGTCCTTTAATAGTTCCAAATTAATAAAAGTGAAAAATCTGGACAGATTTGTGTCACTAAATGGCCTTCACTATTGTTCACAGTATAAAGCCTTAATTGATTAATGATCTCAGGGTGTCTATCGCCATCTAGTGAACAACCACTTCAATTACCACACCAGTCACTTGACTACCTAGTCTTGTTTCCTCTGTGGTTTAAAATATACGTCCACTTAGTGCTATCAACTTACCCACTATCTTTTTTATGTCTCTACAAATACACTGAGAACAAACACAAATATAGATGGTATTTCTGTAGATTCACTTCTGGATATCTATCAACTGGCTTTCCATAGTACTTCTCTGGAAACACTGAATTCATTATTTTTAAATAACCTGCACACTATGAGGTCCCTCATACAATTCCTTAACCATTAACTAATTCCTCTACCACCGAGCAATTAAAAATCATAGAAGAGTTTAAGTGTGAAAGATCACACCTGGGAAAAGACAATATTGATGTCCATTTGACATAACTATTAGCATTTTTATTATAAACCTGTTTTTAAAAGTACAATTAGTAATTACTCTGAGTACTCTAGCAGCCATAATACATTTGATTACAGAAATTATTAGGTCACCAGAGCCAAACCTGCATGATTCCAACAAACTGAGCACACACAAAATAGACTTAAAAATAAAACGGGGGAGGGGGGCTTAAGGCCTCCCCAGATTGTGTATTAATCCATATTCAAACATGAAATGTTACAGTCTTTTCTGGTGACATACTACCAGGTTTCCTTCTCATTAATTTCTACTTGAACCTTAATCTAATTTATCCTACAAGGATTTTAAAAGCAATCAACTTCTAGGATTTTCAGGTTACTGTATTACTATATTTCAGGTTACTGTATTATTTGGTCTACTCTTGATACAAAAACAAGCTTGATAAGTCACAGAAATATTCCAAAAGTCAACAAACTGACTCTCTTTTTACACTTCATTCCTCCTACCTCTTCAATAATCAAAAGATTCTTAATTCACAAAGACCTAAAATATGGAAAATAACAGTAAACCTACAGACAGATTATCACATAAAATACTTCCATCCGCCAGTGCTAATAATTATCACCAATACATTACAATCAATTTTATTATAGGAAATAATTTCTGTATGTGGCTTTGAATCTTCTCAAGTAGGATTTCCAGGAAGCAACTGTGTAATTATTATTTCTCATCAACCTCACATTACTTTAAAGGCCCATTTCCCACAGTTGCTGTATTTTTTACTTGTGGGAAAAAGCAAAGGGGAAAGAGACAAGGGGAAAGCAGAAACCAAGAATTTAAACCACACATGATTATTTCTAGATTTATCTAAAATTCTTTTTTTAGTGGGGAGAGTAGGGTTTTTTTAAACAAAATACTTAGTAAGATTTGTTACTCTTCCATTTTACATAATAGAAAAATAAAAATTGAGTTTCAATTCCCTATTAAAAATTGAGCTAAACAAAAATGCTGCCCTTAAAGTACAATGGATTAGGGGAGTGGGGGAGATCATTGGACAAATTTGGGGCTTATCATTATCAACAGTGCCCTTTTAAGCTTGTGGATTTCTGAGCCAATGCAGGAAATGTAACAACAGGGATTTCCCAACAGCAAGAGGCACTCTCCAAGGGAGTAAATTGTCAACTATTGCCTCTCGTGAGAAACTTAAGAGTAACCCTGATCCAATCTCAATAGTCAACCCATGTATTATCACCCAGTTGGGGCATAGTGAGTGCATTTCCTAATACAAAAATAAGATGGTATTCTATCAGAAGCCACTGGATACATACATAGAAATAAAATTTAAATAATTTTAAAGTAAACTTAGCCTAAGAAAATGAAGACATCCTTCCTTCATTTCAATAACCCCCTAAAACACCTATATCTTCTCAAGGAAAAAAGGCTTGTGTCTTGAGATGAGTATTGAAAAACGCGTTCTTCTAGGAATAAGTGGTAGAATACAAAGCAGCAGTCAGGAAAGCCATCCTGAGACAGAGCAAGCACACAACCTTCATGCAGCAAGAGCTTTCAAGTCAGGAAGATCTGGATTCCCATTCAAATAAGTCACTTGTTACACTTTACCTCTGAGTTTATTAGCTTTCTTATCAGCAAAATGGGAACACAATTACCTCTGTCAACTGACTCTTATGAGATCTTACTGAAGAATGCATCCGAAACTGTCTCACATTATGCTGGTGTCCAATACATGTCTTGCCCTCCCTCACTGTGCCCTCAGGAGAGTCTTTGAGACTGGGATCCCAACAGAAGAGCAGCTCTCAACGTCCTGTTCATTTCATGCCAGTGAGATCTACACCATCCAATACAGCAGTTCACTAGCTGTATGGATATTTGAGGATAATTCTAATTATAATTATATAAAACTCAAACTCTACTTCCTCAGCTGGCTGACAGTAGCCAGCTATCAAGCACTCACTAGGCACTTGTGGCCAGCAGCTACTACACTCAATACTGCAGATGGAGAACGTATTCATCATCTCAAAGTGCTATTACACACGTCTAGTCTAGCTTCTTCACAACCCAGATAATCACAATGGTGTGATCACTCACACTCACCTACAGCCAGACATCCTGGAATGTGAAGTCAAGTGGGCCTTAGGAAGTATCACTACGAACAAAGCTACTGGACATGATGGAATTCCAGTTGAGCTATTCCAAATCCTAAAAGATGATGCTGGGAAAGTGCTGCACTCAATTAGTCAGCAAATTTGGAAAACTCAGCAGTGGCCACAGGACTGGAAAAGGTCAGTTTTCATTCCAATCCCAAAGAAAGGCAATGCCAAAGAATGCTCAAACTACCGCACAATTGCACTCATCTCACACACTAGTTAAGTAATGCTCAAAATTCTCCAAGCCAGGCTTCAGCAAAACACAAACCGTGAACTTCCAGATGTTCAAGCTGGTTTTAGAAAAGGCAGAAGAACCAGAGATAAAATTGCCAACATGCGCTGCTGTGCTGGATCATCAAAAAAGCAAGAGAGTTTCAGAAAAACATCTATTTCTGCTTTATTGACTATGCCAAAGCCTTTGACTGTGTGGATCACAATAAACTGTGGAAGATTCTAAAGGAGATGGGAATACCCCAGACCACCTGACCTGCCTCCTGAAAAACCTGTATGCAGGTCAGGAAGCAACAGTTAGAACTGGACATGGAACAACAGACTGGTTCCAAACAGGAAAAGGAGTACGTCAAGGCTGTATATTGTCACCCTGCTTATTTAATTTATCTGCAGAGTACATCATGAGAAACGCTGGGCTGGAAGAAACACAAGCTGGAATCAAGATTGTTGGGGGAAATATCAATAACCTCAGATATGCAGATGACACCACCCTTATTGCAGAAAGTGAAGAACTAAAGAGCCTCTTGATGAAAGTGAAAGAGGAGAGTGAAAAAGTTGGCTTAAAGCTCAACATTCAGAAAACTAAGATCATGGCATCCGGTCCCATCACTTCACTGGAAATAGCTGGGGCAACAGTGGAAATAGTGTCAGACTTTATTTTTGGGGGGCTCCAAAATCACTGCAGATGATGACTGCAGCCATGAAATTAATTAGCTTCCAATTAAAATAAATAAATTTATATTAAAAAAATAACAACATGGCATAATAATGAAAAAAAAAAAAAGACGCTTACTCCTTGGAAGGAAAGGTATCACCAACCTAGACAGCATATTGAAAAGCAGAAACATTAATTTGCCAACAAAGGTCCATCTAGTCAAGGCTATGGTTTTTCCAGTAGTCATGCATGGATGTGAGAGTTGGACTATAAAGAAAGCTGAGCGCCAAAGAATTGATGCTTTTGAACTGTGGTGTTGGAGAAGACTCTTGAGAGTCCCTTGGACAGCAAGGAGATCCAACCAGTCCATCCTAAAGGAGATCAGTCCTGGGTGTTCATTGGAAGGACTGATGTTGAAGCTGAAACTGCAATGCTTTGGCCACCTGATGTGAAGAGCTGACTCATTTGAAAAAACCCTGATGCTGGGAAAGATTGAGAGCAGGAGAAGAAGGGGACGACAGAGGATGAGATGGTTGGACGGAATCGCATCACCAACTCAATGGACATGAGTTTGGGTGGACTCCGGCAGTTGGTCCGGCAGATGGACAGGGAGGCCTGGCATGCTGTTCATGGGGTCACAAAGAGTCAGACACGACTGAGTGACTGAACTGAACTGAACTGAATCTAGATTCTAAACAGGGGTCACCTTTTTTTTTTAAAGAGCCAGATATAAATATTTTAGGCTTTGCAGATCATTCAAATTTCCATCTTGACTACTCAACTCTTTCACTGTACTGCAAACGTACCTACAGACAATACTTCAATGAATGAGTGTGACTATGTGCCAATAAAACTTTATTTATAAAAACAGATGGCAGGTTGGATTGGGCCTGTAAGCTGTAATGAGCCGATCTATAGAGAATTCTGACTCCAGGTCCCCAGTATGAGTATTCTGCCTATAACCACTACCTCCTTAAGACCAAGTAGTCTTAAATCCACTGATAGCAATCAGTATTTTACTAGAGCTAAATGGAATTTAATATCTAATATAACTATTCTCTTACAAACTAAGGAAAATCCATGCACATGGTCCTAAAGCAGATGAAGCTTTTAGTGTTTACAGAGGGATAGCACCTCCAATCTGTTTGGTATGTAGCCCATCTTTCTAAAACCAGTTACTCTAAATCTGTAATTCCAGTTCTGATGATGTTTGTGCAATTAGGAATTTGTACATCCAGCTGCCTACTTAAAATGCCTACAGATCTATTACAACCCTCAAAGGTAACATATCCAAGACAGAACTTCTCTCCCAGATTTCCCCTTCTTAATAAATGGTTTCACTAGCTAACCAGCTAAAAGACAAAAATGGAGACATCCTCCTTGACTTCTTCCTTTCCCTCACACTCCAACCTAATATATCCACAAGAAAACTAGCTTCCTTACATCACAGGCTTCATTCATGTTACCTCCTAAAGGACCCTTCCTTGACCAAGCTAAGCCAGCCAGCCACCTTAACCATGTTCAACCTACCACTCTGTTTTAATTATCTGCATAGCATTACTTCTATCATATTCTCTTATTTTTTATATTTGCTTATTCACGTATTTAAAGTCTGATTTCCCAAATGACCTTCTCTCCACCCTAAGCCCTTTCTACACCCTTTGCCCTAGGTAGATATGAGCCTCACAACACAGGGAGTTTTTATGTCTTGCTTAACACTCTATCCCTGGTACCTCGAACAATCCCTGGCATAGAGCAGATGCTCAATAATTATATACACACACAAAATGGATTAATGAATGAATCCTTACTTAAAAGCATATCTCTCTCAAATTTGTCCTAAGAAAGGGATATCTGAAGCTGTATTACTAGGAAGCAAACTTTTTGGCTCCCCCACTCTATAATATGTATAGTTTAAAATACTTTCATTTTAGATATGGCAATGTTATACCATTTACCTCTCTTCCTTTGTATGTCACCAAAGCAGCCAGGGGTTTGGCGTAAAATCTGCTATAGGAGAATCCCAGGCAGCCGTACATACTGTTTGCCGTGAGCTTCAAAGCCTTCTGTCGAATGTCATACTGTAGGCCGCACGAGGACAAAAGACAGACAACAATATTTGCAGATGCATAAACATTTCATTAGATGTTTTCTAACTCACCAATAAGAAACCCTCAATGTCCTTGGAGAAAAGAACTCTGAACACAGTCAACGCATCCTCCCAAAGCCATGATTCCCTGACCTCCCAGAAGCAAGTAAACAGATTCCAAAACTCGCAGAAGGTCAAAAGGCACTTGCTCAGATACATCTTTGCAGACAGAGGTGCCTTGTATTTTGAGGCATCAGATGTCTCTGAGTGGTTTCCAACCCACCAACTTAAAGTTAGCACATGCCTTTGTCCACAGCATCATGTTTAAATCACTCCTAGATAATCAAATTTTCAAAGGTGAGACTGTCACTCAGAGGTTGCTGAGTGGAAAGATATACCTGAAGATGAAGGTCTGGATTTAAATCTTGCTGTTTCATTAGCTGTTTTACTTGTCTTCTCCGCTCTACCAGTTTTCGGATCTCTCTGGGCAAAATGCCCATTTCCAAGCTTGGATCTGGCAGCTCAGGGATCTGCTCTTGCTCTCCATCCTGATGAACACAAGACAAAAACTTCAGATAAATCAAACTTTTGTGAAATGAATTCCCAAAATCATACCTTGTGGGAACTTAACCCCACATCTTGTAAAGCTACTTTCTTGTCTAAGTATAAAGGTCAACAATGCTGAGAGGGCTGAAAAGCAGGTCAATGCTGCCCTCTTTTCAGTCAGTTCTCTCAGCCTATCATTCCCAGTACCTTCCCGATCTAATTCTTGACAAAATGCAGGCATCGTTTAAAAGGATGAATTTTTACACATGCTCCTTTTCCCCCTTCAATAAGATTGAGGAGCAACATGTTTGGGGGTATTGTTTTTAAAATAGAAACATTGAGAGACTGCTTTAAAGAAAGCAGTTAAAGTACTATTTTTAAGACCTGTGCAGTACCAAACAAAATGCTACAAAACTCTGTTAAACTATGGGGAATCACAGCAATTACTTTAAGTGTTTTAGACTGAAAAATAAAAACCTAAATACTAAATCAGCGAATCTCTTTTAGGAATCTGGAGCCCGTATTTAAATAGGCATTGACATTTCTAAAAATTAACACATATATATTCCTTAGTATTTATACGGTACCTTTTATCTATCAATTGCTTTGCAATTGGTACAATAGCAACATTTTAAGAAAGCAACCAGTAGTCTTCCATTAAAATTTACAGGAGGAAAAGGCAGGGGAAGCATTAGGCCATTTTTCTCAAGGCTCCATTAATTCTACTGAGTATTAACAGGATACAAAGAAAAACCAGGCACATTTGCCCTTTCAAAGGTTCAAAATTAAAAATAAACCTCTTGGCTTAAAGTATATCAAGTCAATGCCATTTGATAACCCAGTTTTTACAAAGTACCTGATTTTATAAAGATCAATAACTTCAAATGAACAATCTCACAATAGTAACAGGGACCTATTGTTTTCCAATAGAGCAGATGATGATAGCAAACCTATTAGAGATCTTGGTACATACTCCAATTTATTTACAGCAACCATGGAGCTCCAATAGAAAGTAAACTGAAAGAATATGAAGTCAGGCAAGTTACAGTCCATGCCTGGCTCTGCCAGCACGAGCTGTGTGGCACTAGCTGTTCTGAAGACCAAATGCAGTACAGCCCAGGAAAATGATACAGAACCCATAAACTGCTACATGTATAGTATTTCTTAGATGACCTCTTTCAACTCTGAAGTGTAATTTCATATCCAGAATCTAAACTGGAAAGCTCAAATAACAAAATGGTGGTGGGGGGGGGGGAGGAAGAGCTGTATAATGATAACTATCCTAATACTGACACAGACAGGACATAATCCAAAGAATATTATTAACCAAACGTAGTCACTACCTCTCGGGGATGTCTACTCAATACCTACCCTATAAAATTATCCTCCAGTCTCATAGAAAAGCCTATCCTCAGCAAACACATTTGTACTGTGTGAACACGCTCCTGTGGCCACAGATGATGGACAGGTGTGTTCACCAACCTAGGCAAGTCTCTAAGATTCTCTCTTCCAGGAATATGGAATTAGGACTGAAAAACAGCCCCTAAGCTGGAACCAAAAGACTTGTAATTTAGGAGTTAGAGAGCAAATAGACATCTTCTGCCCCTTGCACAAAGAAGCAGAGAAAAACAACATATAGAGATAACGTCAATTTACATCTTTTACTGCTGGAGAACAGTAAAACAGAATCTAATCAAATTCCCAACTACAGTCAATTGTATAAGTTTTATATATGCAGAACCACACATTAAGTTATTAAGCCATACATAAAACTGTTGACTGTATGAACACTAGATTAAAATTTATGTGATATAATTCAAAAGGATCCTTTGAAAAGGATGTTTAATGAGTAGAATTGGTAATAAATGCTTTCATGGCCAAAATTTAAAAGCCTGAAAATAACAAGTGTTATAGGAAAAGGGGAACAATTCACATACATGACTGGCAGGAGTATAAAACGGTACAAAGACTTAGGAAAACAGTCTAACAGTTTCCTTTCAAGTAAAACATACACTGTCCAATGCAACCCAGCAAATTCACTCCTTAGGTATCCCCCAAAATGAAAGCACACATCCACAAAAAGAACTGTAGAAGAATGTTCACGGCAGCTTTATTAATAACAGCCCCAAACTGAAAATAATCCACATGCTGATCTCAGGGGAACAGATAAGTATGAAATACATCTCAACAATAAAAAGGAAAGAATAGCAATAATGCAACAACACAGAGGAATCTCAAAAAAATTACACTGAACAAGAAAAGCCAGATACAAAAGAATGATACTGTATCACTCCATTAATCTGAAATTCTTGAACAGGCAAAATTAAGCTATGGTGATATAAGTCAGATCAATTACTGACTGATGGAAGAGGGGATTGACTATAAAAAGGCAAGTGAAACATATCACAACTTAAGGGATGAAGCTAAAGCACTGCTTATAGAGAAATTTACAGTTGCAAATGTCTAAATTAAAAGAGATGATCTCAAATCAATAATGTCACCTTCTATCATAATAAACTAGAAAAAGGGCAAAGTAAATCAAAGAAACCAGAAAAAAGGAGGTAAAAAGACTAGCACAGAAACAGAACAAAAAAGCAATAGAGAAAATTCAAGGAAACCAAGGTTGCTTATTTGAAAAGATAACAAAATTGATAAACTTCTAGCCATACTGAAGTTTTTTCTTCAGTAAAAATACCTTTTTCTTCAGAAAAAAAGATGACTCAAATCACTAAAATCAGGAATAAAAGGAGGGGACCACCACTACTGACCTTAAAGAATTACAGTGATTAAAAGGGAATAATATGAACAATTTTATGCCAACAAATTAGATAACCTAGTTAGATAACCTATACAAAATGGACAAATCTATAGAAAAGGCAAAAACTACCCAAAGTGACCGAAAGAGAAATAGAAAATCTGAACAGACCTATAACAAGAGACTGAGTTAGAAATTAAAAAAAGAGAAGTCTAAGACCAGATAACTTCACTGGCAAAAATTAAAGTATTAAAACAAATCCCACATGAACTCTCCCCAAAAACCGAAGAGAAGGGAACTCTTCCCAACTCATTCTATGAGGCCAACATTACACTAATACCAAAACCAGACAAAGATATATACAACTATACACCAACAGCCTTTATGAATACAGAAAAAAACTCAACAAATACTAGCACATCGAATCTAGCCATATACAAAAAGGATTATACACCAAGTGGGATTTATCTCAGGAACAACAGTTGGTTCAACAATCAATACAGCATACTATATTAAAAGAATAAAGAACAAAAACCATATACTGATCATCTTAATAGATGCAGAAAAGGTAGTTAAGAAAACCCAACACTATTTCATGATTTAAAAAAAACACTCAACAAACTAGTGCTAGAATGGAACTTCCTCATACTGATAAAGGCCAGCTGTGGGAAACTCTCAAGTAACATCATATTTAATAGTGAAAGACTAGATGCTTTCCCCTAATATCAGGAACAAGAAAAGGGTGTCTGCTCTTGCCACTTCTATTCATCTGTACTGGACGTTCTAGCCAGGGCAGTTAAGCAAGAAAAGGAAATATAAGGCATCCAGATTGAAAAGGAAGAAATCAAACTTTCTCTATTCATAGACAAGATGATACTGTCTATAGAAAATCCTAAGGAAACCATAAACTATCATTACAACAACTAATAAATGAGCTCAGCAAAGTTGCAGGATGTAAGATCAATATACAAAATTCAGTTCTATTTCTCTACACTAGCAATGGACAAACCACAATTGAAATTAAGAAAACACTCCATTTACAACTGCACCAAAAATAATGAAATATTTAGGAATAAATTTAATAAAAGTGAAAGACTTGTACACTTAAAACTAGAAAACACCTTTGAAAGACATTAAGGACCTAAATAAATGGAAAGATTTGATTTTCATGGATTGGAAGACTTAATATTATTAAGATAGCAATATTCCCCAAAGGGATCTACAGATTCAATACAATCCCCATCAAAATCCCAGCAGATATTTTTGCATAAATTGACAAGAGATTTTAAAACAAACAAAATGTGACATGTATTGCTACAATGGAATATTCAGCAATAAAAAGGAATGAAGGACTAATACATACTACAACACAAATGAATCTCAAGAACAGTATGCTAAGTGAAATAAACCAGACACAAAAGGTCACATATGATTCTATTTACAGGAAATATACAAAAATACACAAATCTATAGAGGTGGAAAGACTAGTGGTTGCCTAAATCTAGAAGGGATTGAGGGAGGTAAGGGCTAAAGGGAAGAGAGTATCTTTGGGGAAAAATGAAAATGTTCTAAAAGTGATTATAGTGCAGTTAGCAAACTCTGGGAATAAACTAAAAGCCATTAAATTGCACACTTTAATAGGTAAATTACAGAGTCTGTGAATTACATCTCAATAAAGCTATTAGATAAAAGACACAGAACCAGTCTGAGTCTCCTCCTACCCAACACTCCCCCCACCTTCTGACCAAAAAGAAAGGATATGTTACCTTTTAGAAGGAAAAGCTAGAATGCCATTACCTTTCAGAAGGAAAAACTAGAACACCAAGCCCTTTGCTTATCTTCCCCCTTTAAGCACTATTTTTAATCTCAATTTCAAGAGTTCCCAGTTGAATACAAACCTCTACAACTTTCTGAGCCTCTGAAGCAACTCTTTGCACTGTTGTAAAACAAATGTTGAATTCCTGAATGATGGAAGGATACAAACTGTTGAAGTCCAGAAGCAAAATGAACTTATCATAAAAACCTGCAAGGAAAAAAGGCCCATGTTACAAAAAGTCTTTAGCATAACACCGTATTAGAAGTACTATATTATGACTCCATATACAATCTAGAGCTGTGAGGCAGACAAAGGGAAAAAAGGAGTTGACTATCACCCTGTAAATATATATCAGAGTGAAAAATCAGGTAACCAAAGACAAAGAAAGAAGAGATTCTGTCTGGCATGGAAACCTCAGCAGTCCCCCAAAAGTACTCTATTATTATGGGCAAACACTCCCCCTCATATCAATTACTTTATTTTTTTCATTTACTAGATCCTATCAATTACTTTACACAGGTGCCATGTACATTTCCAAAAAAAACAAAATGCTGCTAAATTCTCCTTCAAGAACGAGTATTACTCAGCCGTTAAAAAGAATTCATTTGAATCAGTTCTGATGAGATGGATGAATCTGGAGCCGATTATACAGAGTGAAGTAAGCCAGAAAGAAAAACACCAATACAGTATACTAACACATATATATGGAATTTAGGAAGATGGCAATGACGACCCTGTATGCAAGACAGGGAAAGAGACACAGATGTGTATAATGGACTTTTGGACTCAGAGGGAGAGGGAGAGGGTGGGATGATTTGGGAGAATGACATTCTAACATGTATACTATCATGTAAGAATTGAATCGCCAGTCTATGTCTGATGCAGGATACAGCATGCTTGGAGCTGGTGCATGGGGATGACCCAGAGAGATGTTATGGGGAGGGAGGTGGGAGGGGGGTTCATGTTTGGGAACGCATGTAAGAATTAAAGATTTAAAATTAAAAAAAAATTTGTACATTAAAAAAAGACAAAAAAAAATAAAAATTACAATAGCTATGACTCCTTTAAAAAAAAAAAAAAAAAAGAACGCATTCCTTTCCACCTATCCTCCCCTCCTACTCTTCAAATATTTAGTGATCTCTACCAGCAAGTGGTTATACATTTTTTTATAATCACACCTTCAAAGAATAAAACAGGCAGCCTATTTACCTGTATACAAACTGCTAAGATCAGACAAGATGCATACATAAATGTCAGTAGTGGAACGATCCACCCTTTTTACTAGCCAAGGGTGAACAGAAAGCTACTGTATTTCTCTAGGACATTTACAAAGAGTTATCTTCACCTTCAGAAGAAACTGAATAGAAGTAAATGTCCACAGTTAAGACAATAACAACGGCAAGCATATACTGATAGCTTACTGTGTGTCTGGTACTATTATTCCTTAAATCCCAGTGTGGTTTTTTTCTTATTGCCGGACCAGGGATGGAAACCGTGTTCCCTGGCTTGGAGGGCAGATTCTCAACCACTGGACCGCCAGGGAAGTCCTGACAAATAGCTATATATTGGATCAGAGGTTGGCAAAGATCAAATTCAGCCTATCTCTTTTTGTACCACTCATGAGCTAAGAAGAGTTTTTACATCTTTTAAATGGTCGGGAAAAAAATGTGCAAAGACTATCTCAATGATATGTGAAAATGACACAAAATTTAAATTTCAATGTCCATAAATAAAACTTTCTTGGAATACAGCAAAAAAAAAAAAAAAAGATTCACATTAATCCCATGTTAAAAGACTGGCAAACAAGATTTTCACATGAACGTAAGAAAATAAATAAAGTCATTATGAAACCTATTCACTAACATACAAAACACAAGTCAGGTCTTTTAGTTTCTCAAGCTGACTGCATTAAGAAGTCCCTTCACATCAGAGACAAAGCCATCCGCTGCCCAGCCTTACCAACTTTGGGGTCCAAGACCAAGCCTCCAGAATAAGCTGCTTTCTTACGTCCTTTTTTGTATTTACTGGTGTCTCCATCAATGTCTTCATCTTCATCTCCCTAATATCAAATGGAAGATAACTTCACCAGCCAGCAACTCATGAACCAATTTAGAAGGTTTATGATTTCCCCCTTTCCAACTGCAGTACACAGTTCTAACAGATACTTTACTTTCAGTTAATAGTCCTCTAGGGAAAGACAGTTACTGTAACATGTTCATGAATCCAAATGAATGCCAAGCATGGTACTTACCAAAACACACACTGTATCTGAGGTGATAAATATGCAAATTCCACTTTAAAATATTTCTGAATAGAACTTCACATTTTTAAATCAATGGACAGTAACAATTCAACTATTTGTGCCATGTAAAATTTGAGATTCTAAGAATTCTCATATTCATTACTCCAACATTCATGATATAAAAATACAAACTATTTTATTTAGATATTACCATTATTCTTATTATTAATATGGATACCTTAAAATAAGTATGTCCATATGCTGAAAATTCTTTTCCAAGTAGTTTAATTAGCAAACATTTAATACTCAGCAGAAGTCAAACTCCTCTAAGTTAATACTTCACTAATTTTAATAATGTATGTAAAACAAGCACAACAAAAGAATCTGAGTCATTTTAACATTAAACTCCCATTCTAAATTGATTACTATCCATACTGATAAGACAGTAGCTAAGCTAAGTTTTATTTCTGGTGTGATGGAGACTACTTCAGAAACCTGACTGTGGTGACCTTAATCCTACTAGAATATAAAAATGCAACCACACAACATAAAAAGTAAGGCTTAGGGGTTCAAGGAAATAAAAGGTTCAACTGGTAGTGCTAACCCAGCAAAACAATTTCCATCTATGGTCACGCATCAGAGGCCTAATGCCTCTCTCAAAGAATTTCATGTTTCACAAATAATTTTTATCTGTATAGAGAAAAGTAGAGAAGGAAATGACCATACCAAAACAATGGAGCAAACAGGATAGTTTCTACTTATCTGGGAAGTAGATGTTATCACAGCCCAAAGAAACAATCTTGTTAATAAAAAGGGGGGATATAAAAAAGCAAAACACTATATAATTTTGGACCCACCAGTTTCTGCTGAGGCTTTCTGAAAGTCTGCTTGTCAGGCACAATATAGTTGTTTTCATAAAATGCATGAAGTAATAAGAACTCATTACGCTCAGATCGTCCACCCATCAGCGTCCTAGACTATTAAATAGAATTAAAAAAAAAAACTTGAGCTCAAAACCACAATAAACAAAAGCAAATCAAATTGATAAATCTAATCATAGCACCTCCTTCAAATTCACTCATCATATCAAGGGCTGGTTTAAAAAAAAGGGGGGGTATTAATTATTTCCAGCAGCTTCTTTAAGCATTACAGTTAAAAGGAGACAAAGAGAGCTTAAAATACCCACAACTCGGCTATTTCTTTACTCTCAAATGGACCATTCCACAAATCAGACACATCCAGATGTCAGAGACAATCCTTATGTTCCCCCAAATTTCAACATACTGCACCTGGCTTTCCTCCCCCTCTCCCAAGCAGTTCTTCATTTTACAAGAGAAGCCCAGCTTTCAAAATACAAGTTACTCATTTTATAAGCATGCATTTAGACTCATTATCATATAACAACTACCCCAAGAAAACACTGGATCCAACAGGAAATGCTTTTTCCCCTTTCTAAGTTAAATTTACCATAATGTTCCCAGCGATGTTAGTGATCTGCAATGCTAATGGAAGAACATTTAGCTCACACATGATCTGCAAAATGAACCTGGCATCTTTCCAGGTGTGCTCCAACAGGTACAACAGATGAGAAGAGTCACTGTACAGAAAAGTAAGAATGAAACAGAATCAAGTAATTAAAAGAAACAAGGATTAAAATTAGAATTTCATAAAGCATTATTAAAAATTTTTGGTTATGTAACTTCAGAGCAATGGCACCTCACATTGGAAACAATTTAAAATAAGGTCAGTATGAAATTAGGAATTCATTCATACCATTGATCCCAATGCCTTTCTCTAAAACAAACAAAAAAAATCACACTAAGATAAAGTTATATGTTAACTACAATCTGAAAACGCCCTAAATCCTTTCATTCATTTCATCCACTAAATATGTATTACATACCCACTCTATGCCAGACATTGTTCTAAATTCTGGCGGTGAACAAAAGAGACAAAAATTCCTATCCTTATGGGGGAGGTAGGATACAACTTAAATTTTTAATATGTGGTATGTTAAATAAGGCTAAGTGTTAAGAAGAAAAGTTAAGAAGGGAATATTAAGGGTCAAGAGCAGAGACAAATTTTAGTTAGGGAACCAAGGAAGAGTCCACTGAGAATAAAGACCCATAAGAGGTGAGAGGGTAATTCTTTCAGATGGGTAAATCTGAGGGAAGAACATTCCAGGCAGACAGAACAGCACATTCAAAAAAAAATTTTAATTAAAAAAAAAAGTATGCCCTAGTCTGAGCATAAATCTCGCAGTTCCAATATTAAGAACAAGACCAATGGCTGCAACACAGAGAATGATGGAGAATAAGAGAAGATAAGGACAGAATTAATGGCAGAGAGACCCACTGTATAAGACCTTTTAAGTCAAAATAAGTGCTTTGGTTTTTACTCTGAATGAAACAGAAAGTCACTAGGAGACTTTAAGTACAGTGCCATATCCAACTTTACTTCAACAAAGAAACTCTCATTTCTGGGTTGAGAACAGACAACAAGGAGTCAAGGGCAAAAGCAAAGAGACAAGTAAGGAGGCTAATATAAGACCCAGTGACCCAGGAGAAAGAGGATGGTGGCTTGGACCAGGGTGGGTCCAAGTGAAGAGAAAAGAAGTGGCATAGAGACATATTTTGAAGATGGACCTGACAGGATTTCCTGATGCATGGAACATAAGATGTCAGAGAAAGGAATCATAGATGCCTCAGAGGTTCCAGGCTGAGGATGACTCTGGAGGTTTCCAGTGATACTGGAAAAGTAAGAGAAACAAGGAAGAGAAAGTCAGGAGCTCAGCTGTGGAACAGGCTGAGTTGGAGGCTCATATCAGACATTAAGCAGAACAGGGAGGTAGAGACATGAGTCTGAATTCAGGGGAGATGTCCAAAGTGAAGATATACTCAGAGGAGGCATCAGCACCCACGTGGTATTGAAATTCCTGCAACTCGATGAGATCACCCAGGCAGGGAGCGCAGTCAGAAAGAAAAGCAGTTTGAGAACTCGGGAGGAACAGGCAGAAAAGAATGCAAAATGGCCATAGGGGTAGGAGAAACCTTATGTAAGAAATAATCAAGCAAAAGTTTACATTATGCAAAATGATTTAAGTTCCAGAAATCTAATGTATAGCAATGTGATGACAGTGAATAATGTATTATACACATGAAACTTCCTAAGAGGAAGAAATCTTAAGTGTCCTCATCACAAAAATTGTGTGAGGTGATGAGTGCGTTAATTAGCTTAACTGTCATGATTTTTTCACAATGTGTATCAAACATCAAGCTGTATACCTTAAATAAAATACAATTTTTATTTGTCAATTTGACCTCAACAAGGCTGGAAAAAAGAAATAAGCAGCAATATCTCCAGATAATTGAATGACTTTTCAGATTTTATATTTCCAAAATATTTGCATTAATTTCTGAATTAATGAATTAAGGGTGGAAACCTAAATATCACATCAATTTCCAAACTGCTCTCAGGAAACATCAAGATGGTGTTAAATGAGGGAGATATTATGATAAAATTAGAATAATTCAAAAGGCAAAATAATTCACATCACTAAAGGAATGGAGATGTGATGCTGACATGAAGACAGACAATTTTCCCCTCCACAGCACCACACGCTCCTGTTCCTCCAGCCTAAGGATGATTCTGGGATTTCAGTTAATTTCAAGACAGAGAAATTCTGAAGCATCCAGGATCATACCTGTACATGTTTCGTATATTTTCAATTGGGATTACAATCCTTTCAGTTTTCAAAATCTGTTGAACAAGTTCAGATAAATGGTAGCTTTTACACCGAATCAGTTCCTTCGCCGAAATTTCCACATCACAGATCATTCGGCCACAGGTAGCATTTTTTTCACCAAATCCACTCCTGCCCTACAGGTGAGGACAAAAAGCAAATCCCATGGAAGAGCAGACACTGACATTTCGTTCTAACTTGATTTGAGGCTAGCCCCAAAACTACAATGATGAAACTTTCATTCTTCCATTCATGCATTCATTCAGCCATCACTCATATATTTTTGAACATTGACTGTGTATCTGACACTGTTCTGGACACTCAGAATATAAGGGATACAGCGGTTAGCAAAGTAGAAAAGATACCTGATCTCATTTGAAATATACAACTAAAAAATTATATAATTTTGGGAGGTAATAAGTATATGGATAATAGGACATGGTGATGAGAACAAGGAATGTGCAGGAACTACATCTTAAATAGGGTGGTCAGGGTAGACCACACTGAGAAGATGCCATATAAAGAACCCTGAAGCGGGTAAGGAGTAAGCAATGCCAGCATCTGGATGATGTGTTAATAACGACTCTATTGTCTTAAAGAGATGAACAGGAAAAGAAGCAAGAGCACTGGCTCCCAACTCCAATCTGCAGCAGCAGAATTCTCTGGAGAATGTTACAAAAGGTACAGATTCCTAAGTTCTCTGATGAAGCAGCATTCTGGTTCACTGGTAAGATTTAAGTAAAGACTTCAAGCAAAGAGCAGTGTCAGAGTTTAGGAAATGAAGGTGCTTCATCCAAAACCCACCACAAGCCCCCTTTATCAAGCAAGCAGGCAGAATGAAAAGGGACAAGCCTTCCAAAAATCAGATGGGGCCTGGGTTCAAAATTATAGTTCTTGCCTTTACTAGCTCTAGGATCTTGAACAAGCTCTGTCCCCTCTGTGAGAATGTACCCCTAAACCTGCAATTGCTCAGAGAGAGGACAAATATGCAGCCCACTCAGTGTCTGATCCCTCCCATTCTTCCTTCCCATCTCCTTCCAGAACCCCACAGCTGTTTCTTAGGGATGCCCAAGTGGAGCTAATAATCACGTGCTATCTCTAGATTCTAAAAGTTAAATTTTAAAATTACCAGTGGTTACTAATAAAATGCTGAATTCAAAGGCAAAGGTGTTTAGTGCCAAAGTTAAAATGTCCTATCATAAGGCAACTGATTCCAAATCAAAAAAGCACAAGGTGCAACCTGGTAGCTACTCAATATACAGAAGCCAAAATAGAGAAGAAAGATTTGAAAATTATGATTACCCCAAGCTTCGGCATGTTGGATCGCTTCAGCCGACCTATCTTGGACCAGAAAGGAACTTTGCACACATTAATTCTCTGCAGTAGCACTTCCAGTTCAAAACCATAAATATTATGACCCTAGTCAGAAAAAGAATGCAGCCAATAACATTAGAAGAAACACAAATTAAAGGATTTATCATCATAATGCATAGAACTTCTCTGCCCTTTCTTTTTCTGGTCTCTAATTGAAGGCATCATGAGCTTACCTCCGACTGGGGTCCTTTCTTCTTCAGGAATTTATTCATCAGCAGCATTCATTAGCCTTGACATTAACAAGGCTGCTAAGCAGATTGCTGGAATAAACTTTATTTTATTCTAATTGATGCCAGGTTCATATGATGTCTTTTAATTTGCAACTTACACCTCACAGTCTCTCAGGAAAATGCAAATTTTAATGTCCCATACTTTTCAGGTCATCAGTAGAAGCTGTATTCAAATAATTTCATTTTACTTCCTTAACAACCAAGAACCCAGCTGTGTTGTGTGACAGTTTACATAGACTTCTTAGAAAACTCGGGAAGTACATCCAGTTTCTTCTTAAAGAACTGAGTTCAAACACAACTGATTTTGACTTTTAATCAACATGCAACAAAATAAACAGATATCACTCCATAGTTCAAATAAGAAACTTGTTGAAAACACTGAAACAAAACTATCCTGAATAAAAAAAAAAAAAAACTCAAAAAGATAACCATATTTTCCAAGTCTGCACTAATAAGTTCCATCATGTGAATTATGCTTATTCTAGAATGGGAAAGATAAGAGATCTCTTCGAGAAAATTAGAGATACCAAGGGAACATTTCATGCAAAGATGGGCACAATAAAGGACAGAAATGGTATGGACCTAACAAAAGCAGAAGATATTAAGAAGAGGTGGCAAGAATACACAAAGAACTGTACAAAAAAAGAGCTTCACGACCCAGATAATCACGATGGTGTGATCACTCACCTACACCCAGACATCCTGGAGTGTGACGTCAAGTGGGCCTTAGGAAGTATCACTACGAACAAAGCTACTGGACATGATGGAATTCCAGTTGAGCTATTTCAAATCCTAAAAGATGATGCTCTGAAGGTGCTGCACCCAATATGCCAGCAAATTTGGAAAACTCAGCAGTGGCCACAGGACTGGAAAAGGTCAGTTTTCATTCCAATCCCAAAAAAAGGCAAGGCCAAAGAATGCTCAAATTACAGCACAATTGTACTCATCTCACACACTAGTAAAGTAATGCTTAAAATTCTCCAAGCTAGGCTTCAGCAGTACATGAACCATGAACTTCCAGATGTTCAAGCTGGTTTTAGAAAAGGCAGAGGAACCAGAGATCAAACTGCCAACATGTGCTGGATCATCGAAAAAGCAAGAGAGTTCCAGAGAAACATCTTATTTCTGCTTTACTGACTATACCAAAGCCTTTGACTGTGTGGACCACAAGAAACTGGAAAATTTTGAAAGAGATGGGAATACCAGATCACCTGACCTGCCTCTTGAGAAACCTATATGCAGGTCAGGAAGCAACAGTTAGAATTGGACATGAAACAACAGACTGGTTCCAAACAGGAAAAGGAGTATATCAAGGCTGTATATTGTCACCTTGCTTATTTAACTTCTATGCAGAGTACATCATGAGAAACGCTGGGCTGGAAGAAGCACAAGCTGGAATCAAGATTGCTGGGAGAAATATCACTAACCTCAGATATGCAGATGACACCACCCTTATGGCAGAAAGTGAATTAGAACTAAAGAGCCTTTTCATGAAACTGAAAGAGGAGAGTAAAAAAGATGGCTTAAAACTCAACATTCAGAAAACGAAGATCATGGCATCCAGTCCCATCACTTCATGGCAAACAGATGGGTAAACAGTGGAAACAGTGTCAGACTTTATTTTTGGGGGTCTCCAAAATCACTGCAGATGGTGACTGCAGCCATGAAATTAAAAGACGCTTACTCCTTGGAAGGAAAGTTATGACTAAGCTAGACAGCATATTAAAAAGCAGAGACATTACTGTCAACAGTATGGATGTGAGAGTTGGACTATAAAGAAACTGAGCGCTGATGCTTTTGAACTGTGGTGTTGGAGAAGACTCTTGAGAGTCCCTTGGACTGCAAGGAGATCCAACCAATCGATCCCAAAGGAAATCAGTCCTGGGTGTTCATTGGAAGGACTGATGTTGAGGCTGAAACTCTAATATTTTGGCCACCTGATGCGAAGAGCTGACTCATTTGAAAAGACCCTGATGTTGGGAAAGATTTAAGGCAGGAGGAGAAGGGGACGACAGAGGATGAGATGGTTAGATGGCATCACCAACTCAATGGACATGAGTCTGGGTAAACTCCGGGAGTTGGTGATGGACAGGGAGGCCTGGCGTGCTGCGGTTCATGGGGTTGCAAAGAGCCGGACATGACTGAGTGATTGAACTAAACTAGCAAAATTAACTATATGAAGTTTAAAATCAACTAATAAACAGATTTACTTGTTATTAATTTTAATTAAAGATACATACCACTATATTGATGGTAAGTTTGTCTATTAAACTCAGAGACCCAAAGGACGTGAGCAAGTCTCATTTCCAAATTCTCATGCCTGGGATTAGGGACTCAAACTCATATTAGGATTCTTTCATTCTGGTTCGGATTTCTCACAGTCTCGGCTCTAACACCCTAAGGCAGGCCAGCTACCCCTAGATACCATGATGTCTCCTTGGGGCCCAAGAGGGAGAATGCTAGTAGGCTGGATGTAGGCCTGATGCTGAGCCAGAGGACCGCACAAGGGCACCATGGACAGAATCTTCCTAGCGCTTTCAAGATGGGTCTTGAAAGATTGTTAGGGAAGCAGGTACAGAGACACTGGTAACAACCTATAGGCTCTCAGTACCTCATCCAGAAAGGGGTTCAAGAACAAAAATGAACACAGAAACGTATGGCAAACATTTCTCACAAGGCTTCCATGTAACTAAATTACTGCTATTACACTTAAAATACAGGCATTTATATTGCTTCCCTCCAAAAATCCCAAAAGCACGGTATAATTTGACTGCTCTATTAACCCAAGACAAAAGGCAGAACTCCTATTAAGGCATCTACAACCTAAGTCCTAAAACCTATGTTTAGAGGAAACAAAGCACAATGTTGTTTTAGTGCTCTTTGGAACTGGGGCAAAGAACTCAATGAATTATTTTATGACCTCTTATTAGTTAGTAGGAGCATATTCAGTCATCAAAATAAAAAAAGACTCCTAGCCATGATCTCTCAAAAGAATATGTCACAGACACCCACTGGGCTCATAAAATTAAAATACTTAAATTTGGGGGATATGCACCAAACCAAAGAAATTCACTCCTGTGACCACTATACAGCTGGGCCTCTATGCCAAAATTTTGAAGCTATTAACAGTTGACATGAGTTTACTTTTCTTCCAGGCAGCGCGCTAACTGTAAGTAACAGGAGTATCCTAAACTTCAAGAGTAATTCATGAGTTGCTTTTCTATTAGAGGAAAAAAAAAAAAAAACTACCCTGTAGTGGGCTGGGGTTTTTCTCCTTTCTGTTAGCAGAAAGTAGACGAATTCCTACCAGTTCACAAGGTCACTTCACTCTGAAAAGATTCTCTGTTGCTCAAAAAGTTCCAATCAAGGCACACTGAAAAGAACTAAAGAATCAAGAGCTTCACCAAGACATGATCAAAGATCTACTTACCACAATGATATCAGGATCAATTTTGTGAACTTTTGCAAGGAAACAACCTAGTAGTGTTCTTTCCGTGGCAGCAACCTCAACCTTCACATTCTGTTAGAGAAAAACATACCAGTCACTTCTTTACTCTCAAGTACTATTCCCTGGCTTCCTGCTTAAGCATGGTAAGATTGCTTAGGGTTTAAAAGAAAAAACCATCCATTTCAAAACAAAATGTGGCAATGTAATTCCTGATTCTAGATTTCACAGTAATACTTGCACAAAAATCTCTGAGGAGCTCATTCTGCTAATAAGCATGTGAATGAAGCAAGATTTTAAGTACTGAGCACTATCAAGTGCAGAAATGTCCCTCCACAGGGACATGCTTGTGCATCTGGACACATTTTATAGCATAAGAATCAGAGAACCTATCAAAAACATTATTTAATTTCCTATATAATTCCTGGTAGACTTTGCTATTTATGTATTTACCACATAAAGAGATCCCAAGGACTGTAGAAATTAATCCCAAATAGCAGTATAAAAACCCAGAAATAAGAAACTAGACTAAAAACAAACATACATGTAAGAACTACAACCGTCTTAAGCATAAATAAAACCTAGCTACACACAAAAGGCTTCCACAACTCAACAGAAATCAGGTATTCAAAAGATGCACTTTATTAAGACTTAAGTTGATGGCTATGTTTTCTACAACTAGCTCAGCTAAAAAAATGTCAGTTTGACTCTAATGGAATTTTCCTAGATCATTTTACTTACTAATTCAGGGCACTTTACAAATAACAGCCTGATCCAATAGTACCCCCAGACTACTAGACTTCTCAAACTTTAAAGTGGAACCCAGTCAGGTTGCTATTAATTTTGTCAAGTGAAGACATTAAAAAAACAAAAATAACCTACAAATTTACCAATACAGGCATTTCATAAAGGAAAAAACATACTCTCCAAAAATGAAATTCTTTATATTGAATACATTTACTTTTATGAAGTCTGTCAGACTATTTTTTTGGGCTCCAAAATCACTGCAGATGATGACTGCAGCCATGAAATTAAAAGACACTCCTTGGAAGAAAAGTTATGACCAACCTAGACAGCATATTAAAAAGCAGAGACATTACTTTGCCAACAAAGGTCCATCTAGTCAAAGCTATGGTTTTCCTAGTAGTCATGTATGGATGTGAGATTTGGACTATAAAGAAAGCTGAGCACCAAAGAACTGATGCTTTTGAACCGTGGTGTTGGAGGAGATTCTTCAAAGTCCCTTGGACAGCAAGGAGATCCAACCAGTCCATCCTAAAGGAAATCAGTCCTGAATATTCATTAAGGACTGATGCTGAAACTGAAACTCCAATACTTGGGCTACCTGGTTGGAAGAACTGACTCATGTGAAAAGACCCTGATGCTGGGAAAGATTGAGGGCAGGAGGAGAAGGGGTCAACAGAGGATGAGATGGTTGGCTGGCATCACCGACTCAACAGACATGAATCTGAGTAAACTCCAGGAGTTGATGATGGGCAGGGAGGCCTGGCGTGCTATCGTCCAGACACGACTGAGCAACTGAACTGAACTTTTATGAAAACCTCATATTATACTACTCCCCCCCTCCACCACCATTTTAAGGATCCATGAAAGCTTCTTCATGGAGTATACTGGAAGCTTAGAGATCACTAATCAAATATAGCCATCCCACAACAACCTTCCCAATAAATGTCACCTTTAATATCCACAGCATCCTCAACTTCTCTTGACTTCCTTCCAGCTAGTGAGGTGAGGGTGAGAGGGTGGGGCAGGCTTTAGCCAATACTTACCCAAAACAGTAATCAAGTCATCATGCAATTTTGGAAAAGCTTCCAATTAAGCTATCTGAAGGAGGGTTTGAGACCCTCATCTATTAATAAGGTGTCAAATCCTATTATTTCCAGGAGGTGAAACATTTAAACACTGTTAAACGTTTTCAGTTTTAAACTTCTAATACATTTTTAATGGGTTAATGCCATAGTCCAATCTAACAAGAATAGGTCTAACAAATTAACACAGAAAACAGCTTATTTCTACTAATCCACAGCATTCTCCTCTTCTCTTTTTAAACAAATAGATATTTCATGTTTAAAAGGAATAAATAATGAGTTCTTTACCTTTTCTTTAATGCTTTCTTTGAAATCATATGGAAAAATGCAGTCCTTTGGTTTAGACACAACTGTAAAAAGGAAAAAAATAAAGATTCTAACACCTGTCTTCATCCAATTTCAAGTACACATACACTGAATGTCTCTGAATGAAAACCGTCTTAATATAAATTCTCCTTAATGTCTAAAGAATCACCAAAACAAACTATCCTAAAACTCATAGGGAACCACATTAGACCTTGAATAGCCAAAGCAAACTTGAGAAACAACAAAGCAGGAGGCACCACATACCTTGATTTCAAACTATATTACAATGCTACAGTAATGAAAACAGTATGGTACAGGCATAAAAACAGACATATAGAACAATGGAACAAAATAGAGAGCCCAGAAATAAACTTAACATAGTGCATAACATAGTCAATTAATTTATGACTAAGGAGCCAAGACTATACAATAGAGAAAGGACAATCTCTTCTAAAAAGTACATTGGGAAAACTGGACAGCCATACACAAAACAATTAAGAACTGAACCACTACCTTATACCATACACAAAAAACTAACTCAAAATGGATTAAAAACCTGAATACAAGACCAGAAACCACATAACTCCTAGAAAAAAACATAGGCAGTAAGCTCCTTGACATCAGTCTTAGCAATGACTTTTTGGATTTGACACCAAAACCAAAGGCATCAAAAGCAAAAATAAACAAGTAGGACTACACCAAGGTACAAAGTTCTACACATCAAAAGAAACCATCAACAAAATGCAAAGGCAACCCACTGAATGGGAGAAAATATCTGCAAATCATATATCTGATAAGGCATTAATATCCAATATATATATTTTTTTAAACTGCATATAACAACAAAAAAATACTCAAAAAATGGGCAGAAGAGCTGAATAGCCATTATATAGATGGACACCAGGTACAGGAAAGGATACTCAACACTACAAATCATCAGAGAAATCCAAAACCACAATGAGATGTTACCCCACATCTGTTAGAAATGTTATTATCAAAAAGAGATGAGATAAGTGTTGGAGAGGATGGAGAGAAAAGGAAATCCTTGTGCACAGTTGGTGGGAATCTAAACTGATGCAGTCACTGTGGAAAACAGTATGGAGTTTCCTCAAAAACGTAAAAACAGAACAACCATATAATCCAGCAATTCCACTTCTGAGTATTTATCTGAAAATAATGAAAACAGTAACTTGTCATTTGCAAGAACACAGATGGCTCTAGAGAGCATTATGCTAAGAGAAATAAGACAGAGAAAAATAAACAAATATATGATCTCACTTAAATGTGGATTCAAAAAACGAAAGAAAATGATAAAAATGAGCTCATAGATGCAGAAAACAGACAGTGGTAAAGTGCGAGGGGGTTGCATGAAACAGGTGAAGGGTACAATTAGTGATAAACTAAATAAGCCCTGGGTATGTAATGTACAGCATGGTGACTACAGTTAATAATCCTGTACAATATATTTGAAAGTTGCTAAAAGAGAAAATCGCAGAAGTTCTCATCACCAAGGGAAAAAAATTCTAACTACAGTGATGGACATTAATGAGACTTATTGTAGTGATCATTTTGCTACATGTACAAATATGGCATCATTATGTTGTACATCTGAAACTAATTCTACATGTCAGTTATACCTCAATTTTCTAAGTTTATAAAAGAGTAAATCTTAAGAGAATAGACAAATACATAAGAGTATGATAAATTTAGAGTATGGGATTAATAAATACCATGCATAAAACAGATCAGCAACAAGGATTTACTGCGTAACACAGAAAATTATGTCAAATACCTTATAATAACCTATAATAGAAAATAATCTGAAAAGATATATATACGTAAAAGTGAATCTTCTTATACACTTGAAATTAACACAGTACTGTAAATCAACTATACTTCAATGTAAAAAAAGATTTGCTTAGCAGTATGAACTAGTTACCCTTGAAAATATTTTTTTGAAGTTACTGACCAACAGCTAGAGAAAAAAACAAGAAAAACAAAAATTAAGCCATCAGTAAACCAGCTTAAAAAATACATACCACAGAAGTGTGACTGAAAGGGAGGCTGTGGGGGTGCTTTATCTAATGCAAAGCTGTGATGGACCAACGCTGACACAGCAATAATCTGCAGAAAAGAAAATTACTTATCAGACGCCTACTATGTGGTCTGCATTCTCACCAAAACCACCAAGAACAAAAAGATATAGATTTTAATCCATAATAATATTTTAACTTTTATTATGAAAGTATTTAAATAAAAAATTAAAAAATCAACTCTCATATACTAATCGTCCAGCATAAATTATCAACTCATAAATAGCCCTACCCTACATTATTTTGAAGCAAAATCCTTACCTATCACTTTATCCAGAAATAATTCAGCAGTTTCTCATATATGAATAATGTTTCTCAACCTCAGCACTGTGGACATTTTAGGCCAAATAATTCTTTGTTGTTGGGGCCGCTCAGTGCATTGTGGGAAATTTAGCTCCCCTGGCTGCCAACAGCATCACTCCCCACTCCCCAGTCTCCATGTTGTGACAATCAAAACTGTCCAAGACATGGCCAAAAGACCCCTGGAGGGTTAAAATCGCACCCAGTTGACTGCCTTTAAAAAAGTTTTTTCATATGCAATACAATCATGCCAGCTAAGCCAATGAACAGTGATTCCTTGAAAGTGAAAATGAAGTCGCTCAGTCACATTCAACACTTTACGACCCCTTGGGACTGTAGTTCATGGAATTCTCCAGGCAAGAATACTGGAGTATTCTTTCCCTTCTCCAGGGGATCTTCCCAACTCAGGGATCGAACCCAGGTCTCCCGCATTGCAGGTGAATCCTTTACCAGCTGAGCCACCAGGGAAACCCAAGAATACTGGAGTGGGTAGCTTATCCCTTCTCCAGGGGATCTTCCTGACCCAGCAACTGAAGTGGGCTCTCCTGCATTGCAGGTGGATTCTTAACCGAGCTATCAGGGAAGCCCTGATTAAATATCCTGGCAGGATTCAAATTCTTGTGTCTTCCCAACTTTCTCAACTGTATTTATCAACATACTTTGCAACTGGTTGACATGTAATAAAACTGTCTCAGCACAACTCCTCCCCATCTATTCAGTCCAGTTCAGGTCAGTTGATCAGTCGTGTCTGACTCTTTGAGACCCCATGAATCATAGCACACCAGGCCTCCCTGTCCATCACCAACTCCTGGAGTTCACTCAAACTCATGTCCATCAAGTTGGTGATGCCATCCAGCCATCTCATCTTCTGTTGTCCCCTTCTCCTCCTGCCCTCAATCCCTCCCAGCATCAGAGTCTTTTCCAATGAGTCCACTCTTCACATGAGGTGGCCGAAGTATTGGAGTTTCAGCTTCAGCATCAGTCCTTCCAATGAATACCCAGGACTAATCTCCTTTAGAATGGACTGGGTGGATCTCCTTGCAGTCCAAGGGACTCTCAAGAGTCTTCTCCAACAACACAGTTTAAAAGCATCAATTCTTCGTCACTCAGCCTTCTTCACAGTCCAACTCTCACATCCAAACATGACCACTGGAAAAACCATAGCCTTGACTAGACGGACCTTTGTTGGCAATGTAATGTCTCTGCTTTTCAATATGTTGTCTTGGTTGGTCATAACCTTCCTTCCAAGGAGTAAGCGTCTTTTAATGTCATGGCTGCAGTCACCATCTGCAGTGATTTTGGGGCCCAAAACAATAGTCTGACACTGTTTTCACTGTTTACCCATCTATTTGCCACGAAGTGATGGGACCAGATGCCATGATCTTCGTTTTCTGAATGTTGAGCTTTAAGCCAACTTTTTCACTCTCCTCTTTCACTTTCATCAAGAGGCTCTTTAGTTCCTCTTCACTTTCTGCCATAAGGGTGGTGTCATCTGCATATCTGAGGTTATTGATATTTCTCCCGGCAATCTTGATTCCAGCTTGTGCTTCCTCCAGCCCAGCGTTTCTCATGATGTACTCTGCATAGAAGTTAAATAAGCAGGGGGACAATATACAGCCTTGATGTACTCCTTTTACAATTTGGAACCAGTCTGTTGTTCCATGTTCAATTATAACTGTTGCTTCCTGACCTGCATACAGGTTTCTCAACAGGCAGGTCAGGTGGTCTTGTATGCCCATCTCTTTCAGAATTTTCCACATTTTATTGTGATCCACACAGTCAAAGGCTTTGGTATAGTCAATAAAGCAGAAATAGATGTTTTTCTGGAACTCTCTTGCTTTTTCGATGATCCACCACATGTTGGCAGTTTGATCTCTGGTTCCTCTGCCTTTTCTAAAACCAGCTTGAACATCTAGAAGTTCACGGTTCACGTACAGCTGAAGCCTAGCTTGGAGAATTTTGAGCATCATTTTACTAGCATGTGAGATGAGTGCAATTGTGCGGTAGTTTGAGCATTCTTTGGCATTGCCTTTCTTTGGGATTGGAGTGAAAACTGACCTTTTCCAGTCCTGTGGCCACTGCTGAGTTTTCCAAATTTGCTGGCATATTGAGTGCAGCACTTTCACAGCATCATCTTTCAGGATTTGAAATAGCTCAACTGGAACTCCATCACCTCCACTAGCTTTGTGCGTAGTGATGCTTTCTAAGGCCCACTTGACTTCACATTCCAGGATGTCTGGCTCTAGGTGAGTGAACACACCATCATGATTTTCTGGGTCATGAAGCTCTTTTCTGTACAGTTCTTCTGTGTATTCTTGCCACCTCTTCTTAATATCTTCTGCTTCTGTTACTTCTCTACAATTTATTTGTTGAAGAAACTGGGTTGCTTTATCCCATAGTGTCCTCCATTATAAATTCTGCTGCTTGTATCCCAAGAATCATTTAAGATGTTCCTGTTTCTGTACAGCCTGTATATTCGTATTTATATTTATATTAATCAAAACCTGATTCAATTTTTGGCAAGAATTCTTTGGAGTTGCTACTGATCATCATGGACTAAACCACCATTACCACCACTAGTTATCACGTCATGTCTGATTACCTCTGTTCTAGTGATATTAGCAGCCTCTGGAAATCAAACCTAGATCATTTATCTCATTATGGATTGCAAAGTAGCTAGATGCAATTCTTCCTTCATCATTTACTAACTGGAAAGCTACGAAGGTAAACCTCCCTCCACTGATCATTTGGTTACCTGAGGTACAATGTATGTTCAAAAAAGTCAAGATAAATGTTTGATTCAATTCATTTACCAATTTTCAAAATAATGAGTTGGTTACCTAGCTTACTTCACAGTGAACAGTGTAGTCCTGTGTTTACAGTATCATTATGAAGTCATGTGTTTCAATCTGTTGCAGTTATACATGCTCAAATTGCTCCATCTTTGACAAAGGAAATTATTTTAAGTTGTTTCCTGAGTCCTTCTGACATGCCTTTAGTAGATTTTAATAATGTCCATGCCTTCTGGTATAACAAGACGTTCCAGGCTTACCTTGGACAATTACTGCCCTGAATCAGCTACTTTTTCACAAAACCCCATTTCCTTTCTTGGGAAATGGTATTTAGAAACCTCACTCTGGATGATGGATTTTTTTAAACTAATTAAAGTTTCCTCTAACACTTTAACTATTAACTATCTACTATATCAACTATTATTAAAAGTTCAAATCACATACAAAAGGAAAAAACAGTGCCAAAATGCTGCTTTAAAAAAAATCCCTATCAATGCCAAAAGGATTTTACAAACAAACATAAAGAAGTTCCCACTGACCAAAAAGAGACAATTTAAGCAGCAAATAAAAAAATTATTGATTGCAACAGATTGAAATATACTAAGTATATACAAAGTCCATGAATTTATAATGATATTTCATAAAAGAAGAAGCAAAAATAAGTAACAAAAAATTTATAAAAATAAGTAACTTAAAAAGCAGAAACATTACTTTGCTGACACAGGTCCACACAGTCAAAGGTATGGCTTTTCCAATAGTCACATACAGATGTGAGAGCTGGACAATAAAGAAGGCTGAGGGCCAAAGAACTGATGCCTTTGAACTGTAGTGTCGGAGAAGACTCTTGAAAGTCCCTTGGACTACAAGGAGATCAAACCAGTCAATCCTAAAGGAAATCAACCCTCAATGTTCATGGAAGTACTGATTCTGAAGCTCCAATACTTTGGCCACCAGATATGAAGAGCCAAATCACTAGAAAAGACCCTGATGTTGGGAAAGATTGAGAGCAGGAGGAGAAGGGGACAACAGGGGATGAGATGGTTGGATGGCATCACCGACTCAATGGACATGAGTTTGAGTAAACTCCAGAAGATAGCAGAGGACAGAGAAGCCTGGAGTGCTGCAGTCCATGGGGTTGCAAAGAGTTGGACATGACTTAAGAGACTGAACAACAACAACAACAACAACAAATGGTATTCTATAAGAAAGTGTGCATGTTAAGGGATGCATACCAAAGTATACAAGGGTAAAACGGTCAATGTCTGAGATTAGCTTTAAAATACTTCAGGAGGAAAAAAAAGAAGGGGGGTGATAAACAACTGTGACAAAATCTTGCTAACTGGTGAATATGAGTGATGGGTACAGAGGAGTTGATTATATTATTCTATGTCCATGTGGAGTTCTCCAAAATAAAAAAAATTTAAAAAACAAAAAGTCAGTCCAGCAATTTAAGTCTTTTGGGGAAAAAAGCTCCAACATCAAATTCAATTCATTCTTCAACATGGAGTTTGGCAGTGAATTAGTATTCTTTCCCTTCCACAAAAAACAACCTTCTCTTACAGAGGAACTGTACAATTTCAAGAAGCATCGTACCCTAAGCCTAGGTACAAAATCTGCCCTATTTCTTTACCTCATTTTCATGTGTCTTTGCATTCTGCATTGTCTTCATGCTCAAAGACATGACCACAACTGAAGGAGGACCGACATCCTTAATTACGTTCACCAGGTCCGGTTTCAAGACCATTGCCTCAACTTTACACCAACTGATTGGCTGATTCAAGAGCTCTGAAAGAGAATAGATACAATAAATCAATAGCTATTTGCTGAAAAAGAAAAGCCATTATAATTAAGACATCTGTAATTAACTGAGATGGTCTTCAATCCTACCTTCTACTAAGAAGGTCTTATAATAACATCTAACTAAAAATAAACCACATTATTGGATTGTATATAAATCTTCGTGTGTGTATGTACATATATGTTCATTTTCCTGGGAAAAAAGTCCACAGCTTTCACCTGACTTTTCAAAAAAATCCAAGACTCCAAAGAGGTTTATAAGAACAAAAACACTGCTTAGAGGAATCCAAAAAAAAAGTTTTAAGAAATTTATGAAGACAAAACAGAGTATCATAAATGCAAATACTGAAAAACACCAGGTAAGAGACCATACACACACTACCCGCACTGGGCAGTGAAATTTCGCTCCTTCAGAAGTAAGCAGTTCACCATGTTGAACAACTGGGCCATGTCAGCCAGGTCGGAAGGCCACAATGATAGCAACACAATGAAGGACATGCCCGAATGTCTGTCTAGGTTAACTAAGGTTTCCCTCCCATTAAAATGTAAAGCATCAAAACAAAAGAGTGATTTCAAACATACTTCAAGGAAAATCTTAAAGAAACAAACATAAAAAAGGTAGTGGTCACACTGAAATTAAGAGCCCAAGTCTTTAACGTCTAAAAACCACATCTATTAGCAATTTACTGAGTATTCTGAAAGTAAATGTCTCCTTACGTGGATTTTTCACTTCAAGCCAACAAGGTCCTTTGATCTTTCTGTTCATTAAGAACAGTTCCAGGCTGGATGTGTTGGTCCCAAATACATGAGAAAAAGTTTCTCCTTTCAAATCCTGAGGAAGCTGTGGCATTTCAGCCTGAAAAAGGCAAAGAAAAAAAAATCTTTTTTTTTTCTTAAAACTATTACTTCACATTTTCCAAACTCTGTATTTGAAATAAACAAAAGTCTATGAACCACCAGAAGAAACCTCTTTGATATATATGAAATGTAATTTGCCACATATGAAATCCAAAACAATTCACAGCACGAAACAAAAACAAATCACAATGACAAAATAATGCATCTTGATGACACCCATTAGAAGAAAAATGGGCCAAGAAGCTCCCTCAAAAGAGGATTTCTGTCCAAAGCTGTACATGCCTTACTGACGAATAGCCAAATAAGTACAACTCCATTAGAAGAATGAAAGCAAGGGAATGAGAATCATTCAAAATGCTTCCATGGTGCTTTACAACACCACTGTCAGACATTTCTTAAGTTTCCCTTTTCCAACATCATGAGATCAAAACACTAGAACGGAAGTAAAGAGAGGTTAAGGTCCACTTAATTAACAACCTGCAGCAGTGACCTTGTCTGTCACAGGAGCAAGAGCAGCACTATGGCAACACTACTGATGCTCTCCTCTCACCTTTTCACTGCTCAGACGGACACTTCAACAGACTAATGATGTTCAACTCCATCTTGTGCATTCGTTCCACTAGACAAACAGTTGTGTCATTTCAACTTATGTTTTTACAAATGCATACTTGAAAGCAGAGAAAGGCAATATAACCCATAGTCTACATATTTAAATTCATTTTATTCATTTTAATTATTCATGACTATAAGTTCACTTCAGTGAACTGTGAGTTTGAAGAGCCCTGCCAGTACTCCTAATTAAAAGCCGCTGAAAACTCAAAAATAGGAAAATGCCATTTTCAACCCAAATCCATTCATTTTCTTTATTTGACTTACCGAGTATCTAACTTCCAAGTACTCAGATTTCTCCGGAACATCAGGTATCTCAAAAGCATAGTTCTTTTCCACTACCTGGGTAAGTTGATAGTTAAAAATCATTAAGACAAAGAAACTTCAAAAATTAAATTGATAAGCATTAAATACACCAAAAAAGCATCTTTCCCCCCCTTTCATCTGGGATGAAAAATACCTAGTGACAAAATATTTAAGACTTCTTTGGGACACTAGAGAATGTAGAAATATTTGCATTCAAGACAGGCAATGAAACATTAAAAATGTTTACAATGTCGATGCACTAAATCATTTGCTACTCTTTGATACTAAGCAACTCCATCTTGCTAGAAAAATTAGTAATAAACATTATAATTACAGCATACATGTACTGAGTGCTTACTGTACACCAAGGACTGATCCAGTATCAATTAACTGACTTTACTCTTCCAAAAGCTCTTGAAACAGGGCCCCATTTCTCAGGTGAAGAAAGAGGCCCAGAGAAGTCACTCAGCACTCGTCCAAGGTCACAGACCAGAATGTGGTAGAGCTAGCACTTAAAGCACCAGTCCCTACACTCTTTACCATTACATCACATTGCTTCTGGAACTTTAGAGAGACTTGATCCATCAGCCACAAGTCAAAGCTCAAATAGTTCAGTTAGCCTCATCTTCAGCAACTCAATCCTCCCTTTATTACAAACACTGTTAATAGCCAGTGTCCTGAGGGAATTAAGCCCTACAACTATGGCCAAGGGCATCAATATCTCACTACAATCAAGACAACTAACTAATCAATATGTATCACATGAGTAGAAGAAATTTATTCTATCAGAAATAGAATCACAGTTCCTGACTTTTAAAGATTTAACCTTGTGACCAAGACAACTTAGCAATAAACCAATATAAACAAGATGAGAACAGTTTCTCCTCCATTTCAGAATAAGAAGACAAGATATGCTTCAAGTATTGGAAGCCATTACTTTACTACATGTTACCTTTTTATTCAAACCAAGGAACATTATTTTCTACAATTTAAAGAGAAAGACAAAACTGTTTTTATGCATCTAACATGGTTTTATATTGACATCTATGAAATTTCCATAAATCAGGAAACTAACAAACAACTAATACACAGAACCGAAAAAATTATCACCAAATACAAACCTTGGACTTGAATTTCATAATCTTATATTTTGCTGCTATTTTCTCATCAAATTCATCATAAACATCCTTCATGGTAACTGGAGTTCCACTTTCTTTCCCAGTATTTAGATTAACTTTCTGCTTTCCCGTGGGGAGGGCAGGCAAGGGGAGGGGAAAAAAGTATCTGTAAATAAGATCTTCTTGACTACCAGAAACCCAGTCTAAATCAATTTTCATCTTTACCCACTCAAACATCTAATAGAACAAGGTGAGTTCAAAGATACAAATGAACCCAAAAATATACTAAATCCAGTGCCCAATTCCTCCCAATGACATCATAAAAGCAAACCAGAGATAAAGATGATCAATCCTACAAAATGGGAGAATAATGTTATAAACCTTGACCAAAATGCTTCAGAGTTCAACTGAGATGGGGAGGGGCTGGGGCTGAGAGGGGAGTGTGGATATTAAGGCCAAATAAAAAGGGTCAGCAAATGGAAATGACTCTGTTAAATGGCTGTGGAGTGAGTGAATAAAGTCGCTCAGTCGTGTCTGACTCTTTGCGACCCCGTGGACTGTAGCCCACCAGGCTCCTCCGTCCATGGGATTCTCCAGGCAAGAATACTGGAGTGGGTTGCCATTTCCTTCTCCAGGGAATCTTCCCGACCCAGGGATCGAACCCAGGTCTCCCGCATAGCAGGCAGACGCTTTAACCTCTGAGCCACCAAATGGCTGTGGAGGAAATAGCAAAAGCATGAAAACTGGGCCAAATGTCATGTCCTATTTTAGAGCCATATATTCTCAACCCCGATAAATATGGAAACGGACAGTTGAGAGACAGACAGCCTTATATACTGAAACTCAGGTACTTTGATGCTCTAACAAGTTGAAAAACAGCATTTTACTCCATTTCCCCACTTTTCCAAATGTCTAATGGAGCTGCTGACAATCAGGGGGTCATAAGCCAGGCAATAAGAAAGAACTATAAAGGGACTTCCCTGGTGGTCCAGTGGCTAAGACTCCATCTCCCAATGCAGGGGGCCCGGGATTCGATCCCTGGTCAAGGAACTGGATCCCATATGCCACAACTAAGAACCAGGAGTATTTTTTAAAAAACAAAGGACCATCTAGGTTGTAGATAAGTCACAGCCCTATCGAAGGACCAGGTTGGTGGCAGAAGATAGAATGCACTTGGAATTAAAAGCTATGTACTAAGGGTTACCATTTCACGGGGAAGGAAACAGAGCGTTCGCTCAATGTTTTTCACCATGACACAACAGCTCACGTGGGTTTCAGCAGATTCGATCCAGACTTTGCCAAACAGAAATACCACACCTGAAAGAATAAGTAAAAATCATGAAACAGTAAACATTTCAATTATATCACATTAAAGGGATGACATAAAAGCTCACTCAATGTATCCACACATGTATGCTTTCATGTTAAGTCATTTTCTACATCAAATTAGTATCTACTACCCACTACTACCCAATCTCAAAGACCAATTCCTTTACTCAGTACCTATGCTGTATGGCAGTATCACACCGGTAAAACCTGGGACCGCCGGGATGACAGGGAATAGAGTGAGGATCTAACTTGGTGGAAACATTCGCCCTAGAAGTAGGGAAACATCCCAGATAAATGCAGACAAGCCTCAGCTATCAGGGTGACATCCCAGGTCTGAGTAGACACCCTGCATCGGTGCAGAAACCCCTGGGGAATTAGACATGCCACCTCAATGCAGACACACCTCGAAAACTAGGGAGACATCCTAGATCAGTGCAGGGGGAAAAACATTTTCCCTAGAACCAGGATCACCCAGATTAAGAGAAATCAAAAAAGCAATCTATTCTCCAACAAATTTCCTATTTAAACCTCTTGTGAGAACTCTGAGAATACTAAATTCCTTTTCAGCACTTGTACTTACCAACAAAAACTAACATTTCTATGTAAGGATAACTATGTATGGTATATCAGTAGTCTTCTGTACATAAAATTGTGTTTTGGAAAAACATAACTCATTTCATATCTTATTGCATATAATAGTAAATATCTCAGAGCTCAACTATTATCTCCTAATTCACCCTTTCTACTTCATAGACTACCAAAGACATCTGGCTGGAAAGCATTTGTATTATTCCTTTCTCTCCTATCTCAGTTTAACAAATGGTCTAGTAACCAAATCAAGAAAGAAGCTCTTTTTGAGATCCCTAAGTGATGTACACCACAAAGTAGACCAAGCCTGGACATCAAGTCACTGTTCATGAAAACTAGCCATCAAAAAATGACTCTGCACTGCTATATTTAAAATGGATAACCAACAAGGACCTGCAGTACAGCACAGGGTACTCTGCTCAATGTTATATGGCAGCTTGGATGGGAGGAGTGTTTGGGGGAGAATGGATACATGTATATGAATGGTTGAGTCCCTTCACTGTTCACCTGAAACTATCATAACATTGTTTGTTAATTGGCTATACCTCAATACAAAATAAAAGGTTGGAAAAAAAGAAAGGACTCCAGAGATTTGACAGTCAACCTAAGAGATGGCCACTATGCAAAATCCTGGGCTCTGTACATAATTAGACAGCAGTCATCAACACAGCTATTCAACAGGGCCACTTGCCTGAGACACTAAGAAAATTCTGGCACAAGCAAAGGCTACTGTTCACAAGGCCAATTACTCCAGTTTCACAAGATAGTTCATCAGTGCTTCCTTTTGTCACATGTTCTAGTAGAAATAAGACCATCTAAGAATTCTCATTTCTGCAGATGATTAAACTTCTTAGAAGAGTTGTGTAATTTTCAGCTGGGGTAAAAGAGGCGGCGGTGGGGGGAAGATAGGGGAGAGGGAAGGGAGGACTGTGGGGATGATTAAAAAAGAAAAAAGTCACAGTAGCTCAGAAAATTAAAAGTCATCCTCACAACAGTTAGAGATGAAAAAATAAAATTCTATGCAAAGAAAAATAAAGACCCTAATATTGAATTCAAAGATTCAAATAGCTCATTTTACAGTCAAACTAATATCACACTTCATGCAACACATTTGACACTGTTTATGCCTCATTTGCCACAAAAAGATCATGGTAAACAAAGATTACATTCCCCTTAAAGTTACTAGCTGAAGCCAGGTGCAGTCAGGATTATTCAACCTTGAAAAAGTCATAATGAAGACAGGATATCTTCCCATATGCAAAGAGTAAGATTCTTTTCATAATTATGGAGCATTCAGCAACAACTGACTTACTTAGAATCTGTAAGAAAGTGAGAAACAATAACAGGGTCTTTGGGAGTACTTCGTTTTTATTAGCAGCATTGATTTCAGCAAGGCTCAGTGATCATTACCTGCTATCAAGATGAAACTGTTCAACCCTCTGAGATTACAGGACTATTTTTTTAAAGCCATCTTATTTAACCCGTTGGCATCAATCACAGAGGACAAAACTTCAGAAGCACCATGGAATCACAGAGTGGATTGCGGGTGCGAAGCCGAGCCCTCTGCAACTGGGGAGCTGACCACTTTACCTTTTGGAGCCTCAGCTTCCACTGCTTTAAGTGTATAACTAGAGATGATGATTTCTGACACCTTTTGCAGCACTAGAAATCTCCTTTTAACCTAGCAATAAGAAGACAGGCCAATAACAGACTGATACCTCTTTCAACTGCGAAGTATTTCCCAATAGTGGTTGAAAAGGCCCATCCATGACTATGGTTAGGGTATGATGGGGGTCACAGAAGGGGCTCTTAGGCCAGTTTGGAGGACTAGGAAAATTCCAGGAGACAATACTGGGGGTGGGGGGAGTCAGGTGAGGAAGGAAAGGGATATGGTATAAAGAGCAGCAGGTACAGACTATTCTAGGACACAGAAGTCCCACACAGCAGCCAAGAGAAGCCTTGTTAAGGAATTTGGACTGTAAGTTGCATGCAGCAGCCACTGTGGATTTTCTGTAATGAAGAACTGATGTCCGAAGCCATCATTCAGGTCGCCATGTGAGGGATGACAGCTGAGGAGTCAATGAAGAGGTTGGTGTTGGGAGCAGGAAGGGCTCAAGGGTAGAAGTTGTGAGAAGACAGCTTGTCTAGTTTAGGAGGATAAAATGAGTAAGACTTGGTGAGGAAAGGGAGGAGGGGAGGGGACTCAAGGCGGGCTCTCAGATTTCTGGTTTTGATGGGACTATGAAATCAAGTCAGGGAATAAAATCCTGCAAGGAATGGATACAGTAAGGCACAGGGGGGTGGCTCCGGGATGGGCAGGCCCACCATTCACCCAATTCCAGAGTACTGGCTATGAGGCTGTGCTTCAGGGAGGTCCCTGGAAGCTGTACAATAGAGCCGTCCTGGGTTTAATTTCCAAAGCCTCATGAAATCACACTTGCCAGCCCACTGGCACCAGCAAGTTACAAAACAGTCAAAGAGGTAAGAGCATCTAACCAGCTGGTCTTGCCCTAGAGCTTAAGTAGATGAGATACCATTTCTAAGACTGCTGACATCTTCACCTGAGCAACGAACACATGGCAGTTTGCTGCTCAAGCAGCTGTGCAAGTTTCAACCCTTTGATAAATGGAGCATATTAATACTGCCGCCTCCCAGAAGACCAGTACCATTTTCCCAGTGCAAGCCAATCCCTGAGTATCTCGGTGGTAAATCTGGCTCCAAATCTGACAGTTTAATACTTAGTCCTCAGGAAATCATTTGGAAAAATTCAGTTTGTACCTGCCCTTCAATTCAGATATGGATCTGAATAAAGGTAACTGTTTAAGGGTGTATACTGTCTTTTTTCTGAATCTGACATGCCTTGTCCTGCCTGGCCCCACAGTGCAGAAGGGCTCAAATAGCACAGAGGAAACGGGAGCCCTCCTGGCTCTCTGTGAGTCTGGATTCGTAGTAAAAGTTCATTCGGAGGAGGACCTGCAACTTAGCCTTGATTCCTCCTTTCTCTCAAACACCACATCCATCTATCATCAAGTTCATATCAAAGCACAAGTAAAAAGAACTGACTTCTCTCCTTCTCCACACCTGCCCTGGATAGACTGATCTTCAGGTCTTCTACACTCCCTACTCTGGCCCTGGCCACATCCACACACGTGCAGGCTTTTCTCCACGTAAACCACATGGTTCCTGTTCAAATGTAAACCCAACCATGGCCCCACTCTACCCCTCACCCCTGCACCCCACACTGAAAATCCTCCCCTGCCTTGCCACTGTTACTAAAGTAAGGTCTCAACTCCTCAACACAGCTTTCAAGGTCCCTCACTGTCCAGGCTTTGCCTTTTCTCCAACTTGATTTCCAACCAATCTTGTCATCTGACTACTCTGCTTCAACCACTCAGGTCTCCTCCTTTCTCTCCTCGGTGCACTTCTGGGTTCCTCAGGCTGAAATACTCTCTCCTCAGCTTTGAACATACCTCAAAACCCAGCCCAATGGTCATTTCCTCAGATAGGCCTTCCCTGGTCACCCCCCAAATAACTGCCTTTACCCCACTAGAATGAAAGCTCCACCAGGACAGGGAATTTGCCCAGCTTGTTCACCCCATCTCAGGGCCTGGCATGTGGCAGGTGTTCACACTGCTGAAGGAACCAATTAGTGATTGATTCCACTTTAAGTGCATTCCAATATGTTCAGATACATCAATGGTGAATTCCAAGGACACACTGCGAAATTACACATAACCGGTTTTCAGAATAACAGTCTGTAAAGATTATTCACACCACAAACTCTCTCCATCCAGGTGACTCACGAACTTTACAGTAAATGAGTGTTATTCGCTTTTACTATGTACATGAGGGCAGAGCCTGTGCCAATTACAATCACTAAAGCACTTCAGGGAAAGGTGCCATTCTGTGTTAAAGACATTCAGTTACTGTATGTAAATATATGATTACCTGGTTGGCTGTACGGATCTTCATAAGCATCCAGCCAATAAAACTGAAATACTTGTTCCTCATCAGCTCCTTTTACCAGTGGGAGGTGACTGGAATCCACTTGAACTTCCGGGGCTGAGAAACTGCTGTCATCTTCCTGATCCATGTCCCAACAAGACACATCTGGGAGAAAACTTGCTCTGCAAAAATCACATTTTCAAAAACCTTACAAAATCCAACAGAGTAAGTGTAGTGCTACTTGGCCAAGAAGTCATAAAATGCTCTTACGAGGAGAATGTGGTCCCTTTCCCAGAATCAGCCTTCTGTTTTGCCTCCTCTGCTGGCTCCCTCTCTTGGCACAAAGTCTTGGCAGCCACAGGCTCCACATCCACCTCCTCAGCTTCCATGGGCTCATCAAAGTCGCCATCTTCAAATTCCATTGCCCCCGACTCCTCCTTGTCATCTGTATACAGTGGCGGCCTGGGCTCTCCTGAGGATGGCATCACACATTCCCATCATGTGTTGCTTCCAGCGACCACAAAAGCTTCCCTGACGGTGCACCAGCAGACTACCCCTGGCCCACGTGTTATTTGCCTTACTCTTCAATTCCCAAATCGGATGTTTTTAACTTTTCCTGCTATGAATTCAAACCTTTCTCAGGGAAACTGCCTACTGCAAGCCCTTCAAATTCTTTTCCACTTCCTTCACGGGGCCTCCATCTTTTGACAGCACTTTGCAACTGCTTAACACCCTTGCAATTCTGCTTGACAGCAGACTTACCAGCAAATTCAGCACATGTAAGAGGAGCAGGAGTTAATGAAGGCTCTTTCCTTGAGGCTGGGGGAGTGGTTTTTCCTGAAGGAGCTGCCTGTCAATGTTTTTAAATGTTTAGTCAGTTAGACCTGCGTACTAAAAATACGCAACTGTCCTACCCTGACCAGAGATAATGACAGTTCCCATTTATAAAACGATTTTATGTATTATTAATGCAACAGCTTCAATTATTTTACTGTTACCTAGGTTTACAGGGGAAAAAAACACTTGTTTCCAGGAAGAAAATGATTGCATTTAGCACAGTTGTAATACCTATAATAAACACATACCAGTTACTACAAAATTTACTATGAAAAAAGCAGGCACATGCTATTTTTGAAATGTATGAAACTATATAATGAAACAGGAGTCCTAATTTAAAACAAAAACAAGAACAAATTCAAAGGCATTTCACTCACACAGAAAAGCAACAACGTAAGTTTTAAGCAATAATGTAAATCAAGACTGAAGGTATTTCCACACACTATACCTTGGGGGTGTGCACAGAGAAAGGATTCAGTGAAGCTCCACTGGATCTTTTCTTTTTTGGTATTATTACAGGTGGTGGAGTTATTTGTGGTGTCTAGGAGGGGGTAGACAGACATTCACTGCCATGCTTGTTACCACAAGACACAAAAAGTACATTTCTTCCCCCAATGAAGCCCAATAAGCAAAGCACTTTTTTCCCCTCCCTGCTCCCCTGACAGATCTATGTTCCTGCAGTGAGGTTACTATAGTAACAATACCACAGACTCACTAGAAAACCAGAATAGATACTGACTCCACCCCTCATCAATTTTTTTTCTTTTTAAAACTTAACATACTTCTCCCTTACCCTTACAGAATATTACATTTCAAAACTGTCGAGCCCGAACTACACAGTGTTGGTTAGTCATTTTAATTAAGGATCACTTAGAAAAGCACATCTCTAACTGAGAGTTCAGTCTTGCTGTGAAACAGCCCAATTGTAAATTCCAGTACAGCTGAACCTGTCTGAGTTGTACGAGGGACAGCTCACCAACTCTTCCCTCACTCCCACTTGGAATTCAGGACGAGGATCTCACGCCTGACTGTGCAGACTGACAGGCTTCAATCTATTTCAGGCACATACACGGCAGCAACTGAGCACAAGCAGCGTGCCTTCCCAGCACTGACTCGTGTGTATTCTGACTACCTCAAACACAGCCCCACACAGCCCAATCCACAGTCAACAGAGCCTAGAGTGGCTACAAACTTATTCACCTAAAATGGTGAGAAGAAACCAATTTGAAGGGCTGGTTTTGGTTTGGAGGTTTGTTTTGGTTGGGGTTTTGGTGGTGGGGTTGTCACTGGATTTTGTTGTGCATTCTAGCAATAAGTCTGTTTCATATTAATTACTGAATTGTTTCTTCAGCCCATGTTCACCTGAATATTTGACAACTCCTGGAGATTCACTTACCTCAGTGTTCAGGTCCTGTAGAATGTCACCTAACAGATCATCCTTGGACAAGTCAACAGCTTTCTGGAAATTAAAAAGGCAGACAGAATGAGAAAGTCCTGCACTTCACATTTTCAGAGTAAGGATCAGGGAAAGGAAGAACCTGGCCAGTCACTCTTCAACCCTCACTCTGAGGACTTCTCTACTATTCACAGATCTTTACCACCACTGACCTGAATATAACTCCTAAACCCCAAGCCCTGCCCTCTGTTTTCTGCTTCATTCCATAATCCTCCTGCTAATCACCAAAATAAACACAGTCAGTTCAGCTTTCTGGTTTTCTCTTTTATCTCCAAGTTACAACCACTGAGATAGGAGATGCCTCAATCTACCTAGAAATCTACACTGAACTTAGTGACTGAGACTGGGAAAGTAACACTCAAATATTTGAGTTCAAACATATTGGGACCTCCCTGGCAGTCCAGTGCTTAGGATGTGGTACTTTCACTGAGAGGGCCTGGGTTTGATCCCTGTTCGGGGAACTAAGACCCCACAAGCCATGCAGTGTGACCAAAAAATATATAAAAAATAAAAAACAAAACAAAAACATACTGGGCATCTATTATCTATATAATCAAATGTTAAATATAATCAAAGATCAAGCTCATCTGAAACCAGGGGACTAGCCTGGCAGCCTTCAGGAGATCATCTGTTTAGAGCTACAGGGAATCTGACAAAAAAGGTGAACTATGAACAAACAGGAATCTTTGCTTCATAATGGAAGAGGCAACTATAAGAAAACATGAGACTCACATCTACAGTTTTCCTCCCAGCATTGGCAATGAACATTGATTTGATGTTGTTCGGTTTTGTCACAGCAGCCCTCTTGACAGTCCTCTTATCTTTGTTGCATGCTTTATCATCTTTTCCTGTTGGAAGAGAATTTATTTAGAAACATGCAACAGCAAAAATCAAAATGGAAAACCAAAAGCATTGTCACCTGCCCTCTGTATATGAGACTCTGACAAGCAAAATGTTAAAAATTAAAAACACAAAACTGAAATTTTATGCAAGGTACATAGGAAATAATCTTTTAAATGGGCTGAATTCAGGGAAACTTGGACTGAATGATACTATAAAAATGGAAGAAAGACCAGTAAAATATCAAGCCGAGTTACTGAGACTGTTTGATCGTTATTGTTAATGTGAACAGAAAGCTTTTTAAAAGGTGGGGTTTATTTTCCTATAGAAATAAAAAGATCAAACTCATCTGGAACCAGGGGATTAGCTTTGCAGCCTTCATGAGATCATCATTTTAGTGTGATACTGACTCCGACAAGAAAACTGAACTATGAATAAAGAAGACTACCGGTTGTGATACTGTAGCATCCTAGTTTCCATTTTATGAGCAACAGTAACTGGACATGGAAAAACAGGTCCTAGCAACACTAAACAGCATGCAGATATCTGCTCCATAAAGAACAACTTCTGCCATATGTTTTCTCTTCTGGGCACGTAGAAACTACCTGCAAACTCCTCTACTACTGTCAATTTTACTCTCGCTTTCTGACTCATCCCAGAGCAGCCTGCACCTACGAAAGACCTAGAGGGAATAGATAACCTAGTGTGGCAGTGGTGTATGAACAGACAGACAGACCAGATGAAATACAATATGGAGTCCAGAAGAAGCCCAAATTACTTATGGAAATTTAACACAGAATAAAAGTGACATCTCAAATCACTGAGAAAAAAATGAACGTTTTCATAGTGTTGGCTACTCATTTGTGGCTTCCCTGGGGGCTCGATGGTAAATCATCTGCTTGCAATGCAGGAGACCTGGGTTCGATCCCTAGATTGGGAAGAGCCCCCGGAGAAGGGAATGGCAACCCATTCCAGTATTCTTGCCTGGAGAATTCCATGGACAGATGAGCCTGGCAGGCTATAGTCCAAGGGGTCAAAGAGTCAGACACAACTGAGTCACTTTCACCCATTTGTAAAGAAATAAATCAGTATAAACACCATATGGGATTGTCCCTGGTTGTCCAGTGGTTAGGACTCAGTACTTTCACCACCAGGGGTCCAGGTTCAATCCCTGGTTTGGAAACTAAGATCCTGCAAATCACAAGGTGAACTCCAAACAGATCACAGGTCAAAATTTTTAAAATGAAGTTATACAAGTACTTTAATAAAAAAGGCAAATTCCTTGTAACCTGGCTGTGGGGAAAGTCTTTCTAACTATGATTCAAAATCCATCTGCAAGAAAAAAGAAAGGAATGATAAATGCAATTATATCAGAAATAGGTTTAAAGACCAAAGAGGAGAAAAATTTTGCAATATGTTTTGCAGAGGAAAAAAACAACTTAAAAAAATGCAAAACCCAAAGGGAATGTGGGCAATAAACATAAACACATGGTTCATGTTAAAAAAAATATAACTATGAAGTTTTATGCAAGATGCCCAACTTCAAGTGTAAAAGAAATGCAAATGTCATTTCTCATATATTAGAGGGTCAAAAATTGTAAAAGCTTGACAATACATTTTCTTGGAGAGGCCATGGTGTCTAAATGGACACTCAAATGTTGCTCACAGGAGTGTAAAATGGGACAATTCCTATGGAGAAGAATTTGGCAATATCTCATGAAACTTTATGTGCATGTACTCTCTAAGCCAGCAATCCCACCTCTACAAATTTTCCCTGAGGAAAATACCGTATGCAGTTATTCAATGTGGTATCATCTGCAAGAGCTAATTACTGAAAATCTAAATGTCCGCTCAAGAAAACCATCTGAACAAACCATGATACATCCATCGATGGAATACTATGCAGCCATACAGAAATGAGCAAGCAAGGAAGAATGGTCTCTAAGTGTGGATATGAAGTGATTTTCAGGATATCTTCTTAAGTGAAAAAATGCCAAGTACAAAAGCATCTATAGAAAATATCTTCTGTGTAAGAAAGAAAATGAAATTGAAATATGTATACAGAATTCCATTTCTGGGCATATGCCCAAAAGAATTAAAAACAAGTGTTCAAACAAAAACTGGTACACGAAACTTCATATCAGCGCTGTTCACAGTAACTGAAAGAAGGAAACAACCCAAGTGGCCTATTAACTAATAAATGAATAAATGAAATGTGATCTATCCTTGCAATCTAATAGTATTCAGCCCTGAAAAGGAATGAAATACTGATTCATGCTGTAACACGAATGAACCTTGAAAACACTATGCTAAATGAAACAGGCCAGAAACAAACAGTCACATACTGCATAATCCCAACTCTATGAAATACTCAAAACAGGCAAATCCAAAGACAGAAAGCATATCAGTAGTTGCCAGAGCTGAGGGAAGGAAGACTGAGGAATGACTGCTTAATGAGTATGGGTTTCCATCTGGGATGAGAAAATGTTCTGGTCATGAGTACAAACACTGCTGATGCACGAAATGTCACAGATGATAAATTATCTGTTATATTTTTTTAATGTGCCTAAGAATATGAAAAGATATATCACATTTGTAAAAAACATAAGCGGAATTTAATTTTGTCAAGAGATCATTTGGAGCAGTTTGAAGAGCGAATATAGGCAATGGTCAAAATGTTTAGTAAACAAAATTCAGGTCCTAATAAAGAACCTCAAAAGAGAAGGTCAATACTGGTTTGACTAGCAAGGAAGGCTTCACTAAGGGGCTTTAATATCACCAGTGTACATTAGCAGGTATAAGGCAGAAGAACAACAGGATAAAAAGAAAGAACAGGAGTCAACATTTGAGATGAAATTTTTCCACAATTTTAGAGCTCCTGTTTTGATTTGTTTATGTGGGCTTTTTTTTTTTTTTCAGCCAAACACTTGTGGCTTGCAGGATCTTAGATCTTATTTCCCCATCAGGGATGGAACCCATGCCGTTGGCAGTGAAAGTGTGAAATCCTAACCACTGGATAGCCAGGGAATTCCCTTGTCCCTTTAAAAATGTCAGTGTCATGAAAGACCCGATGGGGAAGAGAGGAAGGATGGTGCTGCTCTGTGCTAAATAAGACTAAAGAGACATGAAAATCCAAGTGGAGACTGCACTTTTAAAAACAGCTATAAAAGGTATTATTGGCTTGCTTGGGGCAGGTGCATGGGGATGACCCAGAGAGATGTTGTGGGGAGGGAGGTGGGAGGGGGGTTCATGTTTGGGAACGCATGTAAGAATTAAAGATTTTAAAATTTAAAAAAAATAAATAAATAAAAAATAAATAAATAAATAAATAAAATTTTGCATACCAAAAAAAAAAAAAAAAACAATCAGAAATCCACACACAACCCTATAGAAGAGGGTAACCAATCAGTAGTCCTTCAGCCTGAACACCCCCTTTGTTACCCTTTCACCTGAATATTCCCTATATAAGCAGTGTAACCCAAAACTCGGGGCTCCTCTCCTTAGCCGCTGCGTCAGTAACGGTGGGAGCCCCAGCTCGAGCTTGATAATAAAAACTCTCTTGCTTTTGCGTCGGAAAAAAAAAAAAAAAAAAAAGGTATTATTGGACTAACTGGGGGATCTTAATCAGGATAAAATCTTAGATAATATCATGAAAATGGTACTGCAGCTAAGGAGACAAGCCCTTGTTCTTATGAGATCACCACTGAAGCATGGAGAGGTAAGTGTCGTGCTGTCTACAACTTAGTTTCAATAAATTCACCAAAAACAAAGTCTGTGTGTATATGTCTGGGAAGGTAGAGGAGGGACAAAGTAAACAAATGTCACACAATGTCAACAATCTACAAATTAAGGTCCAGACTTTCTGAAAAGGGTAAGAGAGCAGATTTCAGGCTTTGTGGCCACACGTCTCTTAAGCTGTTGCATATTCTTTACACTTTTCTCCTTTCTTTAAACACTCATTAAAAAGGTAAAAGCCTAGCATGCTTAGCTTGAGCTATACAGTACAGGTATGATTTCCTTCTGAGGTAAGGAAAGTCATCATGGTGATGGCTGTACTACTGTGACTATACTAAAAGCCACTAAAATGTTGACTTTAGTGGAATTGTATGGTATGTTAATTCTATCTCAGTAAAGCTATTCTAAAATAAACCAGCTCTAAGTGAGCCACAGAATGTTGGCCAGTGATCTACCACTTGGTGGTAATAATGAACTAAATGAAAAAAAACATGAAGAAAATTTCCACCTCTCATTTTACAGGAACGAAATCGGGCTTGTTGACTCAAAAATTTTTTTGCCAATGATTGTGATAGCTATGAGAATATAACACATTCATTCATATCGTTTTAAATTTCAATTAAACAAAGCAAGTTAACAGAAAATCGAAGCCTTGTTATTGTACTGTGCTTCTATCAAAGAGCTAAAATCCTAAGTAACTTCAGCAGGAATGAAAAGACATCACTTATGCTTGTAGCCATCAAAATCAGCAAATCTAAAATGACCACAGCATGGAAAATTCTAAAATAAGTAAGACTAAACTCTTTGGATAGAGAGATGTGAAATTTCATTTCCTGGTTGTTTTTGCTTTCCGTGTTTAATTTTCTACATAACTACATTTCTTTCAATATTAGAACATTTTCTATACTCAAACACAATTGTGGTAGGTCCATTTCCCCTGAAGAAACTGTATCAAAGTACCAAGTCATCTGAAATTTTAGACAATTCCTTAAATCTCAAAATGGCCCTCTTAAAAACAAAATGCAGGTACCTTTCTCATGGGAATCAAGAGCATCATCTTCAAGGTCATCATCAAAAATTTCCCGGCCATCCTCCACATAGCCAATACCATCTGCAGGAAAAAAATTTCATTATTAGGATCAAATTTCTAAACGTAGCCAATATTTTGCCCATGACAAAAAATAAAAACCCCCAATCAGATGTTCTCCTGGTCCATGTCATTTTAAAATGCAGCAGAATCCTGTTCAACCAAAAGTCAGATGAAACACAGCCCTCACACAGGTTTTCTGAGTCAAAACCAAAGGATATACAGCTGACCCTCACACAACTTGGGAGTTAACCCACATGTAACTTACAGTCAGCCATCAGTATCTACAGCTCCTCTACAACTGTAGATTCAAACAACCACAGATGGTGTAGTACTATTGTATTTATTATCGAAAAATAGCCACATACATATAACTTTGCCAACAAACATCCGTCTAGTAAAGGCTATGGTTTTTCCAGTGGTCATGCATGGATGTGATATCTGGACTGTGAAGAAGGCTGAGCGCTGAAGAATTGATGCTTTTGAACTGTGGTGTTGGAGAAGACTCTTGAGAGTCTTCTGGACTGCAAGGAGATCCAACCAGTCCATTCTGAAGGAGGTCAGCCCTGGGTGTTCTTTGGAAGGAATGATGCTAAAGCTGAAACTCTAGTACTTTGGCCACCTCATGCGAAGAGTTGACTCATTGGAAAAGATTCTGATGCTGGGAGGGATTGGGGGCAGGAGGAGAAAGGGATGACAGAGGATGAGATGGCTGGATGGCATCACCGACTCTATGGACGTGAGTTTGAGTGAACTCCAGGAGTTGGTGATGGACAGGGAGGCCTGGCATGCTGCAATTCATGGGGTCGCAAAGAGTTGGACACAACTGAACGACTGAACTGAACTGAACTGAAGCAGTTTAAACCCATGCTGTTCAAGGATCAGCTATATACTATGCCTATTTATATGAACTAGGAAATAATTTGGCCCACAGGATCAAAGTTTGCCACAATAGGATGCTTTATAGTACTTCTACTCTGCTGCTGCTGCTGCTAAGTCACTGCAGTCTTGTCCGACTCTGTGCGACCCCACAGACGGCAGCCCACCAGGCTCTGCCATCCCTGGGATTCTCCAGGAAAGAACAATGGAGTGGGTTGCCATTTCCTTCTCCAATGCATGAAAGTGAAAAGTGAAAGTGAAGTTGCTCAGTCGTGTCTGACTCTTCGCAAACCTATGGACTGAAGCCTACCAGGCTCCTCCATCCATGGGAGTTTCCAGGCAAGAGTACTGGAGTGGGTTGCCATTGCCTTCTCCAACTTCTACTCTACCAGAAGAATAAAAAGAATAAAGATCACCAGAAGTCCAGAAAAGCAATTTAGTCTGCAAGTTCAAGTTGGGAATATAGCCAAGTCCAATTACAGAAATAGGAACATAAACAGTGGCAGGCGCAGTCTACACCCCCTTTCTCTGCTGCGTGGTTGGCACTCACACACCCAAGAAGTCACATCCCATAAACAGGAACCACCGAGCTTTCCAGAAGGGCTATAAGAATATGGGGACCAGCCTATGTCTACCCAGGGCTTTCCAGTGTCCAAGTCACTCTTCATGAGTACAGTCTTGTGTAATCCTCACAGCCATTCTGTGACATATTTTCCTCTACCCCATCACATGGAGACAGCCCACAGGTGTGAGATTCCTCCAAACTCCTACACAGTCACTTCCTGGAGGATTTATACTATAGTCTGAGGTGTATGTCTGGTTTCTCCAAAATGCCCCTTGATAAAACTTTCCATTGTTCTGCTTCCACACCCTCAAATCATGCATTTAAGAAAAATCCAAACCAAAGGTGCCTTACATCTACCTGCCCAAGCAAAGAAACAACTCTGCTGCATAAGAACTTGTGAAAAGCTACTGACACAGTGTCTGGCAGGTGGCTTCTTCCCACATACCGTCATCCACGATCCAGTCGTCATCCTGGCGGGCCTGGACCAGCTTCGAGTACTGTTCCTCATCAACTTCTTCATAAACACTCGTGAAGTCCTCTACCTGCCATCATACAAGTTTGAGAAAGCTCAAGTGGAGTGAAAGTGTTAAACAATTCTGATGAAAAAATTGTCAAATTCAAAGTGGAATGGCAGCCTGAAGGAGTTAGCTGCAACCAAATCATGAGTTCTGACATTCAACACCACTGCAGGGTTTTCCTTAAATAGACATCAATTAACTTAGTATTCCTTTTAGGTGGGTGTTAACATAAGATATTAAATGATTCCATTAGCATAATACACTTGTCACACCATCAATTACTCATCTACTTCATAAAAAACAAACTGAATTATAGCCAATTCTTCATTAGCTGCTTTGGGGATTAGTCATTTGTAATTTCGAGATTGGTTTCTCCTGTACTTGGCAAACCTGTGAGACATGCTGCCTCCCTTTCCGCTAGCTGATGGTGCCCCCCAAAAAGACAGTAATCTCCATAACTGTTCAACTGATCAAATGAAATTCCAAAATCTCCCCCATCCATCCCCCTCCAAAAACCAGGAAAACAAACACAGTCTATATTCTATAGGTGCACTACAAATGGTTTTAGAGTAATCCTTGTTTGTATCACCACTGATCCCTAACCATTTTGGGGTGTCAAAAACCAAGTGCAAGTGCAGAGTGGCAAGACCGGTAATTACGCAGGCTGCCTGACCCTCAGAAGGCCAGAATTCCGCCAACCACTGACACGAAGAGAGCAGACCAGCTAAGCACAGTTAAAGCACAGAGACACACACCACTGCCACAGCTGCCATGGTGACAGGCCATTAATGTCCCAGGTGAGAATTTGGTGGGCTGGTTATCAAGAACTTAAACATACCCTGCTAAAAATCCCCCTCTTCTCTTGACAGTTCTGCCTTTCCAAGTGAGGGGTGGAAGAAACGACCAGCTCCATCTGAAGACCTAAGACTCTAGGGGAAAAAACACCTGGACACAGAGCTTGGAGAGCCTGATGGGCAGAGTTGACTGGATTTCTGCCACACCTACAGGGCTTATAGTAATTGCAGGATTAGGCTTAGCTGTCACCTCCTGTTTAATTTGCTCTACAGGGATCACTGGCAAATACTGATTAGGACTTTGATTACTTGGTAACAGAAATTACCTGCCCTACCAAATTAAGTTTTTTGACAACCCAAGCACAAACTGGTCCAACTAATACTACTGTACTGACCAATGTTCTCTTCCAGGGGAGAGGGAACTGGCAAGGTTAGTTTTGTTGCCTGAAGTCTATTAGGCATACTCTGCCTCTCATTTAAGCAACTCATTTACAGACTATCAAAAAGACACCAGAAAACTACTTTTAAAAATCATTTTGAGTTAAAAAGTCATTTTGACTCAATCTCTAAAACACTGCTACTGCTCAGCTTGAACTCTTAGAGCCATGCCATTAACATCAGTGATTAATGGGAAATCAGTCACATTGTGTCAACATCTGAAATGCCCCACAGAACTCCTTTACAGAAGTACCTACATTAAAAATGCTTTACTCATGATTTACTGTAATCCTTTTAGCAACCCTTTATGATCCGGCTGACTCCCTTAACTTGAAGGAATGGTGCCAAATGACAAGAATCCTCTTCTACTTGCTTAATAGCCCAATACAGAACGGGCCACGGTTAACAGGCATATTCTCAAACCAGGCTGCCTGGGTTCCAATCAAGGCTCTGCCACTGTGACCTCAGATACCTTCCATGAGAAATGCTGTTAATCATAGTGTCTAACTTCAGATGATTATTGGAAAGATTAAACAATGGAACATGTTTGTTAAAGCACATAGAACAGTGTTAGCTGAAAAACTGCATTAGTTGCTGTTATTATCATTATTATTTTCTCATATTAATTAATGGCTTTCCAGCCATGAGGCTATGAAGATATTAATATTTAGGGAGCACCCTGGAGGTGACGCTCGACAATGTTGTGCAGATGGTAGCCACTCTGCTTTTTTACCAGGCCATCAATAGTGGGTAGAAGGAAAGAGCCAAAAGGACATCACATTCAGTCCTCCACGCAGGACACAGCAGAAGGGAGGTCCAAGCCCCCACCAGGGGGCTTGCATATGCGATTACGAAGTATAGTTCTCTCCAAGGAGAAGCAGCGCTCAGTCAGCTACACTGCTCAGCACCTCTTAAGTAAAGCAAAAGCATCTCAAAGTTCCCTCAAAAGAGCCACGGAACTCAGCAGAGATGCAGTGAACTTAATAAGGCAAAAAAAACATGACTACTTTCATTTCAGGATTTTAAAAGCATCGGTAAGGTACCTCACAGGAACTTTAAGGGGTGAGTAGTCTCCCAAAACCTGTAAATCTGCCTCATACTCAAGTGTGCTTGAGATTAAGAAACCACTATTACAAGAAACTTGAAATATATGCATACTTCTAATCAGCAACAAAGGTGACATAAGATTACTTACAGGCCATGAATTAGATGTATCACAGAGGGAAAAAAATGGTTACTTACTTCATATTTATACTTCTCACCAGCTTTTGCCCTTTTCAGTCTTTCCAGAGCTTCCTGTCGCCCTTTCTTTGATTTCTTCTCTCTCCGGGATCGGGAAGCTACAAAATTCCTGGAATCTGACACAGCTGAAAAGAAGCCAAATTTATTTGAGACATTATAAAATTGTCAGCCATTTTCCCTCAAAAACAAAGCAACAGTTTTTAGCCTGTAGTAATATACGAGTTCAGTGTATACAAAATCTGCAGCTCCTGTGGCTCTGCGGAAATTCTCAGCTGAAGCAACTGTTATTTTTTTTCCTCTAGGAGAAAACTTCCAAATTCAACTTATATCCCCTGGAGACACTCAAGGGAGACCAGCCTAGTCCATAACCTTTCCAAGCAAAATGACAGGCCATTAAGTGATTATAAAAGGACAATTCATTTTGTATTCTATTAATCAACATTTGAAAGGCTTTGAGGAGCACCTGCTCTTTACAAATTACCTGCCCCTCTGAGAGACACAAAGATAAGACAGGGCCCCAGACTCACAGAACTTAAAATCTGACAGGGGAGATTCCTGGCAGACATCAGAGATACTAGCGGGTTCAGTTCCAGACCATAACCAATAAAGTGAATATTAGAATCAAGTGAACCATGTGAATTTTTAAAAATTTCCCAGGGCATATAAAAGTTATGCTTACACTATACTATAGTCTATTAAGTGTGCAAAAGCATTGTATCTTCAAAAATTCTTGATTGCTAAAAATGTTAACCATAATTTGAGCCTTCAGTGAGTTGTAGTAGTAACATCCAAGATCCCTGATCACAAGTCACTGTAACAAATATTTTAAAATGTGAGAATTCCCAAAATGTAACACAGGGACATGAAGTAATAAGCGAAGCCTGTTGGGGAAATGGTGCCAACAAACTTGCTCGATGCAGGGTTGCCACAACCTTCAATTTGTTTAAGAAAATTTTTTAAGTGCAGTATCTAAAGCACAATAAAGCGAGGTATGCCTGTAAATAGCAGCTAACTATAGAACAACTTTTAGAAGAAACACATGCCCCAACAGAAGTACAGATAAAATGCCTAGAATTTCAAAGGAAGGATAAATTGGGGGTTGGGAGGATTTAACCAAGATGACCAAGGAGATTCTTGATTTCCATCACTGATTTCCAGATCTCATGCTGCTGGTTACAACCTAAGAGGATGACGATGAAAAACACAAAGATTAAAATGTGTTTTGTGGAAAATTAATGAAGTACCAGAGGGCCTCACTGGTCAGTCATTCAACTTTTGAATGATGCACGCTTTGGGTCATCATAAACTGACCACCTCACACAGTTACCGAAAAGATTTCACCCACAGAATGAAGACTTTCATACGCCAGCTGATGAACACCCAAAGCAAGCAAGACAGTGCCGCCTGCCAGCCACGAGTTGAGGCTCAGCATGACTGCCACCTATGTCTGTGAAATTGAATATTGTATTGTATTTGGTGCTAATTACTTTATAAAAATAAGTAAGCACAGAAAAGGAGAAGTATTGATAACACGCATCCTAAAAGCTCCAACCCCACTGGAATGTTCATAACAACATTCAGCTCTTTGACTAAGTGTTGACTGCAACAGATGAAATTTACAGAACATGTACCAAGTGCTGGCAATAAACTGTTACAATAGTTTCAACTGTTGCAACAGTTTCAACTGTTGTTCACCTGTCTTAAAGGTGACACATAACTACAAATACTTTTTTTTCTAGCTGGAAATGGAATCTCTACTTATAATATCTCAGTCTATTGTTTGACTTTCACATTTGACTTTTAAATCCATTTTCAGAAAAGCATTAAGGAATGCAGGTACTTAATGATGACAGCCACAAAATCTTGAGTGTCACTCAAATGACTTCAAAAAATTGTGAGCAGACCTACACAACAAGGTTTTGGAGATTACTGAATATGACCCCTGGGAGTGAAAAGCTGGCCTCAGTGTATTCCATTCAAGATCCCCCTGACTCCTTTGTCAGATTATCCTGACAAAATCTATAGGTTTTCAAAGAGACTTACTCCACAGGCAACGATGCGCCACTCTAAGAGTTTGGGGTACAATTACAAATAAGACAAAGTTGCGAGTCCTCAAGGGGCTCCCAGTCAAGGAAAGCAAAAAGACCTGAGGCTCCCACCATCATATAAAGATCGTGCCATATGAGAGGTAAGAACCCGGTACTGAGGACACATAGAAAAGGGAGCCATTAATTTTGCCTGGGAAATCAGACAAGGCTTCACAAGGGGAGGTTTCCAACACAGAAAGACGAACAGAACTTCACTCTCAGAGTACAGGGCAACAAGGGGGCGCAAGCAAAGGAAAAGGCATGAGCCAAACTACAAAGGGATGAAAATGTAAGGTGTATTCTGAAACCAAGAGGAAGTCAGTGTGGAAGGTAAGCTGGACATGAGAGCACAGAATGGGAAAATGGAGATTAGAAGCAGCAACACAACCAGGCTCTGTCACTTACTGGGCGACATGAGACAACCGGTTAACCTTTCTGAGCCATGGTGGCCAGGTGTCTTATTTTTTTTAAGTTGCCCAGTATTGAAACTGTGAAATCCCTCCTCCCTTATGCCCCTGCAGCTAGGGCATGGGTATATAAAATAGGTCCTCCAATTACAAACATCTGCTCAGACTTTAAATCAGAAGCTAGCAATGACAAGGAAAGGGGGAGGACTAACAGAAGATTCTAGAAGTAGCAACAGCTACAGGAGGATTGAGTACCTGGAACAACAGTGCCAGCAATGTCCCAGGGTACCTGAAGGCTCTAACTTCAAGCACTTGCCATGGTTGGCAGTAAACTCCTCAATGAACCACTTTGGGGGCATGATTTGAAGCACTGTTCCTAGCTACACTGCTCAGAGACTGGCTCTCCAGAGGTTCTGAACACCATGACACTCTCCTGATAAATTCCTGTTCAGTTTCAGTCAACTAGAGTTGGTTCCTATAGAGTACACCCACTGACTGAGACTAAGCCACAGCCTCAGGGTCCTCATACGTGAAATGGGTATAATCATGTCTGCTTCATAAAGTTTAGAATTAAATGAAAATACCTGGCTTACTTTGTACTCAGCAATACAGAACAAACTCATTCAATGTGTATGTGAAGAGATGCAGCATAATCACACACACATACGCTGACAGCCCACACTAAGTACTAACAGGATCTAGCTTCTAGAAACCAAAAATAAAGCAAAGCCACTGATTCAGGGAAGCCTCAGTACAGCACCACATATAATTACAAGTTTACCATCTCAATTCCATGAAGACAAAAACCATATCCAACTTACCTACCACTATAACACGAGAGCCTGATAGAATGCCTATACCTGGAAGGTACACAACAAATATTTGCTGAATGAACCACTGTACCTGCTTTTTTAAGTCATTAAACTCTCCCTGATCCATTTCATACACAGTAGCAGCTACTTATAGACCTTTCAGCTTTTTACTGCCAGCCCACCTTCTAACACTTAAGGGGGAAAAAAAAACTTAAATTTTCCTTTTTGGTATATGTTCTAATGCTTCAAGTAGGTAAATTAGCCAAAAAGAATTAGCATTAAAAAAACCCCAGTTACTGAAGTTTAAAAGTCTGGTTCATAATTACATCTGGAATACCCGCCACCCTCCCCCAAAACAGACAGACAAGAGTCTGCAAGTCTTTCTGGTGACAATCTTTCAAACTTAGCAGGAAAAGAAAAATTCCAGTCACAAGTCCCAGCCACTACTTAATCAACACCATGACTTAAGAGGGATTTCAAGATTGCAGTGTCCTCTGAAGAGTGATTTCTTGATGTTCACGGAGGAGGAACAGTTTTTAGGGTGAAGAAAGGGCTTAGTGGCATGTCACTGATGGAGGACTGTAAAGACTACTCACGTACTCACATCCTACATCCCATTTGTAATCCAGGCTAGTCGACTCTCCAAAACAAATTGTCTTAAAAAGCGAAAGGCTAGAAGAACAAATTGAAATCTGTGATTCACAACTAGGGGAATGCAAAAGAATCTGATTAGGACGCAAATTCTCATTAATGGTGATGTATTTGAGTGACAGGAGATGTGACGCTTGAGCTAAGAGAGTGAAGCACCTGATTTTAAGTAAGAAGTTCACTGAAGCTGCACACTGCTCAAAAATCAGAAAAATCCATTTACATTTCTATATTCTATTTTTGGAAACAAGATTACCACTGAAAACGGAGTAATATACAGGGCAGGCGAAATGCTGCTAAACTGAAGCATTTTTTTTAGAAGCTTCACCTCAGATGACTAGTTGATGAGCACTATTTCTATGCGGCCCTTTAAGAACTTTCCACAGACCCTGAAAGAAAAATCGTTAATGGGTAAAGCAGAAACTCATTACCTAAAAAAAGACAAAACGCGTGTGTATTTTCAGGTGACAGCTTTCTTTCCTGCTTCGTTACCATGTAACAACCTTCCCAGCACTCCCAGCGGGAGTAAAGAAATACTTTGTAAAGACTGTCCCACCGGGGTCACTGCAGCGAAGGTGTGTGCCCAGCACGTGGGATGAAAGTCACCAGAAGAAATAAAGAGGCAGACAAGTGCGGAGACCCGCAGTGACAGTGGTGAGGCAGCCTCCCAAACAAAAAGCGCCGCAGAGAGTTACTCGGGTTTGCCAGGACCCGACGGCCCTGCAAGGAAGCCCTGTCCGAGGCCTGATGGGTTCCAGCCCTGGACGTCCGAGGTCCGCGCCCAAAGAGACGCGAGGAGCAACCCGGAGGCGCGCCTTCCTGAGAAAAAATACAAGAGTTCCCACAACCCGCGATTATGCCACAGTCTCCGCACTCCCAGCCCGGGACCCTGCGCGCGGGGCCATCTCTCACCGTTCGCCCCCGGCTCGCAATCCTCGCCATGCAAGGGCGCCATGGTCCCGGAGTCTTCCGATTCCGCGCCAACCAGCCCGAAACTAGAGCGGGGGCCGAGACAGGCACCACCCAGAAAGCCAATCAGAGGCTCCAGAGGCTACGGACTTCCGCCCGAAAGTCCACCGACTTGCCGCGAAGCGCGGCGCCCCACCCTCGGCCTTCCCGCGGGCGCGCATTTGGCGCCCGGTTATGACCCCTTAGGGAAAAGAGCTAGCGGGGGGGGCGGCAGTTAAGAGCAGGAAAAGGAAGCGGTCGGGCGCTGAAAAAGAGCCGCCTGAAAACTCACTGCGCAGGCGCACCCATGCTGCTAGGGAACGATTTCCGCGCGTTGGAGCAGGGGCTTCCTGGTTCTGAGGGTTGATTTTCCGACAAAAGAGGCGCGGGCGGCAGCAGGGTGGGCGTGGTTGAACGAGTTTCTGAGGAGCCTGGGAAAAACGACTGCCTCCTGCTGCGCACTGGGAGTCTTACCTGATACTTTGTTTCTCTGAGTTCTAGCACAGTCGCTGTGTGATTTATGGTATATGCACCAACTTAACCAAAAGATCAAAAGTACCATCACCAATTCGGGGCCTCCGGATGTGATGCCTTTCGGAACAAATAACATCACCTACATAGTCTTCTTGCAAATAAATGCCTGAATCTAACCATGGAGAAACAATCAGATGTATTTAAAACTTAGATTAATCTATAAAAATCTGGCCTGGGCTCCTGGAAAATGTCAATGTTATGAAACAGTAAAAGGAAATTAGAGAAAAAAAGGGGGACATGAGAGGGAGTTTATTTTCACAAAAAACTCTGGAAAATTTTGAAAGAGATGGGAATACCAGACCACCTGACCTGCCTCTTGAGAAACCTGTATGCAGGTCAGGAAGCAACAGTTAGATCTGGACATGGAACAACAGATTGATTCCAAATAGGAAAAGGAGTACGTCAAGGCTGTATATTGTCACCCTGCTTATTTAACTTCTATGCAGAGTACATCATGAGAAATGCTGGGCTGGAGGAAGCACAAGCTGGAATCAAGATTGCCTGGAGAAATATCAATAACCTCAGATATGCAGATGACACCACCCTTAAGGCAGAAAGTGAAGAGGGACTGAATAGCCTCTTGATGAAAGTGAAAGAGGAGAATGAAAAAGTTGGCTTAAAGCTCAACATTCAGAAAATGAAGACCATAGCATCCGGTCCCATCACTTCACGGTAAATAGATGGGGAAACAGTGGAAACAGTGGCTGACTTTATTTTCAGTCCGTTCAGTTGCTCAGTCGTGTCCGACTCTTTGAGACCCCATGAATTGCAGCACGCCAGGCCTCCCTGTCCATCACCAACTCCTGGAGTTCACTCAAACTCATGTCCATCATGTCGGTGATGCCATCCAGCCATCTCATCCTCTGTTGTCCCCTTCTCCTCCTGCCCCCAATCCCTCCCAGCATCAAAGTCTTTGCAAATGAGTCAACTCTTCGCCTGAGGTGGCCAAAGTATTGGAGTTTCAGCTTTAGCATCATTCCTTTCAAAGAACACCAGGACTGATCTCCTTCAGAATGGACTGGTTGGATCTTGCAGTCCAAGGGACTCTCAAGAGTCTTCTCCAACACCACAGTTCAAAAGCATCAATTCTTTGGCACTCAGCTTTCTTCACAGTCCAACTCCCACCTCCATACATGACTACTGGAAAAAACCATAGCCTTGACTAGACGGACCTTTGTTGGCAAAGAAATGTCTCTGCTTTTCAATATGCTGTCTAGGTTGGTCATAACTTTCCTTCCAAGGAGTAAGTGTCTTTTAATTTCATGGCTGCAGTCACCATCTGCAGTGATTTTGGAGTCCCCCAAAATAAAGTCTGACACTGTTTCCACTGCTTCCCCATCTATTTCCCATGAAGTGATGGGACCAGATGCCATGATCTTAGTTTTCTGAATGTTGAGCTTTAAGCCAACTTTTTCACTCTCCTCTTTCACTTTCATCAAGAGGCTTTTTAGTTCCTCTTCACTTTCTGCCATAAGGGTGGTGTCATCTGCATATCTGACTTTATTTTGGATGGACAGGGAGGCCTGGCATGCTGCGATTCATGGGGTTGCAAAGAGTCGGACACGACTGAGCAACTGAGCTGAACTGAACTGAACTGAAAATCACTGCAGATGGTGGTTTCAGCCAAGAAATTAAAACACGCTTACTCCTTGGAAGAAAAGTTATGACCAGCCTAGATAGCGTATTGAAAAGCAGGGACATTACTTTGCCAACAAAGGTCCATCTAGTCAAGGCTACGGTTTTTCCAGCAGTCATGTATGGATGTGAGAGTTGGACTGTGAAGAAAGCTGAATGCCAAAGAATTAATGCTTTTGAACTGTGCTGTTGGAGAAGACTCTTGAGAGTCCTTTGGACTGCAAGGAGATCTGATCAGTCCATCCTAAGGGAGATCAGTCCTGGGTGTTCATTGGAAGGACTGATGTTGAAGCTGAAACTCCAACGCTTTGGCCACCAGATGCGAAGAGCTGACTCATTTGAAAAGACCCTGATGCTGGGAAAGATTGAAGGCAGGAGGAGAAGGGGATGACAGAGGATGAGATGGTTGGATGGCATCACCAACTCAATGGACATGAGTTTGGGTAAACTCCGGGAGTTGGTGATGGACAGGGAGGCCTGACATGCTGCAGTTCATGGAATCACAAAGTGTCGGACACGACTGAGTGACTGGACTGAACTGAACTGAGAGGGACTTCCCTAGCAGTCCAGTGGCTACGACTGCACTCCCAATGCAGGGGGCCTGGGTTCAATCCCTGCTTAGGGAACTAGATCCCACATGCTGCAACTAAAGAACCTGTGCCACAACTGAGACCCAGTGAAGCCAAATAAATAAAAATATTTTTAAAAGCGACATTAGATTCTGGTTTTTGGTACAATGCATACAATGTATGCAAACTCACTTATTGTAGACCAGAGACATAGGCATGTATATCTTACCTAGAGAACACTAGCTAAACCAAGAACTTCCAATGAGAATTCTTTCTAGATTTTATGTAGAATTATCTTTAACCACTGAGGCCAATACATCTGAACCCTTTTCTCAAACCCCACTAATGCACAATGGTCTTGGTTCCACTTCCCCCACACCCCCAGAGAACAAAGTGAGAGCCATGCCCTCAAGTGATTCAACATGAATTATTGACCAACGGACAAAACTTTTGTGATAATTGAGCCCTGGCTCATAGCATAAACATGCAACATCAACGTGAATAAAACCCGCCCCAAAAAACAAATAGCTGTACTAATGCTTCAAAATCTTTTAAACCAGAAGCATGAACTAAAACGTGGGAATGGAAAACCAGAATTCTTCTGGGAATTATTACAGGTATTGGAGCAATTAAGAAAGAATTATGAGTTAGAACATTGATGGTATAGTCAGTCAATAGTGAATTTTAGCAGAGGATGGCAGCATGAGGGTTTCTCAATTTACATATGGCCAGTATTCTATAACCCTGGAGGAAGGCATAGCAACCCACTCCAGTATTCTTGCCTGGAGAATCCCATGGACAGAGGAGTCTGGCGGGCTACAGTCCATGTGGTCTCAAAGAGTCGGACAAGACTGAAGTGACTTAGCATGCATAGTATCCTACATAGCTTAGAGCAGTGGTTCTCAACTTTGGTCGCAAATTAGAATCATCTGAGCAGTTATTCAAAATTCCAGTGCCCCCTGGACCTACTAAATCAGAATCTCTGAGGATGGGATTCCAATGTGAAGCCAAAGTCAAGAGTAAGTGGGCAAGACAAGGCGTTGCTAAATCATTTAGAGTCACCAGCAGGATGGTTAACCCAGACATAAATATCCGGTTGAACAATATGTGGTCACATATGCTTGGACACGGGCTTCCCTGGTGGCTCAGTGGTAAAGAATCCATCTGCCAATGCAGGAGATGCGGGTTCAATCTGTGGGTTGGGAAGATCCCTAGAGAAGGAAATGGCAACCCACTCCAGTATTCTTGCCTGGGAAATCCCATGGGCAGATGAGGTTGCAAAGAGTTGGACATGACTTAACGACTAAACACCAGCAACAACATACCTGGACACACCTCTTTCTGTGAGGAAGGAAGGCTGATTTTCAATCTATTTGAGAGACTTTCACTCTTTAGTATCTTACAACATTTAACGCTGTGACTTCCTATGAACTGAATGGTGTCTGGGATACCTAAAAGACTCTTAGGCAAGGCTAACACTAGATTTATTAGAAACAATGTGAAACTACCCCCATTGTTAAGCATCTGTCATCAGTAGGAACCAAGTCTGGGACTTCCCTGTCAGTCTGTTGGTTAAGACACTGCACTTCCATTGCAGGAGGTGCAAGTTCAATCTCTGGTTGGAGAACTAAAGATCCAACATGACCACCAAGATCTTGCCCCAAGGCTGCACCACTGTTTCTTGGCTGCTCCTCCTTGGTCTCCACATTCCCTCCCTTCCCTAGTTAGCAACTGTTTGAATCTGCCCATTGGAACTAAGGGAAGGTCATGGAGGCTGAATCAAGACTATTCCCTCGAGGCTTTCCCACAGGGTTGTCACACGTTCCACCGTGGTGTGACTCAATACTCGGGGTGACAGTCGAGGCAGTGCAGGGAAATCAGAACTGGGGGACACAGAAAGACTTTTGTGCCCAGGAAGCCCATAGGGTCCTACTTGGTTTCACCCTCTGTGTTCCTGCCACAGCAGAGATAACTTATGTTTCATTTGCCTTTGTCCTTAACTCTTACTGAATAATTTCTGCCAGTGAGACAACTTGGCCAAACAATCATTAATATTTTCCCCAGGCAGTAATCCATTTTATAATCATCTGCTTGAAAAGATCATCCTGGATGAACCTAGAGATTATCATACTAAGTGAAGTAAATCAGACAAAGACAAATACCATATGATATGACTTGCATATGGACTCTAAAAATTGTACAAATGAACTCATTCACCAAACAGAAAAAGAATCACAGACACAGAAAACAAACTTCTGGCTACCAAAGAGAAAGGGTAGAGGAGTGATTTTTTAAAAAGGGAGGGGGACTTACGGTTGATCCCGTAATTAAGATTCCTTGTTGCCAATGCAGGGAAATTAATATAGAAAATGTATCCTTTACCCAGGGTCTCCCACTGGCAACATCTTGCAAAACTGTATCACAACTATGATATCGGCACTGATACAGTCAAGATACAGGACATTTCAATCTCTAGAGATCGTTAACCACTGGTAACCACTAGTCTGTTCCTTACTTCTATAATTTTGTGTACAGATCTTTGTACAGACTCATTTCTCTTGGGTAAAGACTTAGAAATGGAATTGCTGAGTCATGTGGTAAGTACATGTTTTGTTGTTTAGTCGCTAAGTCCTGTCCAGCTGTTTTCGACCCCCTGAACTGCAACACGCTGGGTTTTCCCGTCCTTCACCATCTCCCAGAGTTTGCTCAAATTCATATCCCTTGAGTCGGTGATGCCATCCAACCATTTCATCCTCTGTTGCTCTTTTCTCCTGCCCTCAGTATTTCTCAGCAAAGGAATGGCCGATCACTCCTGTATTCTTACCTTGAAAACGTCATGAACAGTATGAAAAGGCAAAAGAAAAAAAAGTATATGTTTAATTTTGAAATAAACTTGAGAAACTGTTTTTCCAAAGTGGCTGTACTATTTCACGTTCCCATCAGTAGAGTATAAGAGATTCAGTTCTACATCCTCTCCAGAAACTATCAGTTTTTATTTTAATTTCCATGCTAGTGATTATATATTAGTATCTCATTGTGAGTTTTAATTTGCACTTCCCTGATGACTAATGACAAGTGTCTTTCTTGCGCTTCCTAGCTATTTGCAATTGTTTTCTCTTGGATATGTTTGTTCTTTGTTTCTCTTTGTTCTTTGTTTCTATCTTTTCCTCTGTCTCTGGGTTTAATGAAGCATTTTATATGATTCTATTTTATCTCCTGTCTTGGTATATCATTTATACTTCTTTTTTTAAGAACTTTTTTAGTGGTTGCCCTAAGGTTTACAGGGCTTCCCAGGTGGCACTAGTGGTAAAGAACCTGCCTGCCAACACAGGAGACATAAGAGACATGGGTTCAATCCCTGGGTTGGGAAGATCCCCTGGAGGAGGGTACAGCAACCCACTCCAGTACTCTTACCTGGAGAATCCCATGGACAGAGGGGTCTGGTGGGCTACAGTCCACAGAGTCACAGTCAGACACGACTGAAGTGACTTAGCATGCACGCAAAAGTTTTCAACATACATTTTAAAATAATGTAAGTCCACCTATCATCATACTGCTCTATGTGTAGGGCAGCTACATTATAAGCGAGTATTCCCCAGTCCTCTCTTCCTGTCCCTTGTGACACCTTACTGGTGTCCAGGAATTGTTTGTTATTATGGGAAAGAGCCCCAACCCTACATTGGAAACTGGGTCTCCAAACACTTGCTGTTGTTCTGGTTTCCAATGAGAAGCCCACTGTAATGCTCAACCTTATTCTTCTATAAGTGAAGTTTCCCACACTCTACTCCCCACCTCTGGCTCCCTTCAAGAGTTTTACCTTGTCCTTTGTATTTTGTTTGTTTGGTTGGTTGGTTTGGGTTTTTTTTGTTTGTTTGTTTGTTTGTTTGGTTTGGAGTTGGGTTTTTTTTTTTTTTAAGGGGAGTTGTTTCCTTGTTACAGTTTGAATATGATGTTCCTAGGTATTGGTTTTTAGTTTGTTTTGGTATTTATCCTGTTTGGTATTTTCTGACCTTCCTGGGTCTGTGGTTTTCTTTTAATCATAGTAATGATACATTATTTGGAAAGTTCTTGGCCACTGTCACTTCAGATATTTCTTCTGCCTGTTTTCTCTTTTTTTCTCCTACTGGTATCTTGATATGGTTCTCATACTCCTTTCTTTAGCTGCAATCTATTTCCTCCAAGTCTTTTCTCTTGTTGACTCTGGTTATTTTTATTTTTCTTCAGGTGAAAGAGAGAGAACAGCCAGAGAGAGCTGAAATTCCCTTCCCCAAGCTAGGATAATATTTTAGAGTTGCCCTTTGACAAAGTCTTGTTCTCTGACCAAGTCTTTCCTCTAGAGAGTAGGCCTTTGTGACAGAGAAGATTCTGGAAGGATTTCCTGATGGTTATTCTTCCTTTTCCCCTTGCCACAGCTCCCAGGGCATTTTTCTCAGATTCTCAAGGTGACAATCTGGTGGGGTTCCTAGAGAAAAAGTCCACAGAACTGTGCGGTCCTCACTCTAGGAATTTCTTAATTTCATGCTAGTCCATACTCAGCCTCCGGCAGTTTAAAATTGGCATTTAAGTGTTCCCACCAGATTATAGTTTCAGGTAAGCAGATCTCACCTGTGATTCTCCATATGTGCCTATGTTTCCAACTTCAGAGATGGTGTTTTGCCATTTTCCCAATTCTTTTTGAGAATTTTCTTGTCTAAGAAAAGACACTGATTCATCCACATTTTTCTTGATGTAAGGGATGGTAGTGACAATGTCCCATGCACTGTAAAAGCAAAAGCAGAAATGAGAAGTCACTTGGTCATCTCTTGTCTACATTCTTTGATGAATTATTTGTTCAAATCTGTTGCCAATTTTTTTTAATTGAGTTGTTTGTCCAATTATTAAATTACAAGAACTTTTATATATCTTAAATAAAAGTCCCTTATAAATATGTGCTTAGCAAATATTTTCTCTCAGTCTATGACTTTTCATTTTCTTAATTTTAAAGATCAGAAGTCCTTTATTGTTTTAATTTCAAAAAAATTTTATTGAAGTAAAAGTTCTTTATTTTTGATGTAATTCAATGTATCCAAGAAAAAAAGAGGAGAGTGAAAAAGTTGGCTTAAAGCTCAACATTCAGAAAACTAAGATCATGGCATCTAGTTCCATCACTTCATGGCAAATAGATGGGGAAACAGTGGCAGACTTTATTTTGGGGGGCTCCAAAATCACTGCACATGATGACTGCAGCCATGAAATTAAAAGATACTTGCTCTTTGGAAGGAAAGTTATGACCAAACTAGACAGCACGTTAAAAAGCAGAGACATTGCTTTGCCAACAAAGGTCCGTCTAGTCAAGGCTATGGTTTTTCCAGTGGTCATGTATGGATGTGAGAGTTGGACTATAAAGAAAGCTGAGCACCAAAGAACTGATGCTTTTTAACTATGGTGTTGGAGAAGACTGTTGAGAGTCCCTTGGACTGCAAGGAGATCCAACCAGTCCATCCTAAAGGAAATCAGTCCTGAGTGTTCATTGGAAGGACTGATGTTGAAACTGAAACTGCAATACTTTGGCCACCTGATGTGAAGAACTGACTCATTGGAAAAGACCCTGATTCTGGGAAAGATTGAAGGTGGGAGGAGAAGGGGGCAACAGAGGATGAGATGATTGGATGGCATCACCGACTCAAAGGACATGAGTTTGGGTAAACTCCAGGAGTTGGTAATGAACAGGGAGGCCTGGTGTGCTGCAGTCCATGGGGTCGCAAAGAGTCAGACACAACTGAGTGACTAAACTGAACTGAATGTATCCAATCTTTTTTTTTCCTTTATGGTTCATGCTTTTTGTGTCCTATCTAAGAAATATCTGCTTAAACTAAGGTCACAAAGATTCTGTCTTAGGTTTTCTTCTAGAAATCTTGTGGCTTTTACATCCAGGTCTATAATCCATTTCATGGTTAGTTTTTGTGTATGGTGTGAGATAAGAATAGAGGTTCATTTTTGCATGTAGATATTCAATTGCTCTTCATTCATTTAACAATTGTTTTCAAAGCAACTACTAGCATATACCTAGAACTATGTAGGTGGAGCAAATTATTTCACCTCAGTCCAGAATCTAACTCTCAGCCACTTAGATTCAGAAAATCATATTGTTCATAGATTCAGAGAAGATCAAGACTTTTGATAACAAGCTACCTATAATTAACTGTAAGCAAAATAACCAGAAAATGCTAATGAATTCATCAATTTCTACAGTGATTTAGAATACCTCTAGCTGGGCCTGCTTTAATATTTGTGAGGTCAGGACAGGAATATAAATGGAAGTCCATATATTATATATCTTAATATTTAAAAGTTTGAAATTAGGCTAACAGATTGTATGTGTGTGTATTTTTTTAGTCACTCAACTGTGTCTGACTCTTCGCTACCCCATGGACTGTAGCCCACCAGGCTGCTATGGTGGGGGGCAGCCAGAGTTTCCTCATCTGTACCACACTACAAGGTGGAGCCAGCCCAGATATCCAGATTCTGTTGACGTTTTCCTGCTAAAAGCTTGACTAATCCTCCTGCCCCCTCCCGTCATCCCCAGGGATATCCAGCACATGCCTTAAAATCAGGCTGAGGACATTTTGGCAGAGAACTCCAGGGTGTTCTAGAAGGGAACTACAGGTCCCAAGGCATGTACCCTATCTCCATGACCACATGGACTCCGAGGAGGAGGAGAGCCAAAGTAGGGCCCCGTTAAACATGGCACCCAAGGCCATGATCCAGGGCACACCTTGCCCACTGGTGAGGTACTAGAAGGCAAACAATGCTGCTGGGGAATTCATGCAAAAGGAGGGTGATTTCACGAGCTCTGAAGCTGAGGCCCAGTTGCCCATCTCCCGGCATAGAACATTTTCCAGACTACGAGGATACTTGTCCCCCAAATTCAACTGTGTGTCTTCTGTGATAGAGCTGACACAGTTTGCTTCCCCAAGAACATCCTTTTCTCTGAGTGTCTGGGGCTTCAAAGACTCCCCACAGGTCCAGGGGGTTAGAGGATGAGAAAGGACACCCACCTGGCAGTCAGAAGCCCAGCATATCTAGCTGCCAAAGTGAAGGAAGAAGCCCACGAGCTTTGGGAAGCCCTGTGGGACTGCACACACATCTGAGAGTGGGCCCTGGGCTGCAGTTAATCAACAGTGTCAGCACTTGGGAAGAATATCTGCTCACAGAGTGAAGAGAATGAGGACAGGCTGGGCTCACTGTCACCTTCCCCTCTGTTTGTCAGCATACCCAACCACTCTCTTCACTCTCTTTGGAAGATTGTGCCTTCCAAATCTTATGCAAATTCCTCTTTGGGCCAACTCTAACCCAAAACTAAGGGAATGGGATCCTTGGAAATGTGATTGCAGCTCACCGAGTCAACACACTCCATACAACCACGCTAGGAAACCAGCCACAAATTCACTGATAGAGCTCCCCAACAACCAGCTCAGAACCTGATGAGAGAGAGTGCAGGATCGATGGATGGATGGACAGATGGAAACCCTGGAAATACCCTTCTACTGATCAGAGCAAGTTTTATCATCTGGAAGATGAAATATTTAAGAAAGTGATTAAGAGTTTTCATGCTAGGATGGGACATAGGAAATCTTCACATGCCTTAGGTGAATTAATTTTAGTTTTAATTAATTTATTTAGGCTGTGCCACACAGCATGTGCGATCTTAGTTTCCCTGGCCAGGGACTGAACCCGCACCCCCTGTAGTGGAAGGACAGAATCTTAACCACTGGAAGCCCTAGGAGAATTTAGAAGGACCGCAGTTTTTCTGAACTGAGTTATGATACTCATGTTAACAGCCTCCAAAGTTCCCATGGCACTTTGCTGCAGCCAAATGTTTTTAAAAAATTTTTTTCGAAGAAAGCCCCAAGCGCACATAAGAACAAGAGTTCTTTTATCTCAGGGGGAATGAACTTAACACAAATTGTGAAGATTCCACATTGTTAAAATGCACAAATTCACTTCCAATGGTGTTTAGAATACTTGAAAAAGATAAAATGTTTATTAGAATCAAAGTCCCTTTGAGAGATTTATTTTCTCTATCTTTATTCTCATACTTAAAGAAAATGCTGAGTTGTAGATGAACACTCCAAGGTCTTGGCCACTTTTTACCCTGAAGAAAAGAGCCAAAATGTTTGTCATTCCAGGAGCATAATCAGTTGAGCCGACACAAAATAACATAGTTAATTCACGAACGGAATTTGTTGCCATAGCTCCAGGGAGGGACAGGGTGGAGGAAACAATGGCCTTTTTCACCACAACCTGCCTGTCCCCACACAACAGGCCATCACTGAGCCAGCGCAGAGCACAGCAATTGTCAGTGAGCAGCAGCCATGAGAGGACAACAGGAAGTGAGTGGTAAATAAAGGAAGAGCGCCTGGCAACTTAGATCTCCGCTAGTTCAAGCTCTGGACACAACTACCTCCTCCAGCTTATCTTCAAGCTTAACCTTTGGTCAACTGTTTCTGTGAATCCACAGAAAGAAAATGAAAGGACTCTAAACCAGAACGAAAGCAGACCAGGAGGAGGCATGGTGAGTCACCAGGGTGGCACCATGGAAAAGGACCTTGAGAGCAATTGCACTCCCCAAATGGAGCGCAAGGTAAGGCACCCGCTTTCCTATTGATTTGTATCTCTTTGATTATCAAAGTTCAAAAAGTAAAGTCCTATGTATCTGTGAGTATAACAAACCTGTGATAATTAATAAAATCATACTCTAAAGAGAAATAATGGGAATTCCCAGGCAGTCCAGTGATCGAGGCTCTGTGCTTTCGCTGCCGAGGGCCTGGGTTCAGTCCCTGGTAGGAGAACTAGGATCCCACAGCCAAGTGAGCAGCAAAAAGAAAATAACAGAGAGAAATTATCCCTTCTGTCTTAAGGTGATAAAAAAAAAAAAAACTCTGGCTAACGGTTCTTTTTCCCCTGACTGAGGATGCAAGCACCCAGGACAGAGGTAAATGACGAACAAATTCTCTTCCTAAAAAAAGTTCAAATAGATTACTATATGTAAAACAGATAAGCAACAAGGACCTGCCGTATAGCACAGGGAACTATATTTAGTGTCTTGTAGTAACCTATAAGGGAAAAGAGTCTGAAAAAGAATACATGTACATGTGTGTGTGTGTGTATAACTGAATCACTTTGCTGTACATATGAAACTAGCACAACATTGTAAATTCTTCAATTTAAAAAAAAGTTTCCTTAAAAAGGTCAAATCACTGTGAGAAAATGTAGGTAGTTCAAGGCCAAGAATGATGCTGTGGGAGCCTGAGTGTGCCAGAGAAATATTTTAAGAAAATGTTCATTATCCTATAAAATGAGAAACTTTCCCCCGATGGCTTAGCAGATAAAGAATCCGCTTGCAATGCAGGAGATACAGGAGATATGGGGTTCAGTTCCCTGGTCAGGAAGATCCCCTGGAGAAGGAAATGGCAACCCCCTCTAGTATTCTTGCCTGGGAAATGCCATGTACAGAGGAGCCTGGCGGGCTACAGTCCAAAAGACCACAAAGTGTTGAACATGACTAAGCATGCATGCATCACGTGGCATTCCTAGTAGAAAAGTCACAAAATCTCGATTTGAATATCCATTTCAGAAATCCTCACAGTGTAACTATCATATGAGTGATACTACCTTCTATAGTCGTTTTTTTGGGGGGGAGGAGATGTGCCTAGGGGAATGTGCATTTTAGTGAAGCCTTGGTAAACCAAAAGAGTTCTAGATGACAAAAGCTTAGGTGGTGAGACAAAAAAGGATTCTGGATGATGTGAAGAAAAGACTAGGATAAGCAATGATGTAATTTTTGCTTCACAGTAAAGCTGGTTTCACGCCACTCCTCAGAGAGTGGTTTCTCAGGCCTTAAGACACTGGCCCTGTTCTTTCCTGTCCCAGTACTCCTCCAAAACTTTCCCATGCCCTTGGGAGTGGCTGTGGATGACTGGTTAAAGAATCGTATGCCCCAGAAAGTGATCTGGGGCCATAACCACCATGAACTTGAACTACATGACTGGTAGATCATTTCTCCCAATTGGTCCCCTCCCCCTCTGCATCCATATTACCTCAGATTTGGAGAAATTTGTATGTTGACTCATGAATTTCACCAGCTTATTTTATTGAGTTCGTGGGAGACTCAGGCGGCATTTTAGCCACTCATTCATTTATTCACTCATTCATGCCTCATGCCAAAAATAGATTTGAAGTGGTGTCAAAACAAGTAGATTCAGTTCCTGACTGGTTCTGATATTGAAAATTGATTTGATCTTTCTATGTACAGTAATGTAGAATTCAATCTGTACAAACATCACTCTGTACAAACATCACTCTGTACACCCATAACTCTTGTGAACTGAAAAATATCCAAAGGCTTCTAATCTCATGGAGTTCCTAATAGTATCACTTATTATCATAATAAGAGCTGATATTTTTAGTTCTTACTAGGTGGCATTAGTTCAGTTCAGTTGCTCAGTCATGTCCAACTCTTTACAACCCCACAGACTGCAGTACGCCAGGCCTCCCTGTCCATCACCAACTCCGGGAGCTTGCTCAAACTCATGTCCATCAAGTCAATGATGCCATTCAACCATCTCATCCTCTGTCATCCCCTTCAATCCTCTGTCCCCCTGCCTTCAATCTTTCCCAGCATCAGGGTCTTTTCCAACGAGTAATTTCTTCGAATCAGGTGGCCAAAGTACTGGAGCTTCAGCTTCAGCATCAGTCCTTCCAATGAATATTCAGGACTCATCTCCTTTAGGATTGACTGATTTGACCTCCTTGTAGTCCAAGGGACTCTCAAAAGTCTTCTCCAACACCACAGTTCAAAAAGCATCAATACTTCAGTGCTCAGCTTTCTTTATAGTCCAACTCTCACATCCACACATGAGTACTAGAAAAACCACAGCTTTGACTAGATGGAACTTTGTCAGTAAAGGAATGTCTCTGCTTTTTAAAATGCTGTCTAAGTTGATCATAGCTTTTCTTCCAAGGAGCAAGCGTCTTTTAATATCATGGCTGCAGTGATTTTGGAGCCCAAGAAAAGAAAGTCAATTGCTGTTTCCATCGTTTCCCCATCTATTTGCCATGAAGGGATGGGACCAGATGCCATGGACTTTGTTTTTTGAATATTGAGTTTTAGACCAGCTTTTTCACTCTCCTCTTTCACTTTCCTCAAGAGGCTGTTTATTTCTTCTTCGCTTTCTGCCATAAGGGTGGTGTCATCTTCATATCTGAGGTTATTGATATTTCTTCTGGCAATCTTGATTCCAGCTTGTGATTTATCCTGCCTGGCATTTCACATGATATACTCTGCATATAAGTTATATAAGCAAGGTGATGATATACAGCCTTGACGTACTCTTTTCCCAATTTGGAATTAGTCTGTTGTTCCATGTCCAGTTCTAACTGCTGTTTCTTGACCTTGACCTTGACCTCTTTTCTTGAGAGGAGATACATATCCTCTCCTAAGTAATTTTCATGTCTTATTTCACTTGATTAAATCCAGTGAAAGTATTCAAACTCCTAACCACTAGCCTATTGTGCTAATTTGTGCCTTAGCTTCTCCCAGTTAAATGGAATAAGTTTATTTAACCTTGTTGGGCCAGCAAATAGAATTATATCTTTAATTATAGCAATAATAAAGTGATTGTATTAACATTTTAATCCTGCTTTTCTGTTCTCCATGTATTTTCCATACAGAAGCTGACCTCTGTAAAATTCTGTAAATTTAACTTTCTGACTGCCAGCCCTTTTGGGCATTGTACATTGATACCCATGATCATTTCTGGCTATTGCTAATGGTATTGCTTGCAGTTAATAGCTATAAGCACTGTCATTACATATTGTATGTGAATGGTGAGCATAATTATGAATTTAATAATACAGTTGACCCTTGGACAATGCAAGGGTTAGAAGGCCGACTCTCTGTGCAGTTGAAAATCCAAGTATATGACTTATCTGCCCTAAAGGATGCAACCAACCACAGGTGGTGCATTACTGTAGTATTTACTGTTGAAAGCAATAAGTGGACCTGCACAGTTCAAACCCATATTGTTCAAAGGTCAACTGCATTTTTAATCTCTCCAAGAATGGAAACTCCTTTTATATGAAAGAGTTATTCACTTTCCACATATTTAACTTTAGTACTCGATTGGCACTTACTCTGGAAGTAAGAGAATGCTTGAACATTATCTCAGTACCTCTAGATATTATTTATAGATATTATTTATATTCTCATTTTCAAGTGAAAATTGAGGCTCAGAGAGGCTAAATAAATTGTCCAAGGTAAAAAGGAGAGGGCTGGAATTCAGATTCTTGGGATCCAGTTTCACTGTTTCTTTAAACCTACACCAACAAATAAGGTAGCCACTAACCAAACATGTAAAGTTTAGTTTCTCACTTGTACTAACCACATTTCAAGTGCTCAGTAGTCACAGGGAGCTAGTGGCAACCTTATTGAGACACTGCAGATACAGAATATTCCATCACTTCAGAAAGTTCTATCACATAACTCTGCTTTAAGTCATAATGTCTCTTTTAGATAGTTGACACATTTCCTCAAAATATATTGCAGTTCTGTTACAAATTATATGGATTTAAATTTTTCCTGTGAAATCTCATTTATGTGAAGTTTCTTCATTTGCAGAGCACCAAGTTAACTTTGATCTGCAAATTAATAATATAGGTAAGAGTCAAGGAGACATTATACACTTCAGAGACCAAAGATTTTTAAGCATCATCAAGTAACTCCAGAAGCACTCACTTAGATACAAGCAACTGATACAATAATTACATATCATTTTTATTTATTCATTAAAACCAGGATCCCCCACAGTAACCTGGTAGGAAATAACGTGGTTAGCCTAGTTCTTTCTGCTATTCCAAAATTCTATGTAAAGTCATTTTATACTAATGATTTACCTTCCTCTCTTCCTCTGGATCATTAAGTGAGTAGCATAAAATACTTCCACCGTGAACTTTTTATTAGCTCAAGATCTAATTCCAAAGCCCTTACTTCTTGCACTGTATCCCGACTTCCTGGTGGGCTTGCTCCTATGGACCACTCACAGAGCCTGGCACATAGTAGGGGTTCTATGAAAATCTGTTGATTGGTGTGTAGGCCATAAGAGAAGAAAGAAAAATTAATAGAAACAACATAACTGTATGTTGAATATTTAGTCTTTTTTTTAATTTTTATTATATTATTTTTTTTTAATTTGGTCACACTGGATCTTAGTTTTGGCATTCAGGTTCTTAGTTATGGCATGTGGGGTCTAGTTCCCCAAACAGGTATGGATCCAGGGCCCCTTGCATTGGGAATACAGAGTCCCAACCACTGAACCACTAGGAAAGTCCCATATTTGGTCTTTATTTGAAGGAAATTAAACAATTTAGAACCCTCCACATTTCTGAAGTTTAGTTATCTGAACATTTTTTTTTCTGCCATTTTTGAGAGCCAATCTCTGATTCAGGAAAGGCTGGAAAGAGATCTCTTTGCCATTAAACCTTTGGCAACTCCTGTCCAATATCTGTAGCAGAGTTGGAACCATTTGAAAGTTCAGCACAAGTGCCAAAAAGAAAACCACCACAACTATCTGAACATTTTTTTAAGCCACTTACTTTAAGGGAAAGTAGATATTACATTTTCACTTTTTGTTCCAAAACACAATTAGGCCTTTTTCTTCTTATTCCTCTGTAATTTCTGCACATGAATCCTAATATTACAGGAACAGGTATTGATTTGCACAGCCTTCAGCTAACTCAACAGTCTTTGCCTCCTTTGCAAACTGTGTGGGAGACTGATCCACGGGTCACATGTCCTCCGAACTCAATTAACAGGTGTCATCACCGCTACAGGCTAGTGTGCTGATTGATTGTTCTTCCTCTGAAAGTTGACAGGTGGAGCACATGCTCCATTCCTGATACAACTGAATCCGAGTCTCTTGAAGACACTAAAGTCTCTGCCTGAACTGTTGAGTCCCATTCACTGCGGTCCTTTAAAGCAAGCCTTGACTATCAAGCATCTGGGCACTCTCACAGGCTCACCTCAACAGCTCAATTCGCACACAGAATAGATGGGAGTAAGAGGCTGGACTTGGGGGTGTGTGAAACCTGGGCTTCCCTTGGTCTTTCTAGGCTGGAAGCTACGGGGAGAAAAGGAATCTTACTGGGGGTTTTTGGTTCTTTCTTCTAAGGGACTTGAAGCCAGCTTTCAAATACCATGGAGTAAAGAATATACAAGATCTGGCCTAAAATTAATCTTGCCCCATGCTCACAATGAGACCTCATAATGTGAAAACATACTCTTTATTTCAATCTTGCCCCAGGTATTAGGACGTTTTTTAAGTTCTCTGTCTTTTCAAAAACTATCAATCACCCCCCTGCCGCTTTGTCTCTTTCTGTCTCTGTCTGTCTGCCTCTCCCTCACACACACACGCCCACACCATATAGAGAAAGAGAAAAGGAATTTTAGAAATTGGAAAGGATGACCCAGGACAAAAAGGAAACATGTTTCAAATCTGTCTTCCTCATTCCATTGTTGTTGTACAGTCACTAAATATCAATAATGCCAAAGTTGAGAAACCTTCAGTTCAGTTCAGTTCAGTTCAGTCGCTCAGTCATGTCCGACTCTTTGTGACCCCATGGACTGCAGCATGCCAGGCCTCTCTGTCCTCCACCATCTCTGGGAGATTGCTCAAACTCATGTCCATTGAGTCAGTGATGTCATCCAACCATCTCATCATCTGTTGTCCCCTTCTCCTCCTACCTCCAATCTTTCCCAGCAACAGCGTCTTTTCCACTGAGCCAGCTCTTCACGTCAGGTGGTCAAAGTATTGGAGCTTCAGCTTCAGCCTCATTCCATTAAGATAGAAACAAAAAATATAGAATAATTTAAATAATTCTTTTGAAAGCAAAAACTAGTGTGATTAGAATTTTTAACAGTACCATCATATTTCCTAAAAAACCTCAATCTTTTAAGAGTTTACCCTTGAAAGGGAGGGGGATTCTCTGGTGGTCCAGTGGTTAGGACTCTGTGTTTCCACTGCATGGGACACAGGTTCCATCTCTGGTCAGGGAACTAAGATCTCACAAGCTGCATGACACAGTCAAAAAAGAAAAACTTTGCGCTACAAAAAGACTTTGGGCTTCCCTGGTGGCTCAGACAATAAAGCGTCTGCCTGGAATTCAGGAGACACGGGTTCGATCCCTGGGTCAGGAAGATCCCCTGGAGAAGGAAATGGCAACCCACTCCAGTACTCTTGCCTGAAAAATTCCATGAACTGAGGAGCCTGGTAGGCTACACTCCATGGGGTCGCAAAGAGTTGGACATGACTGAGCGACTTCACTTCTTCTTTTGCCCTACATATATATTTTTTGCTCTATATTCTTTAAGAGTAGAGGTTATCACATTTGTCTTAGATACCTGGCTCCTGACATACTGTAGATGCTTTGTAAATGTTTGTTGAATGAGTGAAAGAAATTTAAATCGCTGTTTATTCTGTATTCTCCTTGTCCGGGGAGAGTCCTGAATTTGTCCATCTAAGGTCATCTAGTAGACTGAGTGAATTTCAACTCAGCCTTTGAATCATAGATCAGTGTTGGGTGAACCAACTTCAACTTGACTCCAGCCTCTAAATTTATTGACATTATTATTATTAACAAGAGCAACAAAGACATGATCACTGTTTACAAGGCGTGCATGAGTGCTAAGTTGCTTCAATGGTGTCTGACTCTTTGCGACCCTAGGAACTATAGCCCGCTAGGTTCCTCTGTCCATGGGATTCTCCAGGCAAGAATACTGGAGTGAGTTGCCCTTTCCTCCTCCAAGGGATCTTCCGGACCTAGGAATTGAACCCGAGTCTCTTACGTCTCCTTCATTGGCAGGCAGGTTCTTTACCACTAGCGCCACCTGGGAAGCTGTTTTCAAGGCTCTCCGCCCTAAATCCTGCCAGACTGTTCGGGTTGCTAGAGGTTTGTGATACCTGAAGGCCATGTGGGACCTGCTTAGAGATAGCAAAGATGGCAGACTCACTCTCTACAACTTTCTCAGTTGCCCAGAGATGGGCAGAGTTGGATAAGCCTTCGAGAGAGATGGCTAAGACTTGTACACAGATTTGCCTCATAAATGCTTTTCCATTTGACTATCACACTTTTCCTTAGGATGACAATTGAAAAGATTTTCTTAAATATCACACATGGAATTCAAGACAAAAATGGAACATTAATCAAAGAGTTTTGTAGGGTTTTCTTCATTATATGAGGTAGGAGAGAGTTATAATCACCAGGACGCACAGAAGACAGACTTCTTACCCTATACAGTACAGACCAGTGGGTTGATTAACTGAAAAATAAAATGGTTAAAATGGAGACTTGTTTTAAAAAGTGATAAATATATACACTAAATATTTTATGTAAATTTAAAATAAATATGGTATTAAGTTGTTGATGCTTTAATTGGGCCACTGATTAGAGCTCTCTGTTTTCTTCATTACATGTATGCTTAGTCGTTGAGTCATGTCTGACTCTTTGCGACCCCATGGACTACAGCCTGCCAATCTCCTCTGTCCTTGGAATTTTCCAGGCAAGAATACTGGAGTGGGTTGCCATTTCCTGCTCCAGGGGATCTTCCCCACCCAGGGATCAAACCCATGTCTCCTGCATTGGCAGGCAGATTCCTTACCACTGTGCAGGCATACATATAGGCAATGTCTCTGGTTTCCATTTTCGGTGGATTCTAAATGAAGTGAAAAGTCGAGATACTCTGAAAACACTCTGCGTGTGGAATCCTAGATTTGGGGGAATTTTGTCCCTATCTTTTACAGTAGTCTTGTTCTCACCTAATTTAATAACAATTTATTTTATTTTTATGAGTTTTTAAAAAATTTTATTTATTTTAATTGGAGGCTAAAAATCCCATGACTATCTTTTCTTTATAAAACAATTTAGTTTCTTTAGGGCTTCCCTGGTGGTTCAGAGGTTAAAGCGTCTGCCTCCAATGCGAGAGACCTGGGTTCAAACCCTGGGTCGGGAAGATCCCCTGGAGAAGGAAATGGTAACCCACTCCAGTATTGTTGCCTGGAGAATCCCATGGATGGAGAAGCCTGGTAGGCTACAGTCCACAGGGTCCCAAAGAGTTGGACACGACTGAGCAACTTCACCTTCACCTTCTCATCATTTATATAACATTTAATTAAATGATATCTTTCCAACCACAAGTACAATGGGCATAAATAGATTTGGGGGAAAATTTAGGTAACTCTTTTTTTTAAATTACTTATTTGTTTAATTATGGTTGCACTGGATCGTCTCTGTTGTGTGCTGGCTTTGTCTAGTTGCAGTGAGAGGGGGCTGCTCTCTAGTTGTGGTGCACAGGCTTCTCATTGTGGGGGGCTTCTCATGTTGTGGAACACTGGCTCTAGGCTCCCGGGCTTCGGTATTTGTGGCTCCCGGGCTGCAGAGCTCAGGCTCAGTAGTTGTGGTGCATGGGCTCAGTTGCCCTGCAGCATGTGGGCATGTGGTCTTCCCAGACCAGGGATAGTACACGTGTCTCCTGCATTGGCAGGCAGATTCTTCACCACTGGGTCGTCAGGGAAGTCCGCTACTGTTTCTTTTTAGGCAAAAAAAAATGTTAATACGTTGGTAATATTTTTGTCCTCCATGTCTCAGATGTACTGCCTTATTTAATGAGTACCTACTTTGGGGTAGGCCCTCCAGAGATAGAAAGAGACATTCTTTCAAAGATGTACTTTACATTTTAAAGTATAGAAGTCAATTTTTTTAGCATACTCACAGGGTCCTGTAACCATGAACACAATTTAATTTTGGATCACTTTCATCATCCCCCAAAAGAAACCCTGTACTTATTAGCAGTCACTCTCCATTCCCTCGGCATATCCCCAGCACCAGGCAACCATGAATCTACTTTCTGTCCTATGGATTTACCTATCCTAGACATTACAGATAAATGAAATCATACAACATATGTGTTTTTTTATGTCTGGCTTCTTTCACTTACCGTATGTTTTCAAGATTTAGTCATGTTGTAGCATATATTGGTGCTCCATTCTTTTTGTGGCCAAATAATATTCCATTGTATGAATATACCACCATTTGTTTCTCCATTCACCATCTAAGGACATACGGGTGTTTTCACGTCTTGGTTTAAAGTGATCAATGCTGCTATGACATTCATGTACATGTTTTTTTGTGGACATATATTTTCAATTCTCTTAGTGGAATTGGTAATTTAAGTGGTAACTCAACATTTAACTCTTTGAGGAACTTTCAAACTTTGTTTTCCAAAGAGGTTGCACAATTTTACATTCCCACCATCAATGTGTGAGGGTTCCAATTTCTCCATGTACTCATCAATTCTTGTTATTTTCCACTGAAAAAAATTATACCCTTTCTAGTGTGTGTGAAGTGGCATCTCCTTAGGGATTTGATTTGCATTTCCCTAATGGCTTATGATGTTGAGCATTTTTTAACACGTTCATTGGCCATTTGTATATCTTCTTTGGAGAAATGTCTATTCAAATTTGTTGCCCATTTTGAATTGTTATTATGTCTCAAAGACACTTCTTTGCCCTAGAGCAAGGTTTCTCAGTCCATCCTAAAGGAAATCAGTCCTGAATATTCATTGGAAGGACTGATGCTGAAACTCCAATACTTTGGCCATCTGATGTGAAGAACTGACTCATTTGAAAAGACCCTGATGCTGGGAAAGATTGAAGGTGGGAGGAGAAGGGGATGACAGAGGATAAGATGGTTAGATGGCAACTCACCAACTCAATGGACATCAGTTTGAGTAAACTCCGGGAGTTGGTGATGGACAGGGAGGCCTGGCGTGCTACAGTCCATGGGGTCACAAAGAGTTAGACACGACTGAGTGACTGAACTGAACTGAAGGTTTCTCAGCTTGGCATTATTGACAGTTAGGGGATAGATAACTGTTGTGTGGGATTTTCCTGTGAATTGCAATATGTTTAGCAGCATCTCTGGTTTCTACACATCAGATGCTAGTAGCATCCTCCAACTTCTGACCATCAAGACAGACACTGCAAAATCACCTTGGGGGTAAGGAGATGAAATCTCTCCTAATCAAGATCTGCTGCTCGGAAAGATCTTTCTGTGCATCTAAGAAACACATAGAAACATAATTCAGTTTTAGTGGAGTGGTGGAAGCCAGTCTGAGTGGGTTGAGGATGATATAAGAAAGTGGATGGACCCCGAGAGTAGGAACTGATCTTTCCAAGTCCAGTTGGTAAGTCAATTGACAAAATGAGACATAGGTATAAAAGTTACAAACGAGAATTAGCTAACATGATTAGATAAACAGTAATTCAATATTACACAAAACAGTTGTAAGACTATATATGAAAGTATTAGAAGTGTGGTATATCTAGAACTACTTACAGGATTTCTGAGAAAGGGAATTTATTGTGAGCTGGTCTCTGGGGCAGAGTGTCATCCCTTGACCCTCCTGGGCATGGAGCTCAAATGTCTGTTAAGTGGCCTTTCCCTGTAGACAGCTCTCAGCTTCATTTCTCATGTTAGTCTCATCTCTTGGTAGGGATGTGGACACATCTGCCTCAGACATGGATGGTTAGAGCTGAGTTGTAGGTAGTATGTCCACAGATAACCCCTGAGGGCTTCTCAAGCTATTCTGGTTCTTGTCCTTAAGAGTCATCTGTGGACATACTGCCTACAACTCAGTTCCAGACCCACTCAGTCTCTATCTCTTAGTTCTAATTCCTGAAAGAGGGAATCTGAGGATCTGAGAAACCGCTGAATAGGCCTGGATTGGTTCTCTTAACTGGGTGTCCTAACCCAATTCCCTAGGCTGTGGGGTGGGGCAGTTTTCAGAGAATGGATGGGATGGGGTGAGGTAGAAATAAAGAAATAGGAACCACATCATAGATCCTTAAGCCCTTCCACCACCTGTCCAGATTTCCCCCCACTTTTTTTCTTCTCAAAGATTTTTACCCCACTCCCTGTCCCCTAAAGGGCTTCCCAGGTGGTGCAGTGGTAAAGAATCCACTTGCCAACACAGGAGACGTGGGTTTGATCCCTGGGTTGGAAAGATCCCCTGGAGGAGAAAATGACAACCCAATCCAGTATCTTGCCTGGGAATTCCATGGACAGAGGAGCCTGGTGGGCTATAGTCAGTCGCAAAGAGTCAGACACGACTGAAGCTACTAAACAACTGCCTCCTAAAACATCTCTCACAGAAATAGCCTGGCTATTGCTTGCCAGTTAAATACACAGTTACCACCATTTACCTCTTTCCTTCAGCACCTGTGGTACTGTGGTCTTGACCTCAGGTATTCTGACTTTAGAAAGGGGATGATTCTATTTAATAATATCTTGGTAGGAAGGTGTCATCTACACTGAAATGGGCCATTTTAACAAGAGAAATATATCTGTTTGGGAACAGTCTGAAACTTCTTCATCTCAATTTTCCCCCAGTGGCATAACAGTGGGGAATAAAGACCACGAGTTGTTGGGAGATAGTACATCCTTCCCACTAGTTAATAAAGTGATGCTCTGCCTTTGCAGTCTATTAATTAAGAAGGTAATCAGTGCATGCTTCAAGTTTGCTCTTTGAAACTCAAAGGCAATAAAATCAGAATACTACTCAGATTTTTCTTTTCTCATAAGGAAATGAATAACAAATTAGGGCCACAGAGATAGAGTAATCACATCTTGAATGATTTCTCCTGAGCATGCCTTTAATAACCTTTATGCGTCAGATAAGACGAACAGGCAAAGTTAATTATCTAGGAAAAGCTTCATTAAGGAGTTTTAGTCGCATCGGCCCAGGGTTTCTCAGCCTTGGTACTGCTGGTATCTTGGGCCAGATAATTATTTGTTGTGGGGAGCAACCCTGGGCATACAGTATGATGCTTAGTAGCATCTCTGGTATCTAACCAGTAGATGCCAGTAGCACCCTTCACCCAGCTTGTGACAACCAAAAATATCTCTCAGTTCAGCTCAGTTCAGTCGCTCAGTCGTGTCTGACTCTGCAGCCCCATGGACTGCAGCACGCCAGGCCTCCCTGTCCATCATCAACTCCCGGAATTTACTCAAACTCATGTCCATTAAGTTGGTGATGCCATCGAACCATCTCATCCTCTGCCGTCCCCTTCTCCTCCTGCCTTCAATCTTTCCCAGCATCAGGGTCTTTTCAAATGAGTCAGCTCTTCACATCAGGTGGCCATGGAGTATCGGAGTTTCAGCTTCAACATCAGTCCCTCCAATGAACACCCAGGACTGATCTCCTTTAGGATGGACTGGTTGGATCTCCTTGCAGTCCAAGGGACTCTCAAGAGTCTTCTCCAACACCACAGTTCAAAAGCATCAATTCTTCAGTGCTCAGCTTTCTTCACAGTCCAACTCTCACATCCATACATGACTACTGGAAAAACCATAGCCTTGACTAGACAAACCTTTGTTGGAAAAGTAATGTCTCTGGTTTTTAATATGCCGTCTAGGTTGGTCATAACTTTCCTTCCAAGGAGTAAGCGTCTTTTAATCTCGTGGCTGCAGTCACCATCTGCAGTGATTTTGGAGCCCCCCCAAAATAAAGTCTGTCACTATTTCCACTGTTTCCCCATCTATTTGCCATGAAGTGATGGGACCGGATGCTATGATCTTAGTTTTCTGAATGTTGAGCTTTAAGCCAACTTTTTTCTCCACTTTCACTTTCATCAAGAGGCTCTTTAGTTCTTCACTTTCTGCCATAACAGTGGTGTCATCTGCATATCTGAGGTTATTGATGTTTCTCCTGGCAATCTTGATTCCAGCTTGTGCTTCCTCCAGCCCAGCGTTTCTCATGATGTACTCTGCATATAAGTTAAATAAGCAGGGTGACAATATACAGCCTTGATGTACTCCTTTTCCTATTTGGAACCAGTCTGTTGTTCCATGTCCAATTCTAACTGTTATTTCCTGAACTGCATACAGATTTCTCAAGAGGCAGGTCAGGTGGTCTAGTATTCCCATCTCTTACAGAATTTTCCACAGTTTGTCTCTAGACATTGTTAAATATCCCTTGTGGGACAAAACCACCCTTGACTGAAAACTGAGTTAACTACATATGTTCTTTCTTACTCCTCATTCCCTGGATCTCTCCAGAGTTTGCTTGCTGTTTTAAACCCTTGGAAACAAACATACCAGGCTGTCTACATTTTCCAGGGAATAATGTGAAAAGAAATGGACTGAGTCAATATTACTTGTCTAGGTGACACGAAGGGCTCCTTGCATTTCTATATTGAAAAGTAGCAGACAAAAAAAAAAAAAACAAAGGAAGGAGGTCTAAAAAAGGTATTTATTTAAGGCACTCAGCTAAGCACTTATATTTTTTTCTCTACAAAGCCTTCAGGGATGTAATTAGCTTTACTTTATTGGTGAGGAAACTGAGGCTGAAAGATGTTAGGTCATTTGCTGAAGAACACCAGTTTGTAATTTAGCAGTGAATCTAGAAGTCTGATGGCAAACTTTGTGCATTTATATACATTGCCTTAGTACAGGCACTTACAGTGCTAGACAACTAATAAACAGTGACCAAATTTTAACTTTCAAAAAATACTTTATTATGGAAAATTTCAAACATATGCAAAATTAGACAAAGTAGTCCCTTCCCATTTGTCCTGTTCGTGTACTTCTCATCTAGCTTCAAGAATGGTCAAATGAGAACCTACTGTATAGCAATGGTGGTATTATTTGTGCTAGGGACTGCCATGGTTTAATGCTAATAGTTTTTAGTTCTTTTTAGTTTAGTTTAGCTAATTCTTTTTAGTTCTTATGATTGAATGGTGTGGTGAGGTTAAGACTATTTTGCAGAAATAAAGGATTATTTTTCTTTGAAAGTGTTTATCCCATGCTTGCTTACTTGCTTACTCAAGAGAATTTCTTCTTACAGCAAGGATGGGCTTCTGTGTATATAGTTCTCTCAAGCACCATTAGTGAGTCATTCGACATAACCTCTCTTCTGGCACTTAAACAGATTAGGTTTAAAATGATTGCTTTTAGACATAAGGAAGGTTTGTACATAGCCAGCTTCTTGGGACACACACACTAATAGGGCTTATTTCTTTCAATGCAAACAAAATAGAGAATCTTGGAAAAAAGAAGGCCTAAACAGTTTGGGAGTCAAAACCCATGTCTTAGTTAAGTCTCTCACCATATCTGTTTCACCATAGTGGTTCTCAACTTTAATTTTTTGGTTTTGTATCTTTAAAAGTTCTGATACTGTGGCACAGGCCAAAAGGCCAGAATATCTAGGGAGTGGGAATACAGCCTCGGGGTTTGAAAACCTCCCTCCCCAGGTCTGCTGATAACTCTGATGTATAGCCAAGGCTGAGAACCTTGCGGAGTGAAGCAGAGATGGTGAGAAACTTTATTAAGACATGAATTTATACCCCCTAAAGTGTTCAGTTCATTTCAGTTCAGTCGCTCAGTCGTGTCCGACTCTTTGTGACCCCATGAATCACAGCACGCCAGGCCTCCCTGTCCATCACCAACTCCCGGAGTTCACTCAGACTCACGTCCATCGAGTCAGTGATGCCATCCAGCCATCTCATCCTCTGTTATCCCCTTCTCCTCCTGCCCCCAATCCCTCCCAGCATCAGAGTCTTTTCCAATGAGTCAACTCTTCACATGAGGTGGCCAAAGTATTGGAGCTTCAGCTTTAGCATCATTCCTTCCAAAGAAATCCCAGGGCTGATCTCCTTCAGAATGGACTGGTTGGATCTCCTTGCAGACCAAGGGACTCTCAAGAGTCTTCTCCAACACCACAGTTCAAAAGCATCAATCCTTCGGCGCTCAGCCTTCTTCACAGTCCAACTCTCACATCCATACATGACCACAGGAAAAACCATAGCCTTGACTAGATGGACCTTAGTCGGCAGAGTAATGTCTCTGCTTTTGAACATGCTATCTAGGTTGGTCATAACTTTCCTTCCAAGGAGCAAGTGTCTGTTAATTTCATGGCTGCAATCACCATCTGCAGTGATTTTGAAGCCCCAAAAAATAAAGTCTGACACTATTTCCACTGTTTTCCCATCTATTTCCCATGAAGTGATGGGACCAGATGCCATGATCTTTGTTTTCTGAATGTTGAGCTTGAAGCCAACTTTTTCACTCTCCTCTTTCACTTTCATCAAGAGGCTTTTTAGTTCCTCTTCACTTTCTGCCATAAGGGTGGTGTCATCTGCATATCTGAGGTTATTGATATTTCTCCTGGCAATCTTGATTCCAGCTTGTGTTTCTTCCAGTCCAGTGTTAGGCTGTCTGTTTTCAAGAATAAGATATTTGGTATATTGATACATGGGGGCCTTTGGAATGATCAGCTTTCACCAGCACCACCTGAGATTATTCAGAGATTAACATTTCACTCACAGAAGATAACCTGGGGTGGGGGGGGCTCCACTTCTGCTTGTATGATGGAGGAAGAGCCCATCTGATGCCACTTTTTTGAAGATTTATTAGAAGACGAGAAGACACCAACTTGAAGGAGTGTTTCAAGATGACCTCCTCCACTGGCACCTACTGAATGAGTCCAATAGGAGATTTATAGGGGCCTAATAAAAGGTTTTATCTAGCTAAGTTGTACCATTTAATGCCAAACTAAATGCAAAGCTTTCAACCAGAAAGCTAGCCAAAGAGAGCGAACCAAGCAGAGCATGGGAAATGAGCTATAGACGAAGCACGTGGTGAGGAGGGGCTTTGAAATCCAGCAGACCTGAGTCTGAAACTCCACTCTGCCACTGTCTGGCTCCATGACTTTGGACAAACTACAAAACCCTTCTAATCATTGATTCTTTCCTGCAAACCTGGTATAGTGCCTATGCCTGACACAGAGTACAGTTTCATAAATTACTAAGTATTAAAATTACAGGCAATGTATTATTCCAATATCTGGAGATGAGATACCAGGTCCAGCTCATGCTAAGGAAAGTGTGATAGGCAGAATGATGTATCCTCCCCCTCAGGATGGCCACATCCTAATTCCCAGAACCTGGGAAATGTGTCACTTTTCATGGCAAAAGGGATTTTACAGATGTAATTAGGTTAAAGGTCTCGTGAAGGGAATAAGTATCCTACATTACCTACGTGGACCCAGTGTCATCACAAGGGTCTTTTTAAAAAATATATATGTGTATTTATTAATTTGGCTGTGTTGGGTCTTAGTTGTGGCACGTGGATCTTCCTTGTGGCCTGTGGGCTCTTCCTTGGGGTGCATGGGTTTCTCTCTAGTTGTGGTGCTCGGGCTCCAAATGGCCAGCGCTCAGTAGTTGTGGTATGAGGGCTTAGTTGCCTCGAGGCATGTAGAATCCTGTTTCTCTGCGTCCCCTGCAATGGCAGGTGGATTCTCAACCACTGGACTGCCAGGGAAGTCCCACAGGGGTCTTTTCAAGGGAAAAAGGCAGGCAGGAGAGTTAAGGGATGTGACTACTGAAGCAGAGGCTGGAGGGGAGCAACTGCTGCTTTTGAGATGGAAGGAAGAGGGCTGTGAGCCAAGTAATGCTGGCAGTTCTAGAAGCTGGAAAAAGTCACCTCTGGAGGCTCCAGGAGAAAGGCAGTCTTGCTGATATATTGACTTTAGCCCACTAAGTATAGGCACTTTAAATCACCTATGGCAATGTTAAGAACTTTAAGATGATAAATTTGTGGTGTTTTAAGCCACTGTATTTGTGGTAAATTGTTATAACAGCAATAGGAAACTAATACCTTAGGTTAAACCAAATCTCTCTTTGAGCATTCAAAGATTGCACAGAGTTCGCAAGATGAAAATTTCACTTTAGAGTCCAAGCTATTCAAAAATGAATTAGTTTAAAGTCCAAGGAGTGTAATAATAGTTTACTTGTGAATGAATTTATCCATCTTGACATCAGATGGTCTTGATGCCTCCCTTGCCAGTCAAGCACATTTATAGCACATCAGGCCTTCTGGATCCTGCAGGATCCTGCAGTATTTGCTGCAGTACTGGGAAACTATGCCTGGTGAGAAAGCAAGAAGGAAGAAAACTGGTAATGGCAGATCAATAACCAAGAAAGGTACCTCTTGGGGATTATCAGAAGAAGTGTTGATTTGGAGGACAAATAGTGTCATATTCTGGAGGACAACTCAATAAAGTAACCCAAAAAATGTATATAAAACCTTAAAAATGCAAGTCCTCTGACTCAGCAATTCAACTTGTAGGAAAATTTATCCTAGAGGAAAAAGGCTGAATTAGTATGCATATCATTCATCTGCTTAAAAAATGCTTTCGTGGTTCCCATAATTGCTTATAGAATAACACTTGGGGAGACCCAAGGGAGACAGCAGTACATCCATATACAATGGATAATTAAGAATGGCAGGGGTTTGTACTGGCTAGCTTCGTCTACACGTGAACCTGGATAGATTAACCTTGAAGGTCCCCAAGCCACCTTTGCTACATTTGATCTCTTTTCCTGAAAAATCACTGAAACAGTGATTGACTAACAGTTCCCATGTTAAATTGGTGCCTGCCCTTGAGCATGTATTATAAACTATCATCCAGTTTTGTGCCTTAAATAAATAAAAAATTTTATATAAACTGTGTAATTGAGCCATTAAGCATTGAAAATTACCTATATTCTTACCCGCTGACATTCAGATAATATATTTGGCATGCAAAAAGCTGTGATTCCAAATTATGCTCAAATCCAAGTGAGGAATCTTTATTCATTTTTTTCTGCTGTATTATCTGTTTTGGCCATATGTCTGGACCCAAGCCCCATCAAGGAGGGACCAAAATTTACATAACATTCTCAAGTATGATGGTGGCTGCATTTGGAGTTTTGATTAAACTGCTCTACATGCGTGATTATTACTTGTAAACAGATGATTAGATATTAATTAGACAATAAGTGATTATAAAGCACTTGGAAAATAAAAGTGTTTATAAATACCACCAAGTAATAGCAACAATAATTCTTTACTGACTACACAGCTGCTAATGTCAATAAGAATGATTTATTCTAGTTAAGGGCAACTTTAATTTATGCACAAAAGCTGCTATCATATCTGTTTTGCTAGAGCAAAACAAAACATATCATATTTATAACTGATTTTACATCAGCATTTAGATAAATACATCTCATTTTGATAAAAACAACTTCTCTCTTTTAGGATCTTCTCAAACATAGGCACAACCATTACAGTCTGGTGTCCATGAATGCTAAGAACTGGTGCTCCTTCCTGCTCATCTCTCTGACTTATGTCAAATATTTATTTCTTTATAATATAAGATGATAGGTGACATTTTGTGAATGGCATTTTCATTCATGCAGTAGGTTTCTCATGTTGAGTCTGTGCAGTTGCTCCCTAGCACCTTAAAACTCTGCATAACAGACTCAATAAATTCTGGTCAAATGAATGGGATAATTCTTTTCTGGTTATTCTAGAAGCTGGAAAAAGAAGAAAATCCATGTCAAGAATAAAATAAAGCACTTTCTAGCTTCTTGAGTTTGTTTTTCAAACAAAAAGTTTTTTGCTTTTTCTGTCCCATCATTATTTTTTCCCCTAATGGCCTGTATCAACCTCCCTGTATCATTGACCCACCGGTGAATTGGGCAATGCATCTGTAAACTTGAGCCCCTACAATGAGTCCAGGTCTGTGGTTTCAGAGTTAGGAAATGAACTGAATGAATACAAGTGAAGAGTGCTTCATGTTACATGGATTCAATAGAAAAGAGGTGGAGAGGTTATTTGGGGTGACGAGATATGCACGAGTTAACTCAGCGACCTTGTTAACAAATCTAAGTAAGGCAGTGTAGTCTGGTAGAAAAGAGCTGAACTTTGCTTCAGGAGGACCTGGACTCAAGTATACTTCTGCCACTTACTCTATGACCTTGCTCAAGTTACTTAACCTCTCTGAATCTGTTTGCTCATTTGAAAATTTTCAGTATTAAAACTTGTCAGTCCTAGATGATAGAATTCACTGTGTAGAAGAAACAAGTGAGGGGTGAAAGGCTTTACCCAAAACTTTTATCACCACAGTTTCCCTGGAGTGAGTGAAAAGGAGTAAATCCTGAGTTTCATTACTTAGACTGTGAACTTTTTTTTTTTTCCTGGGCTACATCAGATTTTAGGTCCAAACTGTCAGCTACATGTAGAAAACTGGGAAACTGATTCAATATAGAGCCATGAAAGTCAAAACATTCCATAGATGGTCACAGTGGCTTCCAGGAAACCTTAAGTTCCATGAACTTGTTCTTTCCATGTCCTTTCCTTGTAGTCATATACCTTATCAGAGGTAAATCTGAGAAGATGAAGAAAATGAAAAGGAAAAGAGGAAGAAATAGTGAACTCAGGAGTGCTGGTAAGCGGGGGAAGGATTTGGAATGAAGGAAGTTTTCACATATGGCCTTCTTGATAAATATCAAGATCACTATAGGGAATTCCCTGGTGGTCCAGTGGTTAGGACTTGGCACTTTCACTGCTGAGGGCCCGGTTTTAATCCCTGGTCTAAGAACTAAGATCCTGAAAGCCTTGAGGCACATCTCCCATCCCTACCCCCTCACCCTGAAAGGCAGTATAATGTATATAGGGACATACAAACATTCAAGATTTTCAGTATAGTTGACTAAACATTTGTGTACGATGGATATAAAATTTATAGGAGCATGACTGGATTAAAGATGGAGGAAAAGGGAAAGATATTTTTAAAGAAAACAAGCATAAATGTAATGCCTGGTTTTTAAAAAATAGGCATACCTTGTTAAGACTCATTTTTATCCACGTGATGAGGATATGAAAGGTATTTGCCATAAGAAATACATCATGTTAGAACTTTATGATGGGACTCTGAAATGGTATTAGTTGTAGCTCCCCTAGAAGCAGACCCTGAGACAAGAATTCAAGTTCAAGTAGTTAAATGGGGAGGTGAATCTGAGCAACACCCACAGGAGTGTGGTGGGCAAGGGAGCCAAGGAAAGGAAGACAACCAGTACAATTTGCAGCCTATGTCAAGCAGCTACCACCGTGGGAAGTTGAACTTAATCCCCCTGGGGAACTCTGGCAGTCAGTGTAGAACAGTGTAGACTCAATTATCCCACTTGAGGACTGAGTGTGTGGGTGCGTGCTTACTCAGTCGTGTCCGACTCTTTGCGACCCCATGGACTGTAGCCCACCAGGCTCCTCTGTCCACGGGATTTCCCAGGCAAGAATACAGGAGTGGGTTGCCATTTCCTCCTCCAGGGTATCTTCGCAGTAGGGTGTTTATACACTGAGTCCTCTCAGTCATTGGCTGAGAGCTCTTGGGGGTGTGGGTGGTTCCTTTTCTGGCCCTTCAGCCTCGCCGAAAGGTTACATTCGGGGAGGCTGAGGGCGGGGCTTTCGGCGGCTAGATAAATCCCTCAGCAGAGATGCAGGTGCTGGCTGCCCATTGACAACAAAGGGAAGTCCTGAGGCATCAGGCAAAGCTCGGACAGTTTCTGGTCCGAACAGATTATTTTAGTTTTTCCCTGCAGATCTTTGGGAAGAATATTTCCAGCAATGCGATGTTGAAGTGAAGAGCGCTTGCGGGAAGAATGATGTCATACTTAGGTCTCTTCCTAGCTGAAGCAAAGGTCCCTATGACTCAGTTTCCTCACCTGATCAGCTGTTGAGGGGGTTACAAGTAGCCCACGCTAAGTACCTAGCATAGTGCTAAGAGCCTAAGAGGCGTTTGATAAATGGTAGCTGGAAAAGATGGTGGTGCTCGGGAGGGGCAGCGCTAATCTAACAAGTTCTCATGAAGATGCAAGATGCAAGGTTGCAAGATGCAAGAGACCAGTCCCCGAAAGTTCCCTGGGGATTTTCTGAACACCCTGCCTCCAACACACTCCCTTTGCTTCGGTTAACTGCTGATAGGACTCCCCAGCATCGCTCTTGACTTTTAACTTTGTTTCCTTTCACCGACTCCCTGCACCTTTCTGTTTGTTCGTGTGCTAACCTCTGCGTGCTCCGTATCCGGCTCTTGATCCCTTTTGGGAGAAAGGGTAATAATGTTCATTACCCCCGCAACTATCGGGGTAATAGCTGCTCATTTTAAAATACTTGTTATAGGCAGGAAAATGTAAAACAGAAGCCCAAACCCCCCATAATTCCATTTTAACATCGTGATCTATTTCCCTCCAGTGCTTTATCCTAGGATGTATTAATACATATTGCAAAATTGGGGTTATTTCCAGAATCATATGTTGTGGCCTGATTTTCTCACCTGACACAATCTTTACACGTCCCCCTAGCATTAGTTTTTCTTCAAAACATGATTCTTAATGCATGTATAATAACATATGTATTTTATTTTTATTTTAACTTTTTCCTATTGCTGTAAATTGTATCACTTTTTTTTTTTTTTGCCTTTTGTAAAGAAGTCAGCGTTAACATCTTTGAAACTATTTATGAGCTTCTGATTATTTCTTTGGGGATAATTCTCAAGGGAAAGTTCTGGAGCCAAAGGGTATGAACTCTCTGAAGTATGTAGCATGTACTGACCAATGTCATCCATGGAGTTTTATTTTTTTAAACAGTGTTAACATTGTGTATAGATTTGTGTAACTGTTATTATAATCAGAATACAGAACAATTCCACAACCCCAGTAACCTCCCTCCTGCTATCCCTTTATAGACATCCTCCCATATATCCCCTAGAGCAATGGTCCCCAACCTTTTTGGCACCAGGGACCAGGTTCATGGAAGACAATTTTTCCATGGACCGGGATGGTAGGAATGGTTTTGGAGTGATTCAAGCAAATCACATTTATTTTGTACTTTATTACATCAGCTCCATCTCACATCATCAGGCATCAGATCCCACAGGTTGGGGACCCCTGCCCCAGAGGATTATGAAATACTTAATTCCATATTATGTAATTAACTGGTCGTTCTTAATCATCCTAATAGCATCACAAAGCCCCAAGTTAAAATAACCCATTCAGGTATTATTAAGAAGTTCCTGAATCAGGTTGCAATAGCAGCCAAGACTGACCCCCAGAGTGGGTGAATCTGGTAAAGGCCCCTCTCAGACCAGTGCCTGAAAGAGTTTATTTCTCTTTAGATCTGTGAGTTTCAACTACTGGGCTGTGAGAAGAGGAGCATGAGGAGCCAAGACAGGCTGGGATAGGATTAGTGGGAATGGAGTTAGTTATAGAGCTGACCATCACAGCAGGTAGAGGTCCAATTTTGAGGTTCAAGGACTTGGGCTGATAATGTGTCAGGATCGACTTGGATCTAGAGCACATAGTGGCACCATCAGCTAAAGGTCTGACTTGGGTGACACAGTGAAGACATCTCAAGCAGAAGCAGCATCTTGTTTTGATGTGGCAGGGGAGAATGAAGAGGGGAAGAAGAGGGTACCTGCCCACTCTGACAACAGAAAAGGTGGAGGATAACCACACAGTCTAGGCTCTGGGGCAAGAGGGGTTCACAGGGACTCCACTAGTCATCAAGACTCTGCTAAATGGGCACAGGTGAGCCTCCCACTCTGAAGGGGGAATTAGAGGACAAATTACGAACCAAGCTGGGAGCTCTGGCCTGGAGCACAGTGAGGGTTTGGGGGCTAGGTGATTTCCAGTGGATCTTGTGGCTTTAGGCAGTGGTTCTTAAACTTTAGGGTGTGGCAGAATGCCTCCAAAACCCAGAGGTTTCATTAAAACTCAGATTCCTGGCCTCTACCACCTGAATTTCTGATTCAGTAGGTCTGGGGTGGGGACCGAGAATTTCTGACAAGTTCCCAGGGCTGCAGCACTGCTCTTTAGGAGAGCCACTACTGCGAGGGAATGAAAGTATTAAGACTGGATGGACAATCTCCTTCCCATATCACCTAGTACAGGTGGGAAAGAGACTCTTAAATGTATTACAGGGGTTGGCTCTTTCAAGTAAAACGGGTTGGTAGAGCCAAACTTGCAGCTTGAGGTATTTTGTTCTGCTAGGAGATCCAACCAATCCATCCTAAAGGAGATCAGTCCTGGGTGTTCATTGGAAGGACTGATGCTAAAGCTGAAACTCCAATACTTTGGCCACCTCATGCGAAGAGTTGACTCATTGGAAAAGACTCTGATGCTGGGAGGGATTGGGGGCAGGAGAAGGGGACGACAGAGGATGAGATGGCTGGATGGCATCTCCGACTGGATGGTCATGTGTTTGAGTGAACTCCGGGAGTTGGTGATGGACAGGGAGGCCTGGTGTGTTGCGATTCATGGGGTCAAAAAGAGTCGGACACGACTGAGCGACTGAACTAAACTGAACTGAGGTGGGCAGATAAGGTAGGAATGCCCTTTTTCTTTTTTTTTAAATATAAATTTATTTATTTTAATTGGAGGTTAATTACTTTACAATATTGATAATTCCAATTATCACCGGAATTCCTGCATCACTGAAGTTCTCTTAAGTCTAGCAATGCCAAGTGATGTCACTCTGATTTGAAGTTGCAGGATCTACAACTACCAAACTATAAATATCTCCTGCAGAATCCATTTTGTTTTTCTTGTAAGGCTAGCTCTCTTTGCTAATTTGAAGAGAGATTAAAAACATAACAATAATGCCACGTTACATTACTATAGAACATTCTAATTCACAAAGTGCTTTCACGTGATATCTTATTTGCTCTCCCCAATTCTATGAAGGAGGCAGAGCAGGTATTCTTATCCCATCCTTTGGACTACTGGTTCTCTAGGTATGGCCCCTGAACCTGCAGCATCAGCATCACCTAGGATCTTGTTAGAAATGCAAATTTTGGTCCCAGCCAGACCTACTGAACCAGGTCTTGAGGGACCAATAATTTACATTTCCAACAAATTCTCAGGTGATGCTGAAGTTGGTGCTGCTGGTCCTTGACCATACTTGGATGAAAACCACTACTATAGATTAAAATGAAAGATTTAGAAGCCCAAGGATTTCTACCTAGATATTTTTCCTACCAGTACACTTGCTGCCTCCTTCCACCTTCTCACCCCTGCATCCTTCTAATCCCAGTTTCCCTGCTTGTGAGTTTGAGGCCCTGAACAATTACTCTAAATTTCAGTTTTGTCACCAGTAAAATGGGGATAATAATAAGATCAACCTCTTTGGGTTGTTATGAAGATTAAACAAGATCTAGGTAAAGTACCTAGCACTGTGCTTGTGCCTAATAAATGCTAGCAGTTACGAAGGTTTTTCCCCCCCTACCCTATGGGCTTGTGGGCTTTTTATCTCCCAGACCAGGGATTGAACCCCAGCCCTTGGCAGTGAGCAAGGAGTCCGAACCACTGGACCACAAGCAAATTCCAACATCATGATCTTTATTAATGTTATTTAAAATGTGATAGTTCACTGTAATGAGTATCTTTTTAAGTTCTTTCCTCTGGGTGTGCGTCTCCAGAAAGTCTTCCTAAAGTGGTGGTTATTCCTGGACGGTTTAGACTTTAAGGCACATCATCTTTACCACCCCCATCTGGGATGTTTCTGTGATTGCCATGAGCATTTGGCTGAGAGCAGGGTGCCTAGGGAATGGGAGCAAAGGAAAGGTGTAAGGAAGAGTGTATCGAAGGGCAGACAACAGCCAGACCTCCTTGAGGAAACTCAGGGTAGCTGGGGAGGTTGAGGGAGATAGAGTGGCTGGGGGAGGAAGCAATTGTGGAGGGCAGTCAGAGGTGGGAGGCAGGTTGTCAAAGACAATCTACCTTCTTCAAAGTTCCTCCCAGAGCAGCCCCAGGGGTAAATGCCAGGGCTACACTGCCTCAGGGGATCTGCCGGTGCTATTGTTGCAGTCAAGGGGGTGAACACTCAGGTGCTCACAATGACTGCCCTGATATGTCCTCCGAGGCCAGCTGGCAATTGTGGGCACAAGGAGTTTGGACTCAAAAGTGGCTTTGTCTTCAGGGTGACTCCTATTTGGCAAAATTCTCACTACAGCACATCAAACACTCCTGTCAGGGACTTGGTCCTTTTTCAGTGGAGATCTGCTACGTTCTGTCTCAAGGCGTGCTGGGCATCACAGGACGCGGTTTTTTCCTTATCTGGGTTGTGCAGCCGAGGTCCCTGGCCCAGAATGGTCCTAGACCTTTGCAACTGAATTAAACAGAAGAAACAAAAGCAGCAAGTTCGGGCCCTGTGGGCACGGCCGGCCAGCCAATGGGGCCCGGCCGCTCCCCGGCGGAGTGGTACTATGATGACAGTAGCCAACCAGCGCGCTCCATGCAAATAAGGTACTGTATCCCGCACCCGCCGCTCCAGTGCAGTCTGGTTGTTATAGTGATAAACTGAGGCCTTGCCTTTTGGTTTCTCGGAGGAGGAAAGGGGCGGGGGACTAGGGGGTAACCTCTTTACTTCCCCCTGGAAAAGACAGAAGGGATGAAGAAGGGGGATGGGTGGAGAAGAGAAAAATACGTGACAAAGAAAACATTCGCTGCCTGGGAGGAGACTCTCAGAGGGTGTAGAGCTGGAGGGAGCATTCACTGGCCATGCCAGTACTTACCACTGATGCTGAGTCAGAAACAGGTATCCCAAAATCCCTTTCCAATGAGCCTCCCTCAGAAACCATGGAGGAAATAGAGCACACATGCCCACAGCCTCGACTGGTAAGTAAAGACAAAGGATGCAAATGTATGCGTGGCTATGGCACAAAAGAGTTCCTTCTGCGCCCGCAGCCAGTGAGGAAAGCAATGCTTAGAGGATTTTCATGTAAATGAGAATGGAGCTACCGCCTAATCCTTCTCAGCTGTTTATACTTAGCTTCTATACCGGGCGCTGCTCTCAGCTTACAAAGCATTATTGTATTGGCTGGGTAGGAAGCGGGCCGCTTGGGCTATGCTGTTTTTATGCCTTGGGAGGAGGGGATGGGCTTTTCTTCTTTTAGGTGTAGTCTTGTCTAAAGATGAAGCTCCTACGGTACAATTTTAAAATGGTATTCTCTCCACAAAGCTTGGGAAGTGTCCGTTGTTAAGTTCTAAATTCTAGCTAAGGAATGATTCTGTCCTCAACTAATTTCGGTGCTTAATGTCAATTTTGGAAAAATGAGAACGACATGGAAGCCAAACTTACCCGTTCGCTTGAAAATTTCAAAATACATAAATGAAAGGGTCCCTCAGTATTGTGTTCAGAAATAATGTGCATCTTAAATGTAAACATTTCCGGAGCGTGCTGCCGAGGGTTTCTCTTCGGGTAGTGGGAACCGGGGACAGCTACATTTACTTGGAAAGGGGCTGCATGCCTTTCATAATCAAAGTGTGGAAACAGCACTCCAGCTTCCTTGGATCTCAGTGAATGGCATCCCAAATTTCGTCAGCTTCTCTGCCACTGCTCATGATTCCTTAAGTAAATGTGAAAGGTGGCTGGTTCTCAATCGCCTCAGCGTGTATCCTCCAGCAATCAAAAGCACCAAATGGGTAGTGGGTTTTGGGGTGGCCTGAAGTCTTGGTGAACTTGGTGAGACCTTTCTTAGAACCCTCAGATCCAAGGGACAGACTAGTTAGAGCTATCCTCTCTCTAGTGATAGCCACCCCCTCCTCCGTCCCTGTGTTAAAAGTGCAATGAGTTTGTTGTTGTTGTTGTTGTTTTAACAAAAAGGAGTTTGTGATATAGCATTTTCTGTGAACTCCCAAAATGAGGAGATTCTCAAATAAGATTCCAAGTCTAGTCTATCCTGTAACTTACTTCTTAATGGTTACTAAGGGTTCAGAAGGAGATAGGACAGGTTTCTAAAACATGAAAACAAGTCGCCTTAGAGCATAGTGGGCTTTTGTTCACTAATGTTTCTATTTTTTTTTAAGATCTATTTTCTTAGGACCCTTTACTACTAACTGCTCCCCAGTGCTTAAGCCACTTGCTGAACAGTATACATAAGGTAGTACCTGTGTTCTCATGGGATACAAACCATCCCAATAAGTTTGTTACCAAGGGATTCCTTTGGACCACTAGACAACTCTTGGTTAAGGCGTGTGCAAAACGACAAGAACAACAAACTAACCCTTAAATACTTGTTACAAGATCACCCAGAATATATTTTTTAAACGTTATACTCGATGTTCAAATTCTAATCACACACCTTCCTGACAGGTAAAGGGCAGGAGAGGAAGAGGGGGCATCCAGTTCCGGTTTGTGTGTCAGTGCCCACTTCTTTTCCTTCCTTTTCCGCCTTTTAGCTGTTCTGCTCCTTGGTTGCTTCTCCCTGAGAGGGTGGGCAGAGGAAATCAAAGGAAGGAAGAAAGTTCAAGTACTTTCCACTTTCCCTTGTGACAGCTCATCTGGGAGGTTAACTCACAAGATCCATGCAAAGCTGGCAGTGTTACGCCTCCACCTCCCCACCATTTTAGAAATGAAGAAACTGAGGTTCAGAGAGAGTAAGCGACTTCCCCAGAGTCACACTGCTTTGAAGGGCTGTAGAGCTGGGATCTGAACCCAGAACTCTACCTGCAAAGTGGAAGTTCTCATCCGACACACCCTAAGTGAGGTACATTCTTCTCCCATCTTTTTGGCAGTTCTGGCTTGTATGTGTGTCTGTGTGCGTGTGCACGTGCATGTGAAGGATATACAGAAGTTGAGCTGTGAAAGTGATTGCTTTGATAAAAGATTTTCCCTGTTGTCCATCATTATTGTGGTCTATAAAAAATTGGCTCTGCTTAAATAGGGGCTATTTACCAATTTGTAAACCACTATTAAGTTTTGGAAGCACCTTTTTTATCAGCAAAATTTGCATTGTAGGGGTATATTCTAAATTTAGATTTACACTTAATAGCGAAGGCACATATTACCTACTTAATAACAAAGTTTGAAGAGAGTGGCAAATGAAAATATTAAATTAGCATTTTTATGTTTTTTACTGGTTTCTATTGATCTTTAGCTTTGCTAATATCATCATATTTCAAAGTATATAAATTCTGTGTTTCTCCCAGGACCAAACATGTCTTCCCAAGTCAATTGTGGGTCCCTCAGAGTCTGACTGTTGAGTTGCTTGACTAGCTTTGGAAAGTGCATGGAAGACGTGAAAGATAACCCTTCAGAGGACAGGCTCCTTCCCCCACGTGTTACCCACTTGAATTCATAAAGTTTAGAGAAAATAGGACTCAATAACAAAGTGAAAGTGAAAGTGAAGTCGCTCAGCCGTGTCCGACTCTTTGCGACCCGTGGACTGTAGCCCACAAAGCTCCTCCGTCCATGGGATTCTCCAGGCAAGAATACTGGAGTGGGTTGCCATTTCCTTCTCCAGGGTCAATAACAAAACATTATTTCAAAAAGAGAGTAGCATTTATCAGAGTGGTTGTGATTGTATTAACTGAGGCACACACTGGTTCCCCAAACTCGCTCTAACTTTACCTAGAGATACAGAAAAGGACATTTCTGGGTAAATAAAGGGCCATAAAGGTTTATTGCAGGTCCCAGAATGTGACTTTATGTCACCATTTGTAGATACAAACTTTATTTAAATCTCAGCAATCGTGTAAAATGGCCTTTTTGTAATGAACTGTGTGTGTGATTGAGCCTGGCACTTGAGAAGGTATGTACAAGCATCTCTGTCTACATGTGTTTATCTATATATTATTATTATTATTTTAAAAAATTATTTATTTGGCTGCATTGGGTCTTACTGTGGCACGCAGGCTATTTCATTACAGTACACAGACTCTCGAGCTGCAGCACATGGGTTCTGGAGTGTGCAGGCTCAGTAGTTGTGGTGCGGGGGCTTAGTTGCTCCACAGGATTTTGTTGTTGTTTAGTCCCTAAGTCCTTGGTGACTCCATGGATGTGGTATCTTAGTTTCCCAACCAGGGATCAAACCTGAGTCCCCCCCATTGCAAGGCGAGTCTTAACAACTGGACCACCAGGGAGGAGAAGGCGAGGGCACCCCACTCCAGTACTCTTGCCTGGAAAATCCCATGGACTGAGGAGCCTGGTGGGCTGCAGTCCGTGGGGTCGCTAAGAGTCGGACACAACTGAGTGACTTCACTTTCACTTTTCACTTTCATGCATTGGAGAAGGAAAGGGCAACCCACTCCAATATTCTTGCCTGGAGAATCCCAGGGATGGCAGAGCCTGGTGGGCTGCTGTCTATGGGGTCGCACAGAGTCAGACACGACAGAAGTGACTTAGCAGCAGCAGGACCACCAGGGAAATCCTGTGTTTGGGTATATAATCTTCATAGTGAAGTTTGTTTATTGTGATGCGGGTTAATGCTGCCCACAGTGATTGAGTACCTACTACATGCTGAGCTCTGAGCCCTGTGGTACTCTGGAATCTAGAGATACTAGAGGTACTGTGGAATCTAGAGATCTAGATTGTGGAAGAGACTGGCACGCAAACAGATTGGTTACATACAGATTGATAAAGACACAGCTGGCAAAGGGGTGTGTTACCAGGTGCATTAGGGACAGAAGGGAGACAGTGGGTAACTCCTTGACAGCGAGTCTATGTTTGCCAGGGGATTGTTGAGTAGAAACCTGTTTTGTCCTCACTATATCCCTGGTGTCTAATACAGAGCCTGGCATAGCTCTTTAAGGAAAGGGAGTGGAAAGTTGGCATACCTAGATAGACAGGACTTTAAAGCAATCTAAACTTTAGACCCTTGTAAGTAGCAAATTGATAAGGATATTGAAGATACAATGGAATCATGTTCAAGGGAGAACTTTTCTGGAAAGTTCAGTTCAGTCGCTCAGTCGTGTCCGACTCATTGCGACCCCATGAATTGCAGCACGCCAGGCCTCCCTGTCCATCACCATCTCCCGGAGCTCACTCAGACTCACGTCCATCGAGTCCGTGATGCCATCCAGCCATCTCATCCTCTGTCGTCCCCTTCTCCTCCTGCCCCCAATCCCTCCCAGCATCAGAGTCTTTTCCAATGAGTCCACTCTTGACATGAGGTGGCCAAAGTACTGGAGTTTCAGCTTTAGCATCATTCCTTCCAAAGAAATCCCAGGGCTGATCTCCTTCAGAATGGACTGGTTGGATCTCCTTGCAGTCCAAGGGACTCTCAAGAGTCCTCTCCAACACCACAGTTCAAAAGCATCAATTCTTCGTCACTCAGCTTTCTTCACAGTCCAACTCTCACATCCATACATGACTCCTGGAAAAACCATAGCCTTGACTAGACGGACCTTTGTTGGCAAAGTAATATCTGTGCTTTTTAATATGCTATCTAGGTTGGTCATAACTTTTCTTCCAAGGAGTAAGTCTTTTAATTTCATGGCTTCATGCAGTGATTTTGGAGCCCCCAAAATAAAGTCTGACACTGTTTCCACTGCTTCCCCATCTATTTCCCATGAAGTGATGGGACCAGATGCCATGATCTTGGTTTTCTGAATGTTGAGCTTTAAGCCAACTTTTTCGCTTTCCTCTTTCACTTTCATCAAGAGGCTTTTTAGTTCCTCTTCACTTTCTGCCATAAGGGTGGTGTCATCTGCATATCTGAGGTTATTGATATTTCTCCCAGCAATCTTGATTCCAGCTTGTGCTTCTTCCAGCCCAACATTTCTCATAATGTACTCTGCATATAAGTTAAATAAGCAGGGTGACAATATACAGCCTTGACGTACTCCTTTTCCTATTTGGAACCAGTCTGTTGTTCCATGTCCAGTTCTAACTGCTTCTGGAACGTATAACTGTAGATTTTCCACCTGCCTTTCTTTCCATTGGGAGAAATACTAGGAAAGAGGAATAAATAGAATTAAATAACACTGATAAGGAAATTAGAAAAGAGATAGAAAACTACCTAGGTTTTATGATAGAGCTTATGTCTTAGGAATGTAACCTTTTATTTATTTTTATTTGGAGAACAATACAATTGTTGTCTTCATTTCTGCCATACATCAACATGAGTCAGCCATAGAGATATACATATGCCCGCTCCTCTTGAACCTCCTACCCACCTCCCACCCTGTCCCACACCTTAAGGATGTAATCTTATTTCTACCCTTATTTTTTTTACTGTGGTGGCTTGGGTTTGAGATGTTTCTGAGAATTCTTTCTATTGTTATAGTCTTTATTCTTGGTCCTTGACTTGTTTTTCACTCTTTGCTGTCTTTTTTCTTAAACTTGATACCATGTGACTTACAAAGTGGACTGCCGAAAAGAGGAACTGAGTGGCCGTGGAGAGGGTGTAACAGCCTTCTTTGGAGACCCAACCCCTGAGGGATGGGACTCCTCCTGTGTAGGGACTGTGTCCTACTAGGTCCCCAACCCTCAGTCGATGCCTCCAGGCCAATCCTCTGGGCCCAGGGAAAGTGAAGTGTTAGTCACTCAGTCGTGTCTTGTCTGACTCTTTGTGACCCCATGGACTATAGTCTCTCTCCATGGGATTTCCTAAGCAAGAATACTGGAGTGGGCTGCCATTCCCTTCTCCAGGAATCTTCCCGACCCAGGTGTCCTGCATTGCAGGCAGATTCTTTACCGTCTGAGCCACCAGGGAAGCCCAGATTTACCACTAGCTGCATGATTTTGGTCAGTTCTTTTCAACTAGACCCAGTCACCCTGAAAGCTGTCTTCTTTTGGTTAACGACCTTGGTCAAGTTCTTCTAGAAGTGCATTCTGCTGTTACAGAGAAGTTGTAATTCTAGCCTGCAAAATCAGTTCCATGAACATGGATGTTCCACAGATCAACTGAGAAGGCCTTGGAAATAAAAAAGGGCTAGTTCTATATGCCATGTTTGCAGGAGTTGATTTTGGGCTTCACTTCACAGTGGAGCAGTGCCAAGAGACTGCTGTCTTGCAGAAGGTGCATTATGTCAGCTGGGATGTAGGGCGCTCCCCAGCTAGTGCTTGAAAAGATGACCAGATTTCCAGAGACATCCTTGGCTCCCTTTATGAGCCCCACCATGTATGTAGCTACTCAGCTAGCATACATTTTAAAAGTGAGATACTTATTGTGCTAGGTCAGTGAAAAGAAACAAACACGAGCTTCCTTGGGCATTTACTGTGGTCTGCAGGAATTCTGCCCAAGGCTATTATTAGACATCTTCCTGCTGATCTCGGTTCAAATGCAACATCCATTTCTTACAGATTGATAATAGTCAGGCATATTGAACATGGGGTCAATGAATTCGTTTCTCCGATTCTTTTAAATTTATTCTTTCACTACCCACCCCCCTATTTGCCTAATGCTAAACTCCTTTTCTTGAGATGGTTGGATGGCATCACCGACTCAATGGACGTGAGTTAGAGCAAACTCTGGGAGACAGTGAAGGACAGGGAAGCCTGGCATGCTGCAGTCAATGGGGTCGCAGAGTCAGACGTGACTTAGTGACTGAATAACAACAAAACTCGTTTTGGAAAAAATTAATATAAATCAAATATTTGTTTGATTTTGATGTTTGAACATATAGAAATGGAAATGGCATGAGGCAGTGAGGTGGATTTAAAGGATTTACTGACACAAGACTTTAGAAGGTAACTAAGAGAAACCTTAGTCCCTGACCAACACAATTCACAGTAAGCCAGCTGCTTAGAAATTTTCACCCACAACAATGCACCAGGTGCTATAGAGAGAAATGAAACAAGTAATCCACAGCCTGGAAGATCATTTTCATTTAACAGGAGGCAGTAGTTTGGTGGATGGAAGCATGCCAGGACACTGAAATCCCTTAAGAGAGCTTTTTTGTAAGTTTGGTTTTAATATATTGGGCTTTGTACAGACTTTAAGCTGTATTTCATCCATTGAGCAGAAGTACTTCCCAGCAGGGAGTACTCCATTAACCTGATCCCCAAGTTAAGACAAGTCCCTGCATTTGAAGAAAAGGTGCCACTTGATGGTCCCAAGATGTTTGTGGACATGGAAAGGATTGGTCTTTTTTTTCGGGGATCTTCAGCCCTCACTGTGAGTAACATACTCCAGCTGCTAGAGTATCACTGCCTAGTGGCAATACAATGTAATTTAAATTTTTCTAGTAGCCACAATTTAAAAAGTTTTTTTAAAAGGTAAAATTAATTTCAATAGAATATTAAATTTAATCGGTACATAAAATATTGCTATCCCTCTTTTTTTAGTGAGAAGAGTTTTTATTTTATTTAGTTTTGGCTGTGTTGGGTCTTTGTTGCTGCGTGTGGACTTTCTCTAGTTGCAGTGACCGGGGGCTACTCTTCATTGCGATGCACAAGCTTCTCATTGTAGTCACTTCTCTTGTTGCAGAGCACGGGCTCAGTAGTTGTGGCTCACAGCTTAGTAGTCCCTCGGTTTATGGGATTTGGGTCTTCCTTTGTGGCTCAGCTGGTAAAGAATCTGCCTGCAATGTGGGAGACCTAGGTTTGATCCCTGGGTTGGGAAGATCCCCTGGAGAAGGGAAAGGCTACCCACTCTAGTGTTCTGGCCTAGAGAATTCCATGGACTATACAGTCCATGGAGTTGCAAAGAGTCAGACACAATTGAGTGACTTTCACTTTCACTTTATGTGATTTTAGTTCCTGGACCAGGGATCGAACCTGTGTCCCCTGCATTGCCAGGCAGATTGTTTATCCACTGTGCCACTATGGAAGTCCAATATTACCATTTCAAATATAATCATTATAAAGATAATTAATGGGGTATTATAATATCTGCACTGCACAGCTTGTGGGATCCTAGTTCCCCAACCAGGGATCGAACCTAGGCCCCCAGCAGTGGAAGCATGGAATCCCAACCCTGGACCACCAGGGAACTCCCTTTATATTCTTCATACCAAGTCTGAAATCGTGTGTATCTATTACACTTACTACATGTTTCAGTTCAGACTAGCCAATTTCAAGTGCTTACTTGCCACATATTGCTTTAGAGGGAACTTGGACACCTGCCTAGGCCTGTGGAGGATGATCTCTGAGAAGCCATAATGACAAATAGATTTCATATCACATAGCGCATAACAGAAAAAAAATCACCTTTTTGTTAGACTATTGCAGCAATCTACACGAGAGTTAATAAGTTTGAAGTTAGGGGTGGGGTAGTGGGAAAGGAGAGTACTGGATGCGTATGGGAGACCTTGAGGTAAATGGGTTTTCCAGGTGGCTCAGTGGTAAAGAATCTGCCTGGCAATGCAGGAGATATGGGTTCGATCCCTGAGTCAGGAAGATCTCCTGGAGAACGGAATGGCAACCCACTCCAGCCAGTATTCTTGCCTGGGAAATCCTGTGGCCAGAGGAGCCTGGTAGGCTACAGTCATGGGGTTGCAAAAGAGCCGGACACGACTGAGCGACTAAGTAACAACAACAAGGAGATAAATGCTCTAGGATTTGTAACTGAGTTTGAAGGTGAGGCAGCGTCAAAACTACTCAGTTTTTTGGCTGTAGTGAGTGGGTGTCATGCGAGCCCCCAGGAATAGCAAGTTGTGAGAGTTATGTTGGGGATACCATGGGAACTTCCATTTGAAGATGTCTAGTGAATGTTTTGTCTTGGAACTCAGAGTTCTGAGCTGAAGATGTTGATCTGGGAGACCTCAGTTTGAAGGAGATGGAAGTGAAATTGAGGTCATGAAATTGATGGGAGTGACACTGAATTGGACAGTTTCTGGACTGCTAAAAGAAGTGGATGAAAATGGTTAAGTAGCAAGAGTGACTCAGTATAATCCTACTACAGGGTAGTTCTGAAAAACAACTGACCCTGAGCCATGCTATGAGGTTCTTGAAAGGAGTAAAATAGAAAAGCTATAATTAAAGCTATTAGAAAGCTCCTTATATCTGCCTGTCTCTACATGAAATCTGGTTAAATTAATCTACTTTATCCCAGAATCTTCCCAGGATGGAATGCTGAGGAACACCATTTAAAGAACCAGTAGAGGAAAGATCACAAAAATAGGACAGATCTTTCAAATATCTGGGAGATCAAGGGTGCCAAGGGCAGGATAAGTTCTGTGGAAGTAATATCCAATAGAACCCAATGCAACAGAAAGATATCACATGACATAATAAGGGAAAGTCTCCTTTGGATATAGGGAGAAGAGATCAGTGGTGATGTTTCAGTGACGTGTTGAAATCAGGGGCCAGATAGGTTGAAGAGCATTTAGAGAGTAGAGAAGTAGAAGCTTGACCGAGAGGAGAAGCTTATAGAATATATAGGACCCAACGGTGAATAAATCAGGGTTTGAGATTGAGAGAGGCTAGCTTTTCTCTTCTCTTGTTCCTTCCATATTTCTCTCCATCCAAGATGCAAAAGCTTCTGGTCAGTTCATTCTTTTAAATTGGTAATAATTGCACTTAAATATAAGTGAGAAACAGCCAGTGGGAGAAGGTGAAAGTGATGGGGAAAACTGATGAAGGGAATATTAGACTGGAGAGGCTGGGATCCAGTGCACAAGTGGAGGAATTGGCTTCTGATTCTTCCGGTAAAGAGACGTCTCTCCCACTGTGGTGATGAAGAAGCTAGTAAAGATGTTTTCAGTTAAGAATAAGTTAGAAGGGGAAAACGTATTTAAAGTTGAAAGCCTCCTTTCTTTGAGAGCCTCTGTTTTCTCCATGAAGGTGGAAGCAAAGTCAGAGTGACTTGGTTCTGATAGGTGCAGAAGTGTAATTATGGGATAGCCTGGGAAGTCTGTCCAACCCCAAAACCTTTCCTCTCCACAGGCCTCCAGGCTGTGGCTGGGGCGGTGGGGGAAGGTGGGAAGGCTGAGTGATGCCTGATGAGATGTGGTATCGATGAGCGGAAACCCTTCTGTTTCTTGATGACCTCTGGGGCTCCACACCAACCCTCCAAATCAAGGCAGAGCCGTATCTGTAGCCTCATGGGTACCAGACTGGCCCACAGCAAAAGGGCTGGATGCTGGCAAGATAAGGTGGCTGCAGCTTAGTCTCTGCTTGCTGCGATCCACAGTCTGATTCTAACATCCATTCTGCCATTAATTATTGTGTGAGCTTAAGCAAATCACTTCTCTCTGGACCTCAATTCTATCACCCACTATGAGTTGGATAGCTGATCTTTGGTTCACTTCAGTGTGCTGTTTGACCCAATGCTCATATCAACAGTCAGGGCTACCCCACTCTTCACCTCCCATTGGTTTTATACATTTAGAGTAAAAACAAGTTGAATGACCTTATGGCAAGACACACTGGCAAAAGTATGCATAACGAATGTTCACAAAATACTTTGAAACGTTGTATTAATGTCGTACAAACTTTTGTTGTCTTCTACTTTATTCTTCAGCAAGATGGGATGCATTCTGAATCATGTGTTGAATGTTCTAGTCATTTTCAAAGAAACCTGTGTTGAATCTCTTTTTAACGTGAACAATAGCCTTCTAATTTCTCTATTTCATAATACTGAAGTTCAAAATACTGGGTTTTCTTTGAGACCAACAGTATGGCGCTGAACTCTAGGGGCCTTCTTCAACTGCTGTTTGGGGTTCAAGTCCAACAGTGGGTCAGACCATAGTCCTGTGATGACTCCTGTATCTTTCACTGGTGCCCATACTAAGCTTCTCAGGGCACCCTTCGTGAAATTAGGAAGACTTATTCTATCTCATCACTGGAGGCAAGATGTGATATAGGAACACACTAAGTCATTGCAAGCTAGGCCAATTTTCTTCCAATGATCTCCCAGGTAACAGCCCTTACCTTGTGAGAATCTGATTACGTGTTGCTGGTCTCAGACCATAGCATTATTGTCTTAGCATTCGTACCTTTCTCTTTATCCCAGCGTGAACCGGGTTATATGGGAGGCTGGGGAAGCTGACCCTGCTCAGGGAAAAAGAGACAGTTTAGCACTCAACAATCTTGAAGGCACACTTGAAAACACAGTGATTAGGAAATAAAGCAGCAAGCCCTGGTAGTGTGTGCCTGTGTAATACTGCGTGGGGCCACACGGGGCCAGCCCACAGAGCACGACTGATTTTCATGTCATCTCCTCCCTCCTACCATAGTCTTTGACTTGGCGGTTTTTGTGTTCCACTCAGCAGTTCATGCACACTGAACCTGATGCCAATGTGAAAGGATGCTGAAGGCTACTTAAACTGGCACTTAAGAAAAATAGCAACAACAATAACAGTAATAGGTTAATAGAAGCATCATGAATGAGGTGTACAGCCCATTGCTGACCAAATGGTGTTGAAAGCTTGCTCCTGGTACTCACAGGCTTCTGTGCTTCATCTCTAGTGGGCCTGAGTTTGTAGGGATAGTCACATAATACTAAATTCTATTGCACCTCCAGATTGTTTAGTCATTGTTCTATGGTGGTCTCAAGGCTAGAGGTCTCACTCCTTTTCCTCCAGCACGTGGGGAATGGAATAACTGTTTATGGTGCACACTGTGTTAGGCGCTGTGGCAGGTGCTTCATATGGATTCTCTTGTTTAACCGGGCTACAGACTTGTGAAATAAGAATGACTGCTCACCACTTTATAAATAAGGAAAGCAAGCATTAAGTAATTCCCCAAAGATCAAACACCAACTGATAAAACTGAGACTTAAAATTTGGTCTGTCTTGACTTCTAAAGCCCCCTGTTGTCACTACACACTGTTCTCCCACGAAAGTGAGTCAAGAACCACCTGCTCCAGCTCCCAGGTGATTTAGAAACAAGATGTGTTTGCATGCACTTTGAGAAGAGCCACATTTAGCTCTGTCATGTCACATTTTTCTGCTTTTGGGACTAGGAGTAGAAACAGATCAGATGTTTAAGCTCTCTATAGTAAATTTAGAAATTCAAAATAAATGCATTTGACCCAGCACTTCTACTTTTAGAAAGTTTGTACATATGGCCACCAAAGACTAGTATTACGATGTTCTTAGCAGCATTATTCATAATAACCCCAAAGAGGAAACTCCCCAAATGCCCAGCAGAAGTAGAATAAATAAATTGTAGCATATTCATACGATGTAATGCTACCTAGCAATGAGGATAAAGAATCTATAACCACCTGCAAAAACAGGGATGAATCTCACGAACTCAATATTGAATGAAAGAAGCCCAGACATGAAAGACTATACACTATCCGATTCCATTTCTGTTAAATATTTTAAAAGTAGGCAAGCTAATGTTAATAATCGAAGTCAAGATAGTGGAAGGAGCACAGGATGGAGACTGGCAGTGGATGGTTACTTGATCTGGGTGCTATGTGCGTTCAGCTTGTGAAAGTTCACTAAGCTGCACCCTTAGGATATGTGCGTATTTCTGTATGTATATTATTCTTTAAATCTAAGTATAAAGATAGTCTGATCATCATAATAGGGGTAGAGTATGCCCTATTATGGTGATCAGACTTAGGCTACCACAGATTTCCCATTTCTAAATAATTCTGGTGATCTCTTAGGCAACACTCTAGGGAATGGTATCAGAATCTATTGACAGTTACAGCTCTTGGCTGCTAACAGGGCTTCAGTGTGCTTGGTCCTTCCAAGAGTCAGTATACCCAGCCCCAGAGAGAACGTAGGTAAGCCCTTGAAGTAAACTTGCCTTATTTCTAGGACCAGTCCAGCCCTAGCCAGGTAATCTGTGAATTAAAATCCATGGTGCCTAATCTAGATATATTTTCTAACAATGACCTAGCCTTACAGTTTCTAGACCCAGAAGGAAGTGGATGGAATTTGCTAGCTAGCAAGGGTGCCTCCGGATAATCCTACAAATTGCAGAAAATAAGTACCCCGAGCCATCCTGTCAGGTTTTTAAAGGGAAGAAAAATGAAAAGCTGTAATTAAAGCAGTTCGAATCCTCTCTATATCTGCTTATCTCTCTCTATATGAGATCTGGTTAAATCAATCTGCTTTACAATCTTCCAGGATGTTACCATGAGAAACAACATTTAAAGAGTCTGTAAAGGAAGGGCCATGGAAAGAAGACAGACATATTTCTCAAAAAAGGTGGGAGACCAAGGTCTATGAGCAAAGCAGTCACCTCATTGGCAGCTATACTTACAGTTTTTCCATATATATATACACATATTTACATACACACACACACACACACACACACACACACACACACACACACACACACACATATATATTAGAGACATCATCCCCTTTGCAGAATCAATCTTCTTTGGAAAACCTTTCTTCATTGGAACATCTTTAGTGGCTCAGAAACAAGTGTTTTATTATTGAAATAGAATCTAGCAAATACCTCAAGCTGAGACATGTTAGAAATATCTGTACTTCCATCCAACTGTATAGCAAACCTCCCACACTGCATAATTTGTTCTAATGCTTGTTTCTTTCAGTCTTCAGCAATGTTTTCTATATGTCTTCCAAATATATTTGCTGACAAAGGAATGCATTTTAGTTTGACATCAATTTTTTTTCTATACATTAGAGCAGCCATTTTTACTGTGACTTGAAGAGCAGGTGTTTTTTGCAATGATATGAGACTTTTGGTTTTTCTCTATTGAATTGTAGCAACTCAAAAAAGGCTTCCAAACATTCATTGTACGTGAAATAGTATTTTGTGAAGCACAGGACTGAGTATCACATCTTGAAATATTGCTGAAAAAAAATCAGAGGTTTGCCTTCATGTTCTGGATGCTTCATTTTTAAGTATCATGGTACTTACAATAGCTTGATACCATCACGAGCTAACATCTCAATGTACATCATATGCTCCAGATGAAGTTTAATGCTAATAGCACATATTTCAAATAATCTTCTTCGTGATCATTTTTGATTCTGCTGTCTTGTCAAATGTAATGATGCCACCAGTGTTTACACCTAATAATGTGGCTGCTAGAAAACTTATACAAGGACTAGAAGAGTGAGGGACTTTCCTGGCCACCCAGTGGTTAAGGTTTGGTGCTTCCAGTGCAGAGGGCACGGGTTTGATTCCTGGTCAAAGAACTAAGATCCCACATGTTGTGTGGTGCAATCAAAGAAATCTTTAAGAAGAGTAGAAGGGTCAGCTTGGTCACTTTTTTTGGTGTTGGTCTGTTTATATATAGTATCTTTGGGGCTTCCCAGGTGATGCCAGTGGTAAAGAATCTGCCTGTCAATGCAGATGACACAAGAGACTTGGGTTTGATCCCTGGGTTGGGAAGATCCCTTGGAGGAGCAAATGCAGCCCACTCCAGTATTCTTGCCTGGGAAATCCCGTGGACAGAGGAGCCTGTCATGCCGCAGTCCATGGGGTCGCAAAGAGTCAGACATGATGCAGTGACTGAACAGCAACCACTGAGTGACATGCAAGATGCAAGAGTAGTATCTTTACGTTACTGTTTCATTGTAGGAAGTGTTTTAAGCCCCCTGCTGATCTTGTGAGTTTTAGTTTAGTTAAAACTAGAAAATATAATCCACAAATTCACTCATGTAGGCCCAGGTGAACTGTATTTTACTGCAGTAACCTTAAAGTACATGGAAATAGCAGGGGACCCAGGCCCCCCTTCTCTATTGTAACAGCTTGTGTTCTTCCTTTGGAATACCTTGTAGCCAGAAACAAGATACCAGGGTAAATGTGGCGTTTACTGTTAGATGTCAGTAATCCTTCCTTTTCCAGGCACAAGTGCTGCTCTCTAACGGATTGTTCTGCGCATCCCACGTTAGACAACTGTGGTCTCTGTGTTTTAAATCTTGCCCTTGGATCCATCCAAGTGAGTGAGAGAACTGCATTCTCAGACTACATGTTTGGCTCCTGGTAGAAACACTTTTTGAATCAGGGACTCTGCCTTGCAGGGAGGGTGCTACACAGACAAACATATAAGACAGGATTGTCTTTATTGTGGGGCTGTCGTTTGGTATGTTGCTGTTGCTATGGCATCACCCAATATGCCCCTTATAAAGGCACCAAGGGAGGAATATCTATAAAAATTTGGCATCAGGAAATGCTGTGCTTCTCCCCAGTATCTATTTTCGGTTTTGCTTAAAAACAATATTAACTTTGTGTTCCTCTTTGCCTTGACTGCTGGGAGCTTAAAGCCATTTTTGTGGCCCCTGCTCTCTGAAATGCAAAGGACTGTGATGGACATTCCTGGGTGCTCATTTCACCCTGGGCTTTTTTTCAAAACCCCTGTTTCCACCCCTATTCCACTATTATTTTAAACTTTTTTTTTTTAAATAAAAGTTACCTCACAGCCTTTGGGGAAGTAGATAGAGATGAGTAAGATACGAGATTATTATTGATACTGATTGTAAACTCCTTAAACTCAATTGTCCAAGAAAAAATAGATTTGAGGTATGGAACTTTTATCCCTAGGTAACAATGATTATTTTCTATTGTTAACAGTATCTATGCATTTCTTGATTCTAAATGTCTTTAATTGTAAGACACACTTCCATTTCAGAGGTGTTAGAATGTAAGAAAACTGCCAATATGGATTTTAAGACATTTATTTTCAGACCCCTCCTAATCTCATGTGTATCTGTTTGTGTCATCTTTGATTTCTTTCATCAGTGTTTTAACAGTTTTCTGAGTACAGGTCTTTTGCATCTTTAGGTAGGTTTATTCCTAGGTATTTTATTCTTTTTGTAGCAATGGTAAATGGGATTGTTTCCTTAATTTCTCTTTTTTATCTTTCATTGTTGGTGTATAAAGGTGCAAGAGATTTCTGTGTATTAATTTTACATCCTGCAACTTTACCAAATTCATTGATTAGCTCTCATAGTTTCCTGGTAGTATCTTTAGGGTTTTCTATGTATAGTATCATGTCATTTGCAGACAGTTTTACTTTTCCAATTTGTGTTCTTGTTATTTCATTTTCTTCTCTAATTGCTGTGGCTAGGACTTCCAAAACTATGTTGAATAAGAGTGGCGAGAGTGGACATCCTTGTCTTATTCCTGATCTTAGGGGAAATGCTTTCGGTTTTTCACTATTGAGAATGATGTTTGCTGTGGGTTTGTTGTATATGACTTTTATTATGTTGAGGTATGTTCCCTGTATGCCCACTTAACATAGTGTTTTTTTAAATCAGAAATGAGTGTTGAATTTTGTCTAAAGTGTTTTCTGCATCTATTGAGATGATCATATGGTTTTTATTCTTTTATTTGTTAATATGGTGTACCATATTGATTTTGTATATATTGAAGAATCTTTGCATTCCTGGGATAAATCTCACTTTATCATGGTGTATAATCCTATAATGTGTTGTTGGATTCTGTTTGCTAGTATTCTTTTGTTGAGGAGTTTTGCATTTATGCTCATCAGTGATATTGGTCTATAATTCTCTTTTTATTTCATTTTTTTGTGAAATCTGTCTGGTTTTGTTATTAGGATGATTGTGGCCTCATAGAACACATCTGGTAGTGTTGCTCCCACTGCAAATTTTTGGAGGAATTTGAGAAGGATAGGTGTTAGCTCTTCTCTAAATGTTTGACAGAATCTACCTGTGAAGCCCTCTGGTCCTGGACTTTTGTTTGTTGGAAGATTTCTTAGTTACGGTTTCAATTTCATTACTTGTGATTGGTCTATATATATTTTCTAATTCTTCCTGGTTCAGTCTTGGAAAGTTGTATCAGACATGCTCAAATGTTGGGGGAAATATACATTTTAGAATCAATGCAGTGCAGTGTTATTTTTAGTATTAAGAGTTTTCCAGCTATTTGAAATCCACCACTGTGGGGTTTGGAAGGTAGCCACGTGGGGGTTATGACATATGGATGGTCAGTGTTTTAAGGGTGGCTGTATCCCTAGGGTATAATAAAAATTCTCATCCCTGATTGCTGGAAGGACTGTAATTACTAGCCTGATCTAGATTTGGGTATTGCCACGTTGGTTTAAAAAATGGAATTCTTGTGTGGATACTCTAAAGTTGGAAAATACACTTTTTAAAAGACATTTGAGATAATTTTTAGACTGTACGATTGTTTTGCTTTTAACTAACTTCAAAATACTTATCCTCAGTAGTAGAGAAATGAGTAAAGGACAGATTATTCTCAGAAGAAAATATAAATGACTAATAAACATTTGAAAAGCATTCACTCTTTTTTGTAATCAAAATAATTCAAATTGAAACAGCATGATGCCATTTTTGATCTATAAAATTGACAAAGATAATACTTGATGCCAGTGAGGTGGCAGCAAGATAGGTGCCTTTATACGCTGTAATGTATGAATGATGTGGCTTTTGTAGAAGGTAATTGGCCAATATATATTTAAATGTTCTTTAAATACTCATCTTTAAAATGTTTATGCCCCTGATCTAAGTAACTCATCTCCGAGGCATTATCCTAAGGAAATAATCAGAAGTTCAAAATTATGTTTAGAATGTTATTTGTATTAGTAAAATATAAGCAACTTAATATTCTGCAACAGAGAATTGATATTTAGTGGAATGTTTTATAGCTATTAAAATTAGTGAGAGTTGTATGAGAAACATCCAAACCTTCTACTCATTTTGCTCTGAAACTAAAACCACTTTAAAAAATAAAGTCTATTTCTCACATACTTAAAAAACGAACTTATGGTTGCTGGAGAGGAAAAAACAGGGAATTTGGGATGGTCATGTACACACTGCTATAATTAAAATGAGTAACCAACAAAGACCTACAGCACAGCACAGGGAACTCGGCTCAATGTTATGAGGCAGCCTGGATGGGACGGTAGTTTGGGGGAGAATGGATACATGTATAAATATGGCTGAGTCTCTATGCTGTCCACCTGAAACTATCACAACATTGTTAATCGGCTATATTCCAATTCAATATAAAAAGTTTATAAGAAAAAGAATAAACACACACACAAAATAGTCTGTTAATAAAATCAGTTTGGTTCAGTTCACTTGCTCAGTCATGTCTGCCTCTTTGCGACCCCATGGAAATGCAGCACGCCAGGCTTCCCTGTCCATCACCAACTCCCGGAGCTTGCTCAGACTCATGTCCATCGAGTCAATGATGCCATCCAACCATCTCATCCTCTGTCGTCCCCTTTTGCTCCTGCTTTCAAACTTTCCCAGCATCAGGGTCTTTCCTAATGAGTCAGTTCTTCGCATCAGGTGGCCAAAGTATTGGAGTTTCAGCTTCAGCATCAGTCCCTCCAGTGAATATTCAGGACTGATTTCCTTTAGGGTTTACTGGTTGGATCTCCTTGCAGTCCAAGGGACTCTCAAGAGTCTTCTCCAACACCACAGTTCAAAAGCATCAGTTCTTCGGTGCTCAGCTTTCTTTATGGTCCAACTCTCACATTCATATGTGACTACTGGAAAAACCATAGCTTTGACTAGATGGACCTTTGTCGGCAAAATAATGGCTCTGCTTTTTAATATGCTGTCTAGGTTTTTCATAACTTTTCTTCTAAGGAGCGAGGGTCTTTTAGTTTCATGGCTGCAGTCACCATCTGCAGTGATTTTGGAGCCCCCCAAAATAAAGTCTCTCACCATTTCCATTATTTCCCCATCTATTTGCCATGAAGTGATGGGACCAGATGCCATGATCTTTGCTTTTTGAATATTGAGTTTTAAGCCAGCTTTTTTACTCTCCTCTTTCATTTTCTTCAATAGGCTCTTTAGTTCTTCTTTGTTTTCTGCCATAAGGGTGGTATCATCTGCATATCTGAGGTTATTGATATTTCTCCCGGCAATCTTGATTCCAGCTTGTGCTTCAACCAGCCCAGCGTTTCTCATGATGTACTCTGCATTATAAGTTAAATAAGTAGGGTGACAGTATACAGCCTTGACGTACTCCTTTTATAATTAGTCTATTGTTCCATGTCCGGTTCTAACTGTTGCTTCTTGACCTGCATACAGATTTCTCAGGAGGCAGGTAAGGTGGTCTGGTATTCCCATCTCTTTAAGAATTTTCCACAGTTTGTTGTGATCCACACGGTCAAAGGCTTTGGCATAGTCAATAAAACAGAAGTAGATCTTTTTCTGGAATTTTCTTGCTTTTTCCATGATCCAACGAATGTTGGCAATTTGATCTCTGGTTCCGCTGCCTTTTCTTGAACATCTGCAAGTTCTCGATTCAGGTACTGTTGAAGCCTAGCTTTACTTTGCTGGTGTGTGAGATGAGTGCAACTGTGTGGTAGTTTGAGCATTCTTTGGCATTGCCTTTCTTTGGAAGTGGAATGAAAACTGACCTTTTCCAGTCCTGTGGCCACTGCTGTTTTCCAAATTTGCTGGCATATTGAGTGCCGCACTTTCACAGAATCATCTTTTAGGATTTGAAACAGCTCATCTGGAATTCCATCCCCTCTACTAGATTTGTTTGTAGTGATGCTTCCTAAGGCCTGCTTGACTTCACGTTCCAGGATGTCTGGCTCTAGGTGAGTGATCACACCATTGTGACTATCTGGGTTGTGAAGATCTTTTTTGTATAGTTCTTCTGTATATTCTTGCCACCTCTTCTTAATATCTTCTGCTTCTGTTAGGTCCATAGCATCTCTGTCCTTTATTGTGCCCATCTTTGCATGAAATGTTCCCTTGGTATCTCTAATTTTCTTGAAGAGATCTCTAATCTTTCCCATTCTATTGTTTTCCTCTATTTCTTTGCACTGATCACTGAGAAAGGATTTCTTATTTCTCCTTGCTCTTTTTTGGAATTCTGCATTCAAATGGGTATCTCTTTCCTTTTTTCCTTTGCTTTTCACTTCTCTTCTTTTCTCAGCCATTTGTAAGGCCTCCTCAGACAACCATTTTGCATTTTCCATTTCTTTTTCTTGGGGATGGTCTTGATCCCTGTCTCCTGTACAGTGTCATGAACCTCTGTCCATAGTTCTTCAGGCACTCTATCTATCAGATCTAGTCCCTTAAATTTATTTCTCACTTTCACTGTATAATCATAAGGGATTTGATTTAGATCATACCTGAATGCTCTGGTGGTTTTCCCTACTTTCTTCAATTTAAGTCTGAATTTGGCAATAAGGAGTTCATGATCTGAGCCACAGTCAGCTCCTGGTCTTGTTTTTGTTGACTGTATAGAGCTTCTCCATCTTTGGCTGCAAAGAATATAATCAGTCTGATTTCTGTGTTGACCATCTGGTGATGTCCATGGGTAGAGTCTTCTCTTGTATTGTTGGAAGAGGGTGTTTGCTATGACCAGTGGGTTCTCTTGGCAAAACTCTATTAACCTTTGCCCTGCTTCATTTTGTACTCCAAGGCCAAATTTGCCTGTTACTCCAGGTGTTTCTTGACTTCCTACTTTTGCATTCCAGTCCCCTATAATGAAAAGGACACCTTTTTTGGGTGTTAGTTCTAGAAGGTCTTGTAGGTCTTCATAGAACCATTCAACTATAGCTTCTTCAGAATTATTGGTCAGGGCATAAAGTTGGATTACTGTGATATTGAATGGTTTGCCGTGGAAATGAACAGAGATCATCCTGTCGTTTTTGAGATTGCATCCAAGTACTGCATTTTGGACTCTTTTGTTGACTATGATGGCTACTCCATTTCTTCTAAGGGATTCTTGCCCACAGTAGTAGATATAATGGTCATCTGAGTTAAATTCACCCATTCCAGTCCATTCTAGTTCGCTGATTCCTAAAATGTCGACGTTCACTCATGCCATCTCCATTTGACCACTTCCAATTTGCCTTGATTCATGGACCAAACATTCCAGGTTCCTATGCAATATTGCTCTTGACAGCACTGGACTTTAGTTCTGTCACCAGTCATATCCACAACTGGGTGGTGTTTTTGCTTTGGCTCCATCTCTTCATTCTTTCTGGAGTTTAGTCAGTTCAGTTCAGTCGCTCAGTCATGTCTGACTCTTTGTGACCCCATGAATTGCAGTACACCAGACCTCCCTGTCCATCACCAACTCCTGGAGTTCACTCAGACTCACGTCCATCGAGTCAGTGATGCCATCCAGCCATCTCATCCTCTGTTGTCCCCTTCTCCTCCTGCCCCTAATCCCTCCCAACATCAGAGTCTTTTCCAATGAGTCAACTCTTCACATGAGGGGGCCAAAGTACTGGAGTTTCAGCTTTAGCATCATTCCTTCCAAGGAAATCCCAGGGCTGATCTCCTTCAGAATGGACTGGTTGGATCTCCTTGCAGTCCAAGGGACTCTCAAGAGTCTTCTCCAACACCACAGTTCAAAAGCATCAATTCTTCGGTGCTCAGCTTTCTTCACAGTCCAACTCTCACATCCATACATGACTACTGGAAAAACCATAGCCTTGACTAGACAGACCTTTATTGGCAAAGTAATATCTCTGCTTTTGAATATGCTCTCTAGGATGGTCATAACTTTTCTTCCAAGGAGTAAGCGTCTTTTAATTTCATGGCTGCAATCACCATCTGCAGTGATTTTGGAGCCCCAAAAAATAAAGTCTGACACTGTTTCCACTGTTTCCCCATCTATTTCCCATGAATTGATGGGACCAGAGGCCATGATCTTCGTTTTCTGAATGTTGAGCTTTAAGCCAACTTTTTCACTCTCCTCTTTGACTTTCATCAAGAGGCTTTTTAGTTCCTCTTCACTTTCTGCCATAAGGGTGTGCCATCTGCATATCTGAGGTTATTGATATTTCTCCCAGCAATCTTGATTCCAGCTTGTGTTTCTTCCAGTCCAGCATTTCTCATGATGTACTCTGCATACATCATTTCTGGAGTTATTTCTCCACTAATCTCCAGTAGCATATTGGGCACCTACTGACCTGAGGAGTTCATCTTTCATTGTCCTATCTTTTTGCCTTTTCATTCTGTTCATGGTGTTCTCAAGGCAGGAATATTGAAGTGGTTTGCCATTCCCTTCTCCATTGGACCGTGTTTTGTCAGAACGGCCCTACATGGCATGGCTCATAATTTCACTGAGTTAGACAAGGCTCTGGTCCATGTGATCAGATTGGTTAGTTATCTGTGATTGTGGTTTTCAGTTGTCTGCCCTCTGATGGAGAAGGCTAAGAGGCTTATGGAAGCTTCCTGATGGGAGAGATTGACTGAGGGGGAAACTGGGTCTTGTTCTGATGGGCGGGGCCATGCTCAGTAAATCTTTAGTTCAATTTTCTGTTCATGGGTGGAGCTGTGTTCTCTCCCTGTTATTTACCTGGGGCCAAACTATGGTGGAGGTAATGAAGAGAATGGCCTTACATCAGTTTAATCTTTATCAATAATCATTCTTTCTCTAGTTTTTTTTTTATCAGTAGTCATTCTCCAGTGACTTTAAAATTTCCCATTCAGCAACTATTTATTGAGGACATTTTATATGTCAGGTACTGCCTTAGAAGAGCTTCCCTGGAGGCTTAGTGGTAGAGAATCTGCCTGCCAGTGTAGGAGATACTGGTTTGATCCCTGGATTGGGAGGATCCCCTGGACAAGGAAATGGCAACCCGCTCTGGTATTCTTGGCCGGGAAATCCCATGGACAGAGCAGCCTGGTGGGGTACAGTCCAAAGGGTCACAAAAGAGTTAGACATGACTAAGCAACTGCCTTAGAAAGTATGGATTTAGTAGTGAATAGAACAGACTTAGTCCCTGTTTTTTGGAGTTGCCATTGTAGTTGGGGGAGACAGGCCATAAATATACATTTGTCTCCTCAAGTGCCCATGGGGACCTCTCTTCAATCTGCACTCACCCTAGCTGAATGAATGAATCTAGCCTAGTGGTTTTAAGTATCATTTAAATTCTGATGGCTTCTTAACGTATATCGCTAGCTTAGTCCTCTATCCCAAACTCCAGACTTGTACAACCAACTGCCCACCTGACATCTCCACTTGGATATCTAATAGGCATGTCAAACCAAATGTGTGAGAACAGAATTCTTTTTTAAAATTAAATTTTATTTTTTCTTCCAGTTTTATTGAGATAAAATTTGACATATAGCACCATATAAGTTTAAGGTGTACAACATAATGATTTGACTTACATACAACATGAAATGATTATCACAGTAGGTTTAGTTAACATCAGTCATCTCCTATAGATAAAAAATTAAAGAAATAGAAAAAATTTTTTTTCCTTGTGATGAGAACACTTAGGATTTATTCCCTTAACAATTTTTATATGTAACATATAGCAGTGTTAATGATATTTATCATGTTGTTCATTACATCCATAGTATTTATTTATCTTATAACTTGAAATGTATACCTTTTGACCACCTTCATCAGTTACCCCCTTCTCCAATCCCCTACCTCTGGTAACACCTATCTGATCTCTTCTATGAGTTTGTTTCTTTATTTTTGAAGTATAATTGACCTATGACACAATCTTCCTGTTAAACAACGTAGTGATTCAGTATAGCTATACACTTCAAAATGATAACCACAGTAAGTCTAATTATGATATATCACCCTACCAAGATATTGGCTAGTTATTAACTATATTTCTCACACTGTACCCTTCATATCTGTGGCTCATTTATTTTGCACCTGAAAGTTTGCATCTCTTCATATCCCTCACCTATTTCTTTACTGCCCTCACACCTCTCCCCTCTGGCAACCACCTGTTCGTTCTCTGTATCTATACTCTGTTTCTGTTCTGTTACATTTGTGCATTTGTTTTTTTAGATTCCACATATAAGTGAAATCATACAGTAGTTGTCTTTCTGTCTGATTTATTTCACTTAGCGTAGTACCCTCTAAATCCATCCATGTCTTCACAAGTGGCAACATTTCATTCTTTTTTAATGACTAATATTCCATTGTGTGTGTATGTATGTTTGTGTATATATATACATATATGTAAACACATATATTCATACATACCACATCTTTATCCATTCGTCTGTTTTTTGTACTTATTTATTTTGGGGCCATGCAGCATGCAGGCTCTTAGCTCCCCAGCCAGGGATCGTACTTGTACTGCCTGCATGAACCGCGGACTGCCAGGGAATTCTCTATCCAATCATCTATTGGTGGACCCTTAGGTTGCTTCTGTGTCTTGGCTATTGTAAATAAAGCTGTAATGAACAAAGAGGTCCATGTATCTTTTCCACTTGGCATTTTCATTTTCTTTGGATAGATACCCAGAAGTGGAACTGCTGGGCCATATGGTAGTTCAGTTCTTAATTTTTTGAGGAACTACCAAATTGTTCTCCATAGTTTACATTCCAATTTACGTTCCCACCAACAGTTCAGAAGCTTTTTAGTTTGAAGTCCCTTTGTTTATTTATTTGGCTGTGCTGTGTGGCATGCACAATCTCAGTTCCTCAATCAGGGATTGAACCTGTGCCCCCTGCATTGGGAGCACAGAGTCTTAACCACTGGACCACCAGGGAAGTCCCCCATTTATTTATTCTTGCCTCTGTTTCCCTTTCCTGAGAAGACACACCTCCCCCCACCCCCACAAACTGCTACTAAGATCAACATGAAAGAGCTTGCTGCCTGAGTTTTATACTAGAAGTTTTATGGTTTCAGATCCTATATTTAAGTCTTTAATCCATTTCAAATTTATTTTTCTATATGACGTGAGAGAGTAGTCTGGTTTGATTCTTTTGCATGTTGTTGTCCCGTTTCCCTGGTATCACTTATTGAAGAGGCTGTCTTTCCCCCATTGTATATTCTTGACTCATTTCTTGTAGATTAAACAAATCTAGGGAATCCCCTGGTGGTCCAGTGGTTAGGACTCCATGCTTCCACCGCAGGGGATGAGGGTTTGATCCTTGGTCAGGGAACTAGGATCCCACATGCCTTGCAGCCAAAAATAACCCACCAAAAACCAAAAGCCCAAATGTACATTAAAGTGTGTATTTGAGAAGGGAATTCTTGATCTCGCCATCCTGCACCTCCCACTGTCAAACCCCCACTTCCAGTGTCCTCCCCATCCTAGGGAATGGCAGTGCCCATCTTTCCAGTTCTTCAGGCCAGTAACTGTGGCGTTATCCTGAATCCTCTCATTCTTTCACACACTGCATCCAATCAATTCCATATTTTATTTATTCAGAATCTATACAGAATCTCACCCTTCCACTGCCATCCCTCACTTTGGCCCCAGCCTTCATCTGCTCCTGCCTGGTCACGATACCAGATGTGTTAGGGGTTTCCTTGCTTCCACTTTTGACTTCTTGATGTTTGTGCTCAATATAGCAGCCAGGTAGTCCTGTGAAAACTAAGTCGCTGTTTAAAACTTGGTGCTGATTCCCATCTCCTCAGAGTGACAGCCAGTCTTTATAGCATCCTAAAAACCCCACAGTACTGGTTGCCTTCCATCCCCTTCCTTATGCCTCACCTCTCTGGCTGTATTTCCTACTGTTTTTCTTTTTTTTTCATTTCCTCCAGGCACACTGGCCTTCTTGTTATTTCTGGCAGAAGCCAGCCATGCTCTTGCCTCAGGGCCTTTGCACTTGCTATTTGCTCTGCCTGGAGTGTTCTTTTACCACATGCCTCAATTGATCTTTTATATATTTACACATGTATCAACTTTCTTAAAGTTATAGCCCCTAGTTCCATTTTCCCCTTCATTGTCTCTTTTTTTCTGTAGAACTTATCTCCTTTTAACATACTACACATTTTATGATCATTTTTGTTGTTTATTGTCTTTAAGCATCACAAGGGCAGAATCTTTTTGTCTGTTTTGTTCCCCCTGTGTATCCTCAGAACTTAAAACAGTGCCTGGCATACAGCAAGTATTCAAAGTAGTGTTTGTTGGAAAAATAAATGATGGGTGGGTACTGTGAAGACAATATAAATGGTTTTTAAAAGCACAGATGAATTTTTAAATTTTTAAATTTTATTGGAGTATAGTTGATCTACAATGTTGTGTTAGTTTCAAGTATACAGCAAAGCAATTCAGTTATACATATGTTCATTCTTTTTTTTTTAGATTCCTTTCTCATATTGGTTATCACAAAATATTGAGTAGGGTTCCCTGTGCTATACAGTAGGTCCTTGTTGGTTATCAAATGGATTTTAAATGTTCCACATACCTGGGAATAATGTTATGTAACAGTGAGTTTATAGATAATAGTTGTTATTTTTTGAAGTACTCATTTCCTGTTAGATAGCTTCCCCCCTACATATTCAGGACTGTGATCCTTGATTAAATTTCCTGTATCTCTGAATTCACGGGGGAGGAAATATTTCTTTAAATTTATTTTTAAATTACATGCATTACATCAGTGTGTTCTCATGGTAAAAATAAAACAAAATAACAGATATATATATGGAGTAAACAATGAAAACACTTTTTCATCTATTCTCCTAATGGTAATTTCTTCCCCAGAGATAACCCAAGTTAACAATTCATTGTGAATTTTTCTAGGCCAGTGCTATCCAGTAGAACTTTCTGTGATGATTGGAATGTTCTACATCTATGATAATGCAGTAGCCGCTAGCCACATGTGGTTATTGAGCAATTGAAATATGGCTAGTGGAACTGAGAAACTGAGTTATTTTATATAAATTTAATTAATCATAACTTTGCTAGCATGTGAAATGAGTGCACTTGTGTGGTACTTTGAACATTCTTTGGCATTGCTCTTCTTTGAGATTGGAATGAAAACTGACCTTTTCCAGTCCTGTGGCCACCGATGAGTTTTCCAAATTTGCTGGTATATTGAGTGCAGCACTTTAACAGCATCATCTTTTAGGATTTGAAATAGCTCAGCTGAAATTCCATTACCTCCTCTAGCTTTGTTCCTAGTGATGCTTCCTAAGCCCCACTTAACTTCACACTCTAGAATATCTGGCTCCAGGTGAGTGATTACACCATCATGATTATCCAGGTTGCTAAGATCTTTTTTGTACAGTTCTTCTGTGTATTCTTCCACCTCTTCTTAGTATCGTCTACTTCTGTTAGGTCCATACCGTTTCTGTCCTTTATTGTGCCCATCTTTGCATGAAATGTTCCCTTGTATCTCTAATTTTCTTGAGGAGATCTCTAGTCTTTCCCATTCAATTGTTTTCCTCTATTTCTTTGCACCGATCACTTAACAAGGCTTTCTTATTTCTTCTTGATATTCTTTGGAACTCTGCATTCAAATGGGTATATCTTTTCTTTTCTCCTTTGCCTTTTGTTTCTCTTCTTTTCTCAGCTATTTGTAAGGCCTCCTCAGACAACCATTTTGCCTTTTTGCATTTCTTTTTCTTGGAGATGGTCTTGATCACAGCCTCCTGTACAATGTTATAAACCTCCGTCCATAGTTCTTCAGGCACTCTGTCTATAAGATCTAATCTCTTGAATCTGTTTGTCACTTCCACTGTATAATCATAAGGGATTTGATTTAGATCATACCTGAATGGTCTAGTGGTTTCCCCTACTTTCTTCAATTTTAGTCTGAATTTTGCAGTAAGGAGTTTATGATCTGAGCCACAGTCAGCTCCCAGTCTTGTTTATGCTCACTGTATAGAGCTTCTCCATCTTTGGCTACAGAGAATATAATCAATCTGATGTCAGTATTGAGCATCCAGTGATGTCCATGTGTAGAGCTGTCTCTTGTGTCTTTGGAAGAAGGTGTTTGCTATGACCAATGCATTCTCTTGACAAGACTGTTAGCCTTTGTCCTGCTTCATTTTGTACTCCAAGGCCAAATTTGCTTGTTATTCCAGGTGTTTCTTGACTTCCTACTTTTGCATTCCAGTCCCCTATGATGAAAAAGACATCTTATTTTTATGTTAGTTCTAGAAGGTCTTGTAGGTCTTCATAGAACTGTTCAACTTCAGCTTCTTCAGCATTACCAATTAGGGTATAGACTTGGATTACTGTGGTATTGAATGGTTTGCCTTGGAAACAAACAGATCATTTTGTCATTTTTGAGATTGCACCCAAGTACTGCATTTTACACTCTCTTGTTGACTATGAGGGCTACTCCATTTCTTCTAAGGGATTCTTTCCCACAGTAGTAGATATAATGGCCATCTGAATTAAATTCGCCCATTTCTGTCCATTTTATGCATGCTAAGTCACTTCAGTCATGTCCGACTCTGTGAGACCCCTTGGACCATAGCCTACCAGGCTCCTCTGTTCATGGGATTCTCTAGGCAAGAATACTGTAGTGTGTTGCCATTCCCTTCTCCAGGGGATCTTCCCAACCCAGGTATCAAACCCGCATCTTTTATGTCTCCTGCATTGGCAGGCGGGTTCTTTACCACTAACGCTACCTGGGAAGCCCTATCCATTTTAGTTCACTGGTTCCTAAAATGTCAGTGTTCACTCTTGCTGTCTTCTGTTTGACCACATGCACTTTACTTTGATTCATGGACCGAACATTCCAGGTTCCTATGCAATATTGCTCTTGAGAGCATCAGATTTTACTTTCACCACCAGCCACATCCACAATTGGGCATTGTTTCCAAGAACTTCCAGATTTGCAAACTGGATTTGGAAAAGGCAGTGGAACCAGAGATCAAATTGCCAGCATCTGTTGGATCATAGAAAAAGCTAGAGAAAAACATCTGCTTCATTGCAGAAGGCTGGGTGCCTAAGAATTGATGCTTTTGAACTGTGGTGTTGGAGAAGACTCCTGAGAATCCCTAGGACTGCAAGGAGATCAAACTAGTCAATCCTAAAGGAAATCAATCCTGAATATTCATTGGAGGGACTGATGCTGAAGCTGAAGCTCCAATACTTTGGCCACCTGATACGAAGGCCCAACTTATTGGGCCAGACCCTGATGCTGGGAAAGACTGAAGGCAGGAGGAGAAGGGGGTGACAGAGGATGAGATGGTTGGATGGCATCACTGACTCAATGGACATAAGTTTGAGCAAGCTCTGGGAGATGGTTTAGGACAGGGAAGCCTGGCGTGGTGCAGTCTATGGGGTCACAAAGAGTGACTGAATGACATGACTGAGTGACTGAATGACGATGACAAATCATAACTTGAATTTAAATTGTCACGTAGGGCCAATGGCTATGTGGTATTGGACAGAACAGTTCTCACCTATTTCTATACGATTGCCTAGTTCTCTCTAACCATAAATGATATCATACTGTATAACATGTGTATATATTGTTTTGTGACTTGCCTTTTGCATTCATAAAAATGTCTTAGAAATTGTTCCCTGCCTGTGCAGGTGTATCTATCTTGCTGTTTTTAATGGTGCCTATTAGTTTAGAATATGTGTGAGCCGTACTTAGTCAAGTGAAAAATGGGTATTTCTTGGTACTGAGCTGTGTACTGGGCCTCCTCTTCCTGTGTGCCACTGCTCTTTGTTGAGTCTTTGCACCAGCTGCCTGATCTGAGATTCTTTGTCATCAATTACACCGTCCAAGAGTCCAGTGATTCACATGTGTTAGGCCTCTAGTCACCTCTGAGATCTACTTTGTCTTTACTCTCTGTTTTCAGAAGATTAAAAATACTCTGATCCCAAATAAAATCAGGCATTAAAAAAATGCATTCAGTGACAAGTAGATAGAAACCCGACAGCATGGGACTGAAGGATGAACTTTGGGCCATCTTTTTGTGTTTCTGATTTTACAGTTCTAAGGTCAGTCAGTCCTAAAGCCAAAGACCTCCATAGGGGAAGGAGAGTCTTTCTTTCTCTTCTCTCTTACATATCCTGACTAAAATGTTCTGTTGTTGTACAAGTCTTTCCAACTGGAAGACATTCTTTAGACAATTATGACTTTATTAACTATGGGTAATTCACTTTTCAATTGATTTCTGTGGTTTTTAACATGCCTCATCAACATTTATTGGCTAAATTTATTGAGCCTGGCATCATACTGTTATATACACCATATCAGTCAAGGCCTAGGCGAGACATAGGCGGCTTACTCTAAAGGGGGAATTTGGAGACAGCTTAACAAAGGGACTCGGAGAAGGCAATGGCACCCCACTCCAGTACTCTTGCCTGGGAAATCCCATGGATGGAGGAACCTGGTGGGCTGCAGTCCATGGGGTCGCAAAGAGTCGGACACAACTGAGCGACTTCACTTTCACTTTTCACTTTCATGCATTGGAGAAGGAAATGGCAACCCACTCCAGTGTTCTTGCCTGGAGAATCCCAGGGACGGGGGAGCCTGGTAGGCTGCCATCTATGGGGCCACACAGAGTAGGACACAACTGACGTGACTTACCAGCAGCAGCAGTAACAAAGGGACTCTTTTTAAAGGCATGCACAGAGTTTAAGGAAACCTCAAAGTATAGTATGGGTATAGTACCTGAAGCCTAGAAACACTGGGAGGCCTAGACACATTGCCAGCCCTAGGCAGGAAAGGGCTACGGGGAGAATGCGGTTACCAGAAGCTCATGGAGCTATGGCTCTCAGGCAGAGGGCGGGACTAGCATACTAGTTCCTCTCAGGGAGGATACCAGCGGGATGAGTACCCTCTTGTTCTACCCTCCAGCATTTTGCATGCTTCCCATGGACCCAACCCAACTGGAAGCAGGAAGGCAAGAGAACCCAGTGGTGGAGTCCATACAGAAAGCCATACGCTGAGGAGTAAAGAAGGTGGGAGAGTATGTATTGTGGAGAGGCAGAAGGAAGACGTTAATCACGCATACATCATTTCATTTACTCCTCACAACAACTTCATGAGATAAATCATTTTTTTTCAATGACTGCTCCTTTTTATTATTTTTTTTCTTTTATTTTTGGCTGTGCTGGGTCTTTGTTGTGGCATGCGGGCTTTCTCTAGTTGCAGTGTGTGAGAGTTGCCCCACAGCACGTGGGGTCTTAGTTCCCCACCAGGGATCAAATCCATTTCCCCTTCATTGGAAGGTGGATTCTAACCACTGGGGAATTCCTGGGGAATTCCCAGGGAAGTCCTGAGATAGATCATTTTATTATCATTCTTTTATGGATGTTCTGGATGAGGATACTGAAGGTTAGAGAGGTTAAGGACCAGCAATTTTCTAAAACTCAAATTTAGAAAATCAAATGGCCACTGATTTATGGAACTAGGATTTGAACTCAGGCCTGACTGAATGGCCCCACTGTAGTTAAAAGTAGCTTAGCTTAAACAAGCAGCTTTACAGTTGGCCTGTCACCCTCAGTAGTACCATGCTAAATTTTGATTGGTTGATTAACTTGCTGTGTGATTGAGCCCGTTGTCAGTCAGAGATGCCTAGTGCATAAATAGAGGTTCTACTGACCACTTTTGCACTCAAGTAATGTTTGTATTGTATATCTTATATAGTGCCTAGAGCTGGTGATGGACAGGGAGGCCTGGCGTGCTGTGATTCATGGGGTCGCAAAGAGTCAGACACGACTGAGTGACTGAACTGAACTGAACTGAATAGCTTTTAAGTAAATAGTTGATAATGTCCAGTTGAACATATTCTGCAAATGAAATGCCCGGTATCTAGTCTTCCCCTTAAGAAGACTGATGGGAACATACTTTCATGTGGCACTGCCATGTAGTTTGCGTAACCAGAGCTTTGTATAGGCAATATGTCTGCATGCAATGACTGGGTGTTCTGAAATCTTAAATTAGGTACAAGTTTTATTGCAGTCTAGCTCCAACTCTGTGGTCTGGCAAGGCCTTTGCATATGAGAGGTTCAGGGCGCTGGGCCAGGACTTCTTAACCCTTTAAAAATCCTCACTCTCCTCTAAACATAAAAATTTCATGGGCCTCTCTAGCCCTGAATTTGGTATATGGCTTCCTAAGGGGGCATAGTCTATCCTCTGATGATCTCTATCAGTCAAGAGGCTTAATTTCGATGACTTGTATGTTGAAGAGGGTAGAATTTTCCCTCACATATAAAATTGCTAAAAATTTAATATGCCTGTTCAAACTAATACCTCTTCCTATTCTAAAAAGGCCACCCTTCACCTTTGAGGATTGCTGCCCCACAGCCAATTTTGTTTTTCCCTTTCTTATTTCTTCCCCCACTCCCTTATCTATCCTATAAACATCTGGCATCATATGAAACACACAGAATTCGATAGTTAGTAAACACTCGACAATGTGATCTGGTGATTTGGAGTCTTAAGCTGAGGCTTGTTTATATGTAAGTAATCTGGCCTATTTCACTAAGTCTGGGTAAAAATGAAGTCCCATGCTTTTGTTTTTTCAATTGTTTGCTCCCCCATCACTTTTCTAATTAGCGAGAAGTCCAGTATCTTGTTTTTGAAACCCCTTTGTCCTGATTATCTTAGAATCCTAGTGTGTCCTCAGTTCAAAGGGAGCCCAAAAGGTCACTGAGTCTGAGGGATCTACCCCTGCTGTTGCTTCTTGCTGCCACTTGGTGTCACTGTTGAAGACAGGTCCTTTACAGTTCAGTAGAGGCAGTACCTGCCTCTCAGGGTACAAATTAAATGAACTAATACATGTGATAGCATATAGACGGATACATGGCACTAGGTAAGCACTTGAAGGTTTGTATGTTATGTTATTGGGCCTCAGTTTTATGTCTCATGTAGGGCCTAGACCAGAGAATCCCTGGAACCATCCTAGCTCTGGCAAACAGTGAGAAATAGATGGGGGCCTGGGTGTCCTGCAGGCTGATATAGAGCCTGGAGGCCAGGATGGACCAGTCAGGGTCCCCCTCGAGCCTCTGGCTGTCTTAATCCTGTTGTCCTGAGGTTGGTCTGCCATTTGTAGGTGGAGGGGACAACCTGATAGCATAGAATTCCTTCTCTAAATGTATTTATTTATTTCGGGATATGCTGGGTCTTTGTTGCTGTGTATATTTTTTTCCACTAGTTGCAGCAAGCGAGGACTACTCTCTAGTTGCAATGCACGGGCTTCTCATTGCAGTGGCTTCTCTCGTTGTGGAGCATGGGCTCTAGAGCACGTGGGCTTCAGTAATTGTGGCTCCCAGGCTCTAGGGCACAGGCTCAGTAGGTGGGGCTCCCAGGCTCTAGGGCACAGGCTCAGTAGGTGGGGCTCCCAGGCTCTAGGGCACAGGCTCAGTAGGTGGGGCTCCCAGGCTCTAGAGCACAGGCTCAGTAGGTGGGGCTCCCAGGCTCTAGGGCACAGGCTCAGTAGTTGGGGTGCCCAGGCTCTAGAGCACAGGCTCAGTAGTGTGGTGCATAAGCTTTGTTGCTCCATGGCATGTGGGATCTTCCTGGATCAGGGATTGAACCTGTATGTCCTGCGTTGGCTGGTGGATTCTTTACCACTGAGTCACCAGGGAAGCCCTAGAATTCCTTCTAAATCAAATGATTTGCTATGACTCAGAGGAGGAGGTTCTGCGATGTTCAGGCTGCCAAAAACTGCCTCAGATCACAGGGCTGGTTGATGATAGCTGGTCCTTAACCAAAGTCTTCCTGAAAGTAGAGCTTGAATTTCAACCTAGGAAGTATCCTAGAGAACAAGCCTGTCTGACATTCATTTATTTTTACACTCTTCCCATTCTAAGCACAGTGCCTTGTACATAACAAGAAGTACCCCATCTCCATGTCAACTACTATTAATGGACTACTCACATGCTCACAAGTACATTTAAGAGCATCCTCTGCCTTCCATCTCTTTGCTTCATCTGTTTTCCTACTTCTAGGTCACAATGATTAAGAACAAAATGCACAGTGCACATAAACCTGTTTTCACCTTTGAGTAACTACTGTTGCTTTACAACTCTAATTACCAGATTTCACACCCTCTAAAATATATTGATACCTTTCTTGGAAAACAGCAACACCTTATATCTTTAATAAAGTTTGTGACTAGCACATAAAAGATCTCCAATTAGTAATTTATTTTAGATCATGTAAAAAAGATTCACTGGCCACATACATTGAAGGTTAATGAATCATTAAACCCCATTTGCCAATTCATTTGTCTATTTGGGTTGTGTCCTAAAAATTCATTCATGAGTCAGTTTGCTTGTTTCAATGGGGAACTACATAATAAATATAATTATTCATAATATATAATATATACTATGATATATAACAGTGAACACTAATAGAAGCTAGAAGCACTGGAAATGGCTCCAAGTTCATTGGGTACCAGGTCCTTCACATACCTGATGCCCATTTTTCACAACACCCCTATAAGATAGGTACCCATTTTACAGATAAAAGTGAGTTTCAGCTAAGTTGAGGAGCTTCCTTTTAAGAACACACAAAGTCAGATACATTTCTTTTTAAAAAAAATACATATTTGGCCGCACTAGATCTTAGTTGCATCACGCAGGATCTTAGTTCTCTGACCAGGCACCCTGCACTGGAAGCATGCAGCATGGAGTCTTAACCACCAGTGAAAGTGTTAGTCACTCAGTTGTGTCAGACTCTTTGCAACCCCATGGACTGTAGCCCACCAGGCTCCTCTGTCCATGGGATTTCCCAGGCAAGAATACTCAAGTGGGATGCCATGCCCTCCTCCAGGGGATCTTCCCCACCCAGGGATCAAACCCAGATCTACCCGCAGTGCAGGCATGTCCCCAAAGTGAGATACATTTCTTGCCCCAAAGGCAGCTCCTGCTAAAGAGGCCATGACAGGCTACCCATGACCTCCCTCACTAGTCCTCCTCCCTTCACTAACCAGCCCCTGGGCCCCAGGTGGCACCTGACTGAGTGCCAACCAACCCTTCCTGTGGCCTCATCCGAACAGATGAACTTGGTCAAGTTGATCTTCCATTAGGATTTTGAATTGGGAAGCATGGAAAGAAGCAGAAAGTGGGTAGGAGGAGGGAGGAGTTGGGACTGAAAGGCTGAACCCAAAGCCGTTGAAAGAAGGTTGGGCGGGGAGACTGAGGAAGCTGCAATGGGCCATATTCAAGCTGAAGTTTCTGAGGGAGGAGAAGGCAGAGACTTGAATGTAGTGGAAGGAAACAGAGTAATCTGAGCGGGACAGAAAGACGGACATGCAGAGAGCAGCCAGGTCAACGTAGAGCACTCTGGGGCCAGGCGCTGCCCCTTTCTCCTTTCCCCCCACAGTTTGTGTGCCAGGATAGCTGTAAAGTAAGCCTTCATCTCTTGACTTAGCTGTAGTATCTGTTCCTTTCAACCAGGAGAGTCAAATTAGAACACAGAGCCTTTAAGTGCTAGAAAGGGGATTTGAACCCCCATTTTGTGGCTACAGAGCCTCTGCTGTCATCCCTGCCCCTGCGCCCCTTTATTTCTTCACAAATACGGCCCTGACCCATCATGGCCTACAAGGTCACCTTAATGTATCTCAAAGGGAGGCAGTAAGAGACTCAAGTTTCCCGAATCCATGTCTCAAGTCTTGATTTGCTTTCAGAGCCCTGAATGGGAGGGTGGGGGTTAAGAAAGCCTCAGGCAACTGAGCGGTCTCCAGACAACTTTAGGGCAGGACTCCAGCTGCCAGGGCAAAAGGTACAACAATGGGGAGTGGGTAGGGGCAGGTCAGTGGAGCATGGGGGTCCCCCCAGAATGGGGACTGGTCTTATCTTTGCTTCTACCTCCAGTTCTCAGATGTCACCTGACGTGTATATAAGTGAATGAGTGAATGAATGGCAGTCTCACAGCCCCCTTCACATGTATGGATCATTCTTTAGTCTTCCCAAGTTAAGGAACACCTGTGTCTATCTCTAAGAAATAATTCGTGCAGCAATATGAGTAATGTTCACAGTGACTCGTCACCTTCAGCTTTAAAAATATTGAAGATAAGGTAGCGAAGACCATGGTAAGGACGTAGTTCAAAGACGACAGATGGATTCTGGATTGCACTTGCCCCTTGTTTACAGAAATACGGCTCACTTTGTCTTCCTCTGTCTAGAGAGAGTGAGGTTTTCATTTTAAGAGGCTGACTCAAAAATGCAGAGCCACTTCCTGGGCAGGCTTCCAAGTGACTACATCTCTCTGACAGCGCTCCCCAGAGCCCCAGCCCGAGCTGCCTGGGGCGGGGCCTCCAGCCGTTGGTGGCTGTTGGAACGACCAGAGAGGAGCAGTTATCTGCAGCCCGCCAGAAATGCTGGGCTTTTAGGCCCTCCCCGGGCACAGATAACTGCTTGGGCCTTTGCGCTAAAGAGACGTCAGAGTTTGTGATTGGCCAGGCCGCTGTGTGTGAAATACAGATGTCTGCCACACTCCTGACCATGGCATTCCTTCCAGCCGAGTACCCCCGGGTGTGGGTAAGTCTGAATGTTTGAAGTCTGCCCTGGTTGTTTGTGAAATGCTCCAAGCTGAGCATGGTGCCTTTCCAGGGGGCATGACTTGGCATGTTCCTTAATCCTGCTAAGCCTCAGTTTCCTTTTCTGCGATGCAGAGATGATATCATCCTGTGCTGTAGAAGGACAGAATGCCTATAGGAGGAGAGCGGTATCTAGCCATCATAGGGTATTGCAGGGCCTGGGGGAAATAACATGTTCAGGGCACCACGTCTGGTACCTGGCAGATAGTACATGCTGGAGAGCTTATTGCTGAAGCATCAGTCAGGAAAAAAAAAAAAAAAAGCCGTCATGAACAATATCCCTGTTTTTCTTTCTAACAGTACGAGATTTCTCTGAAAGACTGAGTGGATATCTTCTACTTAATCATCCACATGTAGCCAACAGAAGTAAAACTTCAGGGGAAGTCAGTGCCAAAGCCAAGGCTGTCAGACTGAATTTACTCCCTTTCTCTTTTTTCCTTCTAGACCCTGACTGCACCTGCCCCATTTGCAGATGAAACGAGTTGTCTGTGCCAAGCACCCCATGAGAAACTGACCATTGCTCAAGCCCGCTTAGGGACACCAGGTGAGGCTGTACTACTTATTCTCTGGCGGGCCCTGTCCTGACATCTCAAGTGGCAGAAAGGCCCATCATTATGTGAGCAGCTCTTGCTTCAGATTGGAGACACGCATCTAGAGGTGATCGCACGGGGCGGGAAGGGTAAACGCCGATGTCGATCAACTGGACCAAGCAAAGTAGCCAAGGAAAAGATGTTGCAGGACCCTGGAGTTGCAGCCCCAGCTCTCTTCTTTACTTTCTACCGCCTGGGCGTCATGAGAACAGTCTGAATCTGTTTCCTCATGTGCAAACAGGGCTTTTTATGACAACTGCTGCTGCTACTGCTGCTGCTGCTAAGTCACTTCAGTCGTGACCAACTCTGTGCGACCCCATGGACCACAGCCTACCAGGCTCCTCCATCCATGGGATTTTCCAGGCAAGAGTACTGGAGTGGGATGCCATTGCCTTCTCCATTTATGACAACTAGATTGCATTAAACATACCATTGCATTTTTTAAAAACTGTGAAGTCATAGAAAAACCTATGCTACTGTAATTATTATCATTCTTAAAAGTCTGTGTTTTAAAAGTTTCTCCAAGTATGCCCTGGCTCTGTTCTAGGAACTTACTGTTCATTCCTTTAGCCCCTACCAGAGATGGAGAGGGAAGAGATGTAAAAAGAACTGTAAGGTGCTATCTCTGTTTCCTAAGAGCATTCACTATAATTAAAGAGACAAGACAACTAGATAGGAAATAAAAACCCACCAGTAGCTTGCATGCATGTTCTTAGGGGTTAAATCCTGCAGCACAAATGATAGTGACAGTTTTGAGAAGGGCAGATTCATCTGGCTTCAAGCAGTGAGGCAAGACCTAATCCCAGACCTGAGCTGATCTTTCAGAAAAAGTACGATGGGTTCTTTGTGGGCAGAAAATGGAAGGATATTGTGGGCAAGTGAGATAGGAGTAGTGAAGGCGCAATGATAGGGAGGGAGTGAGTGGCGTTTCTGTCGATTGGGATGGAGTGAAAAATAAGACTAGTCCAGCAGGTGAGCCTTCAGCCATTTGAGACGGCATAATTCTATGGTTTCCACTCGCCAGCCCAAAAAACAAACATCCCAAATGTAATAGAATCCATGGGACAAAGGACAGTTTGCTTAAGAGCAGCAGATATTTATTAAGTACTTACTGTACACTAAATTCTTTATCTTTATTGTCATTTCACTATCACAGCCCTATGTGGTTGATACTTTTAGCATTTCACAGGTGAGGAAGTGAAGGCTTTAGACCAGGGGTCCCCAACCTCCAGGATCAAGTGCCTGATGATCTGAGGTGGAGCTGATGTAATAATGACAGAAATAAAGTGCACAATAAATGTAATGTACTTGAATCATCCCCAAACCATCCCCACCCCAGTCCATGGAAAAACTGTCTCCCACAAAACCAGTTCCTGGTGCCAAAAAGGTTGGGGACCGCTAGTTTAGAGAAGCTGTGAATCTGCAGAAGATCGTTTAGCTAGTAAGTGGCAGTGTTTCTCACATTTGAGTCTGTCTTAGAATAACCCAGAGGGCTTATTAAAACACAGGTGGCTGGGCCTTACCCCCTGATTCAGTCCAACTGGGGTGAGACCCAAGAATGTGCATCTCTAAGAAGTTCCCAGGTGAGGCTGCTGCTGGGGAACCATGCTTTGAGAACCAGTGGTAAGTGCTAAAGCTGGGATTGGATCTCAAACCTGTTTGTGCTCAAGCTTGATCTGTTGGCCATGACACTCTGCTGCCCTTTAAGAAGAGCTTCGAGGGAGTGAAGTGAGGAGCAGAGCAGGCAGTTAGAGGGCTTTGTAGTGACTTCTTTGTTTAAATTTACTTATTTATTTTTGGCCACACTGGCTCTTTGTTGCTGTGTGGGCTTTCCCTAGTTATGGTGAGTGGGGCTGCTCTCTAGTTGTGGCGCACAGGCTTAGCTGCCCTGTGGCATGTGGGATCTTAGTTCCCGGACCAGGGATTGAACCCACGTTGCCTGTGTTGACAGGCGGATTCTTAACTACTGGATCACCAAGGAAGTCCTTATAATAACTTGTTGTGAAAATTTAGGCAAGAAAAGCCTTGAGGAGACAGTGCAGAACAGCTAAACCAGTGTGCAAAGAATCACCTGGAAAGTTTGTAAGCAGCAGAGGTTTTTGCTCACGCTCCCAGACTCCTAAATCTAGTGTGGAGCCCAGGCACCTGCATTTTTAACAAATAGCCCAGGCAATTCTGAAGTTGGTGACCTCTAGACCATAGCCTGAGAAATGCTGACACAGCAATAAATCTAAAAGGTGGAATCAAAGTCCAGGTGGTTATGAAGAGAACAGACTTGACTTCAAGTTAAAGGATGAGCTTTAGGCCCGAGCAGAAAAAGATCCTACTTTTCTAAGGGAAAGGAAAAGGGAATTTGAGCTTGCTTTCCATCTGCTAGGTGCTGTGCCCTGTAGGTACTCTAGTTAGTCTTTGCAAAAACTGGTTAAGGTGGGTATTTTTGTGCCCTCTCTACTGACAAGGCCGGTGACATGTGGAGAACTGGAAAGTAACTTGTCAAATGTCCCATCTGACCAATAGAGCTGGGATTCGATCTCAGGTCCCTCTCGCCTCATACCCCTGCTTTGTCCACCACGATGGGCTGCCCTGTGGAGCATGCGCCACAGCAGCCCATGGAGCTCAGTGAGAACATGCTCAGACTTTGAACTGGAGGCTAGCAAGTGTGTGAACAAGACAGAAGCTACGATCTTCTGTAGTGGGAGGACCATCTCCATGCCCACTGCTATTTTACCAGTACCTGGAGAAGTACTGTATGCTCAGTAAATACTTTGTGAATGAATGAATGAACGAATGAAAGACTGGGACAAGAAAAGGAGCTCATCAGTTGGAAATAGAATCAGAGAGGGTTTGACCTGCTGCTGGGGGTGACTGAGTGAGACTGAGTACCTGTAGGCTAACTGCCCAGTGTTTGTTTGCTGTTGCTGTTTCAATCGTTTATTCATTTTATTTTTGGTGGCACTGGGGCTTTGTCGCTGCACTCAGGCTTTCTCTGGTTGTGGTGAGCGGGGCTGCTCCTAGTTGCGGTGCACGGGCTTCTCATTGCAGTGGCTTCTCTTGTTGCAGAACATGGGCTCTACTCAGTAGCTGGGGCTCGCGGGCTCTAGAGCACAGGTTCAGTAGTGGTGGCACACAGGCTTGGTTGCTTCATGGAATGTGGGATCTTCCTGGACCAGGGCTCGAACTTGTGTTTCCTGCGTTGGCAGGAGGATTCTTACCCACTGTTCCACCAGGGAAGTCCCGCCAAGAGGTTTAAAGCCTTAGACTCCAGCTAGAATAAGATGGTGCATTTTCAAATAGCTGTACAGTGAGCTCTGTGGTACACAGGTCATTAGAGGAGGGGTGAGAGGGAGCAAAGGTGAACTACTACTCTCAGAAATTCTCCCCTTTTATCTCAGGTGACCATACTGGGAAGTCATCCAGGAGAATTGGTGATATTTGGTGGGCATCTGGCCAAGGGAACTTCTGTTAGGAAATCCTTTATTTAGAGCATCTTTAAAATTTTTATTTTTTTAATTTTTTTGGCTGTGTTGGGTCTTCATTGATGTGCACAGGTTTTTCTCTAGTTGCACAAAGCGGGGGCTATTCTAGTTGCAGTGTGTGAGCTTCTCATCGTGGGGAAGCTTGTAGCATAGCACAGACTCTAGGGGGCTGTGGACTCAGTAGTTGTGGCTGTCAGGCTCTAGAGCACAGGCTCAATAGTTCTGGCACGTGGGATGAGTTGCTCCATGGCCTGTAGGATCTTCCTGGATCAGTGATTGAACCTGTGTCTTCTGCACTGGCAGGTGGATTCTTTACCACTGGACCACTGGGGAAGCCCTACTTAGAACTTTTAATATCAGTGTTAAAATGTGACAAGAAGTTAGTTCTTTGATTACTTATAAGGCACATATTCATCTTAGACCACACTCTGATAGTCACTGAGAGTGGTCCTCAAACTTTAGCTTGCTTAGAACCCCCTGCAGGCCTTGCTAAAACCCTCTGCTGGGCCCCCTCCCAGATTTTGGTCTGGGTGAGGCTCGAGTATTTGCATCTCTAACAAGTTCCTAGGTAATGCCTGTCCTGGGAGTATATTGCTAGAACCACTGCTTAAGAGTAACTGTTGTTAGTGGTTGGAGCAAGTATTGTGGCGGTTATCTAAAGAATAGTTGTTGCATTGGATTGTTACTAGAGAAGCTCACAGAGTTTTAAAAATATCTTGCTATTTGACTATTGTTTAAGAAAACAAGAAAAACGTCATTGCCTTTTTGAAGTGTTTGGTAATTTTCAAGACTAGTAAGCACACTGAGCGCCGAAGAATTGATGCATTTGAACTGTGGTGTTGGAGAGGACTCTTGAGAGTCCCTTGGACTGCAAGGAGATCCAACCAGTCCATTCTGAAGGAGATCAGCCCTGGGATTTCTTTGGAGGGAATGATGCTGAAGCTGAAACTCCAGTACTTTGGCCACCTCATGTGAAGAGTTGACTCTTTGGAAAAGACTTTGATGCTGGGAGGGGTTAGGGGCAGGAGGAGAAGGGGACGACAGAGGATGAGATGGCTGGATGGCATCACGGACTTGATGGACGTGAGTCTGAGTGAACTCCAGGAGTTGGTGATGGACAGGGAGGCCTGGCGTGCTGCGATTCATGGGGTCGCAAAGAGTCAGACACGACTGAGCGACTGAACTGAACTGAACTGAAGCACACTTCTGTGGTGCTGTCTTGAACATCCTGTCAAAAAAGGGAAAGAGACCTGTACTGGGGGTTTACAGCGTGTTTCAGGATTATAGTTGTAACTAAAGTCTTTCACTAATTCCTTCACTAGCCCATTTTATGACTTCATACGATCGCCTACTTTATGTTTCACAGGCTTAGGTCTACCCAAACAGGGGCTGGTGTATAAATTCTCAGAGAGGCTGCTCATAGCTTTTAGCTCCTGGACCTCATCTGTGAGGTCAGAGGGTGAGGATCCTTAAGAGAAGGGGCACAGTAGAGCAGTTGGAACTAGCACATTTAAAAAAAATTATTGAAGTATAGTTGATTTACAATGTTGTGTAAGTTTTTTCTGTACAGCAAAGTGGCTCAGTTATACATACACATATATTCTTTTTTATATTCTTTTCCACGGTATTTTTGTCACAGAGTATTAAATTTAGTTACCTGTGCAATACAATAGGACCTTCTCATTTATCCATACTATAACAGTTCGCCTCTGCTAATCTCAAACTCCCATTCCTTCCCTCCCCTGCTCACTCCCCTTGGCAACCGCAAGTCTGTCCTCTATATCTATGAGTTTGTTTTTGTATGTGTGTTGATTTATATTGTATTTTAGTTTCCACGTTTAAGTGATATCACATGCTTTCTGTCTTTTTCTTTCTGACTTCCTTCACTTAGTATGATGATCTCCGGGTCCATCCATGTTGCTGCAAATGGCATTGGTTGTTTTTTTTTTTTTTTTAATGGCATCTTTTTGATGGCTTTGTTGATGCCTAATGCCAATCTTTTTGATGCCATCTTTTTGATGGCTGATGGCATTGCTTTTCTAAAATGGCATCTTTTTGGTGGCTGCATGGTATTCTATTGTGTATGTGGACCACATCTTCTTTGTCCATTTGTCTGTCACCAGGCATGTAGGTTGTTTCCATGTCTTGGCTAGTGCAGATGGTGCTGCTATGAACATAGGGGTGTATGTATCTTTTTGAAATGCAGTTTTATCTGGGTATATGCCTGGGAGTGGGATTGCTGGATGATAACAGTGACTCCATTTTTACCTTTTGGAGGAACCTCCATACTGTTTTCTATAGTGGCTGCACCAGTTTACATTCCCATCTGTGTAAGATGGTTCCCTTTCCTCCACACCATTTCTTATTTACAGATTTTTTAATGATGGCCATTCTGACTGGTGTGACATAATACCTCATTGTAGTTTTGATTTGCTTTTTTTAAATAATTAGATACATTAAGCATCTTTTCATGTGGTTTTGGCCATCTGTATGTCTTCTTCAGAGAAATGTCTGTTTAGGGCTTCTGCTCATTTTTTGATTGGGTTTTTTTTATTGTTGTTGAGTGGAACTGGCACCGTTAATCTTAGCTGAACTTGTCCAGCTGTGGAGCTATGACCCTCCAAGGTTTATTAGTATGCATCCTGAGACAGAAAGAATCAGTCCTCTGCCTGTAGATAAAGGACAAGTTCAAATGATTGTTGCATAGGTTCCTTTCCAGTAAAGCCGACTGAGGAAAACTCAGTTGTGATTTCTTACTTTCCTTCACAAAAAGGGAATCTGCATTATTCTGTTCATGGTGATATGTATAAAGCTTTCAAAATGCATGTTGCAAGAGCCACCTTAATGAATTTTGCCTTAATTTTGTGTCACCTGTACTGTAATTTACTTAATTTTTCTTTAGATGTACTCTTTTTTAACTTTAATGTATTTTAAAAAGCAAATATCGATCTTTATCATTGAATGAAAGTAGCATCACTGCCTATAAGTAGAAGAAAATGATAAAGTTTATATAAAGCTATGTAAACTTTATAGGGACTTCCTTGGTGGTCCAGTGGTTAAGAACCTGCTTTGCAGTACAGGGGATGCAGGTTCAATCCCTGGTCTGGGAACTAAGATCCCACATGCCAGGGAGCAATTAAACCCTCATGTTACAACTAGACCCAAGGCAGCCAAGATGAATAAATAAAATAAACATTTTTAAAAAGCTATGTAAACTTTATAAATAGGAAACTATTAGATTTTGAAAGTTTAATTTTTTGCCACCTTTTTTGGTACATCAGTTGTACATAAAAACAAACTAAAGATAAATTACTGGGCATTCAGTAATAGTCTATCTTTCTCGTTTTTAAAAAAGACTCCATATTAGCATGTAGTTTTCTAGGAGGCATCATGAGTTAGAAGAACATTTTTGAGTTTGGTTTGCACTCAAACTGTCCTATCATATTGTATATCACATTATCATATCTTAAATCGGTTGTATGATGCTGGGTAAGCGCCTCAGCTTTACTGAGTTTTCATTTGTCCCTCTATGAGAGAGGATAGTAAGTCCTTTCTCCCTTACCTATTTCACAAAATTGATGGAAAGAATAAGTGAAATACATATGCTTTGTAAATCCATGTGTACTTTTAAAAAATAATTCGTTTATTCATTATGTTTATTCTTTTTGGCTGCACTGGGTCTTTGTTTCTGCACACAGGTTTTCTCTAATCGTGGCGAGTGGGGGCTGCTCTAGTTGTGGTGTGCGGGCTTCTCGTTGCAGTGGCTTCTATGTTGCGGAGGACAGGCTCCAGAGCTCTCAGGCTTTGGTCCAGAGCTTGCAGGCTTTGGTAGGCTTTGTGGTGCACGGGCGTAGTTGTTCTGTGGCATGTGGAATCTTCCCAGACCAGGGATTGAATCCATGTTCCCTGCATTGACAGGCAGACTCTTAACCACCGGTTCACCAGGGAAGTCCCCCAAATGTACTTTTAAGGCATTGTTAACAAGCTCCTTTTAAAGAGCCATAAGAAAAAAATGAATAATCACCCTTTTATTGTTGCCTGAATCTGAAACAATATCAAGAAACCCCATAACATGCCCTGCAAAAATGTGAACTCACATGTAATGTAGTTGATGATTGCCTCCTATCTGGCCATATGGTATGTATATATTTAACTTTTTGACCAACTGCCAAACTGCTTTCCAATGCATTTGTACCATTTTACATTCCCATCAGCAGTGTATGAGAGTTCCGTTTGCTCTATATCCTCCCCAGCACTTGGTATGGTCAATAATTTTTGAAATTTTTAGCCATTCTAATGAGTAGGAAGTAATATCTCAGGATGACCTTAATTTGTATTTCCCTAATGACCAATGGGGTTGAGGATCTTTTCATGTCCTTATTTTCGATCTTCTATTTGGCTGTTGAAATTTTTTTGCTCTTTTAAAAGAGTTGTTTATCTTAGTATTGAGTCTTGAGGGTTCTTTATATATTCTAGATACAAGTCTAAAATACATACTTTCTAAATATTTTCTCCTGAAGACTTGCCTTTTCATATTTGTAAAAATGTCTTTTGAAGAATAAATATTTTAAATAAGGTTTAATATATATATATTTTTGTTTTATAGTGTGTCCTTTTTGGTTCCTATTTAAGAAATTTTTTCCAAACTCAAAGTCACTACAATTTTTTTCTTTTTTCTTCTAGAAGTTTTATTTATTTTTTAAAACTTGGAATATAATTGCTTTACAATGTTGTATTAGTTTCTGCTGTACAACAAAATGAATCAGCTATAGGTATACATATATCCCCGATATATATATATGGACTGCAGCACGCCAGGCCTCCCTGTCCATCACCAACTCCTGGAGGTTACCCAAACTCATGTCCATTGAATCGGTGATGCCATCCAACCATCTCATCCTCTGTCATCCCCTTCTCCTCCCACCTTCAATCTTTCCCAGCATCAGGGTCTTTTCCAATGAGTCAGCTCTTCACATCAGGTGGCCAAAGTATTGGAGTTTCAGCTTCAGCATCAGTCCTTCCAATGAACACTCAGAACTGATCTCCTTTACGATGGACTGGTTTGATTTCCTTGCAGTCCAAGTGACCCTCAAGAGTCTTCTCCAACACCACAGTTCAAAAGCATCAATTCTTCGGCACTCAGCTTTCGTTACAGTCCAACTCTCACATCCATACATGACTACTGGAAAAACCATAGCCTTGACTAAACAGGCCTTTGTTGGCAAAGTAATGTCTCTGCTTTTTAATATGCTCTCTAGGTTGGTCATAACATTTCTTCCAGGGAGCAAGCGTCTTTTAATTTCATGGCTGCAGTTACCATCTGCAGTGATTTTGGAGCCCAGAAAAATAAAGTCAGCCACTGTTTCCACTTTTTCCCCATCTATTTGCCATGAAGTGATGAGACTGGATGCCATGATCTTAGTTTTCTGAATGTTGAGTTTTAAGCCAACTTTTTCACTCTCTTCTTTCACTTTCATCAAAAGGCTCTTTAGTTCTTCTTCGCTTTCTGCCATAAGGGTGGTGTCATCTGCATATCTGAGGTTATTGATATTTCTCCTGGCAATCTTGATTCCAGCTTGTGCTTCATCCAGCCTGGCATTTCACACGATGTACTCTGCATATAAGTTAAATAAGCAGGGTGACAGTATACATCCTTGATGTACTCCTTTTCCTATTTGGAACCAGTCTGTTGTTCTGTGTCCAGTTCTGACTGTTGGTGTTGCTGATTCATGTCAATGTATGGCAAAACCCACTACAATGTTGTAAAGTAATTAGCCTCCAATTAAAATAAATAAATTAAAAAAATAACTGTTGCTTCCTGACCTGCATGCAGATTTCTCAAGAGGCAGGTCAGGTGGTCTGGTATTCCCATCTCTTGAAGAATTTTCCACAGTTTGTTGTGATCCACACAGTCAAAGGCTTTTGTGTAGTCAATAAAGCAGCAGTAAGTAGATGTTTTTCTGGAACTGTCTTGCTTTTTTGATGATCCAGTGGATGTTAATATATAATATTTATTTTTCTCTTTCTAATTTCACTCTGTATGACAGAGACTCTAGGTTTATCCACATCAATACAAATGACCCAATTTTGTTCTTTTTTATGTCTGAATGATACTCCATTGTATATATGTACCACAGCTTCTTTATCCATTCACCTGTCGATGGACATCTAGGTTGCTTCCATGTTCTAGCTATTGTAAATAGTGCTGCAGTGAACATTGGGGTACATGTATCTTTTTGGTTTTCTCAGGTCTTCTAGAAATTTTATAGTTTTAGCTTTGCATTTAGGTTTATGATCCATCTTGAGTTAATTTTTGTATATGGTGTGAGATATATGTTAAGTACAGCCCTCTTTACTGTTAACTTTACTTTAAGATGCTGAATAACTTACAGAAATTTGGAATGTAAGACCCAGGTAGTTAAGATAATCAAATTTTACCCACAGTAGTGTACCATGCTCATTATTTGTATCCATGATCTTCAAGAAAATATTCAGCATCATTTTGGTGTTACCTGTAGTTTGTCATATTTATTAATAAATTATTTAAAACATGGCAATTAATGAGTTGTATACAGATTTGCATTTTGCTGGAACATCACATTTATCTGATATACCTTGCTGTGGTCATTTAGGATAAACAGGAATTTACCTTAAGTACTTTTCAAAAAGCATAATAATCTGTAGGCAGAAAATCTATACTGCCATTGTATTCAGTTTCTATGATATTTAATGTATTACCACAGATCTAGTGGCTTAAAACAATGCATATATATTCATTATGTCATAATTTCCACAGATAAGGAGTCTGAGCCTTAGCTTAGCTGAGTCCCCTATTCAGAGATTCACAAGGCTGCATTCAAAGTGTCACTTGGCTTATTTCTCTTGACTCATGATAGATCTGTATTCGAGCTCACTCAGGTCATTGGCAGAATTTATTTCCTTGTAACTCTAAGACCAAGGGTCTAGCTTCTTGCTGGTGGTCAGCCAGAAACCACCCTCAGCTCCTAGAGGCCACCTGCAATTCCTTGCCACATGGCCCTCTAAAGTATGGCAGATTGCTTCTTCAAAGCCACCAAGGGAGAAAGATTGAGTCTGCTGGCAAAATGGAGTCTTACACACTGTAAAATAATTATGGGAGAGACATCTATCACCGGTGTCATATTTTCCTGGTTAGAAGCAAGGCATAGGTCCTACTCCCATTTCAAAGGGAGAGGATCGCACAGAGGCAAGAGCATGAGGTAGGAGTCATTGGGAGCTACTTTAAGGTCTTTCCACCATGGCTATGGAGAGACTTTTTGATCATTGCCAAACCTGTAGCTTCACAGGCCAGTGGTTCCCAGCATAGACTCCTTGGAGAGTCCCTAGATGCCTAAAAGGATGTCCAGAAAAACCTCCAACCAAAGATTAAAGCAAATGTATATGTAAATTAAGTTAAGCCACAGTCTATTAAAAATATTACGGAGAATTTCAAACATTCATGAAAATAGAACAATATAATGAACCTTCATGTGTCCATCACCCATACTTAACAACCACCATCCTGTGGCCAGTCTTGCCTCATAAATTATCCCCTCTTGAATTATTTGCAACAAAATGCCAGACTTCATATCATTTTATCCATAAATATTTCTATATAATATCTTAAAAATAAGAGCTCTGATTTTTTAAGATATAACCACTATACCATTACCTCACCTAAAAAATTAACAGTAATTCTTTAATATAATCAAATATCTAGTGTTCCAATTTCCAATTGTCTTTTCTTTTTTATTGGAGTCTAGTTACTTTACAATATTGTTTTAGTTTCTGCTGTATAGTGAAGTGAATCAGCTGTTGTATACATGTATCCTTCCAGTTGTCTTTTTTTTTTTACATATTTTACTTTTATTAGGAAAATTTCAAACATATATAGAGGAAAAGAGATTATTAGCAACATAGCCATGTGTGTGTGTCTCATGTATAACCCCTCTGTTTACCCTGTATTCCCAATCATTTTTGAAGCCAATTCTATACAGCAGATCATTTTCTATATATACATTTTAGTATCTACCTCCAGTTGTCTTATGTCACCATTTATTTATAGTTTGCTCGAACCCAAATCCAAATAATGTCTGTACATTACAATATGTTGAGATATTTTTAATTTATCTTTTAATCTCTAAGATCCCCTCTTCATCTCTTTCTTTCTTCTTTTTTTTCTAAGTTTATTTGTTGAAGAGATCAGGGTTTGAGGGGTTTTTTTTTTTTGGTCCTGCAGAATTTCTTAGTCTGGCAATTGCTGACACACTACAATTCAAAAAAGTGAGCTTATTGCAAAATCAACTCCATAAATACTCTTCAAAGATCTACTAAATAGCCTAATTATATCATCATTCTTCACTTCACTTTTCTTTCCTCCCTGCTTCCTGAATTTATTTATCTTGATCACCTCTGAATCAATAACAAAAAGTTCTGCAAAACTGCCATCTGCTTTCCCTTGGGGTTTATATCTTAAAACAAATTTTCCTCAATTGAAATCAAATTGAATAAGAGCTTTGAAACCAAGGATCCCTCATTAGACAGTTTGTTATTTCAAAGTATTTTCTATTTACTGTGCCTTATTTAGAATACAGTATAATCCTGTGAAGGCAATTCTGTTTGCTCAAAATGGTGTATAATTGGGAATAATTGCAATTCCCTGTCTGAAATAAAGTCTCTCAAGTTTTTTTATTAGAAAAATTTAATTTATTAGAAACATTGTGCCATCTGAATGTATTAATGTAACGTCCCTTTCAATTTATGTTCTGAATTAATGAGGTTGTAGTATGTCAAAAAATAATCACAATTTAAAATCTCAGACTTGAGGATCATTCAACAGAAGTTTGCATTGATTTCTTTTTGAAAAATTTATAACATCAATATAATGTGTCTTTAAAAAGTTAGTAGGAATCTTAGGCTCATAAAGCCAACTAACCAGCAATCCTTTCCCCATCTGCCCTACCTCTGATTCTTGTTCCCTGTAGATACCCAGCACTTGACAACCAACTTTCCAAATTGTGGTTGACATCTCTTATCCACTGTCGTTGCCTTCATTGTTTCCTCTGTCCTTGGGGGATTATCCCTTTTTAATTCTTTCTCTGTAATTCTTGTGGTGTTTGAGAGGAAGTGGAGATGAGAGTGTGTATGTTCAGTTGGCCATATTTAGCTTGTGAAAGTGAAGTCAAAGTTGCTCAGCTGTGTCCAACTCTTTGCAACATAGTCCATGGAATTCTCCAGGCCAGAATAGTGGAGTTGGTAGCCTTTCTCTTCTCCTGGGGATCTTCAAAACCTGGGGATTGAACCGAGGTCCCCCACGTTGCAAGCGGATTCTTTACCAGCTGAGCCACAAGGGAAGCCCTCAGTTGGTTATATTTTCACTTTCTAGTTTTTTTGAGAGTCCAGAATGGTTTAAACATTGCCGCCCAGCCCCCCTACCTCCCGGTGCCTCCCTCTTATTGGAAGTGCTGGGTCTTTGGGTTGGCTCAGCAAGTATCACTCTGCACTTCTGAGGACAGTCACCTGACTCCCAGGAAGCTGTAGTGAAGTGTGTCCCTCTTCCTGAAGACATGGCACTTTCCAGAGCACTATATTACCCACTGAGAGTCTCTGTCTCGCTTGACCTTTCTCCCTAGGGACGACTGTAGTATGGGTCACATTCCTCCATCCCTGAGCACCACACATGTAACTTTTGCTCCCTGACTCTCCTCTCTTTGGGGCATCTGCCCCCACCCAATGCCCCATATCTTAGGATGTCAAAGAGGATAGGGAGTGACCTTTGTGCAGTGGTAAATGTGTAGCAACTGGCCCTCCAAAGGGAATTAAGCCCTGACTTGAACACTTGCCAATTTTTATGGTGTAAATACTTTTACCAAGGCTGAATTTCACTGTGTGATAGTGACTTGGAGGAGGTGCGCAGCAGCATCTTTGCCTTTGGGAATAGGACTTAGGGGTCTTTGTTTGGGACTGCTAGACTCCAGGGTGAACTCGTTTGGCCTTTCATTGAGCTCCCCAGTCACTTCTACCTTGATATTCCTGCTGGCTTGACTCTGCCAACCCTTTGGTTATGCCTGGTCTGTCTAAATCTGCCTACTCAGCCACCTGAGACTCTACTCTGGGTTGAGACAATTCCCCAATGCTTTGCAGTTAAAAATGTGCATTCTGGGTCAATCTTAATTTTGTTACGTTTTTACTCTGCTTTGATGTCCTGAAAAGAGCTTCTTGGTAAAATTAATTTCATGCACTAATATGCAACTGATAGTATGTAGACACTGTGTTTTCTCCAGGTAAACCTTCTTACAGTGCTGTACTGATGGAAGGATCAGGTGACTGGAATTCCTTATTCTGCAGTTCTGTTGATGATGTTTTCTTTCTTCCACAGTTGACAGGCCCGTGAGAGTATATGCGGATGGAATATTTGACCTCTTCCACTCAGGTCATGCAAGGGCACTTATGCAAGCGAAAACACTGTTTCCCAACAGCTACTTGCTGGTAGGAGGTAAGAAGTACATTTTCTTTTTGTCTAGAAAACTCTTATTTAATGTTCTTCCTGAAAAGAACCCCTGTCAGACTTCAATCATTAAAACCTCCCATTGTTAATGCTCCCAATTCAGCCTATATTGGGTTCCTTGTTTACTGCCTGAAATTTAACATGAGATTTTAAAAACACCATAGGGGAAATTATATCATGAGATTATAAACTGTTGATTCCTAGAGAAAGAGAGACTAATAATACCACCAAGTGTAATTGCTTCGTGTTTTCCATTAATACCTTTCTTTTTGTGTTTGAGGAATGTTCCAGTTCCTATTTCTGAAATTTCCTAGAGGGTTAGGAGAAAAGCAATATTATTCTGATTTCAAATCTTGGAGACTGGAGGAAACTCAGGATGATTAATGTTGAGCGAGGTCATTGTCTGTTTCTTTGGTATGACCCACAGCACTTAGGACAGTGTTGTGCTAATGGTAGTGGCTTACAACAGTCCCGGTTAATTGAATTTATGCGCTATGTGTTAAAGAAATGGTTTTATATATGCAAATAATCTTGGTTTACACTGAAGGAAGTGACTGAGTTCATAAGCTGTGGAGAGAGAAAGGTAATTAGACGTAGGTTGAAATTTTCTTCTTCCAAAAGGCCTACCGACTTCCGTTTGTGTAAAAGGAAAAGTGGCTGATCTGGGAGACCTGGGTCTCTTCTCTGTAGCTTCTGGAAGCAGCATTTCCTTTTACCATGATCATTTTTTGTGGCATTACATGAACTAGACACCACCAACCCTTCCACCTTGTGAGGGAGCAAAGCGGTAGTAAGAGACTACATATCTGTTTTTTACAGTGTTTTGTTGTCTTCCACAAGTTTGAAACTACTTTTTGAATATTTAGGAGGAATTGTTTGCAGATTTTGCTGAACATAGTGACCATATGGTTCCTGAATAGAATTCTTTCCAGAAGGAAGAGATGGTAAGAGGCAATGGTTACTGGACAGATCATGCAGAGGGAACCCAAGGTGGGCAGAGAACCCATCTCTGTTCATTTCCTGTATTTTGAGTAGAAAACCATTCTTTATGTGAGCACTACCACCTGGAGTCTGGTCCTAAGCTGCTGGGTCCTGGGGAGACCTTTGCAGTGGTTTGGCTTTGGTCATTTTGAAAAGTGAAAGTCACTCAGTCGTGTCCATTTCTTTGTGACCCCATGGACTATATAGTCCATGGAATTCTCTAGGCCAGAATACTGGAGTGTGTAGCCTTTCCCTTCTCCAAGGAATCTTCCCAACCCAGGGATCGAACCCAGGTCTCCTGCATTACAAGTGGATTCTTTACCAGCTGAGCCACCAGGGAAGCCCAGGAATACTGGAATGGGTAGCCTATCCTTTCTCCAGCAGATCTTCCTGACCTAGAAATGGAACTGGGGTCTCCTGCATTGCAGGCAGATTCTTTACCAACTGAGCTATGAGGGAAGACCTTGGTCATTTTGGCAACCCAAATTTGGAAGTGGTTAGGTGTGGGTAACACTTAACAGGAACACTGCCCTGGCCCTGGATTAGCGCATCAAAAATAAGTTCAAAGGAAATAGACTTTCAGTGCATTCTTGTAAGCTGGAGAAAGCAACAAATTAACAACAGCAGTTCTCTAGGTTACTCAGCAGCAGTGGTTTCACTGATTTGCTGAATGATTCCTTCACTTAACAACTATTTCTTGAGCTCCTACTGTGAGCCAGGCATACTTCTGTACACTGAGGATGCAGCCACCATCAAAGCAGACTGTGTCCTCAGAGAACTTAGAGTCTAAAGGGGAGGCAGACATTGACCAGTAACAATCTGGAGGATAGGTACTATGAAGAAATGTTACATAGGGTTAAGGGGAAAGGTGACTGGCGGGGCAAGCAGGGGTGTTTCAGGTGTGGAGGTCAGGTGAGGACCCTTTGAAGCACTAACAATTGTGCAGAGACTTAAATGAAGGTCAGGGCGCACAGAGGCCAGAGCACAGAACCTTCCTTGTGCAGTGATCTTCCCACCAGCCCAGATAAGAATGTTGGGACAAGTGGGGGAAATGTGGTGGCTACAACTAGGTGTGTTGTTTTATTGACTTGTCTCTTAAGGAGGCTTTTCGTAAAAGCGCAGGGGATTTAGAACTGAGAGAAGTGAATATGGACAGGAGTTCAGAGCCGAGAATTAAAGCAGAAGGGAAGGAGAACAGCTGCAAAAGGAGCCACGCAGCCGTTGCATAGCTCTCCAGAGCTAGAGCTGGTACTGCTCCCTGATGGCGGACCAGCTCTGGCTGCTCTGAGTTCTGTTTCAGAGGGTTGTTGCCTAAGCAGCATCAGGAAATGCAGTGACCAATGTCCTCTCTAGCCGATTTATTGGGTTGGCTAAAAAGTTCGTTTGGGTTTTAAGAAAGGTAGATACTTCCTCAATGGCTATTACATGGATTCTCTGTGGAAGCCAGGGGAATGTGAAACTACTAAGACAACCGTGGAGACCATATCTTTTGGTAGATGATAGGGACTAGAGTGTGGATGGGAAATGAAACAATAAAGCATGAAGCTGTAAAAATGTGTGTAGACTTCTGGCGACAGTGACAGAGTAAGAGTGAAAACCTCCAAGCAATGTAAACAGTAATAAATAATTTCAGTATGTTATTTTTTCCAATGATTTATTATTATCCTGTTTAACTGGAAATATCATGAAGTATTTTGCAACCAATCTCCTACTAAAATTCAGTGTAAGCTTATAGTTCATGTGTCTCCACTAATTTAATTGTGTTTAATTCCTAGTCTGTTAAACAGAATCTCCAACCTCCTGTGTGTAGGCAGGGTTCTTCAGGGGTGGTATTGGAGCTCAAATGCCGAGTGGCATGGCTGTGGCAAATGCATTTTGGGGAATTGTGCATAAGAAAAAGAACAGTCTTCCTTCTATGTATATAGTAGTTGCCTTCCTCTAAAATTCAGCATTTTAAAAAATTTTATTTATTTATTTATTTTCAGCTGCATTGGGTTTTAGTTGCATCTAGCAGGCTTCTCTCTAGTTAAGGCACACAGGCTCAGTAGTTGCGGTACATGGGCTTAGTTGCCCCGTGGCACATGGGATGTTAGTTTCCCAGCCAGGGATCAGATTCATGCCCCTGTGCTGACAGGTGGATTCTTAACCAGTGGACCACCAGGAAAGTCCCTAAAATTCAGCATTTATCACAGCTGTTTAGTAATACTTTGCAATTATTGTAAAACAAAGTTAGGGGCTAGATTCATAATTAAAAATAATTGTACAGAGACATTCAGAAATCTTACAGGATACTGGAAAATTCTCATGTGGGGCTGCTCCACACTTAGGAAGATGTTTAGCATTGTTAGCACCGCGCCCACTAAATGCCAGTCACTGCTTCCAATTATAGTGACAACTAAAGATGCCCCACAAATTTCCAAAAATGCATCCTAGGGGATGATGAAGCCTTTGTTGAAAACCATTGTCTTAGAGTAAGAGTCTTCACTCTTCATTCCCCACAATGCCAAAAAGAATTTTGAAAAACTATATACCATCTTTTGGTTTTTCCAGTAGTCATGTATGGATGTGAGAGATGGACCATAAAGAAAGCTGAGCACTGAAGAATTGATGCTTTTGAACTGTGGTATTGGAGAGGACTCTTGAGAGTCCCTTGGACTGCAAGGAGATCAAACCAGTCCATCCTAAAGGAAATCAATCCTGAATATTCATTAGAAGGATTGATGCTGAAGCTGAAGCTCCAATACTTTGGCCACCCGATGCGTAGAACTGACTCATTTGAAAAGACCCGGATGCTGGGCAAGATTGAAGGCAGGAGCAAAAGGGGATGACAGAGGATGAGATGGTTGGATGGCATCACAGACTCCATGGACATGAGTTTGAGCAAACTCTGGGAGTTAGTGATGGACCGGGAAGCCTGGCTTGCTGCAGTCCCTGGGGTCTCAAAGAGTCAGACACGACTGAGCAACTGAATTGAACTGATACACCTTAAAAATTTTTAAGTTGACATCTAAAATTTTCTATCCTAAGTTTAAATAGTTATAAAATGTGTAATTTCAGGAATATTGTAAATATTAACATTTTCAAAAATTAACAAACTTTAAGGAAAATTTTTTGTTCATAGTAAAATTGGCAAAAAGTAAAAAGATTTACACTCATACACAGCCTCCTCATTTTCAACATCCTGCAGCAGTGTAGTACATTTTTTATAGTCTGTGAAGCTACATTGACACATTATTATCACCCAAAGTCCATAGTTTAATACGTTAGAGTTGACTCTTGGTATTTTAAATTCTCTTGTTTAGTTGCTAAGTGGTGTCCAACTCTTTTCAACCCCATGGACTGCAGCACGCCAACCTTCTCTGTCTTCCACTGTCTCCTCGACTGTGCTCATATTCATGTCCTTTGAGCTGATGATGTTATCTAACCACCTCATCCTCTGCCACCCCCTTCTCCTTCTGCTTTCAATCTTGCCCAGCACCAGGGCCTTTTCCAATGAGTCAGCTCTTCGCATTGAGTGGCCAAAGTATTGGAGCTTCAGCTTCAGCATCAGTCCTTTCAATGAATATTGAGGACTGATTTCCTTTAGAATTAACTGGTTGGATCTCCTTGCAGTCCAAGGGACTCTCAAGAGGGTCTTGGGACTCTCAAGGGACTCTTCAGCAGCACAATTCAAAAGCATCAATTCTTCAGCGCTCACCTTTCTTTACGGTCCAACTCTCATATCCGTATATGACACCTGGAAACACCATAGCTTTGACTGTATGAACCTTTGTCGACAAAGTGATGTCTCTGCTTTTTAATATGCTGTCTAGATTTGTCGTAGCTTTCCTTGAAAGGAGCAAGTCTCTTTTAATTTCATGGCTGCAGTCACCATCCATGGTGATTTTGGAGCCCAAGAAAATAAAATGTCACTGCTTCCACTTTTTTTTTTAATTTGCCATGAAATGATCTAACTGGATTCCATGATCTTAGTTTTTGAATGCTGAGTTTTAAGCTAGTTTTTTCATTCTCCTCTTTCACCCTCATCAAGAGGCTCTTTAGTTCCTCTTCATTTCTGCCATTAGAGTATCATCTGCATATGTGAGGTTGTTGATATTTTTCCAAGCAATCTTGATTTCAGCTTGTGATTCATTCATGCCAGCCCTGCATTTGGCAGATGTACTCTGCCTAGAAGTTAATTAAGCAGGGTGACAATATATAGCCTTTTTGAACACCGTTCCCAATTTTGAATCAGTCAGTTGTTCCATGTAATGTTCTATTGCTTCTTGACCCTAATACAGGCTTCTCAGGAGACATGTAAGGTGGTCTAGTATTCCCATCTCTTTAAGAATTTTCCACAGTTGGTTATGAGCCACACAGTGAAAGGCTGTAGCGTAGTCAATGAAACAGAAGTAGATGTTTTTCTGGAATTTCCTTGCTTTCTCTGTGATCCAACCAATGTGGGCATTTTGATCTCTGGTTCCTCTGCCTTTTCAAACTCCAGCTTGTACATCTGGAAGTTCTCAGTTCACATACTGCTAAAGCCTAGCTTGAAGCATTTCGAGCAAAACCTTACTAGCATGGGAAATGAGCACAATTGTCCAGTAGTTTGAACATTCTTTGGCACTGTCCTTCATTGGGATTGAAATGAAAATTGACCTTTTTCAGTCCTGTGACCACTGCTGAGTTTTTCAAATTTGCTGGCATACTGAATGCAGCACTTTAATAGTATCATCTTTTAGGATTAGAAATAGCTCAGCTGGAATTCCATCACCTCCACTAGCTTTGTTAATAGTAATGTTTTCTAAGGCTCACTTGTCTTCACACTCTAGAATGTCTGGCTCTAGGTAAGTGACCACACCATTGGGTTATCTGGTCATTAAGACTTTTTTGGTACAGTTCTTCTGTGTATTCTTGCCACCTCTTCTTAATCTCTTCTGCTTCTGTTAGGTCCTTACCGTTTCTTTCCTTTATCATGCCCATCTTTGCATGTAACGTTCCCTCGATATCCCCAATTTCCTTGAAGAGATCTCTAGTCTTTCCCATTCTTTGTTTTTCTCTACTACTTTGCATTGTTCACCTAAGAAGGCCTTCTTATCTCTCCTTGGTATACTCTGGAACTCTGCATTCAGTTGGGTATATCTTTCCCTTTCTCCCTTGCTTTTCATTTCTCTTCTTTCCTCAGCTATTTGTAAAGCCTCTGACCACTTTGCCTTCTTGCATTTCTTTTTCTTTGAGATGATTAAGGTCACTTCTTCCTGTACAATGTTATGAACTTCTATCTATAGTTCTTCGGGCACTGTCTACCAGATCTAATCTCTTGAATCCATGCATCACCTCCACTGTATAATCATAAGGGATTTGATTTAGGTCATATCAGAATGACCTAGTGGTTTTCCCTGCTTTCATCAACTAAAGTACAAGCGAGGAGTCAGCCAGTCAGGGCAGTGTACAGGCTTGGAGTAAGGCAACCAGGGCAAAGTACCGGCTAGTGGTCAGCCAGTCACAGCAAATACAGGCCTAGAGTCAGCCATTCAGGGAGTAGTAGAGGCTAGGAGTCAGCCAAAATCAGGGCAAAATACAGCCTGTTGTTTTTCATTGGCTAAGTCATGTCTGACTTTTAGCAACCCCATGGACTGCTGCAGGCCTGGCTTCCCTATCCTCTACTCTCTTCCAGAGTTTGCTCATATTTGTGTCCCTTGTGTGGGTGATGCTATCTAACCATGTCATCTTCTGCTGCCCAGTTCTCCTTTTGCCTTCAGTCTTGCCCAGCATAAGGGCCTTTTCCAGTGAGTCGGCTCTTTGCATCAGGTGGCTAAAGTATTAGAGCTTCAGCATCAGTCCTTCCAGTGCATATTTAGGGTTGATTTCCTTTAGAATTGACTGGCTTCAAGAGTCTTCTCCAATTCCATAGTTCAAAAGCACTGGTTCTTCAGCACTTAACCTTCTTTATGGTCCAGCACTCACTTCCGTACATGACTCCTGAAAACATCATAGCTTTAACTGTATATACCTGTTTGCAAAGTGCTGTCTTTACTTTTTAATACGCTGTCTAGGGTTATCATAGCTTTCCTCCCAAGGAGCAAGCATCTTTTGATTTCATGTCTGTACTCACCATCCTCAGTGATTTTTGGAGCCCAAGCAAACAAAATCTGTCACTGTTTCCACTTCTTCCACTTCTGTTTACAATGAAATAATGGGACTAGATGCCATGATCTTAATTTTTTGAATATTGAGTTTCAAGCCAGGTTTTTCACTCTCCTCTTTCATCTCCATCAAGAAGCTCTTCAGTTCTTCTTCACTTTCTGCCATTAGAGTGGTATTGTCTGCTTATCTGAGGTTGTTGGTGTTTACATTCTTTGGGTTTAGATAAATATATTATGATATATATCCACCATTGTGGATTTCACGTATATCCACTGTAAAAACAGTTGCAATGCCTGAAAAATGGTGTGTACTCTGTCTATTCATCTATCTCCCACTCAACCTCTGGCAGCCACTGATCTTTTTACTGTCTCCATCAGTTCAGTTCAGTCGCCTAGTCGTGTCTGACTCTTTGCAACCCCATGGACTGCAGCCCGCCAGGCTTCCCTGTCTATCACCAAATCCCAGAGTTTACCCAAACTCATGTCCATTGAGTTGGTGATGCCATCCAACCATCTCATCCTCTGTCGTCCCCTACTCCTCCCACCTTCAATCTTTTCCAGCATCAGGGTCTTTTCAAATGAGTCAGCTTTTCACATCAGGAGGCCAAAGTATTGGAGTTTCAGCTTCAGCATCAGTCCTTCCAATGAATATTCAGGACTGATTTCCTTTAGGGTGGCCTGGTTGGATCTCCTTGCAGTCCAAGAAACTCTCAAGAGTCTTCTCCAACACTACAGTTCAAAAGCATCAATTATTTGGCACTCAGCTTACTTTATGGTCCAACTCTCACATCTGTACATGACTACTGGAAAAACCATAGCCTTAACCAGACGGACCTTTGTTGGCGAAGTAATGTCTCTGCTTTTTAATATGCTGTCTAAGTTGGTCATAACTTTCCTTCCAAGGAGCAAGCGTCTTTTAATTTCATGGCTGCAATCACCATCTGCAGTGATTTTGGAGCCTTTTCTAGAATGTCATATAATTGGAATCATAGAGTCTGTATCTTTTTCCTATAAACTTTTTTCACTTAGTAATATGCACTTAAAGTTCCTCCATGGCATGTTGGCTCATTTCTTTTTAGCACTGGGTAATATTCCATTGTCTGGATGTACCACAGTTTGTTTATCCATTCACTTACTGAAGGACATCTTGGCTGCATCCAGGTTTTGGCAATTATAAACAAAGCTGCTATAAACATCTACATGCAGGTTTTTGTATGAATGTAAGTTTTCAGTTCATTTTGGTGAATACAAAGTAGTGTGATTGCTAGATCATATGTTAAGTGTATGTTTAGCTTTGTTAGAAAGTGCCAAACAGTCTTCCAAGGTAACTACAATTTTGCATTCACATCAGCAATGAATGAGAATTACTGTTACTCCAGTTCCTCACCAGGATTTGGTATCGTCAGTATTTTGTACTTTGGCCATTTTAATCTGTGCATAGTGATATCTCATTGTCATCTTATTTTGCAGTTTCCTGATGATATGTAATGTTGAACATCTTTTCATGTGCTTGCTTAACACCTGCATATCTTCTTTGTCAAGGTGTCTATTCCGATCTTTTTTGCTGTTTTTAATCCAGTTGTTCATTGTCTTATTGTTGAGTTTTAAGAGTTCTTTGTATAATTTCAATAATAGTCCTTTATCAGTTGTGTCTTTTTCAAATATTTTCTCCCAGTCTATGGTTTGTCTTCTTATTCCATTGACATAGCTTTTTGCAGAGCAGAAATATTTAATTTTAATGAAGTCCAGTTTATCAGTTGTCTGGTTTGTGCCTTGAGTATTGTATATAAGAAGTCACTGCCATACCTAGGGTCATCTGGGTTTTCTCATATGTTACCTTCTTCAAGTTTTATACTTTTGTGTTCTGGTTTTTGATTTATGATCCATTTTCATCCAGTTTTTGTGAACAGTATAAGATCTGTATTTAGCTTCCTTTTTTTGCTTGTCTTACCACACTAGCTAGGACTTCCAATACAATGTTGAAAAGCCATGGTGAGAGGGGACATTCTTGCCTTATTCCTGATCTTAGTGGAAAAAATTTAATTTTCTCACCATTTGAGTTTGATGTTAGCTGTAGGGTTTTTGTAGATAGTCTTTATCAAGTTGAGGAAGTCCCCCTCTATTTTTAGTTTACTAAGAGATTTTTTTTTAGTATCATGAATGGGTATTGGATTTTATCAAATGCTTTTTCTACATCTGTTGATATCATCATGTGATTTTTCTTATTTTGCCTATTGATGTGATGCATTACATTATTATTTGTATTTTTAAAATTGAAGTACAGTATTATATGTTACAGGAGTACAATATAGTGATTCATAATTTTTAAAGGTTATACTCAATTTATGCTTATAAAATATTGGCTATATTCCCTGTATTGTAAATATATCCTCATAGCTTACTTATTTTATTATAATTAATAGTTTATACTTCTTAATTCCTTTCCCCTTTCTTGCCCCCTCCCTCCTTCCTTCTCTCCACTGGTAACCACTGGTTTGTTTTCTATATCTGTGAGCCTGTTTACCTTAGATAAATCCCACTTGGTTGTGGCATATGATTCTTTTCATGTCTTGTTGGATTTTAATTGTTAATATTTTGTTAAAGAGTTTTTTAATCTATGTTAATGAGAGGTGGCAGTCTCTAGTTTTCCTTTCTTATAAGGTGTTTGGTTTTAGTATTAGGGTAATGCTGATATCATTGAATGGATTAGGAGGCCTTCCTTCTGTTTCTAACTTCCTTCTCTTTCTAACTTCCCATGGACTGTAACCTACCAGATTCCTCTGTCCATGGCATTTTCTAGGCAAGAATTCTAGAGTGGGTTGCCGTTTCCTTCTCCAGGAGATCTTCCCAACCCAGGGATTGAACCCTGGTCTCCCACATTGTAAGCAGAAGCTTTACCATCTGAGCCACCAGGGAAGTCCTACCAATCCTTGGGAGAGGCTATTGTTCCAAGAGGGAGTTGGCAACTAATTCCTTTACCCTGTTCAGTTCAGCCTAAAACTCTATCTTTTGGCACAACAAGGAAAAAATTTGCTCAAATTTTCCCAATCTATAACCACACTATTTATTCTTAGAGAAAGAGTGGACATGAGTTTGAGCAAGCTCTGGGAGTTGGTGATGGACGGGGAGGCCTGGTGTGCTGCAGTCCATGGGGTCGCAAAGAGTCGGACACAACTGAGCGACTGAACTGAAGATAGAAGCTTAGATTTATTGATTTGCAGTCTTTCTTCTTTTCTGATATATATATATATATATATATATATATAAAATCAATGTTATAAATCTCCTTCTTAAATGCTTTTCACTGCATCCCACAAATTTTGATAAGTTGTGTTTCCATTTTCAATTAGTTTAAAGTAGTAGAAAATATTTCTTGATTTATTCTTTGACCCATGTGTTATTTAGAAGTATGCTGTTTAATCTCTAATTATTTTTGGATTTTCCATTATTTTTCTGTTGTTGATTCCTAGTTTAAATCCATTGTGATCTGAGACCAGACAGTGTATGATTTCTCTTCTTTTAAATTTGTTAACATGTGCTTAATGGCCCAGAATGTGGTCTATCTTGGTAAATGCTCCATGTGAGCTTGAGAAGGATGTGTATTCAGCTGTGGTTGAATTAAGTAGTCTGTAGATGTCGGTTCTATTAAGTTGATTCATGGTGCTGTTGTTTGCATGCATACACATACACAATTAAATATATTGTTTATGTCATTGTTTTGAACATACTGTTATTTGTTAGATTAATAAGAAAAGTAAAAGGTTTTTTTGGTAGTTCCATTTTTAAATTGAAGTATAGTTGTTGTACAATATTATATAAGTTCCAGGTATACAAAATAGTGAGTCACAATTTTTAAAGGTTGCATACCATTTATAGTTATTATAAAATATTGGCTATATTCCCCATGCTGTACAATGTATCCTTGTAGCTTTTTTCCCTATTTTTAAAAATTTAACTATTTAAAAAATTTTTACAATGTTGTGTTGGTTTCTGCCATATAGCAGCACAAACAACCATAATTATGTTAAAACACACTCCCTCTCCCACTCTAGCCTTTCTCCCCTCCTCGCACCCCATCCCTCCAGGTCATCATAGAGTGCCAGACTGGGTTCCCTTTGCTACACAGCAACTTCTCAGTAGCTAGCCATCTTAGACCTAAGAATAAGAAAAATAAAAATAAAAAATTTTGTTTTATCTTCACTTATTCTTTAATGCTCTTCCTTTTTAAAATGTAGAGCTGAACTACTGACTTATATAATTTTCCTTCTTTCTGAAGAACTGTAAAAACATTTCTTGCAAGGTAGGTCTTTTGGAAAAAATTCCCTCAATTTTTGTTTGTCTGAGAAAGTCTTTTTAGCTCCTTTTCTCTTAAAAGATGATTTGGTATGCTACAGAATTGTAGATTGGTGGAGGTTTTCTCTCAACACTATAAATTTTCACTTCACTCACAGCTTAAAAATGTTTTATTTTATATTGTAATACAGTTGATTAACAATGTTGTGTTAGCTTCAGGTGTACAGCAAAGTGATTGTTACGCATGTATCTATTCTTCAAATTCTTTTCTCATTTAAGTTATTACAGAATATTGAGCAGAGCCCCCTGTGGTATACAGCAGGTCCTTATTTGTTATCTGTTTTTAAAGATAGCAGTGTGTACATGTCAATCTGAAATTTCCAGTGTATCCCTCCCCACTTTTCTTCCTGCCTGGTAACCCTAAGTTTATTCTCTAAGCCTGCGAGTCTGTTATGTTTATAGCTGATTAACAGTGTTATGATAGTTTCAAGTGAACAGCAAAGGGACTCAGCCATATATATACATGTATACATGTATTCCAGAGAAGGCAATGGCAACCCACTCCAGTGTTCTTGCCTGGAGAATCCCAGGGATGGCGGAGCCTGGTGGGCTGCTGTCTAGGGTCACACAGAGTAGGACGCAACTGAAGCAACTTAGCAGCAGCAGCAGCATACATATATTCTCCTGCAAACCACGCCCCCCATCCAGGCTGGTACATAACATTGAGTAGAGTTCCATGTGCTATAAAATGGGTCCTTGTTGGTTATCCATTTTGAATATAACAGTGTGTACATGACCTTCCCAAACTCCCTAAACTCTCCCCCCAGCAAACATAAGTTCATTTTCTAAGTCTGAGAGTCTCTTTCTATTTTGTAAGTTCATTTATATCATTTCTTTTTAGATTCTACATAAATGGATGTCATATGATATTTCTCCTTCTCTAACTTACTTCACTCAGTACAACACTCTCTAGGTCTATCCATGGGGCTGCAAATGGCATTAGTTCATTCTTTTTCATGACTTAGTAATACTCCATTATAATATATGTACCACATCTTATTTATCCATTCATCTGTTGATGGACATTTAGGTTTCTTCCATGTCTTGGCTATTGTACACAGCAGTGCATTAAACATTGGGGTGCATGTATCCTTTCAAATCATGTTTTTATCTGGGTATATACCCAAGAGTGGGATTTATGGATCACATGGTAGCTCCATTTTTACTTTCTTAAGGGACTTCCATACTGTTTTCCATATGGCTATACCAGTTTACATTACCACCAACAGTGTAGAAGGGTTCCCTTTTCTCCACATCCTCTCCAACATTTGTGTTTGTACATTTCTTGATGGTGGCCATTCTGACTGGTGTGAGGTGATAGCTCATTGCAGTTTTGATTTGCATTTCTCCAATAATCAGCAGTGTTAAACATCTTTTCATGTGTTTCTTGGCTATCTCTATGTCTTCTTTGAAGAAATGTCTATTTAGATCTTCTGTCCATTTTTTGATTGGGTTGTTTGTTTTCTTGCTATTCAGTTGCATGACCTATTTGTAAATTTTGGTGTCTAATCCCTTGTTGGTCACATCATTTGCAAATATTTTATCCCATTCCACAGGTTGTCTTTTTGTTTATGGTTTCCTTTGCTATGCCAAAGCTTTTGAGTTTGATTAGTTCCCATTTGTTCATTTTTGTTTTTATTTCCATTACTCTAGGAGATGGATCAAAAAAGATCTTGCTGCAACTTACATCAGAGAGTGTTCTGCCTATGTTTTCCTCAAAGAGGTTTATAGTATCAAGCCTTACATTTAGGTCTTTAATCCATTCTGAATTTATTTTTGTGCATGGTTTTAGGGAGTGTTCTAATTTCATTCTTTTACATATAGCTGTCCAGTTTTCCTGGCACCATTTATTGAAGATACTGTCCTTCTTCCACTGTATAGTCTGGCCTCCTTTGTGATAGACTAATTGACCATAGGTGTGTGGATTTATTTCTGGACTTTCTATCCTATTCTATTTATATATATTCCTGTTTTGTTCCAGTACCATACTGTTTTGATTACTGTAGCTTTGAGGTATAGTCTGAAGTCAGGGAGCCTGATTCCTCCAGCTTTGTTTTTCTTTTTCAAGATTTCTTTGGCTGTTTGGGGTCTTTTGTGTCTCTATACAAATTTTAAGATTTTGTTGTTCTAATTCTATTAAAAAAAATGCCACTGGTAATTTGATACAGATTGCATTGAATCTGTAGATTGCCTTTAGTATAGCTATTTTGACAATATTGATTCTTCCAATTCAAGAATATGGTATATCTTTCCATCTTTTTGTGTAATCTTCAATTGCTTTCATCAGCATCTTACAGTTTTCAGGATACTGGTCTTTTTTCTACTTAAGTAGCTTTATTCCTACATATTGTATTCTTTTTGTTGTGATGGTAAATGGGATTATTTCTTTAATCTCTCTTTCTGATTTTTTGTTGTCAGTGTATAGAAATGCAAGAGATTTCTGTGTATTTATTGTATATCCTGCAACTTTACTGAATTCATTTAGGAGCTCTAGCAGTTTTCTGGTAACATCTTCAGGATTTTCTACATAGAGCATCATGTCATCTGCAAAAAATGGCAGTTTTACACCTACTTTTCCAATTTGAATTCCTTTTATTTATTTATTTTTCTTCTCAGATTGCCATAGCAAAAGTGGTGAGAGTGGATGTCCTTATCTTGTTCTTGATCTTAGAGGAAGTACTTTCAACTTTTTACCGTTGAGTGTGATGTTAGTTGTGGGTTTGTCATATACAGCCTTTATTATGTTGAAATATGTTCCCTCTATGCCCATTTTCTAGAGGCTTTTTTTTTCTATCAGAAATGAGTGTTGAATTTTGTCAAAAGCTTATTCTGCATCTATTGAGATGATCATGTGGTTTTTATTCTTCAATTTGTTGATGTGGTGTTTCACACTGATTGGTTTGCAGATACTGAAAAATCCTTGTATTTTTGGTTCAAATCCCACTTGGATTAATGTATTGTTGAATTTGGATTGCTAGTATTTTGAAGATTTTTGCATCTATATTCATTAGTGATATTGGCCTATAGTTTATTTTTTTGTGGTTTGTCTGGTTTTGGTATTAGGGTGATGGTTGCCTCGTAGAATGAGTCTGGGAGTATTCCTTTCTTTGCAGTTTTTTGGGAAGAGTTTGAGAAAGATAGATGTTAACTCTTCTTTTAAATGATAGAATTCACCTGTGAAGCTATAAGGTCCTGGACTTTTGTTTGCTGGAAGTTTCTAAATCACAGTTTCAACTGCAGTACTTGTGATCAGTCTGTTCATATTTTCTGTTTCTTCCTGGTTCAGTCTTTGAAGATTGTACCTTTCTAAGAATGTGTTCCTTTCTCTGAAGTTGTCTATTTTATTGGCGTATAGTTGATATTAGTAGCTTCTTCTGATCCTTTGTATTCTGTGGTATCCATTGAAACTTCTCCTTTTTCATTTCTAATTTTATTGATTTGAGCCCTCTCCCTTTTTTTCCTGTTGAGTCTGGCTAAAGATTTTTAAAGCTTATCTTTTCAAGTAACCAGCTTTTAGTTTCATTGATCTTTTCCATTGGTTTCTTCTTTTCTGTTTCATTTATTTCTGCTCAGATCTTTATGATTTTTTTCCTTCTGCTAACTTTGAGTTTTGTTTTTTCTTTTTTCTCTAGTTGCTTTAGGTGTAAGGTTAGATTGTTTATTTGTGCTTTTCTTGTTTCCTGAAGTAGGATTGTATTGCTATAAACTTCCCTCCTAGAACTGCCTTTACTGCATCATATAAGTTTTGGATCATTGTGCTTTTTTTCATTTGGCTCTAAGTATTTTTTTTATTTCCTCTTTATTTCTTCAGTGATCCATTGATTGTTTAGTAGCATATTGTTAGGCTACAAGTTTGTGTTTTTTAATTTTTTTTATTGCAGTTGATTTCTAATTTCATGGTATTGTCATTGGGAAAGGTGCTTGATATCATTTCGATTTTCCTAATTTTACTAAGGTTCCCTTTGTGATCCCAGCATGTGATCAGTCCTAGAGAATGTTCCATGTGCACTTGAGAAGGATGTATATGCTGCTGCTCTTCAGTGGAATGCTCTATAAATATCAATTAACTCTATCTGTTCTAATTTGTCATTTTAGACCCTTTGTTTCCTTGTTGATTTTCTGTCTGGATGATCTGTCCATTGATGAAAGTAAGGTGTTAAAATCTCCCACAATTATTGTGTTACTATCAATTTTTCTCTTTATAATTGTTAGTATTTGCCTTATATATTGAAGTACTCCTATGTTGAGTGCCTATATATTTACAATTTTTATATCTTCTTTTTCTATCAATCCTTTGATGAATATCTAGTATCTTTCTTTGTCTCTTGTAACAGTCTTTAGTTTATTTTGTTTGATATGAGTATTGCTACTCCAGCTTTATTTTTATTTCCATTTTTATGGATTACCTTTTTCCCATCCCCTCACTTTCAGTCAGTATATGTCCCTTGATCTGAAGTGGATCTGTTGTAGAGAGATATATAAGTCTTGGTTTTTTATCCATTCAGCCAGTCTGTCTTTTGGTTGGAGCATTTAATCCATTTACATTTAAGATACTGGCCTTCCCAAGTGGTGGTGGTGGTTTAGTTGCTAAGTCGTGTCCGACTCTTGCGACCCCATGGACTATAGCCTGCCAGGCTCCTTGGTCCATGGGATTCTCCAGGAAAGAATACTGGAGTGGGTTGCCATTTCCTTCTCCAGGGGATCTTCCTGACCCAGGAATCAAACCTGGGTCTCCTGCATTGTAAATAGATCTTTACTGACTGAGCTACGAGGGAAGCCCAAGTGGTGCTAGTGGTAAATAACCTGCCTGCCAATGCAGGAGACCTAAGAGATGCAGGTTCGATCCTTGGGTTGGGGAGATCCCCTGGAGGAGGGCATGGCAACCCACTCCAATGTTCTTGCCTGGAGAATCCCCATGGACAGAGGAGCTTGGTGGGCTCAGTCCATAGGGTCACAAAGAGTTGGACACAACTGAAGCAACTTAGCATGCACCCACGTGCATGTTCTTACTGCCATTTTGTTAATTACTTTGGATTTGTTTTTGTAGGTCTTTTTTCTCCCCTTCCTCTTTTGTTCCCTTCTCTTATGATTTGATGACTAACTTAAGTGTTGTGTTTGGATTCCTTTTTCTTCTTTGTGTGTGTATCTATTGTTGATTTCCAGTATGCAGTTGCCATGAGGTTTTGATATAGCAGTCTATGTACAAACAAATTATTTTAAGCTGCTAGTCTTTTAATATCAAATGCATTTCCAATATCCTGCATTTGTACTGTCCTAGTCTCACAACTGGAGCTTCCCTGGTGGCTCAGACAGTAAAGAATCTGCCTGGAATGCAGGAGACCTGAGTTCAATTCCTGGAGAAGAGAATGACTACCCACTCCAGCATTCTTGCCTGAAGAATTCCATAGACAGAGGAGCATGGTGGGCTATGGCTATAGTCCATGGGATCACAAAGAGTCGGACACCACTGAGCGACTAACATTTTCACTTTTCACTTCTCACATTTGCTGCATTAAAAAAAATGTATTTATGTATGCTGGGTCTTCATTGCTATGCATGGGCTTTCTCTAGTTGCAGCAAGTGGTGGCAACTCTCTGTAGTGGCTTCTCTTTTTGCAGAGCATGGACTCTAGGGCATGTGCTCAGTAACTGGCCCACGGGTTTACTTGCCCCATGGTAAAGTGGAATCTTCCTGGTCCAGGGATCAAACCCATGTCCCCTTTACTGGCAGGAGGATTCCTAACCACTGGACCACCAGGGAAATCCCACAATTGCTGGTTTTGATAGCATATTTGTGTGAGCGTGATTTGTTTTCTTTAATGTGTATTTACCTTTACTGGTGAGCTTTTCCATTTATAATGTTCTTGTTTCTAGTTGTGGCCTTTTCTTTTCTGCTTAGAGAAGTTCCTTTCTTGTTTGCTTATTTCCATTTTTATTTATTTTTCGCTGTGCGGGGTCTTCATTGCTGTGTGGGCTTTTCTCTAGTTGCAGCAAGTGGGGGCTACTCTCTAGTTGTATTGCATGGGCTTCTTATTGTGGTGGCTTCTCTTGTTGGGGAGCATGGACTGTAGGGCATGCGACTGTAAAGCCAGTAGTTGCTGCATGTGGGCTCAGTAGTTGTGGCTCCGGGGCTCTAGAGCACAGGCTCAGTAAGTTGTGACACATGGGCTTAGTTGTTCCACGGCATGTGGGATCTTCCCAGATCAGGGCTCACACCCATATCTCCTGCACTGGCAGGTGGATTCTTTACCCCTGAGCCATGAGGGAAGCCTATCCTTAAGCACTTTTTTTTTTTTTTTTTTTTTGCAAAGCTGGTCTGATGGTGCTGAATTAGCTTTTGCTTGCCTGTAAAGCTTTTCGATTTACTTATTTTTGGCTACACTGGATCTTTGTTGCTTCATGAGGGCTTTCTCTAGTTGTAGAGAGCAGGGCTACTCTCTGTTGTGGTGCGTGAGCTTCTCATTGCAGTGGCTTCTCTGGTTGCAGAGCATGGACTAGGGAGTGCAGGCTTCAGTAGTTGTGGCACACGGGTTTAGTTGCCCTGAAGCATGTGGAAACCTCCTGGATCAGTGATCAAGCCCATGTCCTCTGCACTGGCAGACAGATTCTTAACCACTGGACCACCAGGGAAGTCCATCTGTAAAGCTTTTTGTTTCTATATCAAATCTGAATGAGAGCCTTGTCACGTAGAGTATTCTTGATGATAGATTCCTTTTCATCACTTTCAATATATTGGCCCACTCCCTTCTGGCCTGCAGAGTTTCTGCTGAGATATCAGCTGATAACCTTATGGGAGTTCCCCTTTATGTTATTTGCTACTTTTCCCCACTTCACTCACTTCTTGCTTGCATTGTTTTGGTGGAGATGTCCAATGTGATTTTTACCTTTGCTCCTCTATAGGTAAGGTGTTTTGTTTTTGTTTTTTGGCCGTGTGCCATATGGAATCATAGTTTCCTGACCAGGGATTGAACAACTGACATGATATTGTAGATGAATATTTTTGTCGATGAATATATTACTGCTTGAATGAGACAAGGTTTAACATTGATTTTATTCTTCTTTTTTTGTTACAGGTGTAAGTGTTACAATATTTTGTTCATAAAGATATTTATGGAAATGGAAGTTTAATATAGTAATGCCACTCAATCTTTGAATGCTTATTTGCCAGATATCACAAAAATAATTTACTACTGTCATCAAAATAATTTGAATGGCCTATCAAGTGATAATTTGTTAAAATCTTTCAAATTTGTTGTTAGGCAGTGGATTATAAATGGTGTGACCTACAAAAAGATTTGTTTCCAAGTTATTAGAATAATTTGCTTTGTCCCTTTCGAGGAAGTATAACACAAAGGCTATATCAAGACTAATCAATGACTCTTAATTATAACACTTACTCTTACCTATTCAACCAGAAATACTCACGAAGGGTTGGGGAAATAGAAATATTGGTAATTTCATTACACCAGTGTCAATCCAATAAGTTTTTATAAAATGTATTTATCATTTGCTTAAAACTTAAAAAACACACCTTGGGGCTGCAGTTTTAGCAAATTTAGCAGATTTGAAGAAAACACCATCTAACCTAATTGGCAAAACCAGTCCTCATTGTTATACCTACTAAAACCCTAGAAATGCAGAAAAAGTCTTTTCAGTTTGAATGTAGTAATATATTTCAAGAAGCCTTAGGAAAATCACTGAGAAATGTTACAGAATCTATTGTATAAAAAAGAATCAGTCAAGATTAAAATAATGTAAGTCTAATATAACAAGTTACAAAGAAGATACAAAGTTACAAAAATAATATAATATCCTTAATGTATAGTAATACAATATAATTTATATGCAAAATTATGATATTTATAAGAAGAGGAGTATGCTTTTTTTTAAGGCATGTTATTCCTTCCCTGGGTTGGGAAGATCCCCTGGAGAAGGGACAGGCTACCCACTGCAGTATTCTGGCCTGGAGAATTCCATATAGTCCATGGGGTCACAAAGAGTCGAACATGACTGAATGACTTTCAGTTTCATTCTTTCTCTAAATATTGGTATATGGGTGTATCAAGCTCTGGTGTTTGGCTTTTGGGAATAATTAAGTAAAATCTATAAAAATCAGAAATAACTTACCTTTTTAAGATATCTTGGTTATACTTTTCCTATGTACTTGAGGATAGAGAAGGACATATACTGCCAAAAAGTAATTTGGCATAGATATTTTATTTTTTGTTATGAAGAGCTAGGAAATAAAACACATTTAGAATATGAAATGGGAGAAAGATTCATTGTAAATGGAATAAATATGATGTGAGTTGATATAATAGATATTTGTCTTCCTTTAAAAATAGTATGTTTGAAACCTTGGGAGAAAGCATGTGAATATTTTATCCACATGTTCATTTCAGTGTACTTTGAAGCATCTGATAATTCCAGGAAAATATTCCAGTTGTATTTCTAAGCAGCAGCAGTATCAGCTTATACAGCTTTGACTTACTGAAGTGATTCTGAAGTGAGTAGCAGAAAAAATGCTTACTCATTAACTACAAGAGAAAAGACACTTCTAGGATTCAATATAAGCATTGAGAATAGCTGGAAAAAATGCTTACCCTTAACTATATGAAAAAGCAATCTTCAGCATTCAGTATTCTTACCAGTGCTCCTTTGCTTTGAATTCATGGGCCTTATCCCTTACGATCTCTGCATCCTTTGATAATAGTTGGGAGAAGGAAGAGGCAAAGTTGTTAGGTAAAAAGTTACATCATTCCCCGGTCTACCATAGTTAGTTTCTAACATTCAGTTTCACCTATAACAGAAACATGTGCAAGAAAAAGACAGGAAGCTTTTATAGGTTCATGGTGCTTTAAGTAGTCAGTAAATGAGCTTTCGGTTTGTTTTGGCCTCAGGATTTAATTCCCTGCCATGCAGTGTAATAAGGTTTAAATGATGGCTTTCTTTTGTAGAGTGGAGTAAGGTTGGTTCTGGATACAGGGCTTTCTTCAGCCCGTTAATTTTAGGAAAGGCTACTCTTAGAAGTTGTGGATCTGGAAATCAGTTCTCTTCAAACTACCAGTGCTTGGATACCTCTTGAAAAGCCTTTGTGTATCTCTAGGGGCCTGGCGTGCTGCAATTCATGGGGTCGTAAAGAGACGGACACGACTGAGCAACTGAACAGAACTGAACTGAGGGGTATGTGTCGGAGAAGGCAATGGAACCCCACTCCAGTACTCTTGCCTGGAAAATCCCATGGAAGGAGCAGCCTGGTGGGCTTCAGTCCATGGGGTCGCTAAGAGTCGGACACGACTGAGTGACTTCACTCTCACTTTCATGCATTGGAGAAGGAAATGGCAACCCACTCCAGTGTTCTTGCCTGGAGAATCCCAGGGATGGCGGAGCCTGGTGGGCTGCCATCTATGGGGTAGCACAGAGCCGGACACAACTGAAGTGACTTAGCAGCAGCAGCAGGGGTATGTGTACCCTAGTTTGAAGAGTATCTTAAACTATCTATCTTGAGTTTGACAAAACAACTTAATGGCAGAAAATTCTATAGGGAGGAAAGTTAGGGAGTCCCTTAAAATAGATATTCTGGGGACTTCCCTGGTGGTCCAGTGGCTAAGACTTGCACTGTCAATGCAGGGGGCCTGGGTTCAGTCCCTGGAACTAGATCCCACATGCTGCAACTAAGACCTGGTATGGCCAAATAAATACAAATATTAAAAAATAAAATGGTTGGTTGAAAGGCAAACTCTTAACATTATGTATGTAGTTACCAAAGAAAATGGTGACAGTGAATTGAAAGAACCTACTATATTAATTGTGGACCCCCTTACATATGCAGGCAGGGTTGCTGTAGGAATTCCCTTGGGTAGAGCATGGGCTTTGCTCATGAAACCACTCTGATTGGGGCAAGTACACAAACACGAAGAGGTGAAATACTTAGTATTTGGAAGAAATATTAACTATTGATTCAAAGACTAGATAGAAACTGTGATTATTGGTGGTACTACATTCTACTTCCCAACCTTAGGCAGTAACAGATACCACAGACTGCCATGATTTTTGCACTATAATACCTGTGTTTTTAATTTTTAAGTACAGAGTTAGTTATAATTTGAAATTTTTTTATGCACGTTTTCCCTGTGGGCGTTATTTTAGTGAATTAAAACTATCCAGTTATAAAACGTTTTCCCCTCCATTTTAATGTAAAATCCCACACCATTTAAAAACCAAGATAAGAAATTAAAATTTTTTTGAGATTAAAAATTATATCAGAGAATTTTTCTCCTGGAAAAAATTTTGTAAGGATGTGAGTCACCACATACTGACTTCTGCCTCCCAGGAGAGGGATAAAAAGCTAACAATTATAGAAATCCTATACCCACTAGATATAACTATTACTCTATAAATGTAGGCATATGCTCTATTGTATCTTGATTGAAATTAAATATTCCTCTAAGACTCCATTTTGCCTGACTGGTGGGAGACTCAGTCTTGGTCCTTGTTGGGATCTCTTCACTGCCCTAGAGTCAAACAAGATTGCAAGATGTTGACAGAAACAGGAGAGGAGCTTCCAGTCTCCAGCCCAGACCGTTTTGCATTGCTCTCATCATCTGAACCCACAAAATTGCTTGGAAGGAGCAAATCCACTGTGCCTGTGGAAGGTGAGGCCCTGGCAATCTGTGCCCAAGTGAACCCCAGTGTCCTCATCGCTCCTGGGGCTCTGCTGCTGGTGGGACCCTCTGACCTTGGACCTCTTCCTCTTTTGGAGGAATCTTCTATGTGTCTTCTTACAGAATTCCTCCCAAAGAGCTCTGGCTTTGGGAAAACAGCAGTCAGAAAGACAGGCTGTCCACCAGCAGCTTGAATCTCATAGTTACTTTGGGGGAGTTTGTACTGAGAAGCTGGGCACATGCGTGGAGTGGGGGCAGGGAAAAGGCAGAGCCGAAAACACAAACAAATAGATGTCACCACAAATGGCTCTGGACCACTGCTACTGTGAAAAAATGGCAAACATTACTGAGCATGCCTCTCTGCTCACACAGATGATCAAATTTAATTCTCCAAACTTTGCCATGTGTTAAAGACAGACAACTGAGGCTTAGAGAGTTTGATTTTTATAATTTTTATTTAGTATTATTTTAAACATTTATTTACTTATTTGGCTGCACTGGGTCTTTGTTGCAGCATGCAGGATCTTTAGTTGAGGCGTGTGAACTCTTAGTTGCTTCATGTGGGATTGTTAGTTGCGGCATGTGGGATCTAGTTCTCTGACCAGGGATCAGACCACTGGCCCCCTTCATCAGGAGTGCGGAGTCCTAGCCACTGGACTACCAGGCAAGTCTGAGGTTTAGAGAGTTTGAGTAACTTACCCAGTATTAAGTAGCTGAGCTAGGATCCTAACCCAAGTTGGTTGGGCTCAAAAATTCATTCCTTATGTTATATTTTCTCTCCTGCAGGGTATTAGTAATATTTTATTTTGAGCACAGTGGGCTGCCGGTATAGGTTAGCTCCAGTAGGAGCTCCCAGACAGCTCAGTGAATTCACCCCCGGAACGCCACTGCTCAGAGTTCTCCATCTGGTCGCCAGGCTGCATTTGCCAAGACTCGAGAACAACAGTGCCGCTTTGGGCGTAATTAATGTTTAGACAATAACTGGTCAGCGTTTTCAGCTGCTTCTTGAGGTCACTCCTGGGATATGAAAATAGGACCCCGTGTTGGCATAAACAGGTTGTTTGTTTTCTTTGTGCTCTGTCAGGAGGCCATTATCTCAGTTGTCTCAAAGTGACACTGAATTGGTCAGGTGCAGGGTCAAAAGGAAGGGGAGGATATGGTTTGGCTTTGTTTTCTATTGTTTGAAATAGAAAATTGATGGATCTGAAATCCATTCTTGCTTAATACAATTCTTGAGGCAGTCTTTTAATAAATTCCTTTAGTCTTTTAAAAAGTAAAATCTTTTAAGAACATTTCAAAAGCCATAGATCAATTTTTAAATTGTACAGCTTGATCCATAAATAATTCCTATTTATGAAGTCAAACCCGAATGCATGTGGTGAATGAATACATGACATGGTCGTTATGGCCCTACTACACACCCCACTCCCCAAGCTGGGTGAAGTGGGTGATTCAGAGATAGGCTGGGCTGTTTACTCCAGATGTTCATAATATGCTTCAGGGGCTTTCAAATGTTGTCTGCCTTGGAATCATCCCTGAAGCTTGTTAAAAATAGTGCTGCCTGTACACCACTCCAGATCCACTGTCTTAGTTCATTTGAGCTGCTATGACAAGATACCACAGACCAGGTAGCTTAAAACAACAGAAATTCATTTCTCATCATTCTGAAGGCTGAAGAGTATAAAGTCCAGGCGTTGACATGGTCTTCGGGCAAGGATCCTCTTCCTGATTCAGAGCTGGATCGTTCTCAGTGTTTTCTTACATGGTGAAAGGGCTAGGGAGCTCTCTGGGGCCTCCTTTATAAGGCACTAATGCCATTCATGACCTGAGCACCTCCCAAAGGCCTACCTCCTTAATATCATCATCTTTGGGAGTTAAGATTTCAACATATGGTTTTGGGGAGACACATTCAGACCATAGCACCCACTGAATCTAAACCTTGAGGAGTGGAGCTTGGGCATCTTTAAAAAGCTCCTTAGGTGATTCTAATACTTAAGAGGTTTTTGAGCCTGCCACGTGTTGCTGGTAATGTAAGACACTACAATGTTTCCTACGTTGTATTGTGAATATGTCTATTCATCATCACAGGAAGTATGTATAGGAGATATATAGACATACACATGTGTATTGAGAGGCATACTAGTCTCTTATGTGCATGAATGTTGGAACGTACCTGCAGGTAAACATACATCTATTATTTTAAATCCTAGTAAACATTTATCGAGCATCTATACATATCAGGCACTGTTAATTCATTCAACAAATAGTTGAGTCTCCTATGGGGCTTCAGAAAAGGAAACAGACAAAAGTCCCTGTCTTCAAGGAGCTAATATTTTAGTAGAGAAACACCAACAATAAATGAATAAGGCAATCATATAATGATGAGTGCCATAGCAAGAAGTAAGGTGGGGAGATACGAGGCCTGCCAATGGTGGGGGCAGATCCCAAGTTAGAATACAGTGGCTGGGGGAGCCTTGAGGGAGGAGAGGGAGTGAGCCCTATGGCAATTTGGGGCACAGTTGGTCCAGGTTTGGGGAACAGGAAGTGCAGAGCCCTGATCTGAGTATGAGTATTCCTGGTGGCTTCAGGAAGTAGCCAAGGAGGCCAGGGGCTGGGACACAATAGGAGATGCAGTCAGAGAGGCAAGGAATGGCCGGAGGGGACTGTGGATCTGGTAGGGGCCTGTAGGCTGCCAGAGGAGTTTGGTTTTGACTCTGAGGCAGATGGGAACGGTTCGACTACTGAGGGTGATGTCATCTGATAGGTCTTTCATGGTGAATGGGCCGGGCAGGGAGCGGCAAAAGTGGTGAGGAGAGCGTGGCTTCGGTGTGCTGTGAGGGAGCCAGCAGTTTTGCTGGTGGTTTGGACACAGCGTGTGAGGGCTGCAGCAGGAAGGTTTCCAAGGATGCTGAGTGCAACTGTTGGCTGTACTTACTCTGTGGCCAGATTTGTTTCTGGATGTGGGTCATGACCTGGTTCCAAGAAAATGACTGTATTTTTGTTTTTTAAAGCATCTTGTACACTTAAAATTTATAAGGTTATTGCATGTACATTAGGCCTTAAAGAAAACAACCTCATCTTCAGGAGTGGTCAGGTTAGTTTGACTGGCTACAGTAAGATGCTGATGGGGATGTTGATGAACCGGGCCTGTAGCCACAATGCCATTTCTTCCTGACATGTAGAAAAGCTGCTTTGGCCAACAAAAATACATTCTGGATATGATAATGAAGAGTATTTATTGTTCACTTTATTTCAAAGCACTTATTTTTTTTAAGGACTTTTTGATGTGGACCATTTTTAAAAAATATTGAATTTGTTACAATATGGCTTGTATTTTATGTCTTGGTATTTTGGCTCCAGGACATGGGATCTTCACTCCCTGACCAGGGATCGAACCTGTACCCCCTGCATTGGAAGGTTTAGTCTTAACCACTGGGCCACCAGGGAAGTCCCTATTTCAAAGCACTTATATGTAAATCCTCAAAAAATCATTTCTAAAGCTGATGGTGGAGGATAGTATCATGCCCATTTGAGGATTCAGGAGCTTGAGATCTAGTAAAGATGCGATATGGGAAGGGTGAATTCGGCTTGACCGCATCTTCTATTTTGTGACTTTCTCCTCTTGATTGTATAGTGACTGGACCGCAATCCATGGAACAGAAGCATGTGTGTGTGTGTGCACATGTGCGTGTATGTGAATCACACTTGGGTTACTAAGCACAACGATATAGTTAAGGAATTAGAACTCATTGCTCCAACGTTCGATAATTCAGGCCTCTTGGTCTCCTTGCTGTCTTTTCTCTGTTCATTTGGTCATTTTATTTCTGAATAGCAATTTTCACTGAAGGGTGGGATAAGGAAATAAAAAGATATAAAAGGGGTGTGGAGAATAGTTTTAATAAAAGACACAGTGGAGAATGCATTTGTAATTAGGACTAAAATAAAATTCTCCATTGCCAATGAATTTTAGCTTGCCTCACTGATCCTTTGTTCCCATTAAAGAAACAAAAAGAAACAAACAAAAACGAAGAGTTTGATTATGCCACACACCTAGGGAGGCTGAGTTCTTTGTCTAGCTGAGGAGTTAGTCTGTACTGGGATGGCTGTGGGCAGGGCCTGGGCCAGCAAACAGCATTTAATGCATTTACCTGCTTCAGTTTGCAGTGACGACCTCACTCACAAATTCAAGGGTTTCACCGTAATGAATGAAGCAGAGAGATACGAAGCTCTGAGACACTGTCGCTATGTGGATGAAGTCATTAGAGATGCTCCGTGGACACTCACCCCAGAGTTTCTGGAAAAACACAAGGTACTTGGCCCTCCACATTCTGTAAGTAACAGGATTACAGAGTCGTCCGTTTCAGCCCTTATACCCAGAAAAATCCAAGGAGTCGTCCAGCTTAGGAAAACGGCAACTCCAGGCGCTGTCACGTGGTGTCACTTGACGCAGCGCCTGTCCTGTGCTCACACCTGCAGACCGACAGCTACCTGCTTCCTCACTGTGGGCTCTGGAGCTGGATCACTCGGGTCCACGTGTGCCTTCTATCCCTTTGTAACTGTGGGACCTTGAGCAAGACCTTGAACTCACCTAAACTGTAAACTGCTGTTTTGAGGATCTAATGAGATCATGTTGTGAAACCCTTGGCACACTGACTGGCCCAAAGCAAGAGGTCCAAAAACATCATCACAATTATCACCATTGTTATTGATGCTTATAGATTCATAGGCATCATTTTTCATGGAACAAATGACCACACATCTTATCCAGAGGGGCAGGGGTCAGGCTCTAAGGAAAAAATTTTCTATCTCTGATTTTGTGACCCTGAGACTCCTACTGATAGATTTTTATTAGTTGAAAACATGAGAAATCCTTTTGATCTGCATGAAATTATGTGCTTTGTATCTCCCTACAAGCCCCACATTAGGAGCTATTCTTTCCTTTTATAAGCAGTACAAAAAAATAAGATTAAGCTGTTCTAAGAGTTTTCTTTTCTATTTTTAAATTCACGATGCAGCAGAGAATAGAGAATGCTGATAAATGTGCATGGGTAATAGCTGAGGAGACAATTTCCCAGCAAGAATAAAAAGAAAAAAGGAAAAACTACAATATGATTTACTTCCAGCAATCACGAACACATTTTTACTAAGCATCTATTGTATCTTCAACTTGTGTGAAGCGTTACGGGGCTGCTTGTGATGGCTGCCGTTTATCGAGTGCTTGCCACGGACCCAGCCCAGTGCTAAGGGCTTTGCTCTTACAGGAATCACATTCAATCTCGTGGCCACCCTGAGACGTTGTTGTTGTCATCCACTGGAGAGGGAAGGACAACTAAGTTTGAGTACTAAGAACAGAATTAATGGCAGTAACATTTGTTGAGTACTTGCTGTGTACCAGTTATTCTTTTTAGCACCTTTACATAATTGTAATATTTAATCCAGTGATTCTCAAGTGGGGGCAACTTTGCCCCCAAGGGATATTTGGCAGTAGAAGCAACTAAAGGGGTGCTACTGGCATCCAGTGGGTAAAGCCAAGGGTGCTGCTAAGCCTCCTACAATGTGCAAGATAGACTCTCCCCCTCTAGGAAAGAATTATCTAGCTCAGCATGTCACTAGTACCAAGGCTGAAAAATCCTGATTTAATCCTTACCACTTCCCCAATGGCTCAGTGGTAAAGAATCTGTCTGCAATGAGGGGGACACAGGATACACATGTTCGATCCCTGGGTTGGGAAGATCCCCTGGAGAAGGAAATGGCAACCCACTCCAATATTCTTGCCTGGGAAATTCCATGGACAGAGGGGCCTGGTGGGCTACAGTCCATAGGGCCACAAATAGTCTGACACAACTGAGCACACAGACCACTAAGTTATGAGTTATACAGCTAGTAAGTGATGAAGCAGGAATCCATACCCAGGCGAATTAAACTGCTGCTTTACCTCTCAAGCTGGAGTGAAGCCTTTTAATAAAGGGCTTTGAAGTTTAGGCCAGGAGTTCTTTCGTTGTTTGTTTGGTTTTTGGCCATGTCACATGGTATGTGGGATCTTAGTTCCCCAACCAGGGATTGAACCGGTGTCCCTTGCATTGGAAACCTGGGGTGTTAACCACTGGACTGCCAGGGAATTCCTCAGGCAAGCAGTTTTTACTTGATGTAGGAGGAAACAAGGAACTAGTGAAGATAAGCAGGTATGAGGATGACAAAAAGAGAACTCTGTTGAAGGAGGTCCCCCCACCATGTGACAGAGAGCTGGCTGGAGAGGAAAGAGCCTGCGGTGAGGAAGGCCAGATACAAGTTGGTATTAATAATCCAGGTTACGGGGCCCTGGACTTGGCATAAGCAATGGAGAAGAAGAGAGGGGTATATGCATTCATGTGAGTACACACACACATACACACCCCAGCGGAACTTGTGACTTCTATGCTATTGATGGTGAAGGAAGTAGAGAAAAAAGGCTGATTCTAGGGTGTTTGGAGCCTAAGTAAATGAGAAAAGGGAGGCGCCATTGGAAGGGACGCCAGTTTTAAGGATGAGTGAAGATTCCAGACAGGTTTTTAAAGTGACAGCAAGGGTGGCAAAAGAGAAGAGGATGATTTGGGGGAAATTGGGTAAGTTTTGTCATTTCAGCAGCTGCATGACCCAACTGAATTAGTAATACTTGCCCTACCTGCCTCACAAGGTGGTTGCATGAATCAAATGAGAAGAGACGTGAATTCATTTCTACAATATAAAATATATCTTAAGTGGGGGACTTCCCTGGCGGTCCAGTGGTTAGAGCTCTGGCTTCCACTGCAGGGGGCATGGGTTCAATCCCTGGTTGGGGAAGTAGGATCCCACATGCTGTGTGGCTCAGTCAAAAAAAAAAAATTACTTAAGTGTGAGGGAGGGCCTAATTGCCATCAGTGAGATAGGAATGAAGATTTTGGGTCCTCACAGTAGAGGTGATTAAAATCTGAAGGATGAATGAAATCTCTGAAGGAGAGATTTTAGAGGCAGAAGAATAGAAGGCCAAAAAAACCTACTGTTAGAGGTAAGAGAAGAAAGAGGGACCAGCAAAGGAGAGAAACCAATCTAGGTCCCATCAGTGCAGGCAGATTTACTGTCTGAGCCACCAGGGAAGCCCAAGAATACTGGAGTGGGTAGCCTATTCCTTCTCCAGGGGATCTTCCCAACCCAGGGATCTAACCCAGGTCTCCCACACTGCAGGCAGATTCTTTACTGTCTGAGCCACCAGGGAAGCCCAAGAATACTGGAGTGGGTAGCCTATCCTTTCTCCAGGAGATCTTCCTGACCCAGGAATTGAACTGGGGTCTCCTGCACTGTAGGCCAATTCTTTACCAGCTGAGCTACCAGGGAAGCCCTCATGCAAACAAAGACAGTTGGAAATACCTTCCAGTCCAGGATTCAAGTCTACCTTCAGTTCAGTTCAGTCGCTCAGTCGTGTCCGACTCTGCGACCCCATGAACTGCAGCACGCCAGGCCTCCCTGTCCATCACCAACTCTCAGAGTTGACCTAAACTCATGTCCATTGAGCCAGTGATGCCATCTAACCATCTCGTCCTCTGTCGTCCCCTTCTCCTCCTGCCTTCCATCTTTCCCAACATCAGGGTCTTTTCAAATGAGTCAGCTCTTCACATCAGGTGGCCAAAATATTGGAGTTTCAACTTCAACATCAGTCCTTCCAATGAACACCAGGACTGATCTCCTTTAGGATGGACTGGTTGGATCTCCTTGCAGTCCAAGGGACTCTCAAGAGTCTTCTCCAACACCACAGTTCAAAAGCATCAATTCTTAGGCACTCAGCTTTCTTTATAGTCCAACTCTCACATCCATACATGACTACTGGAAAAACCATAGCCTTGACTAGATGGCCTTTGTTGGCAAAGTAATGTCTCTGCTTTTTAATATGCTATCTAGGTTGGTCATAACTTTCCTTCCAAGGAATAAGTGTCTTTTAATTTCACGGCTGCAATCACCATCTGCAGTGATTTTGGAGCCCCCCCAAATAAAGTCAGCCACTGTTTCCACTGTTTACCCATCTATTTCCCATGAAGTGATGGGACCTAACTTGCTTATTTAAACTGCTTTATCATAGCTGTTTTATTTTTAAAAATATGTATTTTCATATCACAGACATGTACCCCCATCCCTGTGGTGATGTCACTCTTTTCTCTCTCTGACAGATTGACTTTGTGGCTCACGATGACATTCCGTACTCTTCCGCTGGCTCTGATGATATTTACAAGCATATAAAGGAAGCAGGTGAGGGGTCCTCCTGTGTTCACCTGTCCCCTGCAGCATGACACTGAGGTTTAGTAAGAGACCCCAGCTCTGGGTCTGCAGCACATGCTTACAAGGCATGGACTTTCAGATGTCTCCCAGAGAGCCTCTGCAAGCCTCTGTTGACATGTGCTAAGGCTCAGCTGTGGCGCAGACACCAGTTAGGTGTTTATGTAGAAATTAACCTGAGCACCAAAATACTCGACTTCTGGTTTGAGGCTCAATTTTAGAGGACATAAAATCACAGGACTCTTATTTTTCTTTATTGAAGAATACTTGAGTTACAGTGTGGTGTTAGTTTCTGGTGTACAGCAGAGTGATTCAGCTATACATATATATGTATTCTTTTTCGTGATAGATTACTACAAGATAGTGAATGTAGTTCCTGTGCTATACAGTAGGACCTTGCTGTTTATCTGTTTTATATACAGTAGTGTGTATCTGCTAGGGCTTCCCAGGTGGTGCAAGTGTTAAAGAATCCACCTGCCAATGCAGGAGACATAAGAGACATGGGTTCAGTCCCCGGGTTGGGAAGATCCCCTGGAGAAGGACATGGCAACCTACTCCAGTACTATTGCCTGGAGAATCCCATGAACAGAGAGAGGAACCTGGTGGGCTAAAGTCCACGGGGTCGCAAAGAGTCAGATACAACTGAGCGACTGAGCACACACTCTGTGTATCTATTAATCCCAGTCTCCTAATTTATCCCCCTCCCCCAACCCTGTTGTTTGAAGGGCAATCATTTTCCTCATTAACAATGAAATTACTCTATGCTCCCAAGAAAGTTCCTTCCAGAAGAGGACAGATAACGGGATAATTAATGATCTGGACTCCCTGTCTCCCTAGTCCAGTCCTACCATATGTCATCCCGTCACATGATAATATCCTCAGGCACCATATACAGAGGCAAAAAAAAAAGAAAAAATAGACACATCTATTTGTGGAATCAGGTAAACTGCTTTCCTCCTGAAGCGGCTGACTCAGGTCCTGGAAGGCAGACAAGGTGCCTGAGCTTTGGCCGTTGTCCCATTTGTCCCTAGGCATTTCTCTTCAGGTCAGAGACTCTGGTTGGTCCCAGGGACTTACTGGGGGCTGGGAAGAGGGGAGTTTCCCTCCCTGTGGGCTCCCTAGAATTGCTCCCTTTGTCAAGCGCTCTCCATGCGCCCGTGCTGCTCAGACTCCAGGGAAATGGCTGCTGGGGCATCAGAGCAGACCTGGGGTTGAGACCCTCAGCGGGGTCCTCAGTGCTCCCTGCTACCGCTTGCCTCCTCCTTGTCCCTTCCTGCCCTGATTTGCCCATACCTCCTTGTGCCCTTGCCTCTTCCCTGCGTCCTGAGGAAGAGGGGTGTGTTTTCTGTCCCAGGCTGGCCCCTTTACCCTCCCGTCTCTGGAGCATGTTTTCCTTCATTCTTCCTCCCTTTGTGATCCAGGGCGCTCACTCTCGGGTAGTTTCTCATCAGCTTACGAACACGCGGAAGTCCGCAGAGACGAACCCCAGTCCTTCCTCCTGCCCGCCTCCTGCCTCTCCCTCCACTCACATCCTTGCTCAGTCCTCCTCTTAGTGGCAACTGTCGTTCCTCAGCCACGGGCTCTGACTTTTGTCCCATCCCGGCTCAGTTCTCAGATGGCCTTTGGGCCACCCAGTCCAGTGGTCTCAGCTCAGTCCCTCCAGGCATAATGACCGTGCTGACCGTGTTCTTTTCCTAGACACTCTTGTCTTTGCTTCCATTTCCGGGACACTTCTGGGACCTTCTAATTTCCCGTTGCTCTCTGACCACTGCCGGGTTTTGTTGCTGGGTTTCTCTCCCCATCTCACCAGCCTTGCTCTGTGCTCTGCCTTCTGCACACCCTACACTCCAGGCACACGGAGTCTGTCTTTGTACTTTGTACTTTGTACATGGAGTCCGCTTTGTCCCTTTGCTCCAGTTGTCCTCTGAGCTTGGAATGCCCTTCCTCTGAGCTTCTTGGTCAGGGCCCCCTGAGGAGCCAGCCTGGACATGCCGTCTCTCCCTGGGGCATGATTCAACACACCCCGCGCCCTCCTCAGATGCAGATACTCATTGCACAGGGACCTCCTTTTCAACTCCCTTCTCTTGGCAGCCTGATTGTGTGTGTGTCCCTAGCTAGAGTGAAGTGCCGCAGGCTATGGCCACGTCTCATCCATCTTTACACCCCCAGCACAGTTCCTGGTACATCTGTGGTGCTCCTTGAGTGCTGGTGGAACAAGAGAATGCTTTTATAGAGTACGATGGAGAGGCAGCCTAAGCTGGAAGCCTTTGTCTGCAGGGGCTCTTCCCAACACACAGGAAATGGAACCATTTACCTAGATAACATTACCTAGATAGTTGCACAACACACTTCTGTCTTGTGGAATTAATTGTTCGTATCATTTAGATGTAAGGGTGATATTTTGGCCTGAATGATACTGTCCTTCATATCCAGTTTGTTGGCTTTCTATTGGTATTTTGACCTCTGAGTCCCTCACACACCTCTTTATTGAAGGAGATGCTCATGATATGCTAAATTACTCCAAACCATCTTCGCCTTACAGCCCAACAAAATCTCAGTGAAAGATGGAAGGAATCACTCTTTGACTTGTTTCATAAATGACTAAGATCCAAGGACTTCCCTGGTGATCCAAAGGTTAGGACTGTGTGCTTCCACAGCAGGGGACATGGGTTCAATCCCTGGTCGGCGAACTAAGATTCCACATGCCATGGGGCACAGCCAAAAAACAAAAACCCAAATGACTATGATCTGAATGAAAGATCTTTGAAATTATATCTAAAATTTGCATTTTTCTCGCTGTACTTTATAACAGGCAAGAACTCAAAAATTCTAACTGCTCTTTTGGCAAATGTATAATGGAAAATAGTCTCGGCTATCCCCAGTGCTGGTCATTTTCCCGAGCTGCAGTTTTCGATCAGTGTCACAGGATTTCAAATCAAACCAGGAATCAAAATAGTCATTGCTGGGATTTTTAAAATACTCAGCCCACCCAGATTATATCCATTTGGATTACATAAAAAGACAGCTGGGGCAAAGGTAATTACTTCTATCCTCTTAGAGGGTCAGGTGGTTTTCCTGACTCTAAATGTGGAGCTGTCCATGGTGGAGGGGGTGGTACAGTACATTACCTTGATTCCTTAGCTTCTCCACCCATCTCCCTCCATCAGACCACCTTTCATAAGCCTATTGCGGCCTGAGAACCTTGGAGTGAAGAAGTGTTTGAGGAAGGCATGGGCTGGAACTGGTATTGTAGCTAAAGGTAGGTGCAGAAGTAGTGGGTCAGCCAAAAAGTTTGTTCATGTTTTTCTGTACAATGTAACAGAGAAACTCCAACGAACTTTTTGACCAACCCAATAGATTTTTAATGGCTTAGTTTAATTTCTGCTATTTTACTCTCTACCATTGGGGAAGGGAATGGCAACCCACTGCAGTATTCTTGCCCGGAGAGTCCCATGGACAGAGTAGCCTGGCGGGCTATAGTCCATGGAGTCACAAAGAGCTGGACATGACTGAGTGACTAACACATACAACACACACTGTCTACCATGAGTAGGTGAGTGAAAGTCGCTCAGTCGTGTCCAACTCTTTCAGCCCCATGGACTATACAGTCCATGGAACTCTCTAGGCCAGAATACTGGAGTGGGTAGCCTTCCCCTTCTCCAGGGGATCTTCCCAACCCAGGGATCAGACCCAGGTCTCCCACACTGCAGGCAGATTCTTTACCAGCTGAGCCACAAGGGAAGCCCAAGAATAGTGGAGTTGGTAGCCTATCCCTTCTCCAGGGGATCTTCCTGACCCAGGAATCAAACCGGGGTCTCCTGCATTGCAAGTGGATTCTTCACCAGCTGAGCTAACAGGGAGGTCCCTGGTGGTGTGCTTAAGTGACTGGCAGTGAATGCTGCTTGTCGACAGGGAGTTCAGTTGGGGTTGGCACTTGAACACCTCCAGGTGGCCTTGCCATGTGTGGGCTCCTCACAGCATGGTGGCTGGGCTCCCAGAATGCATCTTAAAGGACCCATCTGGAGAGCAAACACCTTCAGTGGAAGATGCAAATCTTCTTCTGACCTAGCCTTTGAAGTCACTCAGCATCACTTATGCCATATTCCGTTTGTTATAAGAAAGTCACAAAGGCCAGCTCAGATGCCCAGGGTTAGGGGCCGTGCCCACCTTTAATCTGCCACAATTCCCATCTCCAAATTGAATAGTCAGGTGGTATTTTACTTGCTCTGGGAACACAGGCGTAAGATATAGGTGTGACTTTTCATATGCACAAGGGCCCTTTCTTGCAATCCATTGATCTCTGCTGATTTCACACCAAGGGAGAGGCACAGTAGAAATCTGCTTGGGGTCTGGGTAGAGAAGACGTGGGAGAAAGGCGCTCAGAAATGACGTCAGCATTCATGTTGGGCTTTTATCCTTTCATCGAGGTTCCTTCTGAAAGTTTAAAATCACTTTATATGAAGCCAAGAGATATGGAGGGTGGGAACTAAACCTTACAGCCCTCTGCTCTGCTTGTCAGAACTGCATGTCAAAATTCTGCAGCAGAGCCAGATGAAAAGACGAAGTTTAAATGAAGTAGACTGTAAGGTCCTCATTCCTCATCGTCTTCTAATATTGCCTGCTACTGTTGAAAGTTTTCTTCATTAATATGTGCTTTGCTGCTGCTTAAAATAGCTCCATAACCAAATGCCGTAATTCTGAAAAGCGTGATAAAAAAGGTTCTCTGATCATGCTCATTCCTGAATATTTTTAGCAGAGCAATAATTAGGATTTGGAGGAAGCCGGGTGCCTCATTATGTCAGCAGAGGGCTTGGCTTCTTTCAGAGACCCACCTCCTAACCAGCCAAAGCAAATCTCTCCCCAACCCCAGTTCCCAGTTATTCAGCCCCAGAGACCTCATCCTGTGTCTTCAGAGAAAGGGTGAGCCCATGTCACCAGTGTCTGAGTGACTTCCTAAAGTCCACGTGTGACTAGACACTCCTCTTAACATTTCAACAGGCAGGGCTCATGAGTGAGATGCCTGCCTGCTGTAAGATGGGACGTACTCCTCACCAGAAAAGCTCCTAGTTGCTCTCACTGAAGTGAGGATGTGGTCTCAGGGTCCCTGGCTTGGGGCCCCTCGCCCATCAGAGTCTCCTGCACAGTTGCATCAGTTGGGTGCTATTAATATCCATGTGTTTAGATGTTTCTGTCCTCTGCCTTCTACTTAGATTTCTGTTTTGAGCCCACTGCCTTAGAGCGTGGTAAAAGAAGTTTCTGGCCTCAGGGCCACAGAGTATATTTGTGGCAGAATGAGGGGAGGGCACAGCGCTGGCAGGACACTGAAGTCCAGTGTGGCGAGGCCAAGGCTGGGCCAGCCCATTGCTCAGCTCCCTAGGAAACAAGGAGAACAATGCCTGCCACCACTGCGTGGCACAGAGACCTTGGCTTAGGGAGTGAAGGGGGAAAGAGGGTCTGAGAGGAGACTGGAGAGAAGCACAGGGAATAGGGAAGGCAAACTGCTGCAGAGTCAAGGATTCGAATCTAAATACAAAGGACAGTGTTTGAATCTAAATACAAGGCCAATGAGGATGTTGAGCAGGATTTTGAAAGACTGTTCTGCAGCTCTGGCTGTGGGAGAGTGGATTTGAGGGGATAGAAAAGTGATATCCATGGAGACTGGTTTTGAGGCTCTTGCTGTAATCTTTGAACAAAATGGGGTTAGGTTGGTTTAGATGGAGAATGGAGAGAAGCAGGTGAACCAGGGAGACACTTGGGAAGTAGGTTGGTGAGTGGAAAGACATTGATTGGACATAAGGACTAAGGGAGAGGGAGGCGGCACAGATGAGGCCAAGGTCACCTTGCACAGCCAGCTCATTTCTCAACTCTGGAGGCTGAGGTTAGTAACTTGCCTCCTGAGGCTTGAGTGACTTGCTCAAGTCTAGAAGCAGAGGACCCAGCACCCTTGTCCCTAAGCTCTGTCCATCGTGCTGTATCATGCCTGATATCTCTGACTGAGTGTGACCACCATCATATTAGATAGATTTCAATTGCCAGCACGTGATTGCAGTCAACAACAGAAGTACAAGCATGAACCAGAATCTTGTCTTTTTAAATTATTTTTATTTTGTATTGGAGTATAGTTGATTAACCACGTTGTGTTAGTTTCAGGTGTACAGCAAAGTGAATCAGTTATACATGTACATATATCTACTCTTTTTAAGACTATTTTCCCATATAGGCCATTTCAGAGTATTGAATACAGTTCCCTATGCGTGGATACAGCAGGGTGTATATGTCAATCCCACTCTCAATTTATTCCTCCCCTCCATCCCCTGGTAACCGTAAGTTTGTTTTCTACATCCGTAACTCTCCTTCTGTTTTATAAATGAGTTCATCTGTACACAACCTTTTTTTTTAGATTCCACATATAAGCGATATCATGTGATATGTGTCTTTCTGTGTTTGACTTACTTCACTCATTATGACAATCTCTAGGTCCATTCATGTTGCTGCAAATGGCGTTATCTTGTTCTTTTCATGACTGAGTAATATTCTGTTGTATATATGGACCACATCTTCTTTATCGATTCCTCTGTTGATGGACATTTAGGCTGCTTCCATCTCTTGGCTACTGTAAATAGTGCTTCAATGAACATTAGGGTGCATATATCTTTTCTAACCATGGTTTTCTCTGGATAGATGCCCAGGAATGGGATTGCTGGGTCATGTGGTAGTTCTGTTTTTAGTTGTTTAAGGGGCCTTCATACTGCTTTCTATAGTGGCTGTATCAATTTACATTCCCATCCACAATGTAGGACAGTTCCCTTTTCTCTACACCCACTCCAGCATTTACTGTTTGTAGATTTTTTGATGATGGGCATTCGGCGGTGGTATCTCGTTGTAGTTTTGATTTGCATTTTTCTAATAATTAGCGATGTTGAACATCTTTTCATGTGCCTCTTGGCCATCTGTTTGTCTTTGGAGAAATCTCTATTTAGATCTGCCCATTTCTAAAAATATTTTTTCAAGTTTGGTTTGGCTGCACTGGGTCTTTGTTGCTGCGTGCAAGCTTTCTCTAGTTGTGGCGAGCAGGGGCTACTCTCGAGTTGTGGTATGCAGTCTTCTTATTGCCACGGCTTCTCCTGTTGGAGAGCATGGGCTCTAAGGCATGGGCCCAGTAATTGTGGCTCACAGGCTTAGTTGTTCTGCAGGATGTGGAATTTTAATCCATTTCAAGTTTACATTTTTGCATGGTGTTAAGGAATGTTCTAATTTCATTTTTTTGCATGTAGGTACATGTAGGTGTCCAGTTTTCCCAGCACCATTTATTGACAAGGATGTCTGTTCTCCATTCTATAGTCTGCCCCCTTTGTGATAGAGTAATTGACCACAGGTGTGTGGGTTTATTTCTGAGTTTTCTATCCTGTTCCATTGATCTATATATCTGCTTTTGTGACAGTACTATCCTGTTTTGATGACTGTAGCTTTCTAGTATAGTCTGAAGTCAGGAAGCTTAACTCCTCTAGCTCCATTTTTCTTTTTCAAGATTGCTTTGAGAATTTGGAGTCTTTTGTGTCTCCATCTAAATATAAAAACTTTTGGTTGTAGTTCTATGAAAAATGCCACTTGTACTTTGATAGGGATTGTATTGAATCTATAGAGTGCATTGGGTAGTATAAACATTTTGACAGTATTGGTTCTTATTAAAAAACAGGTATATCTTTCATCTGTTTATGTCATTTTCGATTTCACCAGATCCTTGTCTTTGATAACAGTTGTGACTTCTTTACATCCTTGTATTGGTTCACTCAAATATATCTTTGAGGACTTTAAGGAAGTTCTATGAGAACTTGGCATCCTCTGTGCTTGTTTGTTTCTTCTCAGTCCCAGTAGAGTATAGATGAAAAGGCCTTTGTGTGGTGAAACCACCATTGAGAGTAGATTGCTCTTAGAAGGGTAAAATCATCGAGCACCCCCTGGGCATGTCTATAGATACAAAAATACTGCATCCTTCTTCTTTTCCTTTGCTATAACATGATGCAGAACTCCCTGGGGAAGAAGGGGAGTTGCTGCGATCTCACAAATTCTTTGACTCGACTGCTATGCTCCATTCACTTACTCATTTAATTTGCATGTATTGAGAACTCTCCGTGTGCTAGACACTGGGGCACTGAACTGGGTGCTGGACACGTAAAGATGATCAAGACACAGCCTGTGCTTTCAGAGTGCTCCCTTTCCACAAGGAAATGGATACTGAAAATGCTTTTGTTAATAGCAGTCAAGTTTATATTATAATGGGTGTGGATTCTGCCTGATGACGTCAGGAAAGACTTCCCAGAGGCATAGCCTTAAGACTGGACCCTGTACGATGAGGAGCTACTCTGCAGCTGCTGTGGGCAGGGAAGGGGGTTCCGGGGCAGGAAAGAAGGGCTTGAAATGAGCAAATGCTGAGAGCCAGGTGAATGCCTGGTGCATCAGGGAACGGGTCCAGTATGACAAACACGCAGTGTCTGTGGCAGGTTGGGAGTGCCTGGAATTGAGCCTGGCAGAGTCAGCTGGGGCCAGATGTGAAAGCCACCTCGACCTAGGAGCTGCCACTTTGTCCTGGACAGGAGAGTCATTCAAGAAAATGGGTCACCTGAGATCATCTTAGTTGTTTTTTCTTCATCCTGTCTTTTCTATTCGAACAGGGATGTTTGTTCCAACACAGAGAACAGAAGGCATCTCAACATCAGACATCATCACCAGGATTGTCCGTGACTATGATGTTTATGCCCGACGCAACCTCCAGAGAGGCTACACAGCCAAGGAACTGAATGTCAGCTTTATCAATGTAAGTGTGCCACCCCGCACCTCTGAGGACCAGCGTGTCACGCTACTGCTGGCACTGTTTACAAATCACTTACGTTACACCACTCGATATTCTTGATGTTTGACATTTACTGTCTCATTTAGTCCATATAACAGCCCAATGATGTATTATTATCCCCATTTTATACGTGGAGAAACCAATGTCCAAACAGGTAATGTAATTTGACCAAGGCATACAGATAGTGAGTGAACATCACATTTTTTAAGGGAGCCACCTCACCTCCCTTTCCACACCCCACCCTCCCCGTTAGAGTTCTCAGAGTTGGGTGAAGGGTTTCTGAGAGATCTGCCCTCATGAAAGGCAATAGTTGTCTTCTGCTCCAAGGGAAGAAAGGAACACAGAGGCTCTACAAAGCTAAACTCAGAGAAAGTGTGTTCTTATTTTAACGGTTTACAATTTTCTTTTTATTAAGGCCTTACAGATGCTCATTAGAAACTTTAACAGCTGCTTTTTTTGTCCAGAGAAATTACAGCCACTTAAAAAAAGCCCAAAGTCTTTGGCTTCCTTTTGTATTTCTGCTGTATTGTTCCCACAGAGCTGCTGTTAGTTTAATAATAGAGCAACTGTTAAAACAATCTTTAAAAACAAGCTGTTAAAAAGCCAAGAGGGCAGCCCAGTTGCTAGAGGTGATGTTGGTGAGTCTGGATGACTATGTTTGCCTGAACTCCAAGGAGCTGATCGAGGTGAGCAAAATAAGAGCTCTTCACACATACAGAATTTCCACACACCCCCACAAAAATAGATACGGTGATTTTTCTACAAAACTAGATGTTTATAATTATGTGCAGCCACAGTTATCCAGCAGCTTACACAAACCAATCATCGGTGCCTCCGAATAAGGCAGGGTTCATTCAGTAATTGTAAGTCAGTGATGATCAGTTGTCTTCAGGAGGCAGGGAGTATTGGGAGTCTGGGCTCTGTGGCTTCATACAGACTGGGTAACAAAATGGAAAATGTCAGGTTCAAGTGGCAAACAGAACAAGTGGCTGAAAAGAATTCAGTCAAAGTGATTAGTTGGTATCTTACAGAGCATAAAGCCCTGGTTATTTCAATAAATTAAACTGCCTGTTCTTTTAAATTGAATTCAGTCACCCATCCAGGCATGTCGAGCCATTTCTGAAAGTTATTGCTCGTGCTCTTTCAACGGCCTGTGATAAGCCACTTAGCTCAGGGAGCCGTGTAGTCAGTGTGGATGTGCCCGTTGCCTTTCTGTGACCACAAGCTGGGCTGTGGCACAGAGAGTACCTCACATGTGTTGGATGAGTGTGTAGATGAATCACGGAACCTCGGGTGGCAGGAAGCTGACGAGGGTCAGTCACCAGCCCAAGTCCCTGAATTTGTCAATAGAAAAATGAGCAAAGTTGAGTTCGGAGGGACCTGGCTCAAGTCCCTCAAGCAAAGTAGAGGCAGAAGCAGTAGCAGCCTCCCAGCCTTGTGCCCCCTGGTCCAGAGCCCGGTCTAGTGTTCCGAGCAGCTCCTGAGAGCAGTGGAGGGTTGCCGTGAATTATATACAGCTGGCTGGCAGCATGGATGGCTCACACCTTGCCCTGAGGCTGCAGCGATGTTTGTGAAGTCTAGATCCGGGACTCCTGACCCAGGTTTGTAATACTGTATGTGGCTCCAAAAATTCTGAAATATGAAATGGACTTCAATTCCATATAGTGAAGAAAGGTGAGAAATCTTATTACCCCTTCAGGAGGAAATGTATTATGGCTTCATGGAGGAAAAGAGTCTTTGTTTCATGTTATCTTCATAGTTTTGATTCCACTTTCACCAGGTAACATGATTAAATGCTTCTGTTGCTTATGAGTAATCAAACAGCCAACACACACTGAGCTTTTACTAAATGCCAGGCATTGTGCCAAGTACTTTACATGCATTATCTGATCCAACTGTTACAGCAACCCTATAGGGTAGGGACAATAATTATCCCTATTTTACAGATGAGAAAACTGAGGTTTAGAGATGCCATGTGAGTTGCCCAACATCTCATGCCTTCTAGGCACATAGGTATAGCAATGCTGCATCAAGGCTATGAACAAAATCCCAGTCCAGAGAAGCTATCAGAACAAAATTTTTCTTCATTACCAAGGAAACTGATGTGGTTCCATTAGCTTAATGGGAAATATCATGACAGTGACAATTTGAGTGTAATACATGGATGCTAAGGCCCAGCCAGTGGCTCACTTATTTCAACCAATATTGGTTTTAACAATGTCTCAGTAAAATAGAGAACTCGGGCTGCTTCTGAGTGGCCATTCTGTGTACAATTCATATTTTTGTCTAGGTGTCAGGGGAACTGAGGGGATACATTCACCTAGTATCTATCCAAAATAAACAGCAAATGGATACTTTTGGTTCTTCTCTTGTATAAGTGAATTCAACTCTATTTACAAGGAAGAGAACATTGCAGCCACTTGTACTTCACTGTACCCATTCAAGTCGACTAATCAGAAGTGATTTTTCTTACAAGAGATGGGCCTTCCTGTCAATCCAGCCCTTGGAAACTAGCATCCTGACTCTTCAGGTTAAGAACATGCACAAGTGGAAATAAAATCTGACCATTCTGTGAGTGACTAATCTCTCCCCAGCCCTTTTGGGTAAATCCCTTTCTTTCTCCTTTAATTTTTGACCAGGAAAAGAAGTACCGCTTCCAAAACCAAGTAGACAAGATGAAGGAGAAGGTCAAAAACGTGGAAGAAAGATCAAAGGAATTTGTGAACAGAGTGGAAGAAAAGAGTCATGATCTAATTCAGAAGTGGGAAGAGAAATCGAGGGAATTCATTGGTAACTTCCTAGAACTGTTTGGGCCTGATGGAGCATGGGTATGTAAATTATTTCACTTCTTCCTGCAATAATGGGTGTTTTCAGTTTATCCTCCTTGTCCTTTATCAGTCCAATATGTGACCTCCACTTGGGGCATCAGCCCAAATGACTTCAAGTCGATGCACTTCTTTATTTAGTTTCTGCTTTTCCTTTCTATATGGCACCCAGGAGTGCCCAAAGCCAATTTTGTTCTCTATTTCTATCTCTTGTTTGAAGCCATTTGGTAGTCACTGAATGTCTATTACTGCAAAGGTTGGTTTCATAGCCCAATCTCCCATTTGGAGGATGTATAGCTTGGGGGCAAGGGTGAAGTGGGTCAGTGGCATCATGGATCTTGTGTTATAAAACAAGGCCAGTGCCTCTTGGATGAACCAGAGGAGGAGGATGCAGAAGAAATGTACTGCCTTGATCACTTTTTATTGTCAGGAACTCCTGTTTCATTGGTTGGAAGAGAGAGAGAAGAGATGAGACTTTGTACTCATCATGCCCTGATTTGCCCCTGTTTTTTCCATGATATATATGTGCTGGGATAAGGCATAAAAGTCTTAGGGGACTGAGGCCATGATCTGAATCTTAAAACTGAGACAGAAGATGCAGACAGGATCTCTTGCCTAAATTCTATATAGAATTCTGAGTGAAAATTACAGACAGAAAAGAAAATTCTGTAAACCACCTTGTACTCCACTGGTATTTCTTTTCTTCCCCCTCCATTTCTATTTTTTTAATTAATTTATTTAATTGGAGGGTAATTACTTTACAATACTGTAGTGGTTTTTGCCATACGTTGACATGAATCAGCCACGGGTGTACATGTGTCCCCCATCCTGAACCCCCCCCACCTCCCTCCCCATCCCATCCCTCAGGGTTGTCCCAGTGCACCGGCTTTGAGTGCCCTGTTTCATGCATCAAACCTGGACTGGCAATCTATTTCACATATGGTAATATACATGTTTCAATGCTATTCTCAAATCATCCCACCCTCGCCTTCTCCCACAGAGTCCAAAAGTCTGTTCTTTATATCTGTGCCTCTTTTGCTGTCTCGCACACAGGGTTATTGTTACCATCTTTCTAAATTCCATATATATGCGTTAGTATACTATATTGGTGTTTTTCTTTCTGGCTTACTTCACTCTATATAATAGGCTCCAGTTTCATCCACTTCATTAGAACTGATTCAATGTGTTCTTTTTAATAGCTGAGTAATATTCCATCATGTATATGTACCACAGCTTTCTCATCCATTCATCTGCCGATGGACATCTAGGTTGCTTCCATGTCCTAGCTATTGTAAATAGTGCTGTCATGAACACTGGGGTACATGTGTTTCTTCCAATTAAAGATCTAAAAAATGGAGTAAAGATCTAAATGTAAGACCAGAAACTATAAAACTCCTAGAGGAAAACATAGGCAAAACACTCTCTGAATAAATCACAGCAGGATCCTTTAAGACCCACCTCCCAGAGTAATGGAAATAAAAGAAAAAATAAACAAATGGGACCTAATTAAACTTAAAAGCTTTTGCACAATGAAGGAAACTATAAGCAATATGAAAAGATAGCCTTCAGAATGGGAGAAAATAATAGCAAATGAAGCAACTGACAATTAATCTCAAAAATATACAAGCAGCTCATGCAGCTCAATACCAGAAAAATAAACGACCCAATCAAAAAATGGGCCAAAGAACTAAACAGACATTTCTCCCAAGAAGACATACAGATGGCTAACAAACACATGAAAAGATGCTCAACATCACTCATTATCAGAGAAATGCAAATCAAAGCCACAATGAGGTACCATCTCATGCCGGTCAGAATGGCTGCTATCAAAAAGTCTACAAACAATAAATGCTGGAGAGGGTGCGGAGAAAAGGGAACCCTCTTACACTGTTGGTGGGAATGCAAACTAGTACAGCCACTATGGAGAACAGTGTGGAGACTCCACTGGTATTTCTATTGTGTGTGTACTTCTGAAGTAAATAACCAGTATTATCAGCAGAGTTAATAAAGACGGTTCTATGGAAGACTTTGTTTTAAAAAACTGATGTATAGTTGATTTACAATGTTGTGTTGATTTCTGTAGTACAGCAAAGTAATTCAGTTATACACACACACACACACGTTTTTTATACTCTTTTTCATTATGGTTTATCTTAGGATAAAGAGTATTGTTCTCTGTGCTATATACAGTAGAACAGGTTTATCCATTTTATGCCTAAAAGCTTACATCAGCTAACCCCAACCTCCCACTCTATCCCTCCCCCAACCCCCTCCCCGCTTGGAAACCACCAATCGGTTCTTTGTGTCTGTGATTCTGTTTGTTTCATGGATAGCTTCATTTGTGTCATATTTTAGATTCCACACATAAGTGATATCATATGGTATTTGTCTTTCTGACTTCACTTAGTATGATAAGTGCTAAGTCCATCCATTTTGCTGAAAATGGCGTTATTTCATTTTTGTTTATGGCTGAGTAGTAGTTTATTGTGTGTGTGTATGTGTGTGTATACACACATATATACCATGCCTTCTTTATCCACTCTTATTTTGATGGACATTTAGGTTGTCGACATGACTTGGCAATTGTGAATATTGCTGCTAGGAACACTGGGGTGCAGCTATCTTTTTGAATTATAGTTTTGTCTGGATATATGCCCAGGAGTGGGATTGCTGGACCATATATGGTAAGTCTTAATTTTCTGAGGAAACTCCAAACTGTTTTCCAAAGTGGCTGCACCAACTTAAATTCCCAGCAACAGTGTAAGAGGGTTCCTTTTTCTCCACACCTCCTTCAGTGTTTGTTATTTGTAGACTTTTTAATGATGGCCATTCTGATTGGTGGGAAGTGGTACCTTATTTTAGTTTTGGTTTTCATTTCTCTAATAATTAGTGACTGCCTCTTGACCATCTGCATGTCCTTTATGGAGAAATATCTATTTAAGTCTTCTTCCCATTTTTCAATTGGGTTTTTTTTTTGTTACTAAGATTGTATTAGCTATTTGCATATTTTGGAAAATAAGCCCTTGTTGGTCTCATCATTTGCAAATATTTTCTCTTATTCTGTAGGTTGCCTTTTCATTTTATGGTTTCCGTTGTTGTGCAAAAGCTAATAAATTTGATTAGGTCTCATTTGTTTATTTCTATTGCCTTGGGAAACTGACCTAGGAAAACATTGGTATGATTTCTGTCAGAATATACTTGGCTCATGCCCTCTTCTAGGGGTTCTAAAGTGTCGTGCCTTATGTTTACATCTATAACCCATTTTGAGTTTATTTTTGTGTATGGTGAGATGTTGCATTTTTGGGAAACTGACCTGGGAAAACATTGGTATGATCTCTTCTAGGAGTTCTAAGGTGTCATGCGTTATGTTTAAGTCTATAACCCATTTTGAGTTTATTTTTGTGTATGGTGAGAGGGTGTGTTTGTTCCAGCTTCATTGGTTTGCAAGCAGTTTTCCAACATTTCAACATTGCTGAAGAGACTGTCTTTTCCACACTGATTTTCAACAAAGGAGGCAAGAATACACTATCGATTGTATGCATGTGGGTTTATTTCTGAGCTTTCCATTGATCCATATGTCTGTTTTTGTGCCAGTATCACTCTGTTTTTATTACTGTAGCTTTGTAGTATCGTCTGGAGTCTGGGAGGGTGCTGCTCGCTGCTTTGTTCTTTTTCTGTAGGGCTGCTTTGTGAATTCTAAGTCTTTTGTGGTTCCACATAAATTTTAAGAGTATTCTATTAAAAATGTCATGGGTAATTTGATAGGGATTACATTAAATCTGTAGATTTTTTTGGTTAGTCTGGTCATTTTAACAATACTAATGCTTCCAATCCGAGAGCATGGGATATCTGAAAGAGAGAGTTTTAAAGTAGCTTTCCCTTTAGGACCAAATGGAATGATTCCATTTGATCTCCCTAATTTTTATTAGCCTAGATATCCTAGTACAACATGAGGAGTCTCTAACAAAAGTGACTTTGGCTGAATTATTTTATTGATGGGTTGTCCCTGCTGCCTCTCTGCTCACTGGAGGTGGTTCATAAGATTATCTAAAAGCAAAACAAGTAAAAGAGCAACACTTGAGAAGTTAGAAGAGATGCTTTGCTAAAAGCCTAGCAGCCTCTAAGTGATTATAGAGGCGGCGGTCATAGGCCCACCTTGTCTTGTTGGCTGAGGCTGAGAGAGGGTGGAGGGCTTACAAGGGTCGACTTGAGCCTTCGACAACTTCTAGAGAGAGCTTGCAGGAGCAGAGGAGCCAAGAGTCCAGTTCCTTTTCATTTTCCCTGGGTTTCAGTTCAGATCAAATTATCTGGGATTCCATGGTCTCTGTAACAAGTTTGAAATTTCTCATTAATCTAGTGTGTACTTTAATAGTTAACATTTTTTATAACTAATTTTCAGGCTGTGAGGAAACAACTAGCAGTTTTTTTTAAAATGAAAAACCAGGTAGGCATTCATTTGTTTATAGGGGTTCAGAAATGTCTGCTTAGATCTTCTGCCCAAATGTTTCAATTTACTTATTTTTAGTTGAGGATAATTGCTTTACAATATTGTATTGGTTTCAGCCACAGGTAAACATATGTCCCCTCCCTCTTGAACCTCCTTCCCACCCCTCTAGGTTGTCAAGAGCACCAGTTTGAGCTCCATGTGTCGTATAACATAGTCTCAGTCACATAACATATTCGCATTACATATGGTAATGTTTATGTTTCTGCGATACTCTCAATTTATCAATTTATCCTACCCTCTCCTTTCTGTCCTGTGTGCATAAGTCTGTTCTCTATGTCTGCATCTCCATTGCTGCCATGCAACTAGGTTCATAAGTACTATCTTTCTAGATTCCATATGTATCTGTTAATACATCACATTTATGTTTCTCTTTCTGAATTACTTCACTCTGTATAATAGGCTTTAGGTTCATCAAGCTCGTTAGAACTGACTCAGAAGTGTTTCTCTGTATGGCTGTGTAATATAGCAATAACATCAACATAGCAAGAAACAAGAGGGTTTTTTATAACTAATTTTATGGACATGTAGCTTATTTACAATGTTAACTTTTTATTATGGTTTATCACACAATATTGAATATAGTACTTTGAAGGGAGGGAGGGAAGAAAGTATAAAAAACCATAGAAACTAAGATAACAGTATTAACAGGAGTTGTAACAGGGGTTACAGGACATGGTGTCATTAATAGACTTGGGTCATATATTTTTAACATGTTGGTTAATATTTGAGTTCTAAAGTTCTTTAAAAATTCTAGGAACAAGTGTCCTAAAATTCTGTAACATCACAAGTTTCTTAGGATCCCACATTTCATTTTATCTTTAGATGTTTATTCAGCAACCATTTTTACAGTTTATGAAAATGGTCTTATGGTAGGAGCTTAGTGTATACCTGCTAGTGGGAAAAATAGACCCATCCATCAAGAGATAACTGTAAAACAGCATGGTAAGTGGTGTGCGAGGTTAGGGAAAAAGTCACGTCCACTAGTTTATCTGCGTACTCGGTATACTTTGCTCTCATGAGTCATCCTCTAAAGCTCTCTGTGTATAAGTCTTGTCTGTTCTATAGGAACTCAGGTTGATCTCTACTTTTTCAAGGACACAACCTAACCTTGTAAAGTGAGGGTAATTTAGGAGAGTAAGAAGGGAAGCGGAAGTGTTTTGGAGTTTCTAGGTGGTATAGTGCTGAGGGCTTTGCTTTCCAATGCAGGGGTCATGGGTTTGATTCCTTGAGGAGAGCTAAGGAAAGTGAGCTAAGGGAGAGCTAAGGAGACTTACTTACTCTGAACTATACTGCTCTAGGAGAGCTAAGGAGTGCTAAGGAGACTTGCTTCCTCTGTTGTATAGTGATCTAAGAAAAGCTAAGGAGACTTGCTTCCTCTGACTTATAGTGTTCAAAGGAGAGCTTGGGAGAACTATGGTGAGCAAAGGAGACTTAGTTACTCTGACCCCTAGTGTTCTAGGGAGAGCTAAGGAGACTTCCTTACTCTGACTTAAAAGATGGGCTAGATAAAGGACAGAAATGGTCTGGACCTAACAGAAGCAGAAGATATTAAGAAGAGGTGGCAAGAATACATGGAAGAACTGTACAAAAAAGATCTTCATGACCCAGATAATCATGATGGTGTTATCACTCACCTAGAGCCAGACATCCTGGAGTGTGAAGTCAGCCTTGTCTAACTCAATGAAACTATGAGCCATGACATGTAGGGCCACCCAACACGGACGGGTCATGGTGGAGAGTTCTGACAAAACATGGTCCACGGGAGAAGGGAAGGGCAAACCACTTCAGTATTCTTGCCCTGAGAACACCATGAACAGTATGAAAAGGCAAAAAGATATGACACTGAAAGATGAACTCCCCAGGTCGGTAGGTGCCCAATATGCTACTGGAGATCACTGGAGAAACGACTCCAGAAAAAATGAAGAGAGAGAGCCAAATCAAAAACAACACCCAGTTGTGGATGTGACTGGTGATAGAAGTAAAATCCTATGCTGTAAAGAGCAATACTGCATAGGAACCTGGAATGTTAGGTCCATGAATCAAGGCAAATTGGAAGTGGTCAAATAGGAGATGGCAAGAGCAAACATAGACATTTTAGGAATCAGTGAACTAAAATGGATGAGAATGGGTGAATTTAATTCAAATGACCATTATATCTATTACTGTGGGAAAGAATCCCTTAGAAGAAACGGAGCCCTCATCATCAACAAAGACTCCGAAATGCAGTACTTGGATGCAACCTCAAAAATGACAGAATGATCTCTGTTCCCAAGGCAACCCATTCAATATCACAGTAATCCAGGTCTATGCCCCGACCACTAATGCTGAAGAAGTTGAAGTTGAACGGTTCTATGAAGACCTACAATACTGTCTAGAACTAACACCAAAAAAAGATATCCTTTTTATCATAGGGGCTGGAATGCTAAAGTAGGAAATCAAGAACTATCTGGAGTAGCAGACAAGTTTGGCCTTAGAATACAAAATGAAGCAGGGCAAAGGCTAACAGAGTTTTGCCAAGAGAACACACTGGTCATAGCAAACACTCTCTTCCAGCAAGACAAGAGATGACTCTACACATGGACATCACAAATGGTCAACACTGAAATCAGATTGATTATATTCTTTGTGGCCGAAGATGGAGAAGCTCTATACAGTCAGCAAAAACAAGACTGGGAGCTGACTGTGGCTCAGATCATGAACTCCTTATTGCCAAATTCAGACTTACATTGAAGAAAGTAGAGAAAACCACTAGACCATTCAGATATGACCTAAATCAAATCCCTTACAATTATACCACAGAAGTGACAAACAGATTCAAGGGATAAGATCTGATAGAGTGCCTGATGAACTATGGACAGAGGTTCATGACATTGTACAGGAGGCAGTGACCAAGACCATCCCCAAGGAAAAGAAATGCAAAAAGGCAGAATGGTTGTCTGAGGAGGCCTTACAAATAGCTGAGAAAAGAAGAGAAGCTAAAGGCAAAGGAGAAAAGGAAAACTACACCCATCTGAATGCAGAGTTCCAAAGAATAGCAAGGAGAGATAAGAAAGCCTTCCTAAGTGATCAGTGCAAAGAAACAGAGGAAAACAATAGAATGAAAAAGACTAGAGATCTCTTCAAGGAAATTAGAGATACAAGGGAACATTTCATGCAAAGATGGGCTCAATAAAGGATGGAAATGGTATGGACCTAAGAGAAGCAGAAGGTATTACGAATAGGTGGCAAGAATACACAGAACTATACAAAAAAGATCTTGAAAGAAAAAAAAAAAGATCTTCAGGACCCAGATAACCACGATGGTGTGATCACTCATCTAGAGCGAGACATCCTGGAGTCTGAAGTCAAGTGGGCCTTAGGAAGCATCACTATGAACAAAGCTAGTGGAGGTGATGTAATTCCAGCTGAACTATTTCAAGCCCTAAAAGATGATGCTGTAAAAGTGCTGCACTCAATATGTCAGCAAATTTGGAAACCTCAGCAGTGGCCACAGGCCTGGAAAAGGTCAGTTTTCATTCCAATCCCAAATAAAGGCAATGCCAAAGAATGCTCAAACTACTGCACAATTGCACTCATATAACATGCTAGCAAAATACTCAAAATTCTCCAAGTGAGGTTTCAACGGTACATAAACTGGTAACTTGCAGATGTTCAAGCTGGATTTAGAAAAGGCAGAGGAACCAGAGATCAAATTGCCAACATCTGCTGGATCATCAAAAAAGCAAGAGAGTTCCAGAAAAACATACACCTCTGCTTTATTGACTACACCAAAGCCTTTGACTGTGTGGATCACAGCAAACTGTGGAAAATTCCTCAAGAGATGGTAATACCAGACCACCTGACCTGCCTCCTGAGAAATCTGTATGCAGGTCAAGAAGCAACAGTTGAAACCAGACATGGAACAATGGACTGGTTCCAAATTGGGAAAGGAGTACGTCAAGGCTGTATATTATCACCTTGCTTATTTAACTTATATGCAGAGTACATCATGCAAAATGCTGGGCTGGATGAAGCACAAGCTGGAATCAAGATTGCTGGGAGAAATATCAATAATCAGATACGCACATGACACCACCCTTATGGCAGAAAGTGAAGAGGAACTAAAGAGCCTCTTGGTGAAAGTGAAAGAGGAGAGTGAAAAAGCTGGCTTAAAAAACTCAACATTCAAAAAACAAAGATCGTGGCATCCAGTCCCATCACTTCATGGCAAATAGATGGGGAAACAATGGAAACAGTGACAGACTTTATTTTATTGGGCTCCAAAATCACTGCAGATGGTGACTGCAGCCATGAAATTAAAAGCCACTTGCTCCTTGGAAGAAAAGCTATGACCAACCTAGACAGCATATTAAAAAGCAGAGACATTACTTTGGCGCCAAACGTCTGTCTAGTCAAAGCTATGGTTTTTCCAGTAGTCACGTATGGATGTGAGAGTTGGACCATAAAGCTGAGTGCCGAAGAATTGATGCTTTTGAACTGTGGTGTTGGAGAAGACTCTTAAGAATCCCTTGGACTACAAGGAGATCAAACCAGTCAATCCTAAAGGAAATCAGGCACTAATATTCATTGGAAGGACTGATGCTGAAGCTAAAACTCTAATACTTTGGCCACCTGATGCAAAGAACTGACTCCTTGGAAAAGACCCTGATGTTGGGAAAGATTGAAGGCAGGAGGAAGAGGGGATGACAGAGGTTGAGATGGCTGGATGGCATCACCGACTCAATGGACATGACTTGGTTATGGACAGGGAAGCCTGGCATGCTGTAGTCCGTGGGTTCACAAAGAGTCGGACATGACTGAGCAACTGAACTGAACTGAAGGAGAGCTAGGGAGACTTCCTTATCGTGACCTATACTGTTCTAAGAGCTAAGGAGAGGTTAAGGGACCAGATCTAGGCAAGTTGGTTTCCAGTACTTTTTATTTCACCTCCAATCTCCAATTCAGTTGTACCCTCCAATAAATTAACTAATAGTTTATTTTCTTAACAACACTTTATTTGTAGTTTTTCAGGAACCTCCATGTTTTTCTCCATAGAGTCTGTGACAATTGACATTCTTACCAACAGTACTCTTTGTACATTTTTTCATGGTGGCCATTCTCACCACTTGGGCATGATATCTCATTGTGATTTTGATTTGCATTTCTTTTCCTGTGATGTAACATTCTTTGCAGAATCAAAAATGAAAGTTTAAATCATAAGTAGGAGCTGCCAGCTTCAAAATCAGGAACTAGAAACATCTGTACACACTGCAGATAACCAATACACCCTACCATATTTGATTTAATAGCCTGTATAAGAAATGAAGCCCAATCAAATCCTTAACATTTTTTAAGTAACAGATGAAACCACAACTACTGTGGAAAATTTTGTAATGGAAAGATTTTAGAAATATAGGATAGCATTCAACTCATTTTATTGTACCTTTTGGAATATAAGAGTGGCAAAGTTATAAACATTTGGAAGCTCCATCAGAGTGCAAAAACGAATTTCAACTTCCCTGATTTCCAAGGCAAGTCAACTCTGTATTCTTTGAAAGATCTAAGGAAAATACTTGGCCTAAAATTAATATCTCACATCCCCAAATTTCTTGGAATTTATATATTGGGATGCTGATGGTTGGCGATATTAGCTCTCTCAAAATATATTTAGCTCAACAAAGTAGATTTCAGTCCACTTCTTTGGTAAAACAAACCTTTTCATCATAAATACTAAACAGCCAGAATTTGGATTAAATTGAACCCCATGTTATGATGGCAACTGAGAAAATTTTCCTACCATAGAGTAACCCAAATTGCAATGATTTTGAGAGTGAAATACATCCCAAACTGTATCATAGTCTCCTAACAAAACAGCTTAATCCTCAAACCATACATAGTGTGTTGTCAGGAAATGGTTCTTGAAGCAAGGCATCATTGGTCAGCCTTCTGATCCTCCATGCTGGGAAAACCCTCCATAATATTTTGTAACAGACAAAATGTTTCTTTTCAACACCATCAGAGCAATACTTTACCCCATAATAGCTAAAAAAAAATCCATCATAAGTATGTGCATACACATATATACACACATATACATTTATTTATACACACCTCATTTTGTTTATCCATTTATCCATCAATGGAGATTAAGATTGTTTCCGCTTTATGGCTGTGAACATTAGCTATACAAATATCTGTTTCAGTCTCTAAAGTCTTTTGAGTGTACACCCAGGGGTAGAATTGCTGAAGCATATGATGATAATTCTTCTTAATTATTTTGAGGAACTGCCATACTGTTTTCCACGGTGGCTGCACCATTTCACATTCCCTCCACAATGTACAAAGGTTCTGATTTCTCCACATCTTCTTCAGAACTTGTTGTTTTCTGTTTGTTTCTTATAATAGCCATTCTAATGGCATTGCTAACTATTAAGACTTTTGATTTTGAGAAATATAAAATTCAGTTTGTGGATCTGAATTAGATTTCCCACTCATCTTCTAGACAGTTTGAAAACTTTGTCTGCCAACAAATACTCAAGTAAAACACAAGTAAACATGAAAAGCTTCTAACCATGAAAGTTACGGAGAGCTAGTCACGAGCAGGGCTTCAGTTCATAGCCAGAGAGCTGTGGGCAAGTTCACTTACCTCTCAGCCACTTCCTTGGGTTGTTGGGAGGATTAAATTGTCACATACTTTAAAACCCTTTTTAACAGTGCCTGGCACCAGGGATGTGCCAGGCACTGTTTCAGGGCGAGTTGTTGTTTGTTGATTGGAACTCATGATTCGAACTCTTCTTAAGTTCCATCTTGATTACCAGAGGTCCAAACCATATGCAACTAGAAAATTTTTATTTTTTGGTGGATTTGCCAGAATATATCTGAAACCCTGAAACCTATAAAGGCACTTGTCAAGTCATTTACTGCCTCTCCAGATATTAAGAACTTCTTAAAAGGGAAAACATTGTAGGAGAGGAAACAGAAAATTACTGTCATGTTATCAGGACTAGAAATGGGATTATTTTGGGGGGAGAAAACGTTATAAATGAAAACCTCTTAATACAGCAAAAAACTGAATATAAATACCATTTCTCTTTGAAAATGCTATGCCATGGTCTTCATTATTTGTTATAGTTCTAAAGTGCTTTTCTTCCCAGGAAGCTTATTACAAACTGTCTCCTGACCAGATTCAATTCAGCTCCTTTGCAAGGGGAACCACCCTTCAAAATGCACCAGAAACAACAGATCAGAGAGTTTGCAAATCAAGACCCAGAGTTGTTTTGCATGGATATTGCATTGTCTGAAGTGTAACCCCACAGTTTATCATTAAGGATTCAAATCATTTCATCCCCTTAGGCAGAATATTCAGCTATGAGCTAGAGTCAACTATAGTAGACAAGTTGTAGATTCTTTGAAAGTGGGCTTCTAATGGAAATGCTGACAATCCATTAACCGCAGGAGGGCTAATGGCTGCCTCTAAAAATATACCTAAAGATTACAGTAATAAAAACACATATTTTAAAGTGCCTGCTCGAATTTCAAGGATTTTTTTTTATGTCGCTCTTAATAATAGGCCACCCTATCCTTTTGGCATTTGATTTTGTCTCATAAATGGGCTTAATCTAAGTTAATGCTGTTGTACTACAGCATTTTTTTTTTCTGTCTGATTTTGAGGGGTTTGGATGTCATTTGACAGAATTATCAATGTCTTTAATGGAAGGTGAATAATTGGTGTATTTGTAGCATTATGGAATTTTAAATCTGGAAAGGATCTCCGTGGTCAGCAAAGCATCTCTGTTGTGTCTGCTGGAGGAGATCTGAGCTCCTAAAAAGTTTATGGGCTAGAACTTAAAAAGGGAAAATAACTGCTGGGGAATTGTTCTGCCTGAGGTCTTTCTCGCGAGACCCACTCTGGTCTTAGCCCAGGAAGATTGCAGAAGAGTCTAAAGGGCTTGATTACTGAGAATCTCATCATGACAGAGATGTGGGGGGAGGCCAGCGCTGTGATCTTGGCAGACCAAGTTCCTGCCTGCAGACCCCAAGCACTAGCCCCAGCCAGGCACCATGCTTCATCTGCAGGGTCAAGTCATTGGTGCCGCCTGACCTGGGAACTCAGTGGGGCCCAAGTCAGTCCAATGTGGGTCCTCAAACAAAAACTCTGGGCCCTGAAGCCTGGTCTGTCCCCAGTCATGATGAGGAGCTGAGTTATAGCCCCCAGTCATTGCTGGGTGAAGCTACAAGCCCCACCCAACCGGAAAGCCTGGCCAGAACACCTGGGAAGCTGCCTGGTCCAGCAGTACTTGAGCAGAGCCCAGCAGACAGCTGACGGACTGCACAGCAGAGCCAGCGGCACTGCTGAGCCAGGGAACTGAGGGTGCAGATCAGCTTGAATAAGGACCACAAAAACAAAGGCCTCTCCAGCCTTCAGGTTGATTCTCCCACCATGCCTGAGAAGGGAAGCCAATTCACAGCCCCACTTATTGCTGAATACAGTGTGCAGCCCACCCGACCATGGAACTGAAGCACACGGGAAGCTGCCTAGCCCATCCAACAGCACTTGAACAGAAAGCAAAACTGGTGGGCCTGTCTGGCCAGGTCTCCAAAAACAAGCTGTACAAGCCCTGGGGCCTATTCTGCTGCCCTACCAAGAAAGAGAAGCTAATTCATAGCCCCACCAACTGCTGAGTGTAGTACCAGTCCTGAGCATCTAGTAATCCTGACCAGGAAATCCAGGAAACTGTGGAGCCCAACCTACAGCCTCACTTGGGGAGGAGGTAAAAGATCTGTGCACTGAAAACTACAAGACACTGATGAAAGGAATCCAAGAAGACACCAATAAATGGAAAGATAACTCACGTTAATAGACTGAAAGAACTGTTAAAATGCCTGTACTACTGAAAGCCGTCTATAGATTCAATGCAATTCCTATCAAGATTCCAATGGCATTTTTTCACAGAAATTTTAAAAAAGTCCTAAAATGTATATGAAACCACAAAAGACACCACCCAGACAGCTGAAGCAATCTTGAGAAAGAAAAATTGGGAGAGCATCATACTTTTCGCTTTCAAGCTGTACTGTAAAGCTATATTAATCAAAATAGTATGGTAGTGGCATAGAAACAGACACATAGGCCAACAAAACAGAGTTGAGAGCCCAGAAGTAAACCCATGCAAGGGAGCCAAAAATACTTAATAGAGAAAAGACAATTATCTTCAATAAACGGTGCTAGAAAATTGGATTGTCACAGGTAAAAGAATGAAAGTAGACCTCTATCTTACAGCTCCACAAAAATTAACTTGAAATAGATTAAAGATTTTAGTGTAAGATCATAATCCATAAAATTCCCAGTAGAAAATATCAGAGAAAAAGCCCTTGACATGAGTCTTAGCAATGATTTTTTGGTTGGACACCTAAAGCACAAGCAACAAAATAAATGAGACTGCATCAAACTAAAACGCTTCTGCATGGCCAAAGAAACCATCTACAAGTTTAAAAGCCTACAGAAAGGGAAAAGAGTTTGCAAACCATATATCCGATAAGGTGTTAACATCTAAAAGATATAAAGAACTCATACAACCGAGTAGCGAAAAACCAAGTAATCCAGTTTAAAAATGGGCAAAGGACCTGAATAGACATTTTTCCAAAAAAAGATATACAAATGGTCAACAAGTACATGAAGACATGTTCAACATCACTAAATCAACAGGGAAATGCACGTTGAAATCACAATGAGATATTACCTCATGCCTGTCAGAGTTGTTGTTCAGTCCCTAAGTTGTGTCCGACTCTTTGCAACCCCCTGGACTGCAGCACACCAGGCTTCCTTGTCCTTCAGCGTCTCCCAGAGTTTGCTCAAGCTCATGTCCATTGAGTCAGTGATGCTGGTGGTTGGCATTAAAAAGACAAAAGGTAATGAATGCTCTGAAGTATGTAGAGAAAAGGGATCCCTTGTGCACTGTTGGTGGGACCGTCAACTGGTACAGCCACTATGGAAACATTATGAAGGTTTCTCAAAAAATTCAAAATATGATCTAGAAATTCCACTTGTGGGAATACAGTTGACCCTTGAACAACATGGGTTTGAACCGCGTGGGTCCACTTACACTTGGATTTCTTTTTCAGTATTAAATACTAAAGGACTACATGATCCACAGTTGGTTGAATCCACAAATGTAGAACCACAAATACAGAGGGCCAACTATGTTATACATGGATTTTTTTTTTTACTTCACAGAGGGTCAGCACCCCTAAGCCCTCATACTGTTCAAGAGTCAGCTGTTTTATCTGAAGGAAATGACAGGTTCATAGCAACAATATTTACAATAGCCAAGACATGGAAACAGCCTCAGTGTCCATTGATGGATGGATGGATGAAGTTGTGGTGTGTGTCTGTATATAGTATAATGGATTATTACTCATCTATAGAAAAGAAATCCTGCCATTTGTGATAACATGGATGGACCTTGAAGGCATTACACCAAGTGAAATAAGTCAGAGAATGACAAATACTGTATGATCTCATTGATTTGTGTTTACCAGAGGTAGGGAGTATGGGGAGGGGAATTTGCAGAAAAGGGGTCAAAAGGTACAAAGTTCCAATTATGAGGTAAGTAAGTACTGGGGATATAATGTATAATGATCACTATAGTTAACAGTGCTGTGTGCTGTATATGCAGGTTTTGAGAGTATATCCTAAGAGTTCATCACATGGAAAAAAAATTTGTATCCATGAGATGATGGATGTTAACTAACCTTAATATAGCAATCACTTCATAATTTAAGTGAAATTATTATGTTGTATACCTCAAATGTATATAGTGCAGTATGTCAATTAAATTTCAAAACTGGAAAAAGTTTTAAAAGGTTGGGAAGGTGAAAAATATTTTTAGCAATCTGGTATAGAAAAAAAGGTTTCTCACATCAGTCACTTTGCATTTGTTTATTAGTAATGCCAAACATTTTTTATAGCTCATTTATAAGTCTTTTGTGAATTACCTATATGTGCCAAATGCTCATTATTTTCTTTTGGGTTTGTAAACTCTGTTATATACTAAGCTGCTTAGTTTGTATTTAAATGTTGCAAAAGTTTTTCCCTTTTCTTCATTTGCCTTTTAGCCTTTTACCTTATTTCATAGTGATAGTGTGGGTTTTTTTTTTTTTGAGGTATCAGTTCAGTTTAGTTCAGTCACTCAATCGTGTCCGACTCTTTGAGAACCCATGGACTGCAGCATGCCAGGCCTCCATGTCCATCACCAACTCCCAGAGTTCACCCAAACTGATGACCATTGAGTCAGTGATGTCATCCAACCATCTCATCCTCTGTCGTCCCCTTTTCCTTCCACCTTCAATCTTTCCCAGCATCAAGGTCTTTTCCAATGAGTCAGCTCTTCACATCAGGTGGCCACAGTATTGGAGTTTCAGCTTCAGCATCAGTCCTTCCAATGAATATTCAGGACTGATTTCCTTTAGGATGGACTAGTTGGATCTCCTTGCTGTCCAAGGGACTCTCAAGAGTCTTCTCCAACACCACAGTTCAAAAGCATCAATTCTTCAGCGCTCAGCTTTTTTTACAGTCCAACTCTCACATCCATACATGGCCACTGGAAAAAACCATAGCCTTGACGAGACAGACCTTTGTTGATAATGTCTCTGCTTTTTAATATGCTGTCTAGGTTGGTCATAACTTTCCTTCCAAGGAGTAAGCATCTTTTAATTTCATGGCTGCAATCATCATTTGCAGTGATTTTGGAGCCCAGAAAAATAAAGTCAGCCACTGTTTCCACTTTTACCCCAACTATTTGCCATGAAGTGATGGGACCGGATGCCATGATCTTTGTTTTCTGAATGTTGAGCTTTAAGCCAACCTTTCACTCTCTTCTTTCACTTTCATCAAGAGGCTCTTTAGTTCTTCGCTTTCTGCCATAAGGGTGGTGTCATCTGCATATCTGAGGTTATTGATATTTCCCCTGGCAATCTCGATTCCAGCTTGTGCTTCCTCCAGCCCAGCATTTCTCATGATGTACTCTGCATATAAGTTAAATAAGCAGGATGACAATATACAGCCTTGATGTACTCCTTTTCCTATTTGGAACTAGTCTGTTGTTCCATGTCCAGTTCTAGCTGTTGCTTCCTGACCTGCATACAGATTTCTCAGGAGGCAGGTCAGGTGGTCTGTTATTCTCATCTCTTTCAGAATTTTCCACAGTTTGTTGTGATCCACACAGTCAAAGGCTTTGGCATAGTCAATAAAGCAGAAATAGATGTATAGAAGTTTTCAATTTTTATATAGCCAAACACTAATCTTTTTTTAATGGTTTCTTTCTTTGCTTTTATGCTCCCACACCCAAAGGTATTTCTACATCATGAATCTTACCATACCCCTCTACTGATTACAATCTTCCAGGGGCTCTTCCAGAGAAATCCATCCTCCTCCTGGTGCTCTAGCTTCAACTACTGTACCCTATAGGCACTGGGAGGTCCAGTCAAGCCAAGAAGTTATGCTTAGCACTGCCTACTTAGCACCCTCTGCTTGTAAAGCCAGTCCCACAGGATCAACGCCCCTTTCCACCCCTTCTTCCCCATGTCACCAAAGCCCCTGTTTGAATATGACCACCAAATTACCCTTTTCTTCCCTTCTTGTAACAGCACCAGGTCCCCAAGGTCTCAGTAGTAGTTCATAAAATGAAACACTCAAATGAAGCAAAGTCTAAGAGGGCTAACAGGAGAATTGGCTCTCAGAGCCTGTTTAGAGCAGAGGATTGGAGCAAGCAGCTGGGGGCTGAGGCTCTACAAGGAGCAGTGATGGCAAACTAGAGCACAGAGCCCAGGCAGCCTGGGGAGGATGTTCAGGCATGGGGAACAGAGTGCTTGAGGGCTGCGGCAGGAGGGCAGATGGGCAGGGGCTCGGTGCCAGGACTAGGTTCTCCGGAGGCTAGCAGACAGTGTTGCAGAAGAGCTTGGCGCTGAAAGCACTAGGCAGCAGTCACCGGAGGTCCCAAACTGGGAAAGCCATCTTATTCCCCCGACCTCCTCCAGCCCCATGGTTTCCTACACCAGCCAGTGGCATCAGCTTTGTTTCACGGGCCAGAAACTAGTCACTTGATTCTGCTTCCTCCCACACCGCACATCCCATCTGTCATGAGTCCTGTTGGCTCCACTTTCAAAACGGAGCCAGACCATATACGCGGCTTCCCTGGTGGCTCAGTCGGTAAAGAATCTGCCTGAAATGCAGAAGACCACCTGCTAATGCAGGAGACTGGGTTCGATCCCTGGGTCAGGAAGATCCCCTGGAGAAGGCAATGGCAACCCACTAAAGTATTCTTGCTGGGAAATCCCATGGACAGAGGAGTTTGGCAGGCTACAGTCCATAGGGTTGCAAAGAATCAGACACAAGCGAGCAACTAAGCCACCACCAAATACTGCATGATTCCATTTAGATGACATTCTGCAAAAGGCAAAACTCTAGGGACAGAAAACATTTCTGCGACCCAAGGATGGAGAGCGGGGGGTGACTGCAAATGATCTCAGTAACTCGATGGTAGTGGTAGTCACAAAACTGAAGGCATTTATCAAAACTCTCAGAACTGTACATTAAGAAGCTTAACTGGAAATTATTAGGTAAACCTTAATAAAACAACAGGAAAAAAACATACCATAATTCTAGCCATTTCTCACCATGCTCACGGCCGTCATCCCAGCCCAGGGCGCCATCGTCCTCTTGGGTTCTTACTGAGGGCTCTTCGCTGTTCCCTGCTCCTGCCTTCGCTTCACTATCATCTGTTCCCAGCACAGCAGCCACAGGGGTCCCCTTTAAACCACAAGTCCGTGTTTTTCTTTTGCTCAGAACTCCAGAGCTAAAGGAACTCTCTAGAGCTTTCTCTACTCCTCAAAGGCCAAGTTTACAGTGGGCCACCAAGACCCACAGGCCACAGCCCTCTGTTACTCTGTAGAGCTCCTCCTAGCCGTGCGCATGCCCCTACTCACCGCCTGGCTTGTCTCACGACATGCACCATGTGCTCCCTTCTCGGGGTCTGTCTGGAACGTGCTTCTCCCTGATTTCCATTCCCCTGGTCCCCTCCCCATCACCTCTTTCAGGCCTCTGCTCGACTCGCAGTTGCCGCCCATCCACCTCCCCGGGCCCCACCCCAATCTGCTAACTGCTCTTGCTTTGTCTCCCAGACCATAGTTTCGTCTGACATATTCATATTGTGTTTACTGTGCGATGAGGAGAGGAGTTTTTGCTGTGTTTCCCGCGGCCCTTCCACTGGGCACATCACAGACAGCAGTCAGATTGGGAAGGGAGAACAGGCGGTGAGATGAGGTGACCTCCAAGAACCAGCCGTGATAGCAATCGGATGCGGCAGCGTGCTCCTGCCCCAGAGCCTCACTCAGCACTGCCCGCCCCCGCCCCGGCCCCGAGACAGTCTGGGGCCACAGGCTGCCACACTAGCCTGTGTGTGTGTGTGTGTGTGCGTGCGTGCTCCCGCCCTCATGCCATCTTTGTTTCCCTGCCCTGCACATGGCTCTTTTAACACATGCCTCTCTCCCTTCTCTCTCTAGAAGCAGATGTTCCAGGAGAGGAGCAACCGGATGCTGCACGCCTTGTCCCCGAAGCAGAGCCCTGTGAGCAGCCCCACCAGGAGCCGGTCTCCTTCCCGCTCCCCGTCGCCCACCTTTTTGTGGCTCCCGCACAAACCCTCACCCCCCTTCTCACCTAAAGCTGCCTCAGCCTCCATGAGCAGCATGAGTGAGGGGGATGAGGATGAGAAGTAAAGGCTGCTGGCTAACAACCAGAGCCCCCACCACGTGGGGTGGGGGGGCAGGGCGGGGACACAGAGGACACCCTGTGGGGGAGGGCAACAGTCGCTGGCGCTGCAGCTCAGCCCAGGACACAGCTCCCCTCAGGACCAGCTCCCCACTCAGTCTCCACTCTGTCCCAAACCCAGGCTCTGCATGGAGGTTTCCAGGCGGGCAACCTACACAGACCTTCTTAGCATCATCTAGAACCACCCTACTTTAACCTTGCTAAAGAAAGAGGCAGAGCACCCCTGGGAGACTCACACTGAGTGGGGTGTCTTCTGCTTTGGCCCTTACTCCCACCCCCACCAGGTACGCCACCCATGGAAGCGGCAGCACCTGAAGTCTGCTTCTTTCAGCTCCTAAGGGCCATGCACGTTGCCTCCCACCGCCCAAGCGCTGCCAGAATAAAGTTATTTCCAGTAGAGGTGGCACAGTGCTTCTGAAATAGTCGAGCTACAGACAAACGCCAGCCTTCTCAGTTTAGCCAGAGACCAGAGGTTGCAACGCATCAGTCCTTTGCAGTCTAGACCAAGCCTTGCTTTAGGCCAGATATATCCCAGGTCACCTAGTGTGAACCGCAACTTCTCATGCCAAGGACAGTTCTTTCCAGGAGAATGCTGCCTAAGGCCTAGTGTCTTCTCCTGGCTGTACTCTTTCATCATTGGTTTGATTTCCTTGTTTTCTAGAAATTACCTTAGTCTGTGGGAAATGCAAGAGAACATCCTATAGACATATACATACAAGGAGCCGCTCTGCTTTGGCTCCGAGTTTAGCAGATGGTTGCTGTTTCCTGAAGCTTCTCCTTCAAGGATGCTGTCATGGAATGGCTTTTCCCATTTCTGACCAGTGAACAGTTCTGCAGACCTCAAGCAGCAGTTTGATGTCCCAAGCCACAAAGTATACCAATAGGGGGTGCTACTTGCACATATCTGTTCTATGTATGCTCCCAAGACGCCATCCAGGGTGTGTACCATATGCAACAAGTCAGTGGTGGCGGCATTTTATACTGTCCCCCTCTCCAGCTCCCACCCTAATAGCCCACTGAAATCCTCAGTCTTCAGAACTGCCTGGTTCCCTTGGGACTTGGGCACCTTGTCAAAAGCTCATCCTGCATTCCTGCAAAAATGTCGTCCCAGCCAAGAAATCGGCGAGTGGTGCTCATGGCCTCCCATCATCATTGCAGGTGGAGGCAGGCTCTGAGAGTTTCACTGAGCACGGTGGGAGCCTCAGCCTCTGAACGGGCCAGGCAGTCCCGTAATTACTCCCAGCCTTAGGCTTCAAGTGGGTTGAAGACGGTAAGCTTTCCCACTGAGGTGTCTGTTGCTATCTGCTAAACACGGGTAGACGTGAGCAGGTAGAGGCGAGGGGTGGGAGCACACGCCTGAGTAGAGGTAGCATCGTCTGGCTGTGCCATTGGAGTCAGGGGCCCAGAACAGTGACATGGGCAGAGCCCAGCATCCCTCGGGACAGAAACACTCCTTTTCAGAGGCCTTGTGAACCAGCCTTCTGGGAGACACATGGGGCAACCAAGGAAGGAAGGTGGCATGTCTTTCCCCTCGCATTGGGGCTGAACTACCTCCCTGCCCACCTGGAGATAGTAGGGTTTGTTGGGAAGCAGAACCATGAGGCTCAGCTGGCTTGGGCACTCCCCTGTTCCTGGCAGTTTTTCCAGAACTCTGTCGAGCATTCATGTGGGACAGAGAGCCAGTGGGAAGATGGCACGTGAGGAAATTTCTTGCTGCCATCAAGGCCCAGAGCATTGCCCCGTGCTTCCACCGTGCTGTGTGGTCTCTCTCCCACCGTGTTCCCCGGGCACACTGGCGCGTATGCCCCCATCTCCAAGCACTGACAGGAGGCAGCAGCCAGCTGCACAAGGCAGTGGGAACGAGGGAAGAGAAAAGGAGAACGAGGTGCCTAGAGGGAGGAGAAGAGCTTCAAGAAAATCTGCATGCTTGACTCATGTGAGGGCCTCCCTCTGCAGGAGAAAACTCTCTTGGGAATGCCTTTTCTGGTTCTAGGCTCTGGCCCAGAGCAGATAAACCCATGTTTACTTGATTCCTGCTCCGGAGCAAACAGCTTGGCATTGACGTACCAGGCGGCCTCTAACTTTGCAGGCCTTACATACCACACTGACATGTGCCACCGTTATGACTCACATTCAGTGCCAGGGACAGGCCATCACAACCCACAAGCAGGTTCTAAGTCTCACCCCAGGCTCCACTTCTGACCATTAACAATACCTCCCCTCCCAAGGCTGCAAGATTAATGAGAAGGAATGGAGGAGTCTGCAACCCAATCTTTGATGCATCCTGGCCACCAGCTTCTCCCTGGCCCTCCTCCCCTGCCTGGGAGGAGATGCGGTGGCTGGCTGTCCACAGTCATGGCCCCAAGGGAGTTAAGGCTGGAATGAGAGTGATACCAAGTGTTACTCAAGCTCAGAGAGGTAAGCAGAAATGCCAGAAAGCGAGGAAATATTCTTTTGCCCTAGACAGGGAAGGAAGCTTCAGACTGAGGGCTGAAGGACAGCAATTTAGGTTGTGGAAGAAGGCAAGATACGTGAAGAAGGGCAAGCGTGGGAGCGCAGTGCCTGTCCGCTCCCTTACAGGGGTCGCTCACTCCCTAACAGGTGAAGAAGGCAGGCCTCCTTTCACTGACAGCCAAGGTTAGTGGGTACCCATGCAGGTTGTGGGTTCCGCCTGCCCAGCTTTCCCATTTCCGCCCTTCTCCATCAGCTGTCTCATCTTCCTCCTGGGGACCCCAAAATCCAATGTTCACCAGCTAAAAACCCAGGGCAATTGTAATGTCAGAGTCACACTGAATGGCCCGTTTCTGGCAAGCCAGCTCCCACGGGCCAGGCCTTGGCAAAGGCAAAGGAAACCAACCTTAAGACGAGTGCTCCCGAGACCCAAGTCTGCCTTCTGACCTGCTCTGCAGGGAAGACACAGAGCTGCAGGACGGCCTGAGTTTGGAGTTACTGACCATCCTTGGCGGGAGGGATGGGAAGAGCGTGGATTCCTCCTCTCCATCTTGGGACTTATCAGCCAGGCGCGTCCCGGGGAGAGAGATGCAAGATGGCGATATAGACTCAGCTGAATCTGATGAGCCTGAAGGGAACAGAGATGTCCCTGTTCCCCAGGCATCCAGTCAGCACTAGTCTTGGCCATCAGATTTTTCTTCTTTTAACAAAAGAGCTCATGAGGCATTCTGCAACTTCTACTTCTCTCTAGACTTGAGTTTTTTTTCTGTGTGTCACTGCGATGTGTCCCGGGACAAAGCCATAAGAAAAGCATACATACTTCAGACTATGCTGTACATATAAGACAAGACGACGACAACTCGTCTGGGTTAAAGCACGACCTTACGCCCAAGCGTTTGCTCTGGTGCTGAATCATGCGAACTTCCGGAATCAGGCCCCGCCCCCTGCCACCCCTGCACCTCCCTCTCTGCGCTCCAAACCCACTCTTGCTCAACAGGACATGGCATTCTCAACTTGTTTATAAATAAAGGGATGCAGAATTGCACTTTTCACCTATTGTGTTTCTTAAAAGCGTGCTGCTGTGTGTTCCTACTTACGAGCTCTGGTGCAACATGGAAAAGCAGAGGCGTAGCCACGGTCCTGCCTCCACCCAGCTGGGCCCAGCCCTGAATGATGGGTCTGTTGTCGGGCAGCACGGGCCAAGCCTGGAGCTGCCAGCCGGCTCATGCCTGACAAGGGAACAACCTAAAGGTCCATTAACAGATGAGTCGATAAAGAAGCTGTGGCATATATACACAGTGGAATAGTACTCAGCCATAAAAAGAACAAAATATTGCCATTTGCAGCAACATGGATGCAACTAGACTGTCATATGAAGTAAATAAGAAAGACAAATACCATGTGCTATCACTTGTATAGGGAATCTAAAATATGGCACCAATAAACCTATCCATGAAACAAACAGACTCATGGACATAGAGAACAGGCTTGCAGTTGCCAAAGAGCGGGGGGTATGGGAGGGATGGATTGGGATTTGGGGGCTAGTAGATGGATAAACAAGGTCCTACTGTACAGCACAGGGAACTATATCCAATCTCCTGGGATAAACCTTAATGGAAAAGAATAAAAAAAAAAGTATGTGTTTAACTGTGTCACTTTGTTGTACAGCAGAGATTAGTACAATTGAACCAATAATTCAATAAGAAAATAGCTGGTTAGGATCACTTACCTGGAGGGGAGGTCATGCCAGGGGCACAGCCAGGACCCTGAGTTGTAGGCTCCACTGCCAACTTGCTTTCTGACCTCTGTCAAAGCCCTTCACTTTTCTGACCTCAGTGTCTGCTTTTGTAAAATGAGGGCATTAGAGGAAATGGTTTCTGAGGTCTCCTTTGCCCGTAGAAGTCTCTGAATTCAGGAGGCAAGCTCCATGGTCCCCAAACTTCTCCAGCTATGAGGCTGTCACTGAGGCACCATGGCAAAGGGCTCACCCCTCGCTAGGAGACTGGGGAGCTGGCCTGGGGCCTCCACACCCAACTGCACAGGGGGCCACTTTCACACTGCAGCCTCTGTAGGTTCTTGGGTTCTACCCACCATCCTTACCTTGCCACCTACAGCTTTCCACCTGGGCCTGAACACTGGAGTGTGGCCATTTTGGCCACTTATCCATCTTTGGGGCATAGCTGCTTTCATGGGCTGCTAGCAGAGAGATGGGAGTAGTACTAAATCAGGATTCGAAAGGTCAGCAAATTAAGGCAGACTGTCGCTCTCAGCATTGTGGTGGTGCCCTCCTCTAGTGGAATCCAGGAGCTTCTATTACATTCAGTGGGCTTCCCTGATGGTTCAGTGGTAAAGAATCCACCTACCAATGCAGGAGATGCAGGTTCAATCCCTGGGTCAGGAAGATCCCCTGGAGATGGAAATGGCACCCCACTCCAGGATTCTTGCCTGGAGAATCCCATGGACAGAGAAGCCTGGTGGGCTTCAGTCCATGGGGTCACAAAAGAGACACTACTGAGTGACTAAACAACAATTAACTCCATTGGGATGGTCTAGCTCTTTGAAACAACAGTTCTAACATTAGCCTAGACTCTAGAAGAAATAGAACCAGGCCTGCAGGCAGCATAGAAATTCATTTAAAGACAGAATACCTATCCTTCACACAGTACCTGGCTTTTCCCACACAGATCAAACGTGTCCTTGACAGGCTGGATTTAGAGTAACTCGACTCTGACATTGCTGTCCCTCTCTGCCCCACACACATGGAACCACCAAAGACCTTTTTCTTTTTGTCCTTTGGACAAAGTGCTGAGGAAGCTGATCTTCAGTTCTTAGTCCTCAGCCAGTCCTTATCCTCCAGTGTCTGGCTATCCTCCCAGTCTGGCCCCCAGCCCTCCAGGACCTCACCTCCCACCCTCCTGACACACCTGCCTCTTCCCTTCCTTTCTTCCCTCCCACCCACAGATACACACATCTTTTTCCAACTAGCTGATTTTATTGTATTCAACATCCATATACCATGACAGTCTCAGATGTGTTCCTTCATCTTTGACCATTTCCTCATTGCTGCTTCCAAAGACGGCTCGTTCTAGTGCTCTGGCCCAGGCTCTGAAATTAACTGTCTGCACAGGAAGTTACTTTGAATGGTTGGATTTTCCATTGCTTCTTATTCCTGCTCAGCGTGTCCTTATATGATATTTCAGTTTGTGGTAACAGATGAATGTCGTAGGCCTTACGCTTCTGTTAGATATTCTTGGATAAGAGGGGGGATGATTGAGATTTTTTTCTTGACTTCTTTGAGGGGTCCTTTTTACTCTCATGTTTTCCTGCACCTGAAAAGGCATCAGGCTGAGTCAGCAGGACTTCGGTTTGGGAGAGGAGGATGGGAATGTTATAGGAAAGGGGGCCTCAAGGGTAGAGACGGGACTTGAGGCAGGCATTTGTGCTTGGCAAGGGTAGGATAGGAGTCTTGGGGAGATCTACAGGGAGGAGAGGAACATGGGTAGGGTCATCTGACCTTGGTACTTTCTCTGGTCTTTGACTGATGAGAAGTCCCTTGTTCTGTCATCTTCTTGATTCTTGGAGCTAGCTGTTCTATGTTTGTGTTTTCTCCATTTATGTTACCCTCCTCTGGTATACAGATCTCATCAGCCATAGTTAAGCCTCTCACAGTGCATCCCAGGGCTCCTGACCTCTCTATATACACCCTCCCCCAGGCAAAGGGGAGCCACACCCTTCAACTTCCTTTGCTCATCAAGGAGCAAATAGCTCTTTGCAATAGTAGCCTTGCTCCTTACAAAGCCCCACTCCTGACACCTCTGTGGGGGTGCTGAGGGGGAGGTCAAGATGCTATGGTTGGGGAAAAAAAGGGTTATTTCCTCAGTACCCCTAAAGATCCATGCCTACGTAGCCTCCTCATTTCCCCGTCTTCAATTATGGTGGGTCTCATGGCAGGGAGAGAGTGTTTTCTCCAAGACATTCTCCACAGCCACTCCCATTCGGTGGTTCATTCTGTTCTCTGCCATCCTTTACTATAACCTACCATTGTGGATGTCTTACCTGAAATCCCTCCAACATAATGTGGCCTTATTTAATTCTCTGGGGATATGGGAATCATTCCACTTCCCTCCAGCAAAGTTCCCCCTTGTGCCTGTTTTTGTATGGCCTGTGAGTGAAGAAAGTTTTTGTTGTTCTTGTTTGATTCTATATCTTTATTTATAAAAACTTATTTGGCTGCACTGGGTCTTAGTTGCAGCATGCGGGATCTTTAGTTGTGGCATGTGGGCAAACGGCAGAACAAAACTCATGTTTAAAAGTAATTAGCCTCCAATTTAAATAAATAAATTAATATAAAAAAAAGAACTCAAGTAAAAACTTGAAAATAAAGAACCAGTAAAATCTGAATATATCATTAAGAGCATAAACATCAGCAGATGCCAATGGATCTTTATGTTAGGCCCTTTACTGCCATAACTTATCAGTTCAGTTCAGTCGCTCAGTCGTGTCCGACTCTTTTAGACCCCATGGCAGCATGCCAGGCCTCCCTGTCCATCACCAACTCCCAGAGCTTGCGCAAACTCATGTCCATCGAGTGGTGATGCCATCTAACCACCTCATCCTCTGTCATCCCCTTCTCCTTCTGCCTTCAATCTTTCCCAGCATCAGGGTCTTTTCCAAGGAGTCAGTTCTTTGCATCAGGTGGCCAAAATGTTGGAGTTTCAGCTTCAGCATCAGTCCTTCCAATGAATATTCAGGACTGATTTCCTTTAGGATGGACTGGTTGGATCTCCTTGCTGTCCAAGGACTCTCAAGAGTCTTCTGCAACACCACAGTTCAAAAGCATCAATTCTTTGACATTCAGCTTTCTTTATGGTCCAACTTTCACATCCACACAGGACTACTGGAAAAACCATAGCTTTGACTAGACAGACCTTTGTTGGCAAAGTAATGTCTCTGCTTTTTAATATGCTGTCTAGGTTGGTCATAGCTTTTCTTCCAAGGAGCAAGTGGCTTTTAATTTCATGGCTGCAGTCACCATCTGCAGTGCTTTTGGAGCCAAAGAAAATAAAGTCTGTCGCTGCTTCCATTGTTTCCCCATCTATTTGCCATGAAGTGATGGGACCAGATGCCATGATCTTTGTTTTCTAAATGCTGAATTTTAAGCCAGCTTTTTCACTCTCCTCTTTCACTTTCACCAAGAGGCTCTTTAGTTCCTCTTCACTTTCTGCCATAAGGGTTGTGTCATCTGCATATCTGAGGTTATTGATATTTGTCCTGGCAATCTTGATTCCAACTTGTGCTTCATCCAGCCCAGAATTTCACATGATGTACTCTGCATATAAGTTAAATAAGCAGGGTGACAGTATACAGCCTTGACATACTCCTTTCCCGATTTGGAAGCAGTCTGTTGTTTCATGTCCAGTTCTAACTGTTGCTTCTTGACCTACATACAGATTTCTCAGGAGACAGGTAAGCTGGTCTGGTCTTCCCATCTCCTGAAGAATTTTCCAGTTTGTTTTTATCTGCAGTCAAAGGTTTTGGCATAATCAATATAGCAGAAGTAGATGTTTTTCTGGAATTCTCTTGCTTTTTTGATGATCCAACAGATGCTGGCAAATCCAGCTTGAACATCTGGAAGTTCACGGTTCATGTACTGTTGAAGCCTGGCTTGGAGAATTTTGAGCATTACTTTGCCAGTGTGCGAGATGAGTGCAACTGTGTGGTAGTTGGAACATTCTTTGGCATTCATTGCCTTTCTTTGGGATTGGAATGAAAACTGACCTTTTCCAGGCCTGTGGCCACTGCTGAGGTTTCCAAATTTGCTGCCCTATTGAGTGCAGCACTTTCACAGAGTACATTTAACAGAGTACCTGAAGAACTATGGATGGAGGTGCCATAACTTATATTCTAGAAAAAAAACCCACCATATTGGTTGAATGTCAGCTGCAGTTGACCAGATGTGGGAAATTAAATGTTCAAAGTAGGGTTGACTTGTTTCCTGTGAGCAATTTTTACTCTCCTCACCTTCATAATCTTTCTTGCAAGGCAGGGAAAGGCATTAATTTGGAAGGTTACTGTACTCTCTTCATAGAAACAGAATTCTGATGGAAGGAATAGACAGAACTAAGATACTTGATATGTAACCTTCTATTTTAAAAGAATGAATCCATACCTGAAAGAGGGGATACTTTACTTTTTCCACAGAGACCTTTTCAACTTCTTAGACTTGCAAATAAACTTGTCCCTCTAGAATTTCCAAGTTCAAAGAAAACCTGTCATCTTCTGCTATACACATACATGGATGTGACTCATTAGCAGGACATGACTCATTATATAGCTTGAGGTGATAACCAGACTTTGTCTGATAATCCTGTTCCACTGGACAGATATTGACAAGATGCCATTCACTGGCCTGACCATATCAGTACATTGACACAACTGAATCATTTTTTCCCCATGTTTTCCCCATGTCTGGTACCCAGGGATTAAGGATGGAGGAAAGAAGTTGAAGAGGAAGTTGTGTTAGTTTCTTACTGCTGTAACAACTTCAATGACCTAAAACAACACAGGGGTATTATTTTACAGTTCTGGAGGTCAGAGGTCAAAAGTGTGTCTTCCTAGACTAAAATGAAGGTATTTGCAGGGCTGCATTGCTATCTAGAAGCTCTAGTGGAGAATTCATTTTCCTTGCCTTTTCTAGCCTGCATTTCTTGGCTTGTGGCCCCCTTCCATCCTCAAAGCCAGCAATGACCAGGCCAGTCCTTCTCACATCATATCACTATGACATGCCTTCTGTCTCTCCCCTCTACAAAGAGCCCTTATGATTATACTGGCCCACCTGGATTATCCAGGACACTCCCCCTATTTTAAGGTCACCAGCAACTTTAATTCTTTCTTGCTAGAAAACAGAACACACTCCCAGGTTCTGAGAATTGGGATGTGAACTATTGAATGTTTCTCCATCCATCACTGTTGTTGACATCATTAACATGTTTATTTTGTTTGAGCACTAGCAAATTCTGTTTGGACAAGAATGCCAGGAAACAAGAGTAGCATTAGCTTAGAGTTTCTTGCACAGCAAAGCTCCTCAGTTGCCCCAAATCCAAACTGACAACGCCTTTTCTCTCTTTTTAAGTATTTTCCAATTACTTGTTAAATAGAACATCCATGACCCTAGGCCTGCTCTGTGCCAGGGAAACAGGATTTGCTGCTGCCAGAATTTGAGCTATTCTCAGAGGCTGGTCTGTGGTTGGCACCTGATCAGTGGTTTTCAATCCTGTCACACCTTAGAATCTCTTAGGGAATTCAAAAGACTTCCCAGACACCATCTGACGAATCCAAAATAGTGCACAGGACTTGGAGACTCTGATGTGGTCAAGTTGAGACCCTCTGGCCTGTAGTTAATACTTCACCTCAAGGAACAAAGTGAGTCTCTGAGATAACTGGATTCAAAGAGGTTTAAGATCAATGCCTTTTGCAGCAAAGATGAGAAGTGATGCACTGAGCAGCTGTAACAGGAAAAAGTCTAAGATATCCTTCTGTTATTTTTTTTAATCCAAAGAGAGCCAATTATGTTGATGAAAGTATCATAAGTAGGCAGGGGGCAAAGGATTCATTTTAAGATCTACATTTAGAAAGGACAAGGGCAGCATCTAGCACCCAGCCCAATGACTGGCAAGAAAGGGTACTCAATGTTCATTTTAAAAACTCAACAGCGAGTAATGGCTGCATATAGCTACACTGTCCAATATGGTCACCATGAACCCCAAGTGGCTATTAAAATTTAAACAAATACCAATTAAAAATTCAGTTCCTCAGTTCAACTACGCACATTTCACGTGTACAGGTGGCTGCTGCTGCTACTGCTGAGTCGCTTCAGTCGTGTCCGACTCTGTGTGACCCCAGAGATGGCAGCCCACCAGGCTCCCCCGTCCCTGGGATTCTCCAGACAAGAACACTGAAGTGGGTTGCCATTTCCTTCTCCAATGCATGAAAGTGAAATGTGAAAGTGAAGTCGCTCAGTCGTGTCTGACTCCTAGCGACCCCATGGACTGCAGCCCACCAGGCTCCTCCGTCCATGGGATTTGCCAGGCAAGAGTACTGGAGTGGGGTGCCGTTGCGGCCATATTGGACAGCAAAGATAGAGAACACTCTTAACCTCACAGAGTTCTAGTGGTGGGCAGGGGTCTACAGCAACCCTTCCCAGAGGCAACCCCTCCTACGCGATGCCTTATGGTTTATTCATGTCATCAAGGAGTACATCTCTGTGTTATTATGACGTGAACATCCAAAAATACCAGCAGATACTCATTTGCTAACATTTACTGTTGGAAAGAATTTTGAAATGAAGGACAAGTAAGTAAAAACAGACACTATGGTACAATGCTCTGCAGCAGCTTCGTGAACCACAGACTCTTGAGTGGGGGTCTCTTTGTGAGTTTTAAACCATACTTACTTCCTGAATTCAAAACAGGGCAGGAGTGGCTGCTACAAAAATGCTCTTTCCCAGTTGTGAATGATGTCTTAGCACAGTGACTGACTTTGGTAAAATACAGATGGACAATTTAAAAATTCTGACTAAACTACTGTCATTTCCGAGTCAATGGTTTGGGCAAGACAGAGCACAACATGAAAGCAGGTGATCAGGAAGCGCTTCCCATTTTAGGTTTTAAAGAGAGCCCCATAACATGAGACCCAGCAAGAACCTTAGAACCAGGCAGTCCAACTCCCCAACAGATGAAGAAACTAAAGCTCAGTGAACAGCTGGCTGGTGGTGGAACCAAGGCAAACACACTGATTTCCTGACATTAACGCTCCCCAAGAATCATTCAAACCCAAGTTTCTCACCTTAAACTTTCCAGAAGTTTTGGTTTTTAGTGATGAACGCACAGGACAGCAGTTATATGGCTCTCAAATTTTAAAAAGACACCCATTCACCAGTGAATGCATAGTAAAATAGTGACACATCGGTAAAGCACACGGAGACTCTGTCTCTTGGTTTTTCAGTAAGGACCCAATTTCAGCCAAACGCCCTTGGAGGCTCTGGGTTCTCTGGTGTCAATGCTGCGCCAGCTGCTCAGAAGAGACCATGGAACCCACAGCTCTTTCATTGAAAATTCCAAGTTTTCTATCTTCTGCATGTTCTGTATGGCAAACGTTTCCAACTTACCTTTTAAAAAGAATTCCCCTGCGGCATCTGTTAAAACCAAGATTGCAAGGCCTCCACCCCAGAGAATCTGGATCAGTAGTGCTGACCCAGAGCCCAGGAATCTGCATTTAACCAGCATCTCAGGTGATTCTAGCATAGGTGGTCCATGGCCAGTCAAGCCCAATCTCCCCAGGACAGTCCTGGTTTACACCTGTTGCCATGGCTTGTATAGCATGGTTAGTAAACGTGCTTTCTCACAGTCAAAAGTGTCCTGGCTTGTGAAGGAGTCCTTGGGCCTAGAAAAGAAAACAATGGTCTCAAATGCCCTTTTGCTGAATCATCTAACTTCAGGGAAAACAAAAGTCCCGCCCTGATGCTCCGGGCCGGTTGCATCTACCTGGGACTTACCACCCTCTGCTCAGAAACCTCCCATCCCCTACATCTTCCTGGGGCTTATCACCCCCTGACCAGGAGACTTATCACCCCCTGCCCAAAACCTCCCACCCCCTGTTCAACTACAAATGCCATCTCAACTAAAGATTACCCAAAACATCCCGCCTGACTAACATTTCCCCTTATCGCTCCACAATCCTCCCTTTAAATATGAAGCCTCCCTGATCCCTTGCGTGCTCAGCCTGGTCATTAGACAGACTGTCACCCCTCCTTGCCTGAATAAAGGTAACCTACCTCCGTTGAGGTCGTCTCTCTTTTTCTGCCTCGGCCCGAACTATACTTTACAGCTTGGCCAGTATATTATATTGGTCCCTTTCTTTCAATCCTTGGATAGTATGAAAAATACCACTATAACATACGGTATCTTTCATAATAACATAAGATTTACTGTTAAAACTGTTAAGCAGTTTCTTTACCAACAGGATGCCCCCCGCAACCGCCCCCACCATCCGCCACCACAAAGGTCAGTTCCATGATCCCTGCCACAGAGAATCCGAAGGACCTGTTTTTCCTTTGAGTGATGGTAAGAATTTTAAAAAGGCCTCTTGTCCATTCCCAGCAACTTGCCAAGCTGCTTGGTGCTGTTCACGTACTGAGTTTCTGACACTGAAAGAGCAGAAAGTGGCGCTTACCAGGGGGAGTGATGAGACTTCAGACAAGAGCTCAGGAAAGGACCACACTGACACTCAGGGAAACACAACCACCACTTTATTGTTCAATGACTGTGTACAGGACTGCCCACATGCTCCAGGATTCGTCTGGCTATTACACACACCACAGATGACTCCCCGACTGATGGGGGACATTATCTGAGCCACACACTTCCCCAGTCATGTTTTTCCAACCATCACAAAAACAAACCCTCAAACCAAAGTCATTCTTCACTCGTGATAGTGTGTACCAGCCAGGCCACAGAATAGCACAGAACACAAGGGGCCGGGCTTCCCTCTATAAACATGAGGCAGTTCGTGAACCCTGGAAACACACGTACATTTCACTGCAACTAAACTGACTGCTGCTCAAAGCCAAGCAGGTCAGATTTGGACTTAGGGACACAAACGTGGTAATGAACTTTCATTTCATATATACATTACTCTTCTCTTGTTAAATCAGCTCACGTTCTCAGTTTAGGCATTGTTCATGAGTTAAGCAGTGATGATTAAAAAAAAAAAAATCAGCCAAGTGACTTTACATTTCAATGCAACATTAAATTTGTCCACAATAGTATATTCTACTTCACATTGACTTTTCTTTTTCGGTTCAAGCACTTCATGAGTATTCACAACTTGTATTCTAAATCTGGGAAATATTGACATTACAAGCACTCATGTACTTTTGTAAGGATGTGAACTTAGAGCAACAGATGGCATGATTAGTATATAAACCCAAAGCAGCAATCACAACTTCAAATGACTTTAACACCAAGGAACCCTGCAGAGATTGGGGTCAGCCAGGATGCTAATGGGGTAGGGTTCACTCTCTTAAAATGTGTGTCATGCTGTCCAGTAGTGACTTGAACACAGCCTAGGTGTTTCAGCAGAGTGGAGCATTTGATTCCAGTGCAGCGCGTTGAGGACAGAATAACAACAGTGAACAACAGAAACAAAGAGGCAACCACACTGGATTCCTCCAACCCTGAATACAGCCAACTTGCATTTTTAAAGTGCTTAAACTTTATACCTTCTAGGTAAACCCTGCCTTGGCTGTTTACTCAGAGCCAAGATATATTTAGTTTGGTCTAGTTTAAAAAAGAATATTAAGCACATGCACAACTTATTGGTCAAATTCACACACCAGCATGAACAGGAATTTAAAAGAGCAAGACATCAAAGGACTTGACATACATTTTCCCCAAGAGTTACAAAGGCAGGTAGAGAAAACAGGAGCAGATACGGGATCGTGGCTAGCATCTATTTTAGGTTTTATACTAGTTGTGACAGCCATCGGCACACACCAGGCTGCGAAGCCTGCCACCCAGCCTGGTTCCTTGGCAGCGGCAGGTGGTCCCGCGTTTTCAGATCCCTACAGGCTTCAGTTGTAATGACTCTAAAACATTTGTCCTAATTAAATATGGCAGACAATGACCTCAGCAGTGTTTTAGGTAAAAGTGAAAGTGAAGTCGCTCAGTTGTGTCCAACTCTTTGGGACCCCATGGACTGTAGCCTACCAGGCTCCTCTGTCCATGGGATTTTCCAGGCAAGAATACTGGAGTGGGGTGCCATTTCCTTCTCCAGATCATCTTCCTGACCCAGGGATTGACCCGGGTCTCCCACATTATAGGCAGACACTTTACCGTCTGAGCCACCAGGGAAGTTCTAGGTAAAGGAAGTTTTTGGTAAAGGCACAGGCCAATTCTTAATGTAAATATAATGTCTTTAGAAATACTGACTGAGGTTTCTCATGGATATAAAAGTTCAAATGGCAAAAGAAAATGGAATTTACAAGAAAGCGGTGCTATGATGCATTCTCAGCAGCAATGTAGCATCTTATATCCATTCTGCCTGTTTTTGTCAACTCTTCATCACTGTTCTTGTACATCAAGCATGGCTAAATGGCAAATGTCTGTGACTTCCGATCACGGCATGTATGAAGAGCCAAAACAGAACTGAATGTTAAGAGTCACTTTTTTCTCAAAAAGAATCTCAAGGTAAGACTATTTTAAAACATTAACTAGTTCTGTTATTAATAAGCATTCCATTCTGAATGTGCCATTTTCAACCAATTTGGAATGCAGAGATAAACTGAAGAGCTATTAAGCCGCTCCTAAGTGCTAGGATTAGACATTTCTTTACTTGGCTAACTACAGGGCGAACACAGAGCTTATATCTTTGACATTTGTGCTGTTTTGGCCCATTTGCAAAAATTAGCAGGCCACTTAGAGGTTGTCAAAAGTTAGAATTATCTAACAGAATGTACTTTTAAGTGAAATTTTGTTATCCCACAAGGATTCAATTCCAGTGGGAAATAGAATCTTCACTGAAAAGTCAAGAAGCAAAATGATCAAACAAAATCAAAATGCAGGGTTCTTCTATGAAAATCTCAGAGAAGAGCGATAAGGAGGTCTTTATACCTACTACACAAAGGACTTTAAGGTGTCCTTTTATTATGAAAAAGCACACAGAATCTGAGAACTGATAAAGATGGAGTTCAAGTTTCTTGGGTAACCTTGTGTTCCTGAGATGACAACACGTTTCAAACTTTAGCTCTAGAAGTTTAGACAAGAATGATCAAATCTGAGCACACCAGAATAGACTTCCAGAGATATCCATGAGGAATCTTATCAAAGGCTATTCCCTGAGACATGCAAGGGTAGTGAAAATGTAACTGAATACAAAAAAAAAAAAAACCAACTTCTAAAATCAATTTGCTCTCTCTCTCCCTTTAAAGCAACTGTTAAAATTAGTTGGCATATTAAAGAATGCAACTATAATTCTTCACTTTTGGAAACTATAACATGAAAAAGTTAAGCAGACTTAATGGAATCCTCAAATGATGAGAACTTTTAAAGAATGCAATCACAATTTTGTACTTTTGAAAAATGTGATGTGAAAAACAAATCCAAAATACTTCTCTATGTAAATTAAAGCTTCAGCCATGGTATTCAAAATTAAAATGATTTACATAATCTACTATACTTTTTTTTTGGTAATTAACCTTCCTGAGGCTGATTTTGTTCTTAGTATTTGCTTAACTAAAGTGCCTAATAAAATTTCTACAGAATACATTACTCTCTTCATAGATGAATATTATTTTAAACCACAATCTGACAAAAATCTAACTACATTTAATTATGCTTGATTAATCCAAATGTCACTGAGAGATTTATAGAATAGAGAAATATTTTTCAGGTTAAGTTCATCCTCTTTTTCACTGCAAGCTTCCTGGATCCACTATTACCACAAACCTGCGACTCAGTTCTAACATTTTTTTAAAAATTCCACCAAAAATAACTAGACCACGGGACTCCAGACATCAAACTCTACTGCTTATCCTTTTCAAGAGCTGTGCAGACTCCACCAAAGACTTAAGTCACCACTTCAAATTGGGAAGCGAGCCACCCCTGTGGAGACAGCAGTGCTGGAGGGAAAAGAATACAGAGACGAGGAGTCGTCAAACACTAATATGCGTTTATTAAATGCTGCAGAGTCTTAATGCGAGATAAGAGCTGGGCTTTCTTTTAATACAGGCACTTAACTGTATCCCACTTTCAAAGGTTTTCAGTAGTGATGCCCTAAGGTGCTTTCATTTATATGCAAATACACGCCTAGCTACCCTCCCTAGAAACCAGTCGGACAGGTGTCAGAAGACCTCCTGAGTGTCCTCCTCAGCTCTGAGGGCGCAGGATCTCTACCAAGAGCCCCCCACCCTGCCCCAAGTAGCTACTTGCATCCCAGCTCCACTGACCCATCACCAGCATCCTGGGCAATTCAAGTCCAGGTTTTAGAGATAGATGAAAAGGCATAAACAAAGGTTTCTCAAGGATTCCAGGACCTCGATATTGCTGTCCTTTTATTTTCTTCATTTAGGGGGTGGGAAGGGGCACAGGTTGAACACCACAGAGGCCAACTTGCAGACTTGAGAGGGAAACCTCCTCGGTTAACCCTCTCTCCCGCCTCTCAGATCAGTTTGCCAGTGTTCCAGACAGTCTTTCCTCCTGACAAGCGGCATCACCCTCCAGAGGCTGGAAGTGGGAGGATCTGGTTTCGGTCATGAGTTCTGAAGTTCTGCAAAAACCATCCTGGGGTGTGGCTTGGCCTGCGTTTCCATTGTGAGGAGACACCAGCCCACACCATCAGTGCAATGTGACAACTGAACCTGGCTCATGCACCCACCATTCCCCGCTGGCCAGCAAGACAAGGAAACGCCAAGGGGCTCAGCCTGGGCACAAGGCAGCAGAGCCAGGCTGGGAACACAGCCTCTCCAGATGCAGAGGAACACACAGAGACAGGGTGTCAGCGCTCACCAATGCGGCCTCGTTGAACAAACACAACCATACCATCCGTGAGGATGGAAACGCTTGCAGGGTTTTGTGTCCTCCCCCTTCACCTGGCCCTTGCCGGCCCCTTCCTGCCTTTTTCTCTCAACAGTACTAGAAACTCTCCCTGGTGAGGGTCTCGCCCACCTGAATGTGGGCTCGAGAGGCTGGGCTCAGCCTGCTGTCATCACGGTGTGTGCCCAGCACTGGACATTTCAAGTGCATGGGAGACACTAGCTATTTAAAGGGAGGAATGAATACGGCTTTCCTTTCCATGAATCCGCTTTCCACCCTCTTCACTTCCTTCATCCCTCACATGTGGACACATGATCCATGCTGCGCTTCACACCAACAGGGAACCAGAGCAGAGACCCTGAACTGAGGGGAAGGCGGTGCCCAGGGCAGAGTCAGGCACACTGAGCAAGACTGTCACCCCTGCTTGTGGATCGTGTGCTTGGCTGAAGAGAGGAAAGTGTGCCTCGTCGGATACTGGTCCACTGGGGGAAGGCAGCTTCAATTCTATAAACAGACCAAATAAAACACTCAACCTGTGATCACCCTGTAAATGCACTTTCGAAACATCAATTTGTGTGACAGTAGGTCCCAGGCCTATGAACCATCTCAGTGTACACTTGTGAATATCAGCAACCATCCTGATGAGGACTTAATGCCTTTCTATTTCTTAATGAACCACGTTTTGAGATGGGTTGCTGAAAAGACAAGTAAGACAACCTGTGTCACAGTAAAAGCTCTCATAGGAATAACTCTCTCAGTCAGGCAGTTCAACTAGCAACCTGTTAGTAAAAAAAAAAAAAAAAGAACAGTTTAAACTTCTCTTGATAACAGCTGATTATCTGCTAGTTTGAAATATTCTATCATATTTAATGAATTAATAAATCTGTCAATGGCTAGTCACTTTTGAAGTTCATTAAAACGTCACCTGCCCTCTTGTTTTCAAGCCAGAAGGTACTGATCTCTCTAACTGATGGACCAGGAACTCAAGGTAAAAGCTATCTTTTTACAAAGAATAAACAAACATCCGGTATTGATGAAGTTATTAATGGTGCCTTCCTGCTAGCGGCATGGCTTCCATCTGCTGACTAACATATAGCTTATGGTTGGGAAGGACATTATCGTCAAAGTCAATGTTTAAGCACCTGGACTGCTGGGAAGATGGCAGAGTAAGTCCATGTTTATATACGTGCTCCTGCCCTTCAACACACACATCCAAAAGCTGAAAAGGAAGCTGTCTATGGGGAAACTAATAAAAGCCACCACGCCATACCAAGGACTCCAGGGAAGCCTCTGACAACTAAGCTAGGGACTCATCAGAGAAGGCTTCTTCAATCTGTCAAGCAGCCCACAGTTGCTGGGCAGTCGCTGAGAGGGTTTCAAGGGACTTGACTAATTATCTCTGAACTTGGAGAAACAAAGCCTGGTGGTGGTCAGGACAAGCTGAGGGCACGTTTCCCCAAGCAAACCTAGGAGGGGAGGTTAACATCTCATGTGCCCATCTGTGTGGCGGGAGCTAAACACACAAACACTGACTACATGTAATCTGGCAGAGCAGAGGCACAGACCCTCTGAACTTGTGGGGGCGACCTCTAGCGGAGATAGGGAAATGCGAGGGGACCCCTCTCCCCAAGTGGGACCCAGTCAGCCCAAGGGCAGAGCATTCAACAGTGTCCACGAAGGCACTCCGGGAGGCTTTGCTTCCCTCCTCCTTCCCCCGCGTCCAGAGAGCAGAATGGAAAACAAAGACTGCCTCTGCCCCCACACCCCATCAGCATGCAGCCTGCCAATTTCAGGGCTCAGGTGAGCAAACGTGTTTCACTTAAAAAAGGAGGCATTCAAGGACGACTTATTCATACTCTTCTTGGCAGACAGAATTGGTCCCATGCAAAGACCAAAATAATAGGCAGAAAAAGCCATCATGATACTTGTACAACAATAAAAGAGCAAAACGACACAGAAGAAAAGGAATGAAAGAAGCAAAAGATAGATACACACACTCTGGAAAAAGAATGATCTCAGAAACCACAAAAATGGTAGACCACATAGGTCAGCTTTCCAAGAAATGAAATAAGGGGTCAAAGAGGACAACACAATGAGAGAAAAAGCTGGCAGAGCTAAGCAAAAGACACAGAGAAAAAAGATAAAACTGTAGCCAAAGTGAAAGCCACATGGGGGCCAAATCGAGGCCTAGAATCAACATCACAGGAAATGGAGACAGTGAAATGGGAGGTTAAGATTGGAGAAAAAACATCACACAGCAGGAAGAAAGACAAGGAGACCAAAATGATCAAAGGCAAGATAAATGTGGAGGACAGAGAACGGAGAGCCAACATAGGGGCAAACTGCTGAACAAAGAGAACCAACAAAGGGTAAGAAGTGAGGGAAGGCACGAGCGTCAATGTCTGATGCTCACTGCATACCAGAAAAAGCCAACAGATAACTGTTGGCTCCAAGATACACTCGACTGAAGTTACTGCATGTCAAGGACAAACATGAAATCACAAGTACCAGGGCCAACGAGCAGATCATCCACAAAAAAGGAAGAAAAATCTATCTGGACTCAGCTCTCGCTGAATCACCAGACACTAGAAGACAATAGAGTGACGTCTCTAAAGAACCGAGGGAAAAAAGACGTGATCCAAGAATCTGATAGCCAGCCAAGTTACTGTTCGTAAAAGACGCCATCTGAAATGATGCAAGAACACTCAACGGAAGCTGTAATCCCGTCCACTGAAAGATAAAAGGAACGACTCTCGGATGTAGAGTCTTTGTACGAGAGGGCTGGCAGTGAGCACTGACTTCATTCAAACACAGAATTAAGCCTAAATAACTCCAGTAATTACCTACAGTTAGACACTTTCAAGTCGCCTGTCTTTCTAGGTAAAAGCTGCTAAATCCATTTGATGATCTCTAACTCTGCAAAATGACAATGCACAAAATAGAACCTCTCCCAAATGAAATTCTCTGACACTAAAGAAAATTTTTGGTTTCTGTCTTACCCTTGAGGGTTAATATACTCAGGAAATTTCTCAAAAGAGATCATGCTCATTACCTGGGGCAGTGCTGAGAGCACAGGCTGAGGGCCAAGAAGACCCAGCTGCTAGCTTTGGTTCTTCCCTGCCACTGTGATGAACCACTGAACTGCTTTGGAACTTATATGAAAAACTGCATAATACCTGCATGGTTCAGTACACAGGAGCGAAAGGATCAAACGGGATGCTGTACGTGAAAGTTCTTTGGAATCTGTAAGCAAGGGTATAAAACCATGTTACCTGATTGGATGGAAAGTGAAGTCGCTCAGTTGTGTCTGATTCTTTGCGACCCCATGGACTGTAGCCTACCAGGCTCCTCTGTCCATGGGATTTTCCAGGCAATAGTACAGGAGTGGATTGCCATTTCCTTCTCCAGGGGATCTTCCCAACCCAGGAATCAAACCCGGGTCTCCCGCATTGTAGACAGATGCTTAACCGTCTGAGCCACCAGGGAAGTCCGATTGGATGGAAAGAACACTATATTAAGCAGTCAAAATCAGTCATTCAGAGACAAAGAAAGGATCAGATGGCTCCCAAGAATCCATCCCTAAGTCCATCCTTTCATGTCTCTCCATTTTCAAGTCATCTCTTAACACTTTTATAAAGAGGAAATACTATACTTTCATAGCTCCTGACCAGAATTATTTTTAATTTGAAAACAAAGATAGTTTAAGAACTAACTAAGAAAGATGCCGCCCACCATCCGAGGTAAATGTCTGTCCACTTCCATTCACTGAATCAGCTAATATTCATTAAGCACCTACTATGTGCCAGGCCCTGCTTCAAAAAGTAGATGCTTGAAATTGAGGAAATGACAGGGGAATTGGGAGAACTAAACAAATTTAGCTGAAAAACGGTTAATGTCTATGTATATTACAACATGTAGAAAGATGACCAGATACCTAGAGACAAAGCCCAGCAAACAGAAAGGAGAAATGAATACTTGGGGTGGCTGAACTGTGTGAATGCAAGATGTTCCTGAAACTCTTCTTATGGTTGCTTTGGAAGCAAAGTTAATTTCTTAATTCAGAAAACAAAGACACAATTTAAAAAAGAAAAAGAAAACAAAGACAGGAGAGGCAAGACTGTCCTGGAGTCAGACAGTTAAGCCAGAAATACATCAGCAAAGGACTATCAATGAAGTCATTAAAACACTGAAAGACATCTTCAGTTTCAAAAAAGACCTGAAAAGAAAGGAATGTGATCCCCTCCAGTGTATCAAGCATAGCAAAGAGCTGTATGGCTGGAAAGGGAGGCCAAGGAAGAGGCTGAGAGACAAGCTGACATAGGAAAGCTGGGGTCTTTAAACTCAAAGGCCTTTTTTTTTTTACATCTTTATATCACATGGAAATAATCACATGGAACAGCCCCATTCCCAAGACACTGACTCGACCTTCAAAAAACAGGCCTTTATGCAGACCATCTCATTACTTGTGTCTTGGGAGTAACGTTGGTCTTTTTCTTACCAGACTAGATTATGAATTCCCTGACGAGAGTCTTCTAAGGACAGAAGAGATGAGGTCTTCCAAAAGACAAAGGAATCACCATGAGCTCAGGTAATGTAATGAAAGAGTATTAGCTTTGGTGGAACAAAGAGAAACAGAGTCGTCCTCCATGCGAGTGCAGTGGGTCAGAACACGGCTCCATCCAGGGGAAAAGCCCACTGAGATGGCAGCGGCGAAAAGAGGGTTAGTACTGTCATATGTCTAGAGGAGGAGGAATACTTTACCAGTGACAGCTTTTAAATCAGTGGACTCAGCACTTCAACACTAGATGGAGAAACATTTATATGGATGTTAAAAGAGGGCAGAAGTCAAAGTAGAAGATAAATATATGAAAAATATTAGTGAAGAGAAACACACCCTGCAGAGCTGTTTAAGTTGTGGGTTTTAAATCCAGACTCTCAGATAGCTTGTGTTTCTAAGGGTAAACATGACATGACAATTCTAAAGTGGGCTGAACGTCATGAAAATATAAACGATGACGACCTGGGACATGTTCCAAATAAACTAGAAAGAACTTTTCCCTTCGATGGCCTATTTTACACCTAGTAGAGTGCATCACCACAGGGACTTAGAAAACTGCAAAGGAATATGATGTGTCAAAAGGACCGTATTCAGTGGTAAATTGTTACATGAGCATAAAAACTTCACTTCCCACTCTTAACAAACTTGATAATGACTTGAAGGTAGTTTTTCACTTAAGATCTTTGAAACCAAGCAGCTAAGTGAAAAATTCCAAGACAACTTTTGGAACACTTTAATCAACAGAATGGAAGTATACAAATGAATTTCAAAATGAAATCAATGCACCCAAGAGGGAGATCTAACATGAGAGTATCTACAGCTCACAATGAGAATCTGGTCAGATGGAAGAAGGCCAGAGTCCAAAGCAGAGAGTGAAGAGGGATGCGTAAGAGAGAGGAAGGGCTCTGGGACAGAAATATCAAGACGTGCTCATCTGATGTCTTCAAATTCCAGACTCCCCAAGGCCATAGTTGGTGGTTTGGGACAAACATGGTATTTGGTCACAAAGAGCAGCAGTAGAGATCGGCTGTATCTGGAATGGGGAGGGAGGCGAGAAATCTGGGGAGACTGTAGACAGTCTATGATAAAGAAGACGGAGGTATGAGGGCACGGGCACTAATAAGGCTCTGTGTCCCCTTACGACAGGCGCCAACCAAACCACAGCAATGTACTATGAAAAATGACTCAAGTTACTGCTTTAGTGGAAGATATGAAGTAGCTATAGGAAACTTCTGTGGAAAAGGTCCAGCTTATATGGAGAAAAATACACATTCAAGCACTGGATTATCTATAGTGCCACATTCAGAGTTGGTGGAGGAAAGGAGCTCTTTCCAGGTGACTTGCAGAAGGCCATCCTTTCTTCACGGAGCGGACTGAAGTGTTCAGTTCTTCACAAAGTTCTGTTAGTCTTCATCTTGTCCCTGCAAAGAAAATGACGGGGACAGCCCCAGTGAGTTTATGAGGACAACCTTCTCAATTGTAACTGAGATGTAGTCAGAGCATTTAGTTACAGTGACAATTCAAAAACCTGCGTCTTATCTCAGAATTATTCTCTATAGTTACTACAGAAAAAGAATTAGCATTTAATGACATATATACACTAAAGCAGTTCTTTCCTCTCAGTGAAAACCCTGCCTAGAAATGAGGAACCATTGCCAATGGGCATGGGATTTCTCTGGGGAATGGTGAATATGGTCTAAAATCAGACAGTGGTGAGAAGCACACCACCCTGGGAATTTACTAAAAACCACTGAGTTGTATGCTTTCAAAGAGTGACTTTTATGGTATGTGAATTTTATCTCAATAAAGTTGTAATTCAAAATCTGCTTCGAAATTAATTTTTCTTAGCATTTCTCGTTCACCTAATGAATTTACTATAACTACTAAATACTTTCCCAAGGTTGCCACCAATTATCCTATTTCTGTTAAGTGAAAAATTTTCAGTGTCAGGATAGCCATTTTAGAATTTTAAAAACTGCTTTCTGATAACATTTGTTTGCCTAATAAGATATCAGAAATGAAGACTCAGGGACTTCCTTGATGGTCTCAAGGCAGGGGGCATGGGTTTGATCCCTAGTCAGGGAACTAAGATGATACATGCTGCCCAGCATGATCAATAAATAAATTTTTAAAATTTCCCCTAAATAATAACGTATCATCCTTTATAAAAAAGAAATTAAGACTCATAATGACAGTATACAACCTGCTAAACTATTTAAATAGGCTTTAAAACAATATTCAACTAAAACCATTTTTTTACAATCCAAACGGACCTTAATGTTCATAAAGACCATTTTCTGTGCTACCCAAATAATTCCCCCTACCAGAGCCATCGCTGGAATTAACACTCATACTGATGCCCAATATACTACTTGACTTATACAAACTGAAAATGGAATCAAGGGAAATTGAGCCAGGTGTTTCAAGCTGATTTAGCTTAACATTGGCCAGGGATGGTGTGTATATGTATATACACACATCTGTGTGTGCAATCACACTCATGTGCATAAAACAAACTCCTCTAAATTTCATCATGTGAGGTGACTGACCAATGCAACAACACTGCACAGAGGCCCATCACAATACTCCCAGAGGAAAAAAAGTAGCAATATAAATAACCTTTTACATCCTTCATTGGAAAGGATCAAAGCTACTACAATGGTACAAAGTCACAAAGCTATATAAACTCTATTTGCCTACAAATACCTGTCTGTTGCACTTTGTTAGGAATCAAGGTTTTCAGGGTAAGAAGAAATATATACAATTAAAATAGATTAGGGAGAAATATTACAATGTTAAAAGAGAATTAAAAATCAACGTGAACTTATATATCTTAAATCATGTTTTATAGGTCTGTCCAGAAAACAAGACTAGAAAAGATGTCATGTACACCTCCAGCTCCCAGATTAGGGTTTCTAATACCCATTAAAAGTAAACAGGAGTCTTAGTATGAGATGAACTTAGGATATCCTCTTGGGCCAGAAAGCAAGGAAGCTTTCAAAGACCAACAGGATTTCACCAATGGAACATAAAGGATATGGCTCAAAATAGCTTCCAGTGGTCAAAGGTGTGCCAATTTTAGCATCAAAAAGATGGCCACTACATGCAGTGACAGGATGAACCTCACAGAGAAGAGAGCCAGACACAAAAAGAGCATGCACTGTATGTTCCATTTATTTTAAATTCAAGAAGAGAAGAGAGTCAGATATAGTGATAGGTGATAGAGTTGGAGTAATGGTTACATGGTGGGGAGGGAAAAAGGAGAAGAGTGTGACTAGAAAGTGGCCTTTTCGAGTCCTGGAGATACAGATGTATAAATTCATCATGTTACAAACTTTATATCTGTACACTTTTTATATATATGTTACATATTGACCAAAATATACCAACAAAGCAATAAAAATCTACAACATCCATGCTGCTACTGCTGCTAAGTCGCTTCAGTCGTGTCCGACTCTGTGTGACCCCACAGACGGCAGCCCATCAGGCTCCCCCATCCCTGGGATTCTCTAGGCAAGAATACTGGAGTGGGTTGCCATTTCCTTCTCCAATGCATGAAAGTGAAAAGTGAAAGTGAAGTCGCTCAGTTGTGTCCGACTCTGTGTGACCCCACAGACGGCAACCCATCAGGCTCCCCCATCCCTGGGATTCTCTAGGCAAGAATACTGGAGTGGGTTGCCATTTCCTTCTCCAATGCATGAAAGTGAAAAGTGAAAGAGAAGTCACTCAGTCGTGTCCAACTCTTAGCGACCCCATGGACTGCAGCCTACCAGGCTCCTCCATCCATGAGATTTTCCAGGCAAGAGTACTGGAGTGGGGTGCCATTGCCTTCTCCAACAACATCCATTATGCTACTTAAAAAAAAGGAAGCCTGAAACTCACCCATCACCATTTAAGGTGGTTTCTAACTCAACATCGTCCTGGAAAATTTGCAATTTAAAAGAAAGATTTAAATGCCTATCCTGCCTTGCCAGGAGGAAATGTACTTCAGAAGGTACCTAAATGACCTTAGCTGATGAGGAAAAACTTGATAGGAGAATGTTGGCTAACTGTCAAAGGAATGACACTAGCAAAAAACTCATCATTTTATAAACATTAACAAAATTACTGATTCAGGCCGTTTTTCAACTGGTCTTAATAACCCCTAAGTGATGGCTGTATGGTGCCAAAGTAACACTACGCAGATCATTTTCTGATTGAGAAGGGAAAATTAACCACATTGTGGAGGGACCAGGCAGTTGAATTATGGGCAGTCTTAACATTACTAACACTGGATCAACCGAACTGCCTGGGTCTCAGAGTGTAATTCTGCATCCTTATTTATGAAATATTCTAGCAAAAAAAAAAAATGCTCCACTGAGCCTTCAGATGAACTTCCAGTTTATGGGAGAGCCAGGGTTTCAAAGAAAAAAAATCAAACAAATCAAGGTGGGACATTTTTGCAGGACAACTGGTATGGTCTTTCAATAAAAAAATTGTTCTACATTAAAATCTAGAGACCTACTCAGATGTGTTATGTGGTCCTGGAATCGATTTGTCTTTGGGACAAATCAGGGGAATTTTCATGATGAAAATATGACACAGGAAGATGGAGACAGTTAAATGAAATAAAACTAGGCTGCACGACAGTATGAAAAGCATGATCTCATTTGGGGAAAAATATATATACATATATACAAATAGCAAAACACCTGGAAGGACACAGATAAAGCTCTAAGAATGGTAATCTCTGGATTATGAGAATACAACAGTTTCTCTTTTTTTGCTTATTTATATTTTTTAACAGTGTACATATACTGCTTTTTGATTATTAAAGATTACTTTAAATTAAACAAATAATCAGAACCCTTACGGTTGCTAGTAGAGTTGGAGCTTAAAGGTTGTCAGAAGAAAGAAAACTGGAAACCAAAGACTGGATTATTTATTGTTGTTATTACCACAAAGTAGTAAAACTCGTTATTCTGTGATTGATCATCATCTTCATTTTTTTAATTGTGGTAAACTATATGTAAAGCTTACTCTCTGGTTAAGATGGAAAAAAATGTTTTATTAAGTGTACAGCTCAGCAGCATTCAGTACATTCACAGTGTTGCACCACCATCCATCTCCAGAACTTTTTCATCTTTCTCCAATGAAACTCTGTCCTCATTAAACACTAAATTTGCTTTTCTCCTACTCCCCAACCATGGCAACCACCATTCTACTTTCTTCAGGGGCCTTACATAAGTTGAAGCATACAGTATCTGTCTTTCAGGGTCTGGATTATTTCACTTATCATAATGACTTCAAGGTTTATCTATACTGTAGCATGTCACAACTTTATTCTTTTTAAGAGCTGAATAATAATAATTGGTTATATGGATAAACCCACTGTTTACCTTGATTGATAACTTTAACTTTTTTATTTTTCTGGTTTCAATCCATCTACAGACTTTCTCTAAACATTCTGTCAATTCTATGGATGATGATAAACTGAATTACTTTTTAAATAAGATTCGTGGCAGGATACACACCCTGCTTACTGCTTTTAATAACTCCATAGGGCAAGGACTCCCAGAACATCAGGTCCTCTACTGAAATGGCTACTCTGGTGACCCAGTTCTTGCTATCCTTCCTGTCTGGGGTGAAAAAATACTCCCAACTTTCTTTAGGGATCACTGCTTTTCCAGTGGCAAAACCACAAAGATGTGGCTGAAAATATCAATCATCTGGCTGGTAGACTCTGAGGAAAAATCAAATATTTTGTAATATAAAGAAAAGTAGTCAATTACTGTTTTGCTTTGTATTTGGAAGCGTCCCTGGGCTCACTGCTGGGATTGCTCCAATCATCAGCTTCAGCTGTGCTCTTGTAATGGCGCCATGCGGACTTGTTAAAAACCGGAAGTCTCTCAAATGATTCACTTGAAAGGGCCTAAGGAGAGAAACAAAAATGTATAGTAAAGGTCTACAGTATCATCTTTCTCATGTGAAATACCAACTCAAATTTTACTATTCAAAGCATCAGAAACCTTAATGTGGAGGTATACTAAAGTTACATTTTAGCATTTTACTTAGACTGGACAGGATAAAATGAAAGCATTTTTTAAAGGAACAAAAACATTCACGCACAAAAAACCAGTAAACATGAAGAGAACAAAAACCATTTTCGTTCAGTTAATACTGATAAAGATATCCAATCGTCTTAGACCAAACACTATTGTCCACTGGGTAAATGCTCTCCCAGAGGGCCCAGAAGAAATAAAGTTTCACAGTAGATTTATAAATATAAGCTCATAAAGTGATATCAAATAGCATATTGTTTCTATGTATTGGCATCTAAGATAAACACCCCCAATAAAGGGTTATTTTATGATATAACATATAAAACACTACATAGCTGCTGAAAGGATGAGCCAGTTCTATGTGAACTGATACGGAAGTATCTCCAAGATATATTGGAAAGTAGAACAGAGCAAAGTGCTAAAATAATCACTGGTGTGAAAACAATTAAATTCTCTCTCCATATGTTTATCAATACTGAATCAACTTCTAAGAGGATTCACATGAAACTGGTACCCATGGTCACCCCAGAAAAGAGAACCCAGTGGCTCTGGGCCAGTAATGGGAGACAGTTTTCCCTTTCACAGCTTTAAAATTTCATACAATGTGCCCCTATTACATAATCAAAAAGTACTCCAAATATTCTAGAGTTTCAGTTCAATTCAGTAGTTCAGTCATGTCCAACTCTGCGACCCCATGGACTGCAGCACACCAGGCCTCCCTGTCCATCACGAACTCCCGGAGCTTGCTCAAACTCATGTCCATTGAGTCGGTGATGCCATCCAACCATCTCATCCTCTGTCATCCCCTTCTCCTTCTGCCTTCAATCTTTCCCAGCATCAGTCTTTTCAAATGAGTCAGTTCTTTGCATCAGGTGGCCAAAGTATTGGAGTTTCAGCGTCAGCATCAGTCCTTCCAATGATTATTCAGGATTGATCTCCTTTAGGATGGCCTGGTTGGATCTCCTTGCAGTCCAAGGGACTCTCAAGAGTCTTCTCCAACACCACAGTTCAAAAGCATCACTTCTTTGGCTCTCAGCTTTCTTTACAGTCCAACTCTCACATCCATACATGACTAATGGAAAAACAATAGCCTTGACTAGATGGACCTTTGTTGGCAAAGCAATGTCTCTGCTTTTTAATATGTTGTCTAGGTTGGTCATAACTTTCCTTCCAAGGAGTAAACATCTTTTAATTTCATGGCTGTAGTCACCATCTGCTGTGATTTTGGAGCCCAAAAAAGTAAAGTCTGACACCATTTCCACTGTTTCCCCATCTATTTCCCATGAAGTGATGGGACCAGATGCCATGATCTTCGTTTTCTGAATGTTGCGCTTTAAGCCAACTCTTTCACTCTCCTCTTTCATTTTCATCAACAGGCTCTTTAGTTCTTCTTTGCTTTCTTCCATAAGGGTGGTGTCATCTGCATATCTGAGGTTATTGATATTTCTCCCGGCAATCTTGATTCCAGCTTGTGCTTCAACCAGCCCAGCGTTTCTCATGATGTATTCTACATATAAGTTAAATAAGCAGGGTGACAATATACAGCCTTGAGGTACTCCTTTCCCTATTTGGAACCAGTCTGTTGTTCCATGTCCAATTCTGTCACTTCCTGACCTGCATACAGATTTCTCAAGAAATTTCTCAAGCAGAACAGATGGTCTGGTATTTCCATCTCTTTCAGAATTTTCCACAGTTTGTTGTGATATTCTAGAGTTCAGAAGTAAATAAAAGTTTGATACCACCACTGAATGAGAAAAGTTGTATCACAGAGAACTTTGTTATCTGATCAGACTTTAAGGTAAACATATTATAAGCACTGAAATCTTGCAACTTTAAGCCAGCAAGTCTCTAAAATAAAAGACTTCAGTTTATGAAAATCTGTCTTTTAAATGAGTCCTTTTAATGGATATGCAAATTTTTTAAAAATCACAACTTAGAATTAAGGTTTTTAAAAATCAGTATTTAAATTTTCATATCTCCATATTTCCTATTTTGCTCTGAGCATAAAATCAAGGGTAGGTCATAACTTGGTTTTCACATAAAAGTGAAGTAAATCCTAGTTGAATATAAGAATTCATATATATTAAATCATATATATATGATTATTCATATATATAATATGAGATGATGATACAGTGCTAATCTGCTTTAGTTATTAGAACTCACAGCTTTAAAAAGTAAAGATGCTTTCCTGTAACAGAAATAAAATGCAGTACCTTTAAATAAATGACAGCATCAGTACCCACGCCTTCCATAGAATAGAGTTTTAGATCTCCTTGAAAATATCTAGCATACAGACGAGAAATTGGCAAGCCGTAACCAAATCCAGCCTATTGAGAAAAGAAAATTAATACACTGAGAAAGGCACAAAATGCTAACACATTGAGTCTGAGGACCATCTGAAAGATTAGAATCAATTCTTGATTCATATTTAAAGCAAATACATTGACCCAACCCATACTATGACACACATACATGGCATCTATGGCAAACAATCTATTTTCATCCTCCAAAAATATTTCTCACGTGTTTGGAAAAGAATAGAAACACTCCTATTTTGACTAAGCTTTTTTTAAATATCACAAATAATGCTTTTAATTATTTAGCTTCTTATAGTACTCACATAACAGAAACTGACAAATCCATGTTGTTGTTATTTAGTCACTAAGTCACGTGTAACTCTCTTGCAATCCCATGGACTATAGTCCATCAGGCTCCTCTGTCCATGGGATTTCCCAGGTAAGAATACTGGAGTGAATGGGTTGCAAATCCTCCCAGGAGACTAATGCTTTTTGAATGTTTTAAAGTAATTGTTTTGCATTGTTTAAAAACAAATCCCAAATCAAGTGGGATTTGAACTGGAAACTCAACTAAACCACATCATTCCAAAGTTCTATTAACTGATTTCTTTGCTCTTTATAGTGAACATTCAATTGAGTAGCACAGGAGTTGAAACCTATCAGTACCAAGGCTAACACAATGAAAAGAAAGTGATCTCCTAAGGGCTACTTCCTAAAGCTGTGGAACACTACAGTATTTTGACATGTGGTTGTCCATGTATTTTTAGAGACAAGAAAGCTATGCCAGTACCCTCCTGTATCTCTGTGTCATAGAGCCCTGACTGTAACAGGTTGTCAGGGGGGAAAAAAAAAAAGATTTCCGATACTGACAAGAATAAGAAAAATTGAGACTGATTTCAAAAACTCTGGGTTGGAGAGGAAGGGGCTGTTCCTCAAGTTTTGGCCCCTTTGATTAAGTCCACTGACAGGTTAGTGAAGGAGGCAGTGGGCAAACACACACCAGCGGTTGGGTGGGCTTTAGGTTCGGACAGATGAAATCCACTTTTTGTACAACTAGCAGTTTGCTCAACCTAAGACTGTTTTCTTACCCAAAAATGTAATGAAAAGCTTACATAAGAGCTGTTGTAAGAATTAAATGATATAAGGAGTGTAAAGTCTTGGGACAGTGTCTAAGACACAGCAGAATGAAAGAAATGGAAGCTACTATGACGGCTACCACACAGCAGTAATTTTACTAAGCTCTGCAGCTTTCAACTGCTTTCTAACAGCTTTCCTAGATTCCTTCCTCAGGGTTAGGGCCTAAACAAGGGTTGGGTGTGATAGAGTACACCATCATGGAAGGGCTGCAGGACAGGCAGAACACGGTCAGGAGCAAAGACGAGGCAGCCGAAATGGTGACTGAGGTCACCCCAGCAAAGAAATCAGCGGACTTTGGAGGAGGCTGAGGAAACCTGCCTCCTCCAGTCAAGCAAGGCCCGGAGCCAGCTCCCAGGGCTACCAGGGAACAGCGGAGAACACCTGAGCCCGATGCAGTCATGAGTGTGAAGAGACGGGTGACCCCAGGGTCCCACGGAATGCAAAGGAGGGGCCTCTACCTCAGATTTGGTCAAGTTCTGGCAAGTCTTCCCAGGGTGTCAAAGGATCAATAGGAGTTGGCTGGGACAACATTTCCAAAAAAGAAATGCATGTGTCACAGCACAGGGCTGTAACACAGTAAGGTGCTTGATGATGAAATTACATTTCCTAGTAGTACATACCCACATGCCTGCTTACAGGCTGAGGAGAGCTAACTGGGAGACACGCTAGTGGAAGCATTTCTTCAAAAGTAGAGCCACATAGAACACTGGAAAGAATACAGACAGACATGGCCAGTGCTGGCTTGACCATCATGAGCTCAAAGACCCTGGGCAAACAGGTCACCTCATTTCCTCATCTATAACATGTGAGGTCGGATACATACTTTTTAAAACTCTTACTTCAATTGCTCAGTTTCATTAAACAAAAAAAAAATGACATCACAGCTGTCCTCAAGATGCTATTTTGAGACCTGGAAGAGATGAGCCATATTCCTTTTAAACAACTGGTGAAGGCTCTAGATTTGCTTGTGGCATTTTGTTTTCCTTTTGACATTTGTTTAAATAGGTACCAGAAAACTAGTCAAGGTGATGGGTTTCAAAACTGATCTCTCAAATATTTTCTTGAATCCTATATAAACGACTTCCTCTCTGCTTTCAATATGCTGTGTTAACAAACTCTGTCTTGAATAAATGATGCCAAGTGTTGGATTTTATTCATACAAATAAAACATAATCTTATGTGCTTATCAGGCAGGTAAGACTTGAAAATGAAAATGTACACCCTGAACTATTTCGCAGAATGATAGCTATGTTGCTGTGTTTAATGACAAAGGTTTCAATTGTTGTTTGTCAATTAGAAACACGCAGCGGGGGAAGAAAGTGTGGCCCTACCAGGATCTAAATGCTGCCATGGTAACTAGAGGCTTTCCTCACTGCCTTAATAGAGCTGAAGATTTTTTCCACAGTGAGACAGAAAAGGCTCTGAAAATGCATACACAACCTATATGTTTCCTGCTTATGTTATTTCATGTAAAAAATGTAATGTGTTCATAATTTAATATTTAATTATATAAACAAATTTGGCAGGGGAAGTTCTAAAGCCCTGGATGATCCAAGCCATGGAGGTATGCAGCGCCCAGGGTCTGCTGCAGCCAGACACACGGTGCTGTTCCCCGTTCACCTGCTATTAAACTTCCACCCCCGCCAAGGGGAACACCAGGTGGTAAATGGTGCTCTGGCAGCCGTCTTAACCATGACGTTTTTCTCTCTATTGGGAAGGTAGGCACTCAGCTCTGAGTGTTTTTTACACACAAATTAGAGAAGAAATCTGAGGCCAAAAGAGTCATAAAGAAAGTAGCAATAGCATAAAACTCCCCCCCTCCTTCAAACAAGGTGGAAAACATTCAAATTCAACAAGGCTAATGCAACACCCTAGGGAAACGGCCTGCCCTGTCCGTTCTGTGTTAATGGTCCTTCCTCCAACTAAAGCTTGACAGGCTTACCAATGGGGCGGCTCGGGTAGGCTCCAGGCTAGGTCTCGGAGCAGTTGAATACATGTAGTTAAAAAGGCGATCTATTTTTCGGAGTGGAACCCCACCACCTAGGTCACTTATCTGTAACGTACAAAAATATTAAAAGAAGAAAAAGTCATCATCCATATACTTAGCAGGTGGCAAGTAGTTCATTACATAAAGTATATGACAGATTACTCTAAACTGTGCAAGGGCTTCAACTCCCAAAGAAATATAGTCCCTTTGTGAATGGTATAAAACAAGGGAGGTGGGCAACTGGGGTCAGCATCCAATAGGCTTGGATTTGAGATCTTGATCAGCTCCCTAAAAATGGGGCTCTAATGAAGTTTAAACAAGGTAACTTAAGCCAAGGATCTAATGTAGTACTTACAAATAAAAACTCCCAAACTCATTCTACAAGGCGACCATCATCCTGATACCAAAACCATAGGCCAATATCAATGATGAACATAGATGCAAAAATTCTCAACAAAATTCTAGCAAACAGAATCCAATAACACATTAAAAGGATCATATATCATGATCACATGGGCTTTATCCCAGGGATGCAAGGATTCAACATTCATGAATCAATCAATGTGATATACAATATTAATAAACTGAAATATAAAAACCACATGATCATCTCAATAAATGCAGAGAAAGTCTTTGATAAAATTCAATACTCATTTATGATAAAAACTCTCCAGAAAGGAGGCACAGAAGGAACTTATCTCAACATACTGGGCTTCCATGGTAGCTCAGATGGTGAAGAATCTGCCTGTAACGCAGGAGACCTGGGTTCGATCCCTGGGTTGAGAAGATCCCCTGAGGAGGTCATGGCAACCCATTCCAGTATTCTTGCCTGGAGAATCCCCATGGACAGAGGAGCCTGGCAGGCTACAGTCCATAGGGTCAGAAAGAGTCGGACACGACTGGGCGACTAAGCACAGCTCAGTACATCGCAACATAATAAAGGCCATGTATGACAAACCCACAACAAACATTTCTCTCAATGGTGAAAAACTGAGAGCATCTCCTCTAAGATCAGAAACAAGACAAGGGTGCCCATTCTTGCCACTATTATTCAACATAGTTTTGGAAGTCCTAGTCATGGCAATCAGAGAAGAAAAAGAAAAGGAATCCAGATTGAAAAAGGAGAAGTAAAACTCTCACTCTTTGCAGATGACATGATACCATACATAGAAAACCCTAAAGATGCCACCAGAAAATTACTAGAGCTAATCAATTAATATAGTGAACTCACAGGATATAAAATATACAGAGATCATTTGCATTCCTATCAGCTAACAATGAAAAACTGGGAAGAGAAATTAAGGAAACAATTCCATTCACCACTGCAGCAAAAAGAATAAAGTACTTAGGAGTAACCCTAAAGAGATAAAAAACCTATATTCAGAAAACCATAAGACACAGATAAAAGAAATCAAAGAAGACACAAACAGATGGAGAAATATGCTATGTTCTTGGATTGGAAGAACCAATACTGTGAAAATGACTATACTACCCAAAGCAATCTACAGATAAGATGCAATTCCTATGAAACTACCAATGGTATTTTTCAAAGAACTAGAACAAAAATATTTCACAATTCATACAGAAACACAAAAGACCCTGAACAGCCAAAGCAATCTTGAAGAAAGAAAAATGGCACTGGAGGAATCAACTTTCCAGACTATACCACAAAGCTAGTCATCAAGACAGTATGGTACTGGCACAAAAACAAATATAAACCAATGGAACAAGACAGTCTAGAGATGAACCCACGCACCTTATCTTTGACAAAGGAGGCAAGAATACACAATGGAGAAAAGACAGTCTCTTCAATAATTGCTGCTGGGAAAACTGGAACCCTACATGTAAAAGAATGAAACTAGAACACTTCCTAACACCATACAAAAAGTGAACTCGAAATGGATTAAAGACTTAAATATATAAGTCTAAATATATAAATATATTTAAATATAATATATTTAGTTATATAAATATATTTATTTATATTTATATTTATAAATATAAATTATATTTATATAATTATTTATTATATATATTTATTATATTTATTATTTATTTATTATAATTTTATATTATATATAAAATATATATAAATATTTATATTTAGTTATATAAATAAATAAATAAATAAATAAATAACTCTTATTTCCTCTAAGGCTCTTAGAGGAAAATACAGGCAGTACACTTTTTGACATAAATTACAGCAGGATCCTCTTTGACCCAGCTCCAAGAATAAAAATAAACAAATGGGACCTAATGAAACTTAGAACCTTTTGCCCAGCAAAGAAAACAATAAACAAGATTAAAAGACAACCCTCAGTGTGGGAGAAAATAATTTCAAACAAAACAACTGACAAAGGATTAATCTCCAAAATATATAAGCAGCTCGTATAGCTCAATATCTGAAAAATAAAGAGCTTAATCAAAAAATTGGCAGAAACAGCAAAGGAAACTACAAACAAGGTGAAAAGACAACCCTCAGAATGGGAGAAAATAATAGTAAATGAAACAACTGACAAAGGAATTAATTTCCAAAATATACAAACAGCTCATACAACTCAATACCAGAAAAACAAACCACTCAATCAAAAAGTGGGGAAAAGACCTAAAAAGACATTTCTCCAAAGAAGACATACAGATGGCTAGCAAACACATGAAAAGATGCTCAACATCACTTGTTATTAGAGAAATGCAAATCAAAACTACAATGAGGTTATCATCTTACACTAGCCAGAATCAGTTCAGTTCAGTCACTCAGTCGTGTCCGACTCTTTGCGATCCCATGAATCGCAGCACGCCAGGCCTCCCTGTCCATTACCATCCCCTAGAGTTCACTCAAACTCAAGTCCATTGAGTCGGTGATGCCAACCAGCCATCTCATCCTCTGTCGTCCCCTTTCCCTCCTGTCCCCAATCCCTCCCAGCATCAGAGTCTTTTCCCATGAGTCAACTCTTTGCATGAGGTGGCCAAAGTACCAGTCAGAATAGCCATCAGCAAAAAGTCTACAAATAATAAATGCTGGAGAGGGTGTGGAGAAAAGGGAACCCTCTTGCATTGCTGGTGGGAATGTAAACTGATACAGTCACTATGGAAGACAGTATAGAGCTTCTTTAAAAAGCTAGGAATAAAGTGACAGAGGAGAGTGAAAAAGTTGGCTTAAAACTCAGCATTCAGAAAACCAAGATTATGGTGGCAAACAGACAGGGAAACAATGGAAACAGTCAGAGATTTTAATTTTGGGGACTCCAAAATCACTGCAGATGGTGACTGTAGCCATGAAATCAAAAGATGCTTGCTCTTTAGAAGAAAAGCTATGACCAACCTAGACGGCATATTAAAAAGCAAAGACATTACTTTGCTGACAAAGGTCCATCTAGTCAAAGCTATGGTTTGTCCAGTAGGCATGTATGGACATGAGAGTTGGACTATAAAGAAAGCTGAGTGCTGAATAACTGACACTTCTGAACTACAGTGTTGGGAGAAGACTCTTGAGAGTCCCTTGGACTGCAAGGAGATCAAACCAGTCCATTCTAAAGGAAATCAGTCCTCAATATTCATGAAGGACTGATGCTGAAGCTGAAACTCCAATACTTTGGCCACCTGATGCCAAAACCTAGAGCCTATTATACAGAGTGAAGTAAGTCAGAAAAAGAAATATTGCATACTGACACATATATATGGAATCTAAAAAAATGGTACTGATGAATTTATCTTCAGGGTAGCAATGGAGAAACAGACATAGAGAACAGACCTATGGACACGGGGGAGGGAAGGAGGGAGAGGATGAGATGTATGGAGAGAGTAACATGGAAACTTACAATGCTATATGTAAAATAGATAGCCAATGGGAATTTGCTGTGTGACTCAGGGAACTCAAACAGGGGCTCTGTGACAATCTAGAAGGATAGGATGTGGAGGCAGATGGAAGGGAACTTCAGGAGGAAGGGGACATTGGTGTACCTATGGCTGATTCTTGTTGATGTATGACAGAAAACCACAAAATTCTGTAAAGCAATTATCCTTCAATTAAAAAAAAAACAGGCAGAAAACCTGAACAGATTTCTCCAAAGAGGACATATAAATGGCCAATAGACACATGAGAAGATACTCAATATCACTAATTATTAGAGAAATGCAAATCAGAACTACAATGAGGGAGGTGGTCCTAAGATGGCGGAGGAAGCAAATTCATTGAAAGAACATTTGAACGTTAAGCAAACTCCACAAAACAACTTCTGAATGCTGGCAGAGGACATCAGGCACCCAGAAAAGCAGCCCATTGTCTTTGAAAGGAAGTGAAGTGAAATCGCTCAGTCGTGTCCGACTCTTTGCAACTAGAACAAATAATTTTACAATTTGTATGGAAATACAAAAAGCCTCAAATATCCAAAGCAATCTTGAGAAAGAAGAATGGAACTAGAGGAATCAAGCTGCCTGACTTCAGGCTCTACTACAAAGCCACAGTCATCAAGACAGTATTGTACTGGCACAAAGACAGAAATATAGATCAATGGAACAAAATAGAAAGCCCAGAGATAAATTGATGTACCTATGGACACCTTATCTTTGACAACAGAGGCAAGAATATACAATGGAGAAAAGACAATCTCTTTAACAAGTGGTGCTGGGAAAACTGGTCAACAAAGAATGAAGCTAGAACACTTTTTAACACCATACACAAAAATAAACTCAAAATGGATTAAAGATCTAAATGTAAGACCAGAAACTATAAAACTCCTAGAGGAAAACATAGGCAAAACACTCTCTGACATAAATCACAGCAGGATCCTCTATGACCCACCTCCCAGAATATTGGAAATAAAAGCAAAAATAAACAAATGGGATCTAATTAAACTTAAAAGCTTTGCACAACAAAGGAAACTGTAAGCAAGGTGAAAAGACAGCCTTCAGAATGGGAGAAAATAAGAGCAAACGAAGCAACTGACAAAGAATTAATCTCAAAAATACACAAGTAACTCCTGCAGCTCAATTCCAGAAAAATAAATGACCCAATCAAAAAATGGGCCAAAGAACTAAATAGACATTTCTCCAAAGAAGACATACAGATGGCTAACAAACACATGACAAGATGCTCACCATCGCTCATTATCAGAGAAATGCAAATCAAAACCACAATGAGGTACCATTTCATGCCAGTCAGAATGGCTGCTATCCAAAAGTCTACAAACAATAAATGCTGGAGAGGGTGCGGAGAAAAAGGAACTCTTTTACATTGTTGGTGGGAATGCAAACTAGCATAGCCACTATGGAGAACAGTGTGGAGATTCCTTAAAAAACTGAAAATAGAACTGTCATATGACCCAGCAATCCCACTGCTGGGCATACACACTGAGGAAACCAGAATTGAAAGAGACATGTGTATCCCAATGTTCATCACAGCACTGTTTATAATAGCCAGGACATGGAAGCAACCTAGATGTCCATCGGCAGATGAATGGATAAGAAAGCTGTGGTACATATACACAATGGAGTATTACTCAGCCATTAAAAAGAATACATTTGAATCAATTCTAATGAGATGGATGAAACTGGAGCCTATTATACATAGTGAAGTAAGCCAGAAAGAAAAACACCAATACAGTATACTAACACATATATATGGAATTTAGAAAGATGGTAATGATAACCCTGTATGCAGGACAGCAAAAAAGACACAGATGTATAGAACAGTCTTTTGGTCTCTGTGGGAGAGGGAGAGGGTGGGACGATCTGAGAGAATAGCATTGAAACGTGTATATTATCATATGTGAAACAGATCACCAGTCCAGGTTCGATGCATGAAACAGGTGCTCAGGGCTGGTGCACTGGGATGACCCAGAGGGATGGGATGGGGAGGGAGGTGGAAGGGGGGTTCAGGATGGGGAACACATGTAAACCCATGGCTGATTCATGTCAATGTATGGCAAAAACCACTACAATACTGTAAAGTAATTAGCCTCCAACTAAAATAAATCTATTAAAAAAAAAACTACAATGAGGTTATCATCTCACGCCAGTCAGAATGGCCATCATCAAAAAATAAAAGCCTTATTACTCTGATGGTGAGAATGTAAACTGACATAGCCAGTATGGAGAACAGTATGAAGACTCCTTAAAAAACTAGGAAATAAAACTACCATATGAACCAGAAATCCCACTGCTGGGCATATACCCTCAGAAAACCATAACAGAAAAAGACACATGTACCCTAATGTTCGTAGCGGCAATATTGACAATAGCCAGGACAGGGAAGCAACCTAGATGTCCATCCACAGATGAATGGATCAAGATGTGGTACATATATACAATGGAATATTACTCGGCCATAAAAAAGACACTCAAAGCCAGTTCTCTTTCCTTCCCTTTGATTCTTCAATGTCTACACACTATGAAACTAACTGATAATTCAAGTGTATGTACAAATATAGCAGTTACCTTAATGGATAAGTCTTCTTTACCCAGAGTAACCAGGGTTTTAACAGCTGGGTAGCCTTCTTTTCTATCTTCATATAGTTCAACTGTTGCTCTCATTGAGTTCTGAAATCACAGAACCTTTTTTTTAGCGTGACACCCATTCACAAACTACTACTTTAAAGAAGCTAGCAAAACTTTACCAATACACAACAATTCTTTTGTGGGGCAAATATTAGTTGGATTTCTATGGCACTTTTTTCTCCCTCTAAAGAACTTAACATGTGTTCAGATCAAGGAAAAATTTTCTGATGCTTTGCTTTTTCATCTCATTTCAGTCTCATCCACCATACTAAGTGCTTATTTTTCTTTCCTTCCTTTTTTTCTTTTTGTTTTTGCTTTAGGGTATTAAAATTATTCAACTTTTTAACCAAGAGGGATGTTTTTATCACATGTAATGAGGCTGTAAAGGCTCACTGACTCACTTTAAATTCGATTATCAGTCTGCATTTACAGAGCACTCTTCCTCTAAAGAAGGTGGAAAACCAGAGAGGATTTTGGCTTCCCACAAAAATAAATCATTTGGCTGGGGAAAAAAAAGAAGTCAAAGAAATGTCAAGTGAAAAGAAATTCTGAAAAAGCCACAGCTTTGTTTTGAAGAACAAGTTCACAATTGAATGCCCATCTCAACCTTAAATGTCACATCAGTAACACTATAATTTGGGGAAGCAAATCAGCATAACTGATTTTTCTGGTGTTCAGTTTAGGGTTTTACACATTGGAAGAAATGGAATTTTACTAAAGTGCCTTGTGCTTGTAATACTGCTACTTACATGCCATTAGTTACCAGTTAATAAAAGCAACAGTTTAAGTTGTAGAGAGTTACTTTTTTTGGTTCTATTTTTTATGTGTGTGTTTGGTCCAGCCCATCCACATCTTTCCCCTCGGCCTCTGCCAGAGCTTCTGAATTTTCTAAAATGACTCAACTGTGTAAGAGTGTTAACGTATCTTTCAGGACTGGAACAATTGCTAATGCATCAACACGGTTAACTCTCAGAAGCATAAAAGAGGCATAAACGTGTTTTTATTTTGATCTGGCTACCACTAATCAAGTTTGTGCCAGGCTTGGAAACTAAAAAGCATCTCTAAGCTCATATCTAAAGAAAAAACAGTATGGATTTTACATAAAGTCACAATGGTAAAACTAAGCTTCAAAATCAATATGTACCAATATTCACGAAAACTATAGTGTACACAGCAATTTTTCATCTCTGTACAAATTATAAAACCCACAGGATATCAGAAATAGCATTTTTTAAATGGTTATGCAAAACCTTTTTCTTATGCTAATCTAATGAATCCATTATGCCTGAATCAAAGTAATTTAAAATGAAGACTTCTTTCCATATTTTCAAATTCCACTTACCTTGAACAACTCAAAGAGCATGTGAAAGAGGTGTGAGGGCACATAAACTACCTGAATAGGTTTGTTTGGAGCTTTGGCTGAAAACAGAGACAAAACCGTCAATGAGTAAAGACGAAGACTAGAAGAAAGTCAAGAATGTTGTTGCATCCGTACTTGGGTATGTACTTTTATGTACTTGGGTACATAAACAAGATGCTACAAAAAGCTAATGGAGGCTTCCAACTCTAAAAGCAGGATGAAATTCCGCTCCTTCACTTACCAGCTGTATGACCTTAGGCAAATTTTTCTCTTTGGAACTTAAGTTGAGCAAAGCTGGAATATCATTACCTATGTCCTAATCTTCTGAGCATTACATAGGGCACCCAAAAATCCCCTGCATGGTGCATGCTTAGTCACTCAGTTGTGTTCGGCTCATTGCAACCTCATGGGGTGTAGCCGGCCAGGTTCCTTTGTCCATGGGATTTCCCAAGCAAGAATACTGGAGTGGATTGCCATGCCCTCCTCCAGGGGATCTTCCCAACCCAAGGATTGAACCTGTGGTTCCTGTGTCTCCTGCATTGGCAGGCAGATTCTTTATCACTGAGCTGCCATGGAAGTCCTCAAGTATCTCTTGGTATTTCTCAAAATGGGGGCTACCCTCTACCACCACCAGTGACCCCGGTGGTCAACCAGGGGGAGGTGAAACCACAGAGCAAAGGGGGCACATCCTCTTGGAGAAACGGACGAAATAGGAACATTAAGTTCTGTTAAACTATGACAAACAAGGCATGCTATCAGCAGCTAGCAGACCAACCACCAGAGACCTACAGTCCTTTCTCACTGTGTCAGAGACGTTCCGAGGAAAATCTGTGAAACCCTGAACCCCAGCATAGGCTTGAGAGTAGATATTGGACAATTTAGGCTTTCCTCCTCCTCATGACCCGGAATCATTAAGAGATCGACACTGCATAAACTTTCTCAAGTAGAAATGTTATGATTTCAACTTAACTACTTCCTCTACTAAAGCAAGTAATTAACAGTAATATAAAGGAGAGTGAGCATTTGTTTGCATCTGAGCAGTTTACAAAAGAGCTTGCAAATACATTACTCGACTGAACCTTCATGACAAGAGAGAAGTTGAGAAGAGCTTCCTTTATGTGAAAAGGTGAAAGTTCTCTACCTAATAAGGAAAGGGGGGAAAAGAAATCTGTGCTATAATAGTTTTGCTGTCACACCTCAAATTGCAAAAGCGTCACATGGCTGTAGAGTATGTATATACTTAAGTTAAATGTACTCTGTACATCTCTAGATTTTGAGAAAGAGCAAACACATTCACATAACTTACATCGTAGTACATTGTTATAACTTTTATTATCAGTTACTGTTGTTAATCTCTTTCTGTGCCTAATTTTAAGTTAGATTTTATTATAGGTATGTATGTCTATAAAAAAACAAAGTATATAAACAGGGTTTGGTACCATCTGTGGCTTCAGGCATCCACTGAGGGTCTTGGAATGTATCCCCTATGGAAAAGGTAGGACTACTATACTGATGATTTTTTAAGTTTTTAAAAGAAGAAAAGTAAAAGTTGCTGTACCCTTTTCCCATCACTCTGCACACAGAGGCAGCTTTAATATTACGTATGCTTCAGTCTTTCAGTTCCTGTTTTTTCCATTCTATTCTGTAACCCTAATGAACTCTTAGGTACTTTATCTACAGGCTCTTTTTAAAAAGCTGTAATTAGAAAAGATGCAACCACCCCTATGTTCACAGCAGCCAAGAAATGGAAATAACCTAAATGTCCATGAACAGATAATGAAGATGTAGTACATATATCCAATGGAATGCTATTCAGCCATAAAAAGGAAGGCAACAATGCCATTTGCCACAACATGGATGTAACTAGAGATTATCATGCTAAGTGAAGACAAATATCATGATATCACTCATTTGTGGACTCTCAAAAATGATATCAATGAACTTACTTACAAAACAGAAATAGACTCACAGATATAGAAAAGAAACTTATGATATATGCAATATGGAAAACAAAAAAGCAAATTTATGATTACCAAAGGGGAAAGTGGGTAAGGAGGGATAAGTTAGGAGTTTGGGATTAACATATACACACTACTATATATAAAACAGACGACCAACAAGTATCTACTCTACAGCACAGGGAGGTACACTCAATATTTTGTAATAAGCTATAATGGAAAATAATCTGAAAAAGAATATACACACATATATAACAGAATCACTTGAAACTCACACATTAACTGTTTCAATAAAAATTTAAAAAATAAAATAAAGTGGGTTTCCAGTAAAAAGTATATATGTTGGTAACATAACCAGGTAAATATTGCCCACTTCAGCATGGCCACAGGAACGTTCCACAAAGACGGTTCCTTCCTTATAAGTCCAATGTGTCGAGTTATGCATCATTGGAAGGAGAATGTTCTCAGGCTTAAGATGAAATGGATTCACTTTATCCACCTCCAACAGCTCAAACTCATGATACCTTTTTAGGTTGCCAAATGTTTGGACCATGTATTTCTGATACAGTTTGATCTATTTCCTAGAGTTTCTAACTCCTCCTCCTCTTGGGTAACTGGACAAGAGATGTAATAGACACATAAGTGATGCACAGCCATCACTTCAACTGTTTTTGACTGAAGTTCTAGAATGTTGTCTGCTATTTCTTATATCTACATTATACATACCATCTGGTAAGTCACATAACCTACCTCAGAAAGCTATTCATGCAAGACTCATTTCTCAATCTTTATACCTCTGATTCACTTGATTGGAGGTTTAACTAGGTACACCATTCGGGTTTGAAATCACTTTATTTTGGCATTTAGAACGGCGGGGGGGGGGGGGGTCTTCTGATCAGGACAATGCAGCTAAGTTCAATCCAAGCCAGGTTTTCATTCATGCTGCTGGTATTTTGCCCAAAGTGTGATATACCTTGGTTGTAATATTCTTGTTGAAGAATGAGGAACTAGATTATTCATTTGAGGGAGCTGGTGTTGACTTCCCCTAGCAGCTTCCCCCTAAGTGGGAAGGCTGACTTGAAGCTCTGAGTGCCTGGTCAAGACTTTTCCACTGGCTTTAGGATGAGCAGACAGCCAGTCAGCCTCTGACTGGAAGGTCCCCCAAATGTTTGAATGGAGAGGGCTTTACTTTGGGAAAAGTTACACGAACAGCCCTAGTTTTTCCCAGGTTGTTCTGGAAGAAACTATTTTGTTTGCCCCAGGGAAAATGCTAGTGGCTGTCAGCAGGAGAGCAGAGCCGAGTCAAGCTGCTCCCAGTACCCATCCTTACCCCACCTTAGACCGGTTCTCCATTTATCCCATCTTCTGATGTCCCAATCCAGTCCTTGGCCCCTCCCAGCTCTGCCCCCAGCACCCCTCCAGGATCATCCGGTGCCATTTCTGCCGCAGCCTCCTCCTTTGTGGCTTCTTCTGCTCTGTCCCGTCAATCAGCTAGTGTGCTTCCGCCTGGTTACTCTCTGGCTGGAGGTGGGATCAAGGACCAACTGATGAGTCCCCCTGGGTTCTCAGCTGTTTCTGTTTATATTCCCTGTGGTCTTTTTAATGGAGCCCCAGGAACACGCTGAATGCTTGGTCCCTCTTGTACCAGAAGGCATGATTAGTTATATAGTCTTCTGAGATCAACCTCTTCAGTCCAAATCTCAGGGAAAATGAAGTACTTTTGATAGCTTTTTTTCAACCAGCATTCTGTAGGAGCCATCTGAGGGCTTGCTCAATTACTTGTACTTTTCTTCAAGAACATCATAGTTTAGATATCTTTCCTTCTTTTTTAAACCATGTCAAGTGTTTTGGTCCATAGCTCTTCCCTAATCCTGGGCCTAGCCAGGGGCCTGACAGAGTGGACCCTTAATAGATGTTTGCTGGCTTTCTAAAATAAGGCATAAATGGAATATGAATTTTCATCTAAGGGCACATTTCTAAAAGTCAATGGAAAAAGTGGCCCAGATTTTTCATGCTCAAGACTCAAGAAATAATGAAGTCTCTATTTGTATAGTCACTGCTCCAAACATCATTAGTTGAAAAGACATTTAATAAATGCCAAAAGAACCCTATGTTGGATATAAAGAATTTGATTTTCAGATAGTTCTCCTATAAGAATGAAAAAAAAAAGGAGACCAAGCAGAGAAAATGAGACACTTGATCCATGATTGGTTGAACTCGTGGATGCAGAAGCATTGGATATAGAGGGCTGACTGTACTATGCCAATTCATATAAAAGACTTGAGCATCCATAGATTTAGGAATTCACAGGCAGTTGTGGAGAGGTCCTAGAACCAATCCTCTGCAGACACCAAGGGAGGGGTATATATTAATAGGAATTCAATGCATTTGGGTCTCCAACATTCCATTTCTATAATGGGCACAATACAAGGATGGGACTGGGGGGAAGGGATAGTGAGGGATGCACATGTAGACACAGCTATACTTAAAATGGATAACCAACAAGGACTTACTCTCTAGCACAGGGAACTTTGCTCAACATTATGTGGAAGCCCTGATGAGAGGGGAGTTTGGGAGAGAACAGATACATGTATATGTATGGCTGAGTCCCTTTGCTGTTTACCTAAAATTATCACAACATTGTTAACTGGCTATATACCAACATAAAATTTAAAAGTTTTACAGAAAATAAAATTATTTCTCATATCTCACTGGGTTAATGTAAGGATTAAACGAAATAACAGTGATAAACTAGTTCACCCAGAGCCTGCCACACAGTAAGCCATCAATAAATAAATGTTGGCTATTACCATTACTAAAAAATTAATTTCAACAGTGTCAACACAGCTACAGTAAGGGCTTTTTCAATTCTTGTGCAGAAGCACCTAACTAAAAATATCCACAGAAGTATCCAATATGAGGAAACTAGACATAGGTCAAAGATCCCAGGATAGATGCATACTTTTTCTATGAACCCTCTTGTAACAAAATACACATAGTATGAATGGAAATTTTTACTTTTCCAACAAAACCTAAAGCTATGAACCAACCTCTTGACAAGAAAGACTAATCTAGAAAAGGTGAAAAAAATGCCAGTGTGGTAACCAGAAGTCTTATCTTTCCCAAGTCAACCTTGACTTCCAGTAGCCAGCCTTTATTACGTTTCTAGCACATGCTTATGCTCTATTTGAGGACTTAGAAAATTTATCCTTCCATCACCTCACAAGGAGAGCTCACAGCTGAGTGTCAGAGGTGAAGTGACTTGTCTCCTAAGTGTCAGGATACAGATTTCCACCCCCTGAGCTGGCTACAAACTTCATGTCTTTCAGCCATGCTGCTTTACCATGTGAACGCAAAAAAGGTAAGTAAAAAGGTTTACTTACTTCATGTTTTGGCAGTTGCCAAAAGAGAAAGAGAACGTGGAAACGAGAAAAAGCACAGTGGGATAGCCACCTGTCTTTGGAGCAACCACATGGGTTGCTGTGGGTAACTAACCAGTAATATTTGAAACCTGATGTAAGATAAGTAAAATTCTGTTATTTTTAATGTTTCTTGAAATGTATTACTAAAAGGAAAAAAAAGGAAGATTACTACAGCTAGGCCCCCATATATAAAATGGTAGTGATGACTGTAAATACTGATGGTATCCACACACTATGTTCTGCATAACCCTATTTACTCCCTTCTCAAGGGACTGCAATGGGCAAGAAAAAAAATCAAATAGTCAGAAAATGAGATGAGGGGTCAGTCAATCTAACAGAACTTAACATTCTCAGGTAGCAACAAATTTTTCTTTGAGGGTAATGGCAGCCTTACTCCTCTGAAGTGCAGAGCAGAGGGCAGTGAGTGCTATCACTGACGATTGTTCAAGGGACCCGGTGGACCCAGCAGGGTTGGAAAATAGGAGCGTCCTGAAGAAGGTGCTATGCTAGTTCACACAGGCTCTGAAAATGAATCCACAGAGTCTGGATCTGACTCCTAGCTGGGCAAGAGTCTGCTACAAAAACCCAGTGTCTGCTTAAGGTATTCATGACTGACCTCTGACCTGCTGTCTCTATGATAAAGCTTGTGAGAGCTCCAATGCAGTCCTGAACTGCACTCGCAAAGAGCTTTGGCATTCAAGAAATAACAAGTAGAAATCCTAATGACACCACCCAAAGCCACAGGAAACTAGAGGCTATCTGTAACCATCAGCATTCATTTCTCTCAGTGATGGCAGAAGGGGCTTCAAAAATCACACATAAGATGGTGCCAAAAATGCTTGGAAAGCTTCTCTTATGGTGGGGTGGACTGCCCAGAGAGATGGGGGAGGAATGCGCTGACCTGGTTGGCACCAGGCATCAGCAAGACCAAGCAAGTAAGGCTGGCACTCATACCAAAGAGCAATTAATCACTACCGGTGAGTGCAAGTTCCACGTCTGATGAACAGAAATCTGGATGGTGAGGTCAGGTTCCACCTAGCCAATAGGGAGAAATAAAGTTGCTTCTCAGAAATACTCAAGCAAAATCTACTTGGTCCTAGAGGTGTATTTCGGTAAAACAGGGGTGCAACTCTTTTCAGAGAACCCAACAGACTTTGCAAGTAGCTTTGATTCTCTATCTCCCAGTAGAATATTGAGGCAGGGGAACTGTCATGGCAGTCTGAAGTCTTCACATTTTCAACTCATTATAAGAGAAATAGATTTTTGGAATATTTTTGAGAGGGAATGTGGTTTATCTTTAATGCACAGCCTAAGAACCCATACCCTAAGACTCAGTCACTCTGCTTCTAAGAATGAAACCAACAGAAATACTTCCATACATTCATGTTTTCCCACCCTCCAAATACACACCCCCACACACACCCCTTCATGCCCCATCATATGGAACATGGGGAAATTAGACATCCTAGATGCCCATCCAACGGAAAAATGATTACATAAATTAAGATAATCTACACCACGGACAATCTCTAAAAGACAGAAATACATGCCAAGATCTTTAAGGTGAAGTGAAATACATAGGTTAAAGAACATGTATGGTTTTAGACTCATTTATGAAAAAAACAAAACTGTATGGGAGACAGAGTAGTGGGGACTTTTACTTCTTATTCTACATTTATGTTTGTATTTTTATGGTAAGCATGTCTCTTTCATAACTTACAATAAAAAAAGTACACGTAAATATAGTTTCATACAACTAATATAAATATCAGCTAAAATGCCACTATTCAGGGAGCTGCTATTTGTATTATGGTGGTAATAACTCCTTTGACATATTATCCAATGAACCTGAACAATAGAAAACTTTTATAGCCTATATTTATAACTTTTCTCAAATATTAAATATTCTGTAAAGTATTATTCTGAATGGCTACATAGTATTCTATCTTATGGGTATGTCGGAATAATTTAATAACCCCTGTGGTGGAGAAGGCAATGGCACCCCACTCCAGTACTCTTGCCTGGAAAATCCCATGGACGGAGGAGCCTGGAAGGCTGCAGTCCATGGGATCACTGAGGGTCGGACACGACTGAGCGACTTCACTTTCACTTTTCACTTTCATGCATTGGAGAAGGAAATGGCAACCCACTCCAGTGTTCTTGCCTGGAGAATCCCAGGGGTGGGGGAGCCTGGCGGGCTGCCGTCTATGGGGTCGCACAGAGTCGTACACGACTGAAGTGACTTAGCAGCACGGTGGAAAATTGGGTTGTTTTCTAATTTTTCTCTATAAGAAAATCACTGTGGGGTTTCCCTGGTGGCTCAGTGGTAAAGAATCCACCTGTCAATGCAGGAGACACGAGTTCGATCCCTGGTGCAGGAAGCTCCCATATGCCACGGAGCAACTAAGCCCATGCACCGCAACTACTAAGCCTGCCCTCTAGAGTTCGAGAGCTGCAACTACCAAACCCCCCGTGCCCTAGAAGCCTGTGCTCCACAAGAGAAGCCACTGCAGTGAGAAGCCCACACATCACAACTAGAGACTAGCCTCCACTCACCACAGCTAGAGAACCCGGGCAGTAAAGAAGACCCAGTGCAACCATAAATAAACAAATAAAAAAATTTTTTTAAAACCTACTGAGATCATCATTCTTATACATAGATCTGTACAATCTCTATGTTCTTATAATAAATTTTCTGAAGTTTATTTACTGAACCAAAGAATATAAACATTATTAATTTAATGTACTAGGCGAAGAGATAGAACACTGTTAGCCTTTTGTTAAAGAAAGGCTACACCAATTTAAACTTACACCAGAAATATGTAAGTGTTGGGGAAAGGTATTTTTCTGGGCATCAATTCAAAGCATTAAAATGCTTTAATCACTGCCATTTTTAAAGACAAAAATATCATTTGTTTTCCTTTGTTCTTTTTTGATTATTAAAGTTAAACACCTTCCCATTTGTTTAATGACTGCTGGCATCTGTTATTTTGAGAACTGTGTGTTTATATCTTTGTGCATCTTCTACCTTGATCACTTCTGTTCCAAAACCTGGGGGTTCTCATAGATTACTGTACAAATACTCATTGACCAAAGACACAGAAAGGGTTTTAAGAACACATAAAAGATGACAAAGCAACACAATTTGAGGATCTCAGTGAAATACAGCTCAGGTAGAGTCAGGTTTTTAGTCAGCTCATTTGTATCTAAGGTTAAAATGATTTTTCTTTTACCATTGAATTCTTCAACTTCCAGCTCTGGAGCTACCAGATAATACTGTTCACAAAGCATCTTGGCGGTTTCATACGCATCTGCAAAGAGAGGAAAAAAAAAGTCTACCTGATGCACTAATACCATGGACTCAGACAGACAGGCTTAATAAACAAGGACAATGTGTAACCTGACACATTTAGAATTAAGCAATTACCGCCTTAAAAAAATAGCCTTTTTGGGCAACAAAAAAGGAATTACAGTAACTAAACCAAAATTCCTCTTTTAGTTTTAATGACCACAAGAATATCAAAATGCTTATTCATGGCAACATGCTGCTATGCTGTGCTTAGCTGTGTCCAACTCTGCAACTCCATGGACTATAGCCCATCAGGCTCCTCTGTCCATGGCGATTCTCCAGGCAAGAATACTGGAGTGGATTGCCATGCCCTCCTCCAGGGGAATCTTCCAACCCAGGGATTGAACCCAGGTCTCCCAATGACAACATAAGCCAGCTCTACACAAAACAAACTTTTAAATATTCCTGCAAGGCATTTTTCATGATAATCTATAAATTCAAGACTGTATTCCTGACCAGTCTGCAACCTGATTAAACTGTACCAAAAAGATATGTGTTTCAATTTCAAAAACAGTAATGCTAAGCCTCTTAAGATCTTCCAATTCTTTGTAAGTGAAACACCAACATGTATTTTATAAATGAATGGATTTCCATGAGCCACACAATTTAAGCTACTGGAGATACTACTCTTGCTTTAAAATGTCCTTTAAATCACCTACACTTCAATAAAATTTTTTAAATGTCCTTTAGGTAGTTAAAGGTAATAGGTTGTACTGTGCTTAGTCACTCAGTCGTGTCCAACTGTTTGTGACCCCATGGACTGTAGCCCTCCAGACTAGAATCCATAGGGATTCACCAGGCAAGAACACTGGAGTGGGTTGTCATGCCCTCCTCCAGGGGATCTTCCCAACCCAGGGATCAAATCCAGGTCTCTCACATTGCAGGTGGATTCTTTAACAGCTGAGCTACCAGGGAAGCCCAGGTAACAGGTTGGGGCTGTTATTTTATCAAAATCTGAGGAGCAACAGTTTGCTTTTGAAAGAAAAAACAGATAAAGGGTTAGAAGATCAGAGCCATGAAGGTTGAAGGGAAGAGAGAAATCAGTAAGTTACAACCCAAAGATGGGAACAAATTCAGAAAGCTACAGTCAATTGTTTTATACTGCATGTGTGCCTTTTCTCTTCACCTGTAAGCTATCTGAGGTCAGGGTTTGTGCCTTACACTGGTTTTGTAACTCACATAGAACTCATTCCATGACTGTTAGATAGCCAACAAATATTCCTTGACTTGATCAACTGTGGGCTGCCCTGATAGCTCAGTTGGTAAAGAATCCGCCTGCAATTCAGGAGACCTCGGTTTGATCCCTGGGTTGGGACGATCCCCTGGAGAAGGGAAAGGCTACCCATGCAAGTATTCTGGCCTAGAGAATTCCATGGACTGTATAGTAGATGGGGTCGTATAGAGTTGGACATGACTAAGTGACTTTCACTTTCTTTTAATCAACTGTAAGCCTTTTGATAATTTATTTTTTAAAAGAACAGGTTTATTGAGATATAATTCTCATACAAGTTACCCATTGAAAGTGCACATACAATTCAATGATTTTTAGTTTACTTGCCAAGTTGTGCATCCATGACCGCAACTAATTTTACACTTTCAAGTCCCCCAAAGGAAACTCCACAACCATGGACAGTCATTACCCCACTCCCATCCAGCCCTAGGTAATCACTAATCTACTTTTTTCTCTACAGATTTTCCTATTCTGGACATTTCATATAAATGAAATCATAGAATATATGGCCTTTTGTGACTGTTTTCTTTCACTTAGCATAAAGTTTTCAAGAGTCACCCATGTTAGAGCATGCATCGGTAGTTAATTTCTTTTTATCACTGAATTAATATTGCATTGTGCAGATATATCACATTCTGTCTATTCATTTATCCACTGACAGACATTTGGATTGTTTCCACTGTTGGGGTATCACATGTGAACATTCACACGTTCATTCACACTGCTATGAACATTCATGTGCAAGTTATTTTGGTGAAGATTTATTTTCATTTCCCTCGGGTATATACCTAGGAGAGAAAAACTGCTTGATCATCTAGCAGCTTTATATTTAAATGTCTGAAGAACAGTCAGAGTGTCTTCCAAAGTAAGGAGATTTTTTTTTAAGTTCCATCTTTATCATTTCTAAAGATCAGATATTCAAATTGCTTTAAAATGCTTCGGGGTCACATTTGCAATGTCCTCCACTGGCTATCAGCTCTTTGGAGACAGGCTCACATTTCTTTTCAACTCTTCGCATCAGTACTGTGCAGAAAGGAGCCACATTCAAGATTCAAGAAGGAAGAGGAAAAAATGGAAGGAAGGAAGGGGGGAAGATAAGCCTGACAGAAATTAAGTATATAAAAAATTGACAATGTCAACCTAAAATAATACAAAAGATAAAATTAGGGTATGTTCAGACTGTAAGTTTTGGTTCATTTATCTCGTATCACTACTAAATTTCAATTTTGCCTAATATTTGACTTTAGAGTAAAAATTCTTACTTTATTAAACTTTTAGAATTAAACCACTATAAAGAACCACAGAAAGAGACATCAGAATCTCTTTGACAAGAGGAAATAATGAGGGCTAGCCAAAAGAAACATTAGCCAGAGGAGAAAGAAATTTAAAGAGTTCATCAGTGTAAAAACAGGTATTAAAGTAGGACTGGATTTAAACCTTAATGAAGAAGAGGATAATTTAGAATTATATTAAGTTCACAAGTTTTTTTCGTAGGGTATAATAAAACTCATCAAATATCTCTAAAGTTCTTTTGAAGTAAGAAAAGAAATCCAGACATACTCTTTGGGCTGTGGCTACACCAACAAACAAGGCTACATCTCCACCTAGTGACACGACAGCACAAAGCTGACCAAGAACTTCCAACACTTAAAGCAGTAAGTACAAAACTCATCAAGTGATGCTTCATTAGCCATATACAACGCCAATACATCTCCACAAAACCACTCCTCCAAGTACATAGCACCGTAACTGCTCTTCCATTCACGACAGAACAGGAAATGAGTCCAACTCCGCTAAAATGTGCTAGCTCCTCATGACATGAGCTTGCCCAGTAGCGTGAGATTATAACAGCATTATTATTTTTTAAAGTTTGACACAAACGTAACATGTGGAAGATGGTACAGTCCAGATAGACGCAGCCAACTTCTGAAACTCAAAGACCCACCATGATTCCTAAAACCACATGTGAACAAGGATTTTTCAAGCATTTCCACAAATCACAGTGCATCAGTGCTATAATTAGGAACTGCATCATGATCCTTGAGAAACTCAAGACAAGAAGACTCACATGTATCATCAGCCAGCCAGAAGTATTTTGGGGGCAGTAATGGCAAAATCTGTATTTGCATGCATCCTTACAAATTCCCATGGCTCTCTTAAATAGAACAACCCTGCCCATATGATAATTCTCCAAGTACAATCAAGTATAATGATGAGAGACGTTCTTTCCGGTCAGATGGGGAACTAGTGCCCTAGAGGGGTCCCCAAAACTGCATGTGCAGAATTCATTAGCAAGTTCACAGGTAAAATGAACCCGTGGAGATTCTGATGCAGTAGCTCTGTGTAGCCTAGGAATCTGTGGTTTAAAACAATAAAAAACATTTAGCAAGTAATTCTGAAAAGAGAAGCTAGATTTGGGGACTATTGGTCGAGAAAGTCAATGCTGGGTCATGCTAATTCTGTCACCGTCACTCGTAGGATATGAGTGATCATGGGCGCTGGAAAGTATGACAGCATATATATACTCAAACAGGACACTTCTGTTCAGGTAAAATACCATAAAAATGAAAAAGGTTTTAAAAATCACCAACATTACAACCAAATTTCAACTACTGGCTTAAAAATTCATTTCCTTTATATCTAGAATAAAATGCAAGTTCTACTAATGAGCTTTCTAATAAAACTTTCATATTTCTTAAATAGAAACCAAAACCCTAAAATATAATAATTTATCAAATTACTTTTATCTGTGATATATTGAGTTGGCTAAAAAGTTCTTCTGAGCTTTTCATACCATCTTCCAATAATACCCAAATGAACATTTTGGCCAATCCAATATTTGAGCCATCAATCTTTTTTTTCTTTACTTTTTATTATTTAAAAAAATTTCAATCTTTTTAAGAGGTTTTTTCTTTACCATCAATCTTTAAAAGGAAGTATTAGGAAATGATTATTACTGCCGCTGAATATGTCATTTTCATTGTTTTAAGAACCTGTTTTCAAGAGAAATAAGAGTATTGATGATAAAGTAACTAACAAAACTGTAGGTGTAGCACATTTCTACTTCCCCAAGGAAGAGTACCCTAAATGTAAACACAGAGATTAAAATAAAAAAAGACTGAGTCATTAAGAGTAGAGGGAAGGTTCACAAAGCAACAAGCACAACAGATCTACTATAGCCAGGAATCCTGCGTTAGTGTTAAGAAAAGCACAAAGGAATATTTAACACTGTATGGACGTTATGTTATTCAGTTCAATCGCTCAGTCATGTCCAACTCTTTGTGAACCCATGAACCGCAGCACGCCAGGCCTCCCTGTCCATCACCAACTCCCAGAGTCCACCCAAACCCATGTGCATTGAGTCGGTGATACCATCCAACCATCTCATCCTCTGTCGTCCCCTTCTCCTCCTGCCCTCAATCTTTCCCAGCATCAGGGTCTTTTCAGATGAGTCCGTTCTTTGCATCAGATGGCCACAGTATTGGAGTTTCAGCTTCAACATCAGTCCTTCCAATGAACACCCAGGACTGATCTCCTTTAGGATGGACTGGTTGGATCTCCTTGCAGTCCAAGGGACTCTCAAGAGTCTGCTCCAATACCACACTTCAAAAGCATCAGTTCTTTGGCATTCAGCTTTCTTTACAGTCCAACTCTCACATCCATACATGACTACTAGAAAAACCATAGCCTTGACGAGACGGACCTTTGTTGACAAAGTAATATCTCTGCTTTTTAATATGTTGTCTAGGTTGGTCATAACTTTCCTTCCAAGGAGTAAGCGTCTTTTAATTTCATGGCTGCAATTACCATCTGCATTTTGAAGCCCCAAAAAGTAAAGTCTGACACTGTTTCCACTGTTTCCCCATCTATTTCCCATGAAGTGATGGGACCAGATGCCATGATCTTAGTTTTCTGAATGTTGAGCTTTAAGCCAACTTTTTCACTCTCCTCTTTCATCAACAGGCTCTTTAGTTCCTCTTCACTTTCTGCCATAAGGGTGGTGTCATCTGCATATCTGAGGTTATTGATATTTCTCCTGGCAATCTTGATTCCAGCTTGTGCTTCCTCCAGTCCAGTGTTTCTCATGATGTACTCTGCATTATAAATTAAATAAGCAGGGTGACAATATACGGCCTTGACATACTCCTTTTCCTATTTGGAACCAGTCTGTTGTTCCATGTCCAGTTCTAACTGTTGCTTCCTGACCTGCATATAGGTTTCTCAAGAGGCAGGTCAGGTGCTCTGGTATTCCCATCTCTTTCAGAATTTTCCAGAGTTTCTTGTGATCCACACAGTCAAAGGCTTTAGCATAGTCAATAAAGCAGAAATAGATGTTTTTCTGGAACTCTCTTGCTTTTTCGATGATCCAGCAGATGTTGGCAATTTGATCTCTGGTTCCTCTGCCTTCTCTAAAACCAGCTTGAACATCTGGAAGTTCACGGTTCACGTACTACTGCAGCCTGGCTTGGAGAATTTTGAGCATTACTTTACTAGCGTGTAAGATGAATGCAATTGTGCGGTAGTTTGAGCATTCTTTGGCATTGCCTTTCTTTGGGATTGGAATGAAAACTGACCTTTTCCAGTCCTGTGGTCACTGCTGAGTTTTCCAAATTTGCTAGCATATTGAGTGCAGCACTTTCACAGCATCATCGTTCAGGATTTCAAATAGCTCAACTGAAATTCCATCACCTCCACCAGCTTTGTTCATAGTGATGCTTCCTAAGGCCCACTTGACTTCACATTCCAGATGTCTGGCTCTAGGTGAGTGTGAGTAATCACACCATCATGATTATCTGGGTCATGAAGATCTTTTTGGTAATGTTGTTATTTGATGTTATCATTAGAAGACTTTCCTATTCAAAATTCACCAGAGAACCCTGCTATCCATATTAGCCTCTATCCCAAACACATGCCATTGTCTGTTTACAAATATCAGAGTCTGGACAAGGATGAATCTGAGTGAACGCTGAAAAAACAAATGAAAAGGATACCAAAAATCATAAAGCTCATGCTTAAGAAGCACTACCCAAACAAGGCAAATTCATATGACCACAAAGCATTACACAGTCACAGGTATGCTTCTTTTAAGACAAGCTGAAGTCAATTCTCACAAGGTTTATCTATCATCATCTACTCAAAACCCATCCTGAGAGGAGAGAATCAGGGTTTGTTTTTTTTTTTTTAAGTGCCAGAACCTCTGCTATTGCCCAAAACACAGCCAACTGGAGAAGTGAGGAAAGAACATCTAACACAAGAGCAACCAATCCACAGGCTGATCAGACGCATAAGCGTCCTGGGCAAAGAGATGGGCTGAGTCAGTGAAATTCATCTTCTGCGCATTCAGGATGGAGACAGTCAGGCAGGGGAGAAGACAAAAGGATACATGGGGAGTTATGATAGAGTAGAAAGAAGGCCTGGAGTGCCTGTCCTCACCCTTAACAAGCTGCCCTAAAAGGTATGACTGTCTACAGACAGGACAGTGCGGTGGGCGGCCATGACTTGACCAGTTCAGTCACTCAGTTGTGTCTGACTCTTTGCGACCCCATGGACTGCAGCACACCAGGCTTCCCAGTCCACCACCAACTCATGGAGCTTGCTCGAACTCATGTCCATTGAGTTGGTGATGCCATCCAACCATCTCATCTTCTGTCATCCCCTTCTCCTTCTGCCTTCAATCTTTCCCAGCATCAGGATCTTTTCCAATGAGTCAGTTCTTTGCATCAGGTGGCCAAACTATTGGGAGTTTCAGCTTCAGCATCAGTCCTTCCAATGAATATTCAGGACTGATTTCCTTTAGGACTGACCGCTTTGATCTCCCAGTCCAAGGGACTCTCAAGAGTCTTGAGAGTGACTTGACCGACCTACTTACTAAGATACATAGGAAAAAACCCCTGCTTTCTGTTGCCCAGTTCCAATCTCTATAGCTCCAACTGTAAAGTGCTTCCTGCCCTAAAATTACATTGGAACCTACTAGGTTCTCTGAATATATCTGTCTCCTGAGTTAGCGGGAGTGGGTCTCTCTTACTCATCACCTGAAGAGCCCAAAGTGAGAGCACAAGACGTTATTTCCAACCAGAACAAGGACATGCTCTCCAGACTCCATCTGTGCGCTATTAGGCTAAGCTGAGCAATGACAGCATTCAGGAACAACGCAGGTGAGCTAACGTTGCTGTGAGAGCTGACTTTTGTAACAAGTACTTCAGTCTGTACCTTTAAAATGATCTTACCATAGGATTCTCCATTTTGTCTCACAGTTTCTTACAAAGAAAGGAGGGGAAACAGTCACAATGGAAGGCACTTCCCAGAGGATAATGGGAACTGCTCTACAACACTAATTCTAGCATTTGCTGCCAGGAGGCTGTAATTTGCAGATGTGTAAAGATAGATATTAATGTGCTAAATAAGCAGCAAGGAGGCATGCTTGAGTGTGCTGCACATTCAATTACTGTGATGCAGGATGCACCCCACTCTAACACATTTATACAACTGTCTAGTCAAAAATAAAAATATTGTCCCTACCTTTCTACATAAAAGTTTCCTAGAGTCTGTCTCAAGAGATCTAAGTATGGGATCACTGTTAGTTCCTTCAGGCTTCCTAAGGCTATAAAACACACATGCACATGTGCATACCCAGGTATAGGCACATGTGTGTACATGCGCACACGCCTGCACGCACACACGCACAGGTCATTTGGTGCTGACATCTGACTATGCTTACACCGCGCAGGACCTTCACAGCTGAGAAAATCAACAGCAGAGCTGTCATTAGGACTTAGAACCCCTATACCCTCTACCTCAAGCTTCCTAAAACAAAAGGAAAGGAACAAAACATGAGAGACACAGATGCTGAGTTAGAAGATTAACTGAGAAATCTCAGAAGCTAAGAGGAGAAGGGAAAAAAACAGTGACAACAATACTGTCGAAGAAGGCAGTGGGAAGACGTCACTAAGAGTTGTGGATGCCGACATGCATCTCTTCCTCTTCTGACAGTACTGGGGGGATTGGGGAGAAGAGCTGGAGAGGCCTGGAGCCTTGGGGACTCTGACTGCTGCCCTCGGGGCACCTGGCAGTGGAGGCTCCAGTGTGTTTTTGCTAGAAGATATGGAAGAACTTCTAGGCCTTCTGAGAGCCGGTGCTCTCTACTTTGTTGATTCTTTCTCAGACTTATTTTGAACCAGAAAGAGCTCCTGCTTGGGTATCCAGACACTTTGAGAATTAAGAATGGGGTCCACAGGGCACGAAACAGAAAGCTCCCTATTAAAATGTGCTTTACCCACAAGGAGGAAAGAGACTTTCATGTTTCTTGCTAGGCTGTCAAGCCAATTCTGCCACGGCAGGAAAGGCAACTGATTTAAGACTAGTGCCTCACTGAGGAATAAGGATTATATGTACCTGGCTGGGAAAACCAACTGAATATAGAGGTTATGAGTAGAGCAGATCAGATACTGAATTCATCCAGGAAGGCGGTATGTGGTGGGCACTGGCACTGGAGATGGGGAAATACACAAGTACTACGGATTTCATAGAGAGATGCGCATTATTCACAGTTGCATGCCATTAAAAAGTGGGTATGAATTCAAATGTAGAAAACAATGTTCTCACTGGGCTATGAAGACAGGTGATTTTTATTTTCTTCCATCTTTTCCCACACTTTCTCAGTTTTCTTCAGTGAGCACTTTTTATGGTTAGATAGCATCACCAACTTAATGGACCTGAATCTGAGCAAACTCCAGGAGATAATAAAGGACAGAGGAGCCTGGCGTGTCACAGTCCATGGGGTCGCAAAGAGTCAGACACGACTTAGTGACTCAACAACAATATGGTATTAGTCCTCTTAACTGACCAAACTGGGAACAGGAGTTGGATGACTGACAAAACAGCTGGATAGTAAGAAACCATAAAATATGACTACAACTGTAAATATTAACCTAAAATACACATATGAATACACAGTTTATTCCTCTACCAATCTTCTCATGTAAGGCCAAAGCCCCTCCTTTAAAGGGGTTCCAGGTCATATTTCTTAGATAAACAATACTGCATACAGCTATGAATTCCAATTTCTATTTCCTTAAAGTGCACTAAAGATACTTGTCAAGCAATCTGAGTGCAGATTCTTGCTCATATTTTTACTCACCGCTGCCCTGCCACCTAATAGTTACCTTGTTTACAGTTATTTCATTACATTTTTAAGAAACTTTTTTTATCACGCCTTTCCAAAGCATTCAACCTGATTTTTATGGAAATCAGTTTCTTTTCTGTACTCACATTTCTCCAGTTTACATAACGTATAAATAAAGTATGTATGTTTATACATATTCATGTGGTATAACTTACACCAACAGTTTGAAGACAAGTGACCCTTAGTTAACACAAGCCTCCCCAAGCAGAAGCACCACCACTGTATTCTAGAAAGTATGTCCAAGCGAAGCGTCCTCAGTGTGCTATGGTGCAATTTATGATTTATGATGGTGGCAGAAGAGCTGATGGTATGGAAGTTGCTTCAAAGGTTCATGCACTTTCAGAATTTAAAACCAGCCCCCACTGTTGTCTTCCTTAAAGAAAGAGGTTATTAAGAAATGAAAAACAAGGTTTGAAAGAAGTGGTGGGGAGTGGGAAGCAGGGCAGCCCTTGCCCCGCCCCTCCTGAGTGTGAGGGGCAGCCATGCATTGGGGAAGGCGGCAGAGGGGCGTGGGGGTAAGCTTTGCCTTTCAGTTGTGCCAGACAAGCAGTAGGAATGATTCCATGAGAGGATGGATGGAATAAACTGTGTTCACCCTAACAAGTGGGTTTGCTGAGTACAAAGTCAAAAAGGGCAGGAGGAGGAGTGAAGATAAAGCTGTGAGCGAGCCCAGAATGAGGGAGGGAGCCATCTGGCCCATGGTCAAAGCCTTGACTGAAAAGGCCCAAGAAAGCAGGAGACACGAACTTCTAGGTTTTTTCTTTCAAATACTGATCCAACTGTCTTGCACATAATCCTCAGCTAGTGTTTGGTACAAAACTTCTGTCTCTGAGAAAAGTGATGCAAGCATGGATGAGAGTTAATTCCAGCCTTTTAGGAATTTACACCCCCATTAGAGCTTCCCTGGTGGCTCAGCTGGTAAAGAATCCACCTGCAATGCAGGAGACCTGGGTTCAACCCCCGGGTTGGGAAGATCTAGAGAAGGGAAAGGCTACCCACTCCAGTATTCTGGCCTGGAGAATTCCATGGACCGTATAGGCCATGGGGTTGCAAAGAGTCGGACACGACAGAGCAACTTTCACTTTCACTTTAGAGAGACCAACAGGAGCACTGCTACAAATGATGCCAAGCCCAGGCAGGATTCAGTAAGAGTCACACAGACAAAAAGGGCTGCAAACACCAGCTCTAGCTCTCCACCAGCGTCCAGCCTCCTCCTCTGACTCACCGGACAGCAGCGCTAACGACTGCCGAGAATGCCCATTAGTTCTCTACTTACTACTCATGGCTACGACCTCTCTAAAAATCAGTGAGAGGCTTTTTGTGGAGAAACACTGAGATGATTAAAAAAAAAAGGAGTATATTTTTACAGCTTTATCATAAAGAACTGCAAACATAGACATAAGCACAGAGCACAGTGTCAAGAATCCCTGTGTGCTCATCACAAGACTCAACGCTTCGCAACACAGCCCAGTCTTTCTCACTGCCCACTCTCTGGAGTCAATCCCACATGGCATTTTGTATCAAGTGTGGTATCTCAAAGAACCTCTCTTGAAGCTAAGGATGCCTTTAAAACGAACATAACCACAATGCCAATATCACATCTACAAAATTAACAATGTTTCTTGGATATCTGGGCTTCCCTAATGGCTCAGCTGGTAAAGAATCTGCCTGCAATGCGGGAGACCTGGGTTCAATCCCTGATTTGGGAAGATACCCTGGAGAAGGGAACTGCTACCCCCTGTAGTGGGTATCATTAAATATTCAATTGTTTTATCAATGTCCTGCTGCTGCTGCTGCTGCTGCTGCTGCTAAGTTGCTTCAGTCGTGTCCGACTCTGTGTGACCCCACAGACGGCAGCCCACCAGGCTCTCCCGTCCCTGGGATTCTCCAGGCAAGAATACTAGAGTGGGTTGCCATTTCCTTCTCCAATGCATGAAAGTGAAAGGTCAAAGTGAAGTCGCTCAGTCATGTCTGACTCTTAGCGACCCCATGGACTGCAGCCTACCAGGCTCCTCCATCCATGGGATTTTCCAGGCAAAAGTACTGGAGTAGGGTGCCATTGCCTTCTCCTTATCAATGTCCTGAATGATTTCAAATATTTTATAATTTATGCCTGAATATTCATTGGAAGGACTGATGCTGAAGCTGAAGCTCCAATAACTTTGGCCACCTGATGTGAAGAGCTGACTTTCTAGGAAAGATTGAAGGCAGGAGGAGAAGGGGATGACAGAGGATGAGATGGTTGAATGCCATCACTGACTCAATGGACATAAGTTTGAGCAAACTCCAGGAGATGGTGAAGGACAGGGAAGCCTGGCATGCTGCGGTCCATGGGGTCGCAAAGAATCAGACAAGACTTAGTGACTGAACAACAACAATTTATGCCAGAAACAAACACAAAGGCACCAGCTTATTACACAATCAATGGTATAAGCGAGAAGGCACATGACTCATGGGATCGCCCCAGGACGCTCATGAACTTGTCTACCTCCAGCCCTTGTTGGGTGCTTGCCCTGCTTCAGGAGCTCTACTTATGTTTACTCATTGAACCCTAGGATACAGGTGAATTGCCAAGAGCACCATTTTATTGATGAAGAAACTGAGGCCCAAGATGTTATATAACATGTCCAAGGTCACCTAGCTCATTTAAATGTCTATCAGCTGATGAACAGATAAAACAAAATGCAGTCTATTCACACAATGGAATAGTATTCAACCATAAAAAGAAATGAAGTACTGATTTATGTTACAAGATGGATGACACTTGAAAACATTACGCTAAGTGAAAGAAACCGATCACAAAAGACCACACACTGTATCACTTCATTTACATGAAATGTCCAGAATCGGAATATCTGTAGAGACAGAAAGTAAACTAGCGGTTGCCTAAGGCTGGGGAGAGGGGCAGTGGGGAATGACTGCTAATGGGTATGGGGTTTTCTTTGTGGGGTGATGAAACACTTCTAAAACTGGATTATGGTGACAGCTGCACAACTCTGCGAACATACTAGAAATCCCTGAATTGTACACTTTAAATGAGTGAATTGGATGGTATGTGAATTGTACTGCAATAAAGCCTTTTTTTTTTAAAGTAAATTACCAGAGGTTGGACATCTCTGAAGCCAAGCAGTATTTATTGACCATGTACACAGGCATATACTAAGTTCTAGGTGAGTTGCAATTTAAGTATAAGACAAAAACCCTGACTTCAAATTGCTGGCAGTTCAAGAGAAAAGGCATCTATGCAATGTATCAATATTATAATGCCCTTTTGCTTTATGGATATGTGTCTTGTCCATAAGACACATATGGCAGTTGACTATGTGAACCAGGTTTTCTAGATCATAAAAGCTACTGGGCCAGGGCCAGGTGAACATACAAGTCCTGGTCAGATGGATCCTGCTTCCCTCCACTGCCAGGGGCCTGCAGAGGGTTATCTTGTGAGAGAGAAACCTACAGGTATATTCGGGAGCTGAAGCTGAGCCTATTTATTTATAACTGGAGTAATGTGAGTACATGTTTTCTAACTAAACAGAGGCCAAGGCAGCCTGACAAGCCTTGGCTGAGCTAAGGCCACCGGGGGGATACCCAGGGTAACCAAATATTAGTAAGACAGGTTTTCCTTAGCTTCAGCGGCTGAAAATCTGGTCTGTTTCCCCACCAGGGAGGCTGCCCACACTGGGTCCCCTCCCTTGGCCCTCTAAGCTTCGATGGCAAAGGTCACTCCACTTTAGGAGGACTTGAGAGCTTTGCCAAAGAGACCAAGCCCTCCTCTACCTGTTCTCACCTAGCTACACAATCCAGATAAAGGAAGAGCAAGAGAGATCCTGATGACGACCTGGGAGAGCAATGGTCATGACAGGGTAAGATGTGGGTTTAGAGGAAGGCTGCAGGAGACACGATCCAGGAAAGGGGACAGTCTCAGAATGTGAGGCTGCGCGGGGTAACCATAACACCAAAAAAACTGGAGAGCCAGGAACCTGCTCAATGATTTACAACCAGGAAGGCTTTCTGGAGCTAGCATTTACCTTAACTGAAAATTGAGGAAAATGCTGTTCTAATGGGCTCTGTTGTACCCTGAGGCTAATGGAACAGAGCCCAGCTCAACGTCCAGTGAACCCATGAGCGCAAATGCCTCATAGAACCTACAACCTGGAGGGCATGTCAGTAAGATGTCTACTTTTTAACCAATGCGTGAATTCAGCTGAATTTTACAACAAAGGTTTAGATTCTCAAATTTTCAGACAGTGGTGGCAATCAAAACCTAGACTCTTACTTAAACTCATAAATATTTACTATTTAGCTAGAACTACAAGAAAAACCCTGGTCCGTGAAGTTGAAACTCCCATTTTGAGCATTACAAACTATGCATCATTGCCTGAGCTGCCAAGAAAGATCATATTTGGATCATGTGGCTTGGGCCCACAGTGGTCTGATGAACCAGCAAACAGTTCAATGCCATAACCCTACAGCCAAGCTGCCTCAACAAAACTGCATCCCTAACACATCCCAATGAAACAAAATCCCTAACATGACACTGGCTTCCTTACCTTTCACAACATCAGCAACGTTGCAGGTGGGATCAATACTTCCGATGTGTTTCGGATGCGCAGGATTGGTGTCACCGCCAAACAGAAGTGCTAAACACATCCAAGAGAAAAGGGAGAGGATTAAAAACACACCCAGCTAGGATGGTCCGGCAGAGATGAATTCGGGGCTTTAAAGTTTTGAAAAGATCCTCTCATTGTGAAAGCGGTTTTAGCATCCACAGTGACTTAGCGTAACAGAATCCACTCAACTGGTTGGTGATCAGTTATCATACAATGGAGGACCTGCCATGCCGTGAAACCTGCCCCATGCAGTTAGCAGCTCCTAAAGCAGCAACATGAAGCACGTATCCAACCTGCTCTCCCCAACCCAATGTGATCTGGTTGAAAAACAGCTTCCTTTCATCCTGAGTCAAGTTAACCTACCTTCTCAGCACTATCCTAGACAGTTATTCCAACATTCACTAAATATTTACAAAATAGTCTGCAGCATTAGGCTAGGTTTACAAAGGGTATTTTACCATGAACACTTCAAATGCCTCGATCATAGAAGTTACTTTCACCATACCACACTATTTGTGCAAGCGTTTTTAAGAGAACACTCAACTACTTTCATAATATAGAAGGTTGGCAAAATTTTACTTCTGAAAAAAAGCCCAAGTTGTGGTACATATATACAATAGAATATTACTCAGCCATAAAAAGGAATGAATTTGAGTCAGTTCTAGAAAGGTGGATGAGCCTCGAGTCTCTCATACAGAGTGAAATAAGTCAGAATGAGAAAAGAAAGTATCAGATATTAACACATATATATGGATTCTAGAAAAATGGTACTGATGAACCTATCTGAAGGTCAGGAATAGAGATGGAGATGCGAGAACAGACTTATGGACACAGCAGGGAAGGAGAGGCTGGGACAATTAAAGATAGTAGCACTGACATATACACACAAAGTGAAGTCGCTCAGTCATGTCCAACTGTGACCCCATGGACTGTAGCCCACCAGGCTTCTCCAACAGTGGGATTTTCCAGCCAAGAGTACTGGAGTGGGTTGCCATTGCCTTCTCCAGGGGATCTTCCTGACCCAGGGACTGAACCCGGGTCTCCTGCATTGTAAGCAGACGCTTTACTGTCTGAGCCACCAGGGAAGTCCATTACACACAACCACGTGTAAAACAGACAGCTAGTGGGAAGTTGCTATATGACACAGGGAGCTCAACCTGGTGCTCTGTGACAACCTAGAAGGCTGGGATGGGGTGGGAGGGAGGTTCAAGAGGGAGGACAATTTATACAATAAATTTATAATGTATACAATTGTATACTTTATAATTATAAAATATGCATAATTTTGGCTGATTCATGTTGTATGGCAGAAACGAACACAACATTGTAAACCAATTATCCTCCAATTAAAAATAATTTTTTTTTTAAAGTCAAAAGGAGACCCCTTCAAAGAAAAAAGCAATCTGAATGCAAACGTTTATATGTGTGCCTATTTTTAAGTCAAATAAGAAATGGGAAATAACTTATACTACACAAAAGGAGAATGCTTAAATAAAATAGGTGAAGGTTTTAATTATGAAAGAGGACAAACATGGGCATTAGGCCAATATGTAAAGTGCCAAATGATTAAGTGGAAGAAAAACAAGAGATGTGCAAGTTTAATGATTGAAAACCATGTACATATATATGTGGACACACATATTCAGGTCAGAAAGAAACTGCAGTTATCTAAGTAGTTTAATTCAATAGTATTGGGGTTCTTTTTTTTTTCTTTTAAATTTCCTGTAAATTGCTAAACATTTACATTTTCAAGAGACATACATTTAGAACAAACCCACATTTAACAGCTGCATAACATTTGTTTATCCAAATAAAGTAATATTACTAAAATAAAGATGCTCTGTCCATTTTCTGACTTAACAAAAAGGATGAATTCGACTCTAGACACTAGATGCTTTTTTCATAAAAATTATGAAATCGGACACAGAGACATGCTGAAAATGAGTTTAAAAGTTTTTGTGGAGATAATTTTAGTTATTCTTTTCTTATCTGCTTATCAGCCTAGATAGGAGAGTAAAACTCTCAATACAAGATTAGGGTTTGACAATTCCACATAACCTGATTTCACTGATCACTGTGAAATGTAAGATCAATTGCTCATATTGCCAACATGCCAATTCAATATTCTCAGTATCATTATCTCAGGTTTGTTTTTAAAACCAAAAAAAGAAACCATGTGCCATCCTGGATAAAGATTAGAACTGACTCTAGAGACACTGGAAGTATTCAGAGATGAACACCAGAGTGCCAGGTGCCTGTCAGATACTATGCCCCACCAGGAACATAACAGCAGAGGCTTAAAAGGCAGGCAGTGGTCCTGTCTCTAATATGAGTATCTAATATGAGTATCCAAAAAGCGTTTCAAGGATTCCCTTGAGAGTTCTAAAGATTAGCCTTTTCATAGATAGAACTCACTTAGGAAAAACTGACCTAGAAGTAAAATTTCTAGACAAAAATGCAGATCAGTAATTGAAAGTGAAGCAATAGGAAAACATTTGGGAGAAATCACTCTGGTTATCTTTTTAAAACTGGACCAAGAAAACCCAACTTACTGTGCTGGTTAATAAGCATGCGGAAAGAGATGCGGTTGGTATAAAATCGGTCCAGAAAATACTGGATGTTACTGCTAATGAATGGATCAAACCCAAACTTCTCCTTGTACTCGATCACTCCTTGGGCCATTGTAGGAACCACATCATTGTGTCTATTTCTGACTTTAATTAGGACTTGTAGAAAGCTGCATGGGAAGGAAACAAAAAAAGTGGTCAGTCTTTAGGTTTCATGGACTAATGCACAAATTTCCCAGCTTTATTTTGGAACTATTTACCTGCTGGTATTTTTATAGGCAAAGCCATCATTATCATCATAGGCTACAAGGAAGTACTCACAAGAAACTAAAGGATTACCCAGTTTTTGCTTGAAACTTTCTACAGAAAGTCTTCCTTCGGAAATACTTAACTTCTTAAAGAAAGAAACAGAATGCTCAAATACCTTTTTAGGAATCCACTGACTTTCTAGATAAATGATTACATATGAAACAGACCCTATAAATGTTTGCTGAATACATAAGCGCAGAATTTATTGATGTTTCTTCTGACAACATGAGGACAATACCAAAAATCTCCAAGGATTTATGATGGACTCTTAAAAAGATAGCTTCCATGAAGAAATAAATGGTGTCAAACTGTTTAAAAGCAAAATTTTGAAGCAAATTTCTCACAGCAGTAAAATAGTGATGGAACAAAGGTGATTAAGACAAGCCTGTTCAAATGTTTGGGTGCATTATTGTAAAGGTGTAGAGGGAAAACTATATTGAGAACAGTAACTAAGAACAGAAAGCCAAGTCGATGGAACCAAATAAAAACCTTGGCACCAGGATCAAGGATGAATGAGAAGGTGTGGGTAAAAATTCAGCAATACTGATGATGAAGTGGCAATGTAAGTCAGTAGGGAAACAAATTAGTTGGGATAGCTGACTAACAATGTAAGTCATGCCCCAATTTTAAACCTTACGCCCAAAAATGGATTAAAAAACTTAAATGTAAAAGGGTGAAATTGTAGAAAAGAAAGAAGAAAACCAGGTGAGTGAGTATATAACCCTGGGAGTAAGGAAGACTGTTCTAAGCCTAATACCAAAGGCAGAAACCATGAAGAAACAAATCATAGGACTGTCTAGGATCTCAGCAATTTTATAAGGACACAAGAAAAGTGAAATCTGAGAAATATATATTCACAAGAGTTACTATTCTTAGTAAAGGAAAAGATGACCACACCCTAACAGAAAACTAGGCAAGGGGCCTGGTATCAATAGAAAATGTACCAGAGGGCACGCAAATGCCAATAACTTCACCTTCGAAATAATAAAAGAAAAGCAAATTAAAACAATGCAACACTATGCTTACCGGACTGGCAAAGAATAGCCACTGCTGGCTAGAGAGTGGGCACGTAGCTGATGAATTTCTAGGGGCGACTGAGCAGCCTGTATCAAAAGCCCAAAGAAAGTTATTCCACTCCCAGGAACTGACTCTAGGAAAAGAACTGGACAAGGTCAACAGCCGTATTTCAGAACTGTTCTTCAGAGCATTACTTAGGGTACCAAGAAGACCACAAACTATTCTAAACCCAGTAACAGGAGGTCAAGTCATCTGACTTATCTACAGGCAGACCACTATGAAATTACTAACAGTGGTGTAGACCTATAATGCTGACACTGTTATCTTTGTAAAAAACAAAACAAAACATTCTGTACATATAGAAACACATATGCCAAGTTAAAAGTATGGATGGAAGGAAAATGTTAACAGTAATTCAATTTCCCAGTAATGGAAATTTGGAGTGACTATCTGCATAGTCTTATGTTTCTCAACGATGAAACTCTTCTGTAATAAATACATATGTACAGAGACAGCAAAAATGAATAAGTCAACTCAGAAATTAGAAGGTCAAAATTATTCATGAGAAATTTTCTAATGGACCATTTATCCTTTACATAATGCTCTTCCCAATGTATTCATAATGAAATATTACTAAAGTGTAACAATTCATTACAGTAGGAAAGTGACTCAACTTATCTGTAGGGAGGAGACTTGCCTCAATGGTTCAATTCTCAGACTACTTTCCCAATCTTCTGAGGCTCCTTTTCTTTTTTGCAACAAGTCTTATTTTACATTTTTGGCCACACCCAGGGCTTCCCTGGTGGTTCAGGCGGTGAAGAATCCGCCTGCAATGCAGGATACCTGGGTTCAATCCCTGGGTTTGGAAGACCCCCTAGAGGAGGCAAGGCAATCCACTCCAGCATTCTTGGCTGGAGAATTTCCACAGACAGAAGAGCCTGGTGGGCTACAGTGCATGGGGCCACAAAGAGTCAGACACAGCTGAGTGATTAAGCACAGCACTGTGGCACATGGAACCTTAGTTCCCTGATCAGAGATTGAACCGTCACCCCCTGCATAAGAAGACAGAGATTTAACCACTGGACCACTATGGAAGTCCCAGGACTCTTCTAAACTTTGTCATTATGATCAACATCCTCATCTTCCTTGCTACTTTCACTTTACTTATGATTTCCCTGCTCACGACTCCTGTATAACTCTCACTGAGCAGAAAAGGCTGCTATGATGAACAGGACTCCCCATTCCTTCCTTCACCACAAGCATCTGGCTTCTACAACCCCAAGTCTCCCAACTAGCTTCATGGCAACCTGGGCAGGTTACTGAAACTCACTGAGAGCTGTTATCATTACGATCTCGTACACACTGGATCCAGAAGTTGGCAGCTTCTAAAGGCTTGTGTCCCTAAATCACAGGACTGCAGGAAGTACACAGCAGAAATGTAACATCACAGATGCTCACAAACCAATATCCCCAGATCTGAAGCTAGAGAGGTCAGTCAGCCAAACAAACTGTCACTAGCTAAGGACTTTGGTGAAAACAAAGCTTCTGGATTCAATTCATTTAACTTTGATAACTTAAATGACAGCAAAGGCCTGTAACAAGGAAAGCGTTACAGCCAGGGCTCTAATCCAATGCCTCCTCTTCCACATTTCATAGACCCATTAACAAAACATCTCGCGAAGTAAAAACAGTTCAGGACTTTTTTTCCTTTGCATTTTAATTTACAAGTACATCCGACCTAGCTACTCACAACTCAGACCAGCAATTCTGGCAACATGGTGCATTGCAAAGAGCAACTGTACTGAGGGAGAGTAAACATGATTTAGAGACTCAGCTCTGCTCCAAACTGACGTTACAATCTTGGGGAAGTCACTTCCCATCTTGTACCTCATTTTCCTTATCTGTGAATTAAGACTGCTGGGTTAAATGCCTCGAGCTAAGGTCACTTATGTAACGTGATATTTCTCAGTTCTTTTTATGGAACACCTACACGTAAGGCATTTGGTTGTCACAATGATGTGGGCCAGGTTTCTACTTGGAAATTCCTCAGCACAATGGGCCTGCTGTATGCATTCAATAGATGGGTATATGAAAGAGGAGAAAAATAATGGGAAGAGGTCACAATTTCTCTTGGCGGGAGAAAAAACACACTCAGAGCTGGGTGTTTTCTGGTTAAATGAAAAAGAAAAACTGGAAATATTTCCCATCAGCATGCAAAGTTAGCAGTTTCCGTGCCTAATAGCAGCAATAGAATTCAGAAGAGTTATGTTAATAGCATACTTTTATGCTTCTCCAGAATAAAAGCATTATCTTTTCTCTGAGCTCAAATGTAATTACTGCATTGAAACTTTAAAAACAAATCATAAGGGACTAAGTACATAAACTCACGTATACACAGAGGTCAGTGCATTCTTAAAACTACCACTAGGTGGAACATTTACTGCAATATTTACAGTGGGTGCCCAGCACCAGTTCACCAGAAAGAAGCACAAATATTAAGAATTAGATCATGAGGTGTAATTTGAAAGGTCTCCTGGTACTAGTTAAATTCTTAGCTCGAATTTATAGAGTGGGGAGGGAGGTGGGAAGGGGGGTCAGGATGGGTGGGGGAAGAGACACACATGTATACCTGTGGCGGATTCATCTTGATATATAGCAAAAACCATCACAATATTGTAAAGTAATTATCCTCCAATTAAAATTAATTAAAAAACTGCAGTGTTGAGCTGTTACCCATTAAGAAACCTAATGCCTCCATCCCACTTGTACTTCTTGGCTCTCAGTGACATGAGTTCCATTTACCAAAACATTTTTTTGACTTTCAGGTAAGTTTGGTATCCTACTTACTTATCCAAGACCTGAGGATCTTCAGGGCTCTTATTTTCATATTCTAGAAGTTCAAGAAAACTCTGCATATACCTGAAAAAGAGATACTGTGTTAGTTGCCTACCCAACATCCAGCCTCCTTCCCCTCTTCCTTTGTCACCAGCCAGTTCAGTCATGTCCAACTCTTTGTGGCCCCAATGGACTATACAGTCCATGGAATTTTCTAGTCCAGAATACTGGAGTGGGTAGCCATTCCCTTCTCCAGGGAATCTTCCCACCCCAGGGATCGAACCCAGGTCTCTCACATTGCAGGAGGATTCTTTACCGTCTGAGCCACCAGGGAAGCCTTCAGTTCAGTTCAGTCGCTCAGTCATGTCCGACTTTTTGCGACCCCATGAATCGCAGCATGCCAGGCCTCCCTGTCCATCACTAATTCCCAGAGTTCACTCAGACTCACGTCCATCGAGTCCACGATGCCATCCAGCCATCTCATCCTGGGTCATCCCCTTCTCCTCCTGCCCCCAATCCCTCCCAGCATCAGTCTTTTCCAATGAGTCAACTCTTCACATGATGTGGCCAAGTACTGGAGTTTCAGCTTAAGTATCATTCCTTCCAAAGAAATCCCAGGGCTGATCTCCTTCAGAATGGACTGGTTGGATCTCCTTGCAGTCCAAAGGACTCTCAAGAGTCTTCTCCAACACCACAGTTAAAAAGCATCAATTCTTCGGTGCTCAGCTTTCTTCATAGTCCAACTCTCACATCCATACATGACCACTGGAAAAACCATAGCCTTGACTAGACGGACCTTTGTTGGCAAAGTAATGTCTCTGCTTTTCAATATGCTATCTAGGTTGGTCATAAGCCTTAGAGTACCTTAAATTTCCACCCAGGTATCCATCCAATCCCCTCGCTCTCCCATGGAACCCAAGTGTTTCAGGGGAAGCTGATACTATGCAGAGCTCCTGAGTGACCAGTTTTCCTCTGGGTAATCCTATTCCTCTTGTCACTAATTCCTAATTAGTCTGATAGTCCTGGTCTAAGCCTGTCACTGCACTGCATTCCCTTGAACTCAGGGGGTTGGCTCAAGAATGGAGCCTCAATTCAGGTCACTAAAATGGTGGCTCAGAGGATAAAGTGTCTGCCTGCAATGCAGGAGACCCGGGTTCGATCCCTGGGTTGGGAAGATCCCCTGGAGAAGGAAATGGCAACCCACTCCAGTATTCTTGCCTGGAGAATCCCACGGACAGAGGAGCCTGGTGGGCTACAGTCCACGGGGTTGCAGAGAGTCAGACATGACTGAGTGACTTCAAAAAAAAAAAAAAAGAGAGAGAGAGCAGATTTGCTGGTGGTCTTTGGGAGAGAGGTGCATGGATGTAAAGCCTGGAACTGCTGCAGCTATTCTGTCACCAGGAGAAAATCCAGTCAGAACAGAGGACAAGATAGTTGGATGGCATCACCAACTCGATGGGCTTGAGTTTGAACAAGCTCCAAGAGTTGGTAATGGACAGGGAAACCTGGCCTGCTACAGTCCACGGGGTCGCAAAGAGTCGGACACGACTGAGTGGCTGAGCTGAACTGAATGAAGTCAACCCCATGGAAAGTAGGACCTTGAAAATCTTGTGACTCTCTGAATTACACCAACTCCAAAAGGTCATCCTATGGGAGGATCTTAGTTACCATTTATTGCTTCAGTCAGGCTTAGTTTGATTTTCTGCTAACTTGCTAATACACATATCCTAACTGGGACACAAGTCTATAGTTTGATTACCAAAAAAAGTGCAGAATATTTAATAAGCAAGTGTGTAATCCTGAAAAGGATGCTAAGCAGTTAGAATCAGAAATAAAGAAGATTCTTTCTCAGAGTTAACCTAAATTCATCAACATGTACATGGAGGAGAAAGAATGCCTCTTCTCAGTTCAGTCACTCAGTCGTGTCCAACTCTTTGCGACCCCATGGACTGCAGCACACCAGGCCTCCCTGTCCATCACCAACTCTGGGAGTTTACCCAAACTCCATTGAGTCAGTGATGCCATCCAACCAGCTCATCGTCAACCTTCTCCTCCATCTTCAACCTTTCCCAGAATCAGAGTCTTTTCAAATGAGTCAGTTCTTTGCATCAGGTGGCCAAAGTATTGGAGTTTCAGTTGCAACATCAGTCCTTCCAATGAATATTCAGGACTGATATCATTTAGGATGGACGGGTTGGATTTCCTTGTAGTCCAAGGGACTCTCAAGAGTCTTTTCCAATACCACAGTTCAAAAGCATCAATTCTTCGGCACTCAGCTTTCTTTATAGTCCAACTCTCACATCCATACGTGACCACTGGAAAAACCATAGCCTTGACTAGACGCACCTTTGTTGACAAAGTAATGTCTCTGCTTTTTTAACATGCTGTCTAGGTTGGTCATAACTTTCCTTCCAAGGAGTAAGCGTCTTTTAATTTCATGGCTGCAATCACCATCTGCAGTGATTTTGGAGCCCCCCCAAAATAAAGTCTGTCACTGTTTTCACTGTTTCCCCATCTAGCCTCTTTTAGGCCCTTTGAAACAGGTCCTGTTGTTGATTAGGAATACCAACATATCTCAGTCAGTGCCAGCTGACTATAATGTGTCCAATATAGATCTGGAGAATGGAGGATATAACCCGATTCAGAGATTCCAATTACTTAGAAGTGTGTGAGCTCTGCTTTGGGTCTGAACATGTCTGAACAAATTACCCCTTATCCTAATTATTTTTAGTAACTAATTACTACTAATCCTACTCTTCTGCTTTGGATAGAGGATGAGGGCATGCCACCAACTGAACATGACTGTTTAGCTTATAAACACATAAACAGGAATGACGTCTTATTAATCAGCCTCACCTGAACTTTGTGATAATGCATGATACTAAAGCATGTTCATCTCAGGATAATTTTTTAATATGGTTTCTGAGCATTTAAGGCTATGAATTAGACACTGTTAAAATCATTAGGTCAAGCCATCCTAAGAAGCCACAGTCAGCCATCCACAGTGATGCCCTCAGGCCTGCCACATGTCAGCAGATTTTCAGGCTGGCACACCATCCTTACGGAAGGGGGTGTCATTTAAAAAGATGTTATAAGTGGAAAGAGGTCAAAGATTATGCTGAGCTTCTCAGCCTGCAAGTCAAGAAGACACGGAGAACACACTTGACTCAGGTGAGTTTCACGGCCCAGTATACTCAAGGTTCACTTTCGAAAAGAAAAGGAAACGACAGATCAAGACGACGCATGCTCCTGAACTGGATTCCGAGATCAGGGTGATACAGTAATATTGAAAGATAGCTAGCCTACCCAGAATTTCCGGCCCAGTAGCAGGCCCCTAATAGTGCTTATATACTTCATGGTGGAAAATCTCTTATCATGGTCTCAAGAGCAATAAGAAAGTCTCATGCAAGCAAGCATAATACTTGCTGCTTCTAAAACAAGCTATGAATTCAGGGCAAAATCCAACTGACTCTGAGATGGAAGCCAAGGTCGCTGCCTCTCTGAGCTATCCTGGGTCCTGGGTCTGCTGCGCCAGCCATGGCTGCCTGTCTGGGAGAGGGAACTGAATACTGTACCTCTAAGACCACCCATAGACTGCTTCTCAGATGACTCATTCTCAACCCTTTAGAATGTACTATAACCAGCATTACTGAGGAATGACTGGTAAATGGCCATCCTCCAGTAGCCCGGTCTCCATTAACCCTCTAGCCACCAACTAATGAATGGCTCCACTCTCCTTGTATCCAGCCTCACGCACTCCTCCAGCTTTCTCCATGGGGATTTGCTCTCTGCTTGGAGAATACAGAGGAGACATGCAAGCATTTCCATGTAAATCCCTTTCTAAAAATACACCACCTGGTCTTCCCTCCTACCATTCAGCCACTGCCTCACACTCTGCCTACCGAGTGGGCAGTTCAGTCACAAACTCAATTTCCTCAATTAGACAGCACGTGCTTTAAGCATCACATTAAGTTATCCTGTTACAGATTTTTCAGACTTTTCATGGGGCAGATGCAGCACAGCAGGTGGCTGATCTTTTTCACTTGGACATTCCCCTTCAAATGACTTAATTTGTCCTAAAATAAGTATGATCTTCCAAAAACTTTTTTAAAAGGAAAAACAGAGAAAACCATGATGGAGACTGGATCAAAGTAACAACATTCCCCTAGTCAAAGGAAGAATTGGGAGACCTGCTCACAGGGGCCACTGCATTGGTATTCTTTCCATAATTTTCTTCACTTCCCTATTTTTTTTCCAATGAAAAATCACATTTATAACCAAAAAAATTTTAAGTCAAGAAAGTGTCTGGTACAGTTGACAAGTTATTTTCCTTAGGACAATTATACACTGTCTTGAGATTTCTCCACCACCACCCCTCCCCCTCAGAAAAACTTGGGACTTCACTGGTGGTCCAGCGGTTAAGACTTTGCCTTCCAACGTAGGGGGTGTGGGTTCAGTCCCTGGTCGGGGAGCTAAGATTCCACATGACTCAGGGCCAAAAACCTAAAACATGCAACAGAAGCAATGCTGTAACAAATTCAACTGACTTTAAAAATGGTCTGCATCAAAAAGAAAAAAACTTAAAACTCTCAATTACCTAAAAATTCAGATTTATAACCAGAAACAAATTGAAAAGTCAAAGAAGTGTCTCATACAGTTGAAAAGCATTTTCCTTAGGATAATTACACATTGTCGTATCAGTTAAAAAAAAAAAAAAAGCCCTTTAATTACCTAAGAAACCCAGCTATCCTGAATGAGTCATACCCACAGGAAGCAGTATGTGTACTTTTAGGGAGAATGGTCCCAATGTCAAATGTTCTGAGCATTCTGGGTAGACCCATCTGCCCCACACTATGTACTTACCAGCTCTGAACCAATCCCACAGAAGGGCGGTTAAGCAAGTTCTCCGGCAGAAGATTAACTTCTCTCATTGTGTTAGCCAGGCGCACAGGAAGCTCCTTTCGTAGGAACATATATGAAGTTTTCTCACACGCATTATCTCTCCCTATTAACAGATGAAAAATGTTCCATGATTTTATACCCTAACAGATGGAATAATAAAGGGTTCTCATGGTAGCCCCGGAGCAGGCGATGGCACCCCACTCCAGTGCTCTTGCCTGGACAATCCCATGGACGGAGGAGCCTGGTGGGCTGTAGTCCATGGGGTCACTAACAGTCGGACACGACTGAGCGATTTCACTTTCACTTTTCACTTTCATGCATTGGAGAAGGAAATGGCAACCCCCTCCAGTGTTCTTGCCTGAAGAATCCCAGGGACGGGGGAGCCTGGTGGGCTGCCGTCTATGGGGTCGCACAGAGTTGGACACGACTGAAGCGACTTAGCAGCAGCAGCATGGTAGCCCAGTGACTGGCTGGGAAGAAAACATTAAGTAACCCTGCAGTCTCTAGTTAAATCTTTATCCTCTGAAATAGCAAGCTTAAGAAAATAATTTAATTAGAATAGAAAAGGAGCGTTTATTCCAAGAGGCAACCTCGAAAGCTATGTTTTTTCCCTCTGCACAAATACATCCCTAGTGTTCCCAGTGTTGGAAAGAAAAGTGACCTGGGATATAATCAGAATTTGTTTTCAAATAAACCCTGTGGGAAAACTGCCAAATAGAAAACTAGGAGAACGTGTAAATCCACTCCTGTTCACAGGGGTTTCCAGAAGGCAGCAAACCCATTCATTCCACCGACATTCACCTACTGTGGGTCGACTGCTTCCTAAGACTTTCTTCAAACATGTTTCTCTCAGGACCAGAAAGCAGCCACAGACCCTGGGTCTGACTGAGACACAGGACTCGGGAGGTGCCCAAGAAGCCAGCTCACAGGTGCCCTCAGCAGTGGAGTGGTAGCACAGTGAGAGAAAAGATACCAGGCCACGTGAAAGAGGAGACCCCGAGCCCCTTCCCTGGCTGCCATGTGACCCCAGCAGTTCCATGATTGGTCTTGCCCCCAAGCCCCACCCTGCTGTAAATCCGGTGAGGATGTGACAGCAAGGACAGGAGCTCTGGGGACAGAAATGTGCTTCAGCCTCAACTCCGCCCTTGTGGGGGGTGGGAAACCCTTCTTAAGCTTCTTAACTTCTGAGTTTCAGCTGTCTTAATCTGTAGAATAGGGATGAAACATCCATTTTTGTAAAGACGACATGTGACAACATGTACAGAGCCTGATACAGAGCCAAGTGTTGAGTGAATGCTAGTTCTTCTGTCCTGTGATACTTACAGGTCCGGCCAAACTCCCTCACGATCGGATAGGCCTGCCCAATGCCCCATGTCCCCTGCAGGCTGCTAGGAAATGGGCCACCTCAGGGCCAGGCCTGGAGAGAAGGAAGCAGGGCTCACCTCCAAACTCTCCACTTTCTTCTGCCTATGATGAGGCAGCAAATTAGAGGTTCAGAAGTAAATCCATTCTAACACTTCTAGCCCAGTTCTGGTTTCTTCCTTTCCTGTTCTCAGCAAGTGAGACTGGAAATAAAAGAACCCACTTTTGAGGCTCATCTGCAGAACCTCTTCTGCCCAATGCCCCCTGCCCCCTTCTCCATTTCCAGAAAAGTCAGAATAAAATATTAAAGTCTTAACCCATCCCTCACTTTCCTCATTCTAACTGAGTAGTATATTGAAGGCCTCCAATAAATCTTTAATTAATCAATAATTCTGCTTTTCCCTTTTCTCCTAAGGGAAATATTCCAAAAAGGAAGAGAAGTGTAGCATCTCAGCAATGACCTTCCAACACTTACTCGATACACATTTATCTGGCCTTAGATGATGAACACAATGATTCAGGCTGCTTTGCTTCAGATTATATATATATAAATATATATATATATAAAATCATCCCTGAAATGTTCTGCATAAATATAATTTTTATGGATGAACCATTGTTCATCCAAGTGCATTAAAAATGCTGATATTTCAAAACAACTTGTGGTGAACCTCATTATAAAATGAAGGACCTATTATCTAAATTAAAATGGGTATGCACGTTTGCATGTACCAGGAGAAATAGTTTGTATCCTGGTTATATAGAAAGGACATTTTCTTTAAAAAAAAAAAAGCACAAAAGAAACGATGACGTTCTCCTTGGAGAAGGAAGTTAGGGAATGGAAAAGAGCAAGAACCCTGTGGTATTGAATTGGAACTGGAAGTTATCAGCATGACCTCGGTATTCTATCTGAGTTTTGGGGGCAACAAAAGTTGACCTGCTTAAGTCGCCTTGTCCACAGCATGAGGAGCCACAGATGAACCGCACAGTGGCGGTGGGGTGGTGGGAAGCAGGATGAGAGGGAGGCTCAGGAGAGGTGACAATGGGCTGGCAGCTGCCAGGTGACAAGGGGTGATCAGGTTCATATCTGTTCTGGAAACCCACAGGGCTAGATGGCTTCTGAGCTGAAAGGTTTTCAGATTTTAGGAAGTTAAAAAAAATACATCCGCTGCAAGAAAGAGCCCAGTCTACACAGACACAAGTGCAGTACAACCTGTGAACATCCACACTGAGCAGGGAGGATCATGCCCCAAGCCACTTCAGGCCAGCTTTCACCACAGACTGAGTTTGAGCACCAAGGGTATAAAAAAAGAACTTCCATTTGTCAAGTTTTGTGGATTTCAGAATTGAGATCAAAGGTGACAGAGCCTGCAGAAGAGTAATGCCAAGATTGGATGCCAGAGAGGGACTTGGGTTTAAATCCTGAGCGCCCACTGGCTTCACGAATGCCACCAAGTGTCAGGACACGTCTAAGAATGGGACGGAGCTCACAGAGGTTGCAGTGAGGGTTAAAAAGCGCTTAACATTTCACATGAACAGGTTTTTTAAATTGAGAAGAGGGGACTCATTAAAGCACAATCACTAATAACACCGGATGGTAGAAAGCACAACAGCCCGAGGCCACAGGGTACCAGATCAAACAGACTGACGCTAAGCCCCGTGAGCGTGACTGCATTCCCGTTCAGCGAGGTCGCCTGTGCTCATTTGATGATTCTACGTAATTAAAAAAGGATTAAAAAGGATTAAAGTATGTTCTGTGTCCCTGCCACTCACTTTTCTTTTCTTCCTCAGCAAAAGCCTTGAGGCTTGCATTGGTCAACTCTGCACTAACTAGAGGCCAACTAACTACAGGGCGTGGCCTGAAATAACCAAATTTCAGGAAGCATTGATTCTAGCCTTCCTAGATGATCAGCCTTTCATAAACTAGCGTTGAAAGAAATCTTATTTGTCTGTATACCCATCCCCCACCCCCATGGCACTGACTGGAGTGCCTCACCTATGGAAGCTTCTCAATGATTTACTCCAAGAATAGAGAATACTTTCAGAAGTTTGTTTTTTTTTTTTTTTTTAGAGTACCTGCAAAAATCTCAGGGTTTGCCTCCTACATTCTAATTTAGCTTCAGAGATGAATTCTTTGTACTTGGATACCTTAATTATACATCAGCTTAAACAGGGGGGTGTCTTTTATCGTTAGTTAACTAGCGAGCCTAAAAATATATATGGAATGCCTGATTTTTTTTAACCTTTCTGTGGTTTTCCTCTTCAAAGTTTTTTGTCCTGTGTGTTAATATTAAATACTCACTTTAAATCAAAGGGTTTCAACCATTTTTTTTTTCAGTTAACTTACCAAAAAGACACTTTGGGTTTTAATTCAATGTCCTCTCAAAAGGGTTGTGTTTTTCTAAGGCTTCTGGCATACTGAGTATTTTCCACTTATTCTTCCCAGTCATTTGACTTCATTTTTTCCCTGCTTACTTGGCTTCTCCACATTCCTTAATTTTGATTTTCTATTTTTATTCTGCATTCCTTCATGGACTTCATCTTATTCAAATTTACCGATTAAATCTTTCCCTAGTATTAGTTCAGAAAATGAAGAAGCAGCATTGGGTGAGAGGCATGGAAAATTCTCATTTTATGAACTTAAATACACTCGTGTATTTCTTCAACTTTTCCCTCTTTTTTGATGACCCTTTAACTCTCTTCTGTTTTCTGTTTGGTTTTCATACTTCATCCTTTCATTGAGAAGTTGGAGACAGTTACTACATTTGCAAAAAACTGTGATTGCTCTGTCTAGAAAGGTTCCAAAGAGCTTTCCAATTCACCAAGAGACAGGATAAACAGACACAGAAACACAAATGACTTTTTCCATAAATGACTTCTGATTTAACACGGTCACCAATAAGTGATGGTCACCAATAAGAAAGCAGCATTTGACCAGCCTTCTGAGAGCAAGAGTACTGACTGATTATTCTCTTTCTCTGGTTTCCACTATGGCCTATATTTCTGGTGAATCTCTAATCCTCTTTTCGACCAATTTACAGTAAGTAGGAAAAAATTATTTCTTCAGTTAATGGAGTGATCTGATAATTAAAGCATAGGGCTGAGCACATGCCTCCCCAAAATGTAGTCTCCTGTCTGGATTACTTAAAGGCTATCTTTATCCACATCTTTCAGCTTTACTACTTGGTGGGAGATGTTTTGGGAACCAAAGCAAGGGAATCAGAGAATGGAAAAGCAAGGCAAAAATAGAAAAATTAGCAGCAAGGCAGCAACACCCAACAGAATGATCAGCTCATTCTGATAATGCTGCTTTTTCTAAATATCAATTAAATGTTTGCATTTACAATGCATTTTTACCACTAACCATGTTAGAACTGGACACAGAACAACAGACTGGTTCAAAATTGGGAAAGGAGTACATCAAGGCTGTACATTGTCACCCTGCTTATTTAACTTACATGCAGAGTACATCATGTGAAATGCTGGGCTGGATGAATCACAAGCTGGAATCAATACTGCTGAGAGAAATATCAACAATCTCAGATATGCACATGATACCAAATTAATGGCAGAAAGCGAAGAGGAACTAAAGAGCCTCTTCAGTTCAGTTGCTCAGTCATGTCCGACTCTTTGCGACCCCATGAACTGCAGCACGCCAGGGCTCCCTGTGCATCACCAACTCCCAGAGTTCATCCAAACTCATGTCCATTGAGTCGGTGATGCCACCCAACCATCTCATCCTCTGTCATCCCCTTCTCCTCCTGCCCTCAATCTTTCCCAGCATCAGGGTCTTTTCCAATGAGTCAGCTCTTTGCATCAGGTGGCCAAAGGATTGGAGTTTCAGCTTCAACATCAGTCCTTCCAATGAATATACAGGACTGGTCTCCTTAGGATGGACTGGTTGGATCTCCTTGCTGTCCAAGGGACTCTCAAGAGTCTTCTCCAACACCACGGTTCAAAAACATCACTTCTTTGTCACTCAGCTTTCTTTATAGTCCAACTCTCACATCCATACATGACTCCTGGAGAAACTATAACTTTGACAAGACAGACCTTTGTTGGCAAAGTAATATCTCTGCTTTTTAATATGCTATCTAGGTTGGTCATAACTTTTCTTCCAAGGAGTAAGCATCTTTTAATTTCATGGCTGCAGTTACCATCTGCAGTGATTTTGGAGCCCAAAAAAATAAAGTCTAACACTGTTTCCCCATCTATTTGCCATAAAGTGATGGGACCGGATGCCATGATCTTAGTTTTCTGAATGATGAGCTTTAAGCCAACTTTTTCACTCTCCTTTCACTTTCATCAACAGACTCTTTAGTTCTTCTTCACTTTCTGCCATAAGGGTGGTGTCATCTGCATATCTGAGGTTATTGATGTTTCTCCTGGCAATCTTGATTCCAGCTTGTGCTTCCTCCAGCCCAGCGTTTCTCATGATGTACTCTGCATATAAGTTAAATAAGCAGGGGGACAATATACAGCCCTGACGTGCTCCTTTTCCTATTTGGAACTGGTCTGTTGTTCCATGTCCAGTTCTAACTGTTGCTTCCTGACCTGCATACAGCTTTTTCAAGAGGCAGGTCAGGTGGTCTGTTATTCCCATCTCTTTCAGAATTTTCCACAGTTTCTTATGAGCCACACAATCAAAGGCTTTGGCATAGTCAATAAAGCAGAAGTAGATGTTTTTCTGGAACTCTCTTGCTTTTTCGATGATCCAGCGGATGTTGGCAATTGGACCTCTGGTTCCTCTGCCTTTTCTAAAACCAGCTTGAACATCTGGGAGTTCACGGTTTATGTATTGTTGAAGCTTGACTTGGAGAATTTTTGAGCATTACTTTACTAGCGTGTGAGATGAGTGCAACTGTGTGGTAGTTTGAGCACTCTTTGGCATTGCCTTTCTTTGGGACTGGAATGAAAACTGACCTTTTCCAGTCCTGTGGCCACTGCTGAATTTTCCAAATTTGCTGGCATACTGAGTGCAGCACTTTCACAGCATCATCTTTCAGGATTTGAAATAGCTCCACTGGAATTCCATCACCTCCACTAGCATCGTAGTGATGCTTCCTAAGGCCCACTTGACTTCACATTCAAGGTGAAAGAGAAGAGTGAAAAAGCTGGCTTAAAACTCAACATTCAAAAAACTAAGATCATAGCATCCGGTCCCATCACTTCATGGCAAATAAGAAAGTGGAAACATCTTCCTAAATTCCATATATATGTGTTAGTATACTGTATTGGTGTTTTTCTTTCTGGCTTACTTCACTCTGTATAATCGGCTCCAGTTTCATCCATCTCACCCTGTATGCAAGACAGGGAAAGAGACACAGATGTGTATAATGGACTTTTGGACTCAGAGGGAGAGGGAGAGGGTGGGATGATTTGGGAGAATTACATTCTAACATGTATACTATCATGTAAGAATTGAATCGCCAGTCTATGTCTGATGCAGGATACAGCATGCTTGGAGCTGGTGCATGGGGATGACCCAGAGAGATGTTATGGGGAGGGAGGTGGGAGGGGGGTTCATGTTTGGGAATGCATGTAAGAATTAAAGATTTTAAAATTAAAAAAATAAATAAATAAATAAAATTTAAAAAAAAAAAAAGAAAGTGGAAACACTAACAGATTTCATTTTCCTGAGCTCCAAAATCACTGCCCACGGTGACTGTAACAATGAAATTAAAAGATGCTTGCTCCTTGGAAGAAAAGCTATGACAAACCTGACAACATATTAAAAATGAGAGACATCACTTTGCCGACAAAGGTCCATCTAATCAAAGCTATGGTTTTTCCAGTAGTCATGTATGGATGTGAGAGCTGAACCATAAAGAAGGCTGAGCACCAAAGAACTGCCTTTGAACTGTGGTGTTGGAGAAGACTCTTGAGAGTCCCTTGGACAGCAAGGAGATCAAACCAGTCAATCCTAAAGGGAATCAACCCTGAATATATTCATTAGAAGGACTGATGCTGAAGCTCCAATCCTTTGGCCACCTGATGCGAAGAGCTGACTCACTGGAAAAGACCCTGATGCTGGGAAACACTGAGGGCAGGAGGAGAAGGGGATGACAGAGGATGAGATGGTTGGATGGAATCACTGACTCAATGGCCATGAGCCTGAGCAAGCTCAGGGAGATAGCAAAGGACAGGGAAGCCTGACATGCTAAAGTTCATGGGGTTGCAAAGATTCAGACACGACTTAGTGACTGAACAACAACAATGTTAAAATGGGTAAAATATATATTTTCAAAATAATATTTCAGGGGAATCTTTTTTGTTTTTCTTCAGTTGTATTTATAAGATTTCAATCTGTTGAAAACACTGAATTTTAAGATAGGTATTTTAGAACTTACCAGAGCTATAAGCAATGATTAACTGAACAGTCCTTCCAAAGAAACAGTGGAGAGCTACCAAATGATTGTAAATATCCTTCAAAAGAATCCCTCCCCACTCACTCTAGCTTTATTTGTACTTTGGGCTTCCCAGGTGGCGCTAGTGGTAAAGAATCTGCCTGAAAATGCAGGAAACACAAGAGACACAGGTTCGATCCCTGGATCGGGAAGATATCCTGCAGTAGGAAATTCTTGCCTGGAACATTCCATGGACAGAGGAGCCTGGCGGGCTACAGTCCATGGGGTCACAAAGAGACCATCTGACTGAGCACACACACACACTTTGAAAATGTCTGTTTCACTCCATGTCCAAAAGTATTATTTCACTGCCTGGGAAGTTTAAGTTTTCCTTTGGGAAAACATACTCCTGAATTTCAAGAGATCAAGATAGGTAGTGGGTTTGAGATCTACCAAACTTGAGGCTGAGTCCACTCTAGGCTGGACCATTTGGGTTATTACTACTAACAGCAAGCCGGAAACTTCAGAGCAAAAGAGTCTAAGATCAGGCATTTCACACACCCCTCATTCCCTACCAGACTCAATGCCCCAACAACAGCCAAGTGAAAGTAGAGGCGCTCAGTAATGTCCAACTCTTTGCAACCCCATGGACTAGATAGTCTATGAACTTCTCCAGGCCAGAATACTGGAGTGGGTAGCCTTTCCCTATTCCAGAGGATCTTCCTAACCCAGGAATTGAACTCTGGTCTCCCGCATTGCAGGCGGATTCTTTACCATCTGAGCCACACAATAGCCAGCTATCATACTATTCCTCTCAGCCCAATGTCTATTTTATTACGCTCACAGATGCTGTGGGTCAGGAATTCAGAATGGACACAGGAGGTAAGGCTGCTCTGGAACCTCAGCTGGGAAAACTGAAACAATGGGGGAGTGACTGGACTGTTGGGAGCTGAAAGCATCCGAAGGCTTCCCGCTCACAAGGCTTCAGTCGACTACTTGCAGACTGAGACTGCCCACTGGAGCATCTTCTGGTGGCCCCTCCAAGGGCCTCCTCACAGTATGGCGGCCTTGGGCTAGCTGGATTCTGGGATGGCTTCAATAAAAAAGGCAGAGGCTGCATGGCCTTTTATGACCCAGCCACAGAAGTCACACTGCTAGTCCCCTTCTGTCACACTCAAATGGTCTAAGCAGCCATAGCTTGCCCAGGCTCCAGGGATAGGAGACCAGACCTCCTCTCCCGACTGCCGCCCACTTGGTGGAAGGCTGGCAAGGGCACATCACAGAACAGCATCGTCATGGCCGTCTTTGCACAGTGCCATCTGTCCTCTAAGATGTTCATCAACAGGTGTAGAAGATGATTTATTTCTCAAATTACACTTCAAAGCACTCTTCTACTACCTGAATTTGTTTTCTTTGGAGTCATTTTTGGGCCATTTATTTTAGTTTCTCTCGCTGTGGGCTCTCCTCAGATGGCAGGTAGCCCTTGCTTACTCAGTGAGGCAGCCTAATGACTAAGGAAGCACCCCAAAAGCCTCATGGATTACATAGGTCTTTTTGGTGGGGTCCTAACACCATACCAGCTTCCCTTATTCACCTTAAACAGTTCATTCATCGTCTTTAGAGAAGAATCCTCTTTTCGCCCTTCACCTTGCCTAGGGGTAGCTGCCTGCCTACTAACATTCTCATGGTCAGGTTGGAAGGTAACCCTTCGTTTTTCATACTTCTGGTTCATTCTCCAGTTTTCATTCAGCCAGCTCTACCTGTTACTCCCGCCCTGTATCCCTGGTGCTGCCTTACTAAGGTAGGAGCCCCTCTGGAGGTTGCAGTGCCTCCTGAGTATGCTCTAGACCCCAGCTATCCAATATAGGAGTCATGAGCCATTAGGGAAAACGTGAATATTCAATTACGTTATAATATCAATGGTAAATTCCCCAAGTGTGCTCACTGTGTCATGGATATTAGGAGAACACTTTTTATACTTATGATATATTAGGTTGGTGCAAACGTAATTGCGATTTCGGATTGTGAATTTAAATCATTATAATTAGGCTCAAACACACCTTTATTAATCAAAATAGGAACCATTACTATCAACACATTTTTGCCAATGAGAAATAAGTTCATTTATTCCTGTAGCATAAAAATCCATGCATTTTCTGCCTCCTGCTGGTTGTGGAAGCATTTTCCCTGCAAAAAGTTGTCAAGATGCTTGAAGTGGTAGTCGGTTGGTGAGTGGTCACGTGAATATGGCAAACGAGGCAAAACTTCATAGACCAATTTGTTCAATCTTTGAAGTGTTGACTGTGTGACATGGGCATTACTGTGGAGAAGAACTAGGCCCTTTCATCTCATTGATTTGTTGAGCATACTTCTCAGATATAATGGTTTCACTGGGATTCAAAAAGCTCTAGTGGATCAGACTGGCAGCAGACCACCAAACAGTGACCCATGACCTTTTTTTGGGAGCAAGTTTGGCTTTGGGAAGTGCTTTGGCGCCTATTCTAGGTACAACCACTGAGGTGATCATGGCCAGTTGTAGTATAAAATCCACTTTTTATCACACATCACAATCGGACTCAGAAACAGTTCACTGTTGCGTAGAGTAAGTAAAGACAATACTTCAAAATGACAATATTTTTGATCTGTGGTCAGCTCACAAGGCACCCACTTATCAAGCTTTTCCACTTTTCCAATTTGCTTTAAATGTCAAACAACTGTAGAATGGTCGATGTTGAGTTTTTTGGCAACTTCTCAAATAGTTGTAAGAGGATAAGCTTCAGTGATGGCTCTCAATTGGTCATTGCCAACATCCAATGGCCAGTCACTACACTCCTCATCTTCAAGGCTCTCATCTCCTTTGCAAAACTTCTTGAACCACCATCGCACTGTATGTTCATTAGCAGTTCCTGGGCCAAATGCATTGTTGATGTTGCGAGTTATCTCTGTTGCTTTAACGACCCAAAAAATACAAACAACCCTATCCGAGAATGGGCAGAAGACCAAAACAAACATTTCTCCAAAGAAGACATACAGATGGCCAACAGACACATGAAAAGATGCTCAATATTGTTAATTATTAGAAAAACACAAATCAAAACTACAATAAGGTACCACCTCACACGGGTCAGAATGGCTATCATTAAAAAGTCTACAAATAACAAATGCTGGAGAGAATGTGGAGAAAAGGGAACCCTCCTACACCGTTGGTGGGCATATAAGTTGGTGCAGCCACAATGGAAAACAGTGTAGAGATTCCTCAGAAAACTAAAAATAAAATTACCATATGATCCAGCAATCCAAACAAAACTATAAATCAAAAAGATACATGCATCCCTATATTCACAGTAGCACTATTCACAATAGCCAAGACATGGAAGCATCCTAAATGTCCACTGAAATATGAATGGATAACTAAGAAGTAATGCACATATACAATGGAATGCTACTCAGCCATAAAAGAATGAAATAATGCCATTTGCAGCAACATGAATGCAACTAGAGATTATCATACCAAGTGAATTGAATCAGAAAGGTAAATACCATCTGATAGACATATGCGGAATCTGAAACATGATACAAATTAACCCATATCTGAAGCAGAAACAGACTCACATAGACAACAGATTGGTGTTTACCAAGGGGGAGGGGGTTTGGGGAAGGGATGAAGTAAGAGGTTCGGGTTAGCAGATACAACCTTTTATATATAGAACAGAGGCTTTCCAGGTGGCACAGTGGTGAAGAAGCCGTCTGCCAATGCAGGAGACGTGGGTTTGATCCCTGGGTCAGAAAAATCCCCTGGAAGAAGGAAATGGCAACCCACTCCAGTATTCTTGCCTGGAAAATTCTATGGACAGACTACAGTCTGTCCTCTATGGAGGAGCCTGGCAGACTACAGTCCATGGGGTAGCAAAGAGTTGGACATGACTGAGTGTTCATGCAAACAATAAGATCCTACTGTGTAGGTTAGGGAACTACACTCAGTGTCCTGTGATAAACCATAATGGAAAAGAATATGAAAAATGTGTGTGTGTATACATACATATATAATTGAATCACTTCTGTACAGCAGGAATTAACACAACATTGTAAATCAACCATACTTCAGTTTAAAAATGAAAAAAGTTTTTAAGGAAAAAAGCAGTCATCTGAAAAAGGTCTTTCTATAATTAGAGCCATTCTACATTAAAAAAAAAAAAACCCTACCAGAGCTATTGTATTCTAAAAAAAAAAAAAAATCTCAAACAGAACGTGCTACTATATGCAGATCTTCCTAATGGGGTCTGAGGCCCATGCTACCTTCATGTAATGTTTTTGATGCTCTTGTAAGAAAAACAAGAGGGTGCAGGGTGATTGTGACGAGGTTCTCAATTAAGGTAGGTGAGGGTTACTGGATCCTTCCCCGAAGGAGATCTGTGTTTGGCTGAGGGAAAGTGAGTAACATCAACTAGCACCTTGACCCTCTCTCTTTAAATATCTTCTTTGTTGGCTCTTAAAATATATGTGTCCTTGAACTTCCCAGGTGGCTCAGTGGTAAAGAATCTGCCTGCCAATGCAGGAGATGCAGGTTTGATCCCAGGGTCAGGAAGATTCCCCTGGAGAAGGGAATGGCAACCCACTCCAGTATTCTTGCCTGGAGAATTCCATGGACAGAGAAGCATGATGGGGTACAGTCCATAGGGTCACAAAGAGTTGGACACGACTGAGACTGAGTGCACACACACACACGAACAGATTAGTGAGAAACCTGCCCTTCTCTATGTCAGAAGGTCAAACCAAATTATACGTACATTTCACCACAGGGCCACAATTTCTGCCCTTGGCTTGGGCAATCCCTTTCCCATCAGCCCTCGTCACTCAGTTCTATGTCCCATGGATCTCAGGATTCCTCAGCATAATACCTGGCACATCGCAGGTGTTTACTATTTCCTGATGAGCACTGAAAATTCAAATACCTAGTAAGTTTCAGTATAAACTTACAATAGCAAGTAAAATTCAGGGGTTCAAGATAACATTTGCCGGTAATGGTTAATTCCTTTAATAGATCATTTCATTCTATATATCTGCTTGAGAGTATTCCAATCTTTATAGTTAGGGGAAGAGCCAGAAGGTAGACAGGAAGGTGATAATAAAGTGGCAGTATGGTGTGTCGGGCCAGAGGGACATTTTGAGAATGACTTCACAAATAAAGTGGCTGGAGTATGTGAGCAACAATCATAGCCAAAGCCACCACCCAGATTCACATCATTTTAATTCCAGAAGCAGGGTGGGTAGGGGTTAGGATCTAGTCCTAACGGTGGATGGTGAGTTAACAGAATGTCTTGTTGTCATGGAAGCAGGAACAGTTAAGTCAAGGTCACAATGTACTCATCATTGAGGTTAACTGAGGCAAAACCTTAAGTTAACCATTACAGTGAGTGAAGAAGCTTCAAAGCCAGTCACGCTAAAAGCACTATGTTTCTTGGAAAATGATTAGTTTACAGAGCTGGGACCTTCAGCCAACAAACTTGAAGATAATTAACATTGGAGGTTAAGAGCTCCCTTCGCAGGAAGCTGGTTTCATCCAGGAAACACTGTGTCACTAACTTCCCACAACAAAAGCAGAGCCAACATCTACTGAGCACCAACCATGAGCCACGCACTGTGGGGCATTTTTTCAAGTTCACGGGTGCAACAGGCCTATGGTTCAATGCTATCATTTCCATTTTATAGAAAAGGACACTGAAGTTTACGTAGTGGGATTAAGTGATTTGTCCAAGCTCACACTGGTAGGCAATGGAAATCAAGCTTTGAGTACAAGTCCACACAGACCAGTTATGGTATTTCCCGAGAGAAACAATAGGCACACTAACAAGGGTGGGTCCTTTGAATAAGTAAATAAAGTAAATGAAGTGTAAGTAAGTGAAGGAGGTAGCAATCTGATGGCTCCAAAGTGATAACACTAGACAAACATGAGATTACACAATTTCCTGATTGTTTAAGCAGAACAAATTTAGACAAAACTCCAGGATTGCTAATAGAGACTGTTTGCTAGAAAGGACTGCACTGGGGTAACAGTACATTAGGTAGGAAAAAATGGTATGTTTAAAAGCTCAATCTACCTGAATTTTAACTGTGGTTTTGCTCCTAATTTTGCTTAGGTAAGATACTTAAATCATCTACGCTTCAGTGTCTTTCTTCAAAAGAGGGAAACATCTGTTTCACCTGGATGGAACTGTAGCTCCATATGTCTACTACTGTGTCTGGTCAAAAGTGGTACGCAAAGGTAAGTTCCCTTGCCTCCTAGAAAGAATAATTTCTGGCTCCCTCTGGAAGAGACAGCCAAGATGTTAGGTCAACAAGTAGCTAGCGCTGTGGGCAGCCTCCTCATTACCCGGTGCACCGCCTTTCTTGTGTGTAAAACTGGGGAGGTTGGACAGGGGATCTCTAAGCTCAAGCGCCCACTGAATCAATCTACAGGGATAAGATTTTCATTTAGACACCTTACAATTATTTATCCTGCACCAATCCTGCCCAATGTACAATCTGGGACAACTCTGGAGAGAGCATTGCTAGGAGTGAGTAGCCAAGAAAAGGAGCTAGAAATCAAGAAAAAGAGTACATACATAATTTACATATGTTTTCCACAAAAACACACACACACAAAGAAACGAAGCCTCCAACGATGCTTTGGATAAAGGACAATTAGGTTAGGGGCTTCCCTGGGGGTCCAGTGGTTAAGAATCCACCTTGCAATGCAAGGGATACTGGTTCAATCCCTGGTCCGGGAAGATCTCACGTGCCACAGAGGAACTAAGACCGTGCGCCACATCTACTGAGCCTGCGCTCTAGAGCCCAGGAGCCACGACTACTGAATCCCATGCGCCTAGAGCCTGTGCTCCACAGCAAGAGAAGACACTGCAATGAGAAGCCCGCACACACAACAGAGAGTTGCCCCCACAACCAGAGAAAAGCCTACGCAAAGCAACAGAAACCTGCTGAAGTGAAAAAAGAAAATAATCTTAAAAAAAAAAAAAGGACACCTGGGTTAACACTTCACATATACTCAGAAACCATCGCTATTACACAAACCTCCAAGGAAGAGGTAGAGAAAGCATGCCACAAACTCATGGTATGCAAACATTCTGGCTACCTCATATATACTGACGTCTCTGTCCCAACTTCTCATTCATTTAGAAGCCCTTCAAAGGCAGCAACTATACCTCAATGATTCTGCAACGCTTCTCACTTTCCACTTCATTCTGAATCCAGAAAGTCTGACAAATACTGACGGACTTCTGGGAATTCCCTGGTGGTTCGATGGTTAGGACTCGGTGCTTTCACTGCCAGGGCCCAGGCTCAATGCCCGGGAACTAAGATCCCACAAGTCACATGGCATGGTCAAAAAAAAAAAGTTGATGGACTCCTAAACATCTTAAGTGTTAACCTTTAGTATCTCAAAGACTTTATCGCTTAGTGTTTCAGAGCTCTTGGGCGAAAATTTTAACAGATCAAACAAACTTCTTAACACTGGAAGCACATTATAGTCACCAGTAAGTAAAAAATACCAGCACCTAGATCCTACTCACAGAGACTAATTTAATTGGCATCTACAGGGGTTTTTTTTTTTGGTGGGGGGGGTGGTTTTAGGAGTTCCCCAGATAATTCTCAGGAGTGCTCAGGGCTGAGATTCACTGACCAGCATCTAATCCCAGAAAATTCAACAGCAGGATAAACCAAAGACCTCCTCAGGCTAAGACAGTGGCTGAGCATCCAAAATTTTTCACTGACCCATCTATTTTTAGCCTCTATTTTCCTGTTTGAGTTTTGTTTCAGCCTCCTAGGAAACTGACCACACTGGGGCACATGACAGGACCAATACAGGAACGTTAATATAGCAAAACTTTCTGCTTAATGCTTTTTACTTCATCTCAGAAGCAAGAGGAAAAATTAACCAACTGTATACAAAGTACACAGTCACATATTAAGGAATATCTGCTACCAAGCTTGAGGAAACAAAACACTGTACTCTTCTAGGACAGATTCAAGGTAGGGTCGGGTAAACCCTGAGTCTGCTCTGGGCAACAAAAATGTAGCAATTCTCTGGGGAAAGATGCGCATGTTACACAGCACTTGGGATACTTAACTTCATGCCTTGAGAAAATGTTAAAAGAGATACATAGCGATTTATTCCCAAGAGTGACAACTGTTCTACACTGACCTTCATGCCCTAGTAAGAAAGCAACATTGACACGACTCAAATGATGGAGTGGAATCAGAGGTCAAGTCTAAAAATGAAAAAGTCCCAACTACTTGGGTGATGCTTAGGGAAATAATCTACCGAGTTAGAACCCCAAATATTCAATCACAAGGAATATAAACATCGACCTGTGTAACAGATGACAAATAGCTTACTGTGGTTTTCATGCTATTTATTATAGCAGAAAGAATCATCTCCGACAGGATGAGACACTGACTGGGAAAGGAGGTATCCTCAAGGGATATGAAGGAAATCAAACCCAGCTCTGCCACAAATATGGTGAAACGGGCTCCCTAAAGATGCTTGCAGGCTAGCTTCAATGAATGCCAAGTACCCATTCACAGTTTCCTTACCACATTTTCTCTAAGTTAGCTGATTTATCAAAAAGAATTAAGTGGGCAAGAACAGCAAGAATCTTAGGTAATAAGGAGCTGCCATCACCAAATTTTACCAGAAATTACAAGGCAAAAGTTAGCATATGATATTTAGCTGAAATCAGCAAGTTCTCCTTTTGGAGAGAATTTACCTACTCTGTGACAAAACAGCAACAAGAGAGAAAGATACAGGGTCTTGATCTTTGCTGCTGTGCAAATGAACAGCAGAACTGAGTAAGAGAGTTGATGCAAACTTCCCAGCAGAGATGGCAATGAATTCCAGGGGGATTTAGTAACAATTTACATACTGCTCTAGGTGATAAATCTGACCATGATAAAAGCATTGTAAATGATTGAGTATATTAAAACTCAGACTGTGCACTAAATAAAAAGGAAACATATTCATTGTCAACATATGTAAATAGATGGGCAAAAGCTGTAAGCCTACGGCATAAAAAATGGATAAAGAATTAGAGATGATATTCTTCTCACAAGCCTTTAATTGTATACTTATCATTACTTTATTAAAGAAGAGAGTGCAATAGGAAACAATAGTTACACAGAACAATAGCTCACTGTGCAAAGTAGACACAGGGAGTTCACACAAATGATTAATAAAACTACAGAGCCGGGACAGACTTTATTTTTCTGGGCTCCAAAATCACTGTAGATGGTGACTGCAGCCATGAAGTTAAAAGATGCTTGCTCCTTGGAAGAAAAGTTATGACCAACCTAGACAGCATATCGACAAGCAGAGACGTTACTTTGCCAACAAAGGTCCATCTAGTCAAAGCTATAGTTTCTCCAGGAGTCATGTATGAATGTGAGAGTTGGACTATAAAGAGAGCTGAGCGCCAAAGAACTGATGCTTTTGAACTGTGGTGTTGGAGTAGACTCTTGAGAGTCTCTTGGACTACAAGGAGATCCAACCAGTCCATCCTAAAGGAAATCAGTCCTAATATTCATTGGAAGGACTGATGCTGAAGCTGAAACTCCAATACTTTGTTTGGCCACCTGATGCAAAGAACTGACTCATTTGAAAAGACCCGGATGCTGGGAAAGATTGAAGCCAAGAGAAGGGGACGACAGAGGATGAGATGGTTGGATGGCATCACCAATTCAATGGACATGAGTCTGAGTAAACTCCGGGAGTTGGTGATGGACAGGGAGGCCTGGCATGCTGCAGTCCATGGGGTTGCAAAGAGTCGGCCACAACTGAGTGACTGAACTGAACCAGAGCCCGGTGAATAAATGGTCAAGGGCACTTTACACACTTCAAAATGAACAAAATAAACCCACAAGGGAAAAAAAATAAAATAAAACTTTTAGCTTCTACGTTACCTATTACACAAAGTCATAAAACCTCATTTTGGGAGGGCTGCGGAGAAACCAGTACACTTCAACTCTGGGGACAGCCCTATAGATTAAAGCTATACAACCCCTCAAAGTCTTTCACGTGGTAATTCCACACAGGGGCACAGATCCTAGAGCGAAGCCATCGATCACCTGGACGAACCTTAGCTATCCCAAAAGTCACCCTCCAGATAGCCAAGACTGAAGCGACTTAGCAGCAGCAGCAAGCAGGACAAACAGAGCTTTGTCATTTAAATGCAAAATAAGAGCAATCACAGCACACTTCTTTAACAGGGAGCCAAACTATCTTAGAGGTTGCAAACTTTCTGTAAAGGGCCAGAAGGTAAACAGTTTGGCTTTGGGGGCCAGTCTCCACGGCAACTACTCAACTGTGCTGCTGCAGAGGTTCAGAAGCCACATGTGCTATGTAATGAATGGACATGGCTGTGGTCCAATAAAGCTTTATTTACAAAAACAGGTGTTGCCAAAACCTAGAGCATGTACAACATAAAGACCAAACCCTAATGGGAACTATGGACTTTGGGGGATAATGATGGATCAGTGTTGGTTCATCAGTTGTAACAAACAGCCCACACACCATGGTGCAGGATGTTGATGGTGGAGGACATTTTATTTGTGGAGGTGGGTATGGGAGTTCCCTCTGCTTTCTGCCCATTTTGCTGTGAACCTAAAACTACTCTTAAAAATGAAGTCTATTAACTGTAAGACAAAAACAGGTAGCTGGCCCTTAAGACTATAGCATTCCAAGGAAAAAAAAAAAGGATTTGCCCAATTCTGGAATCAGATAATCATGGAAGCAAAATATCAGTAACAGAACACACACAAAATGAAAAGGAAAAATGGTATTTTCTGCTTCCATCCAGTAATAAGACCAAGGTTTCCCAAATCTTGCCAACAACCCGATCAATTTCCCGAAGTTTAATGGGAGGAAACCACTCAGTCATCTGTAGGTCGGTATTGTGACCTGTCCCCCCTTTGGAAGCATACCTAATTGCCAAGACAACAATCAGAGCCGGAACTACACCTGAAGTGCTCAGAGTCTCATAAACCATGTTGAAATCCAGTCATATCAGATCTTTAGGGCCCAAAAGGTCAATTCGTCCTTTAAATTTAAATATTGACCAACATGCATTAAGCTACATTAGATATCTGTCCCCGAAATGGAATTGTTCCCTTCCCCTTTCAATCCTGAATCATTGGCTTTCGTCTCTAAACAGGTGAGTCGAATTCTTGGCAATGCCTTAGAGCAGAATAGCCTGACTGCTGACAGAAAACCAGGGACAAATCCATTCTTCTCCCCAGTAGTCATCAGGTTTTAAGAAATATGACTTTACAAACCCAAGGCTTTTCAAAGAGCAGTCTTTGGAAGCAAAGTCAACTTCTCAGTGGGCACTGGAACCTTAAAATACCTTCTCAAGGAAAAGAGAAGGCAGCTGGGCTTTCGAACCTCAAAAAGAGTCCAACAGGGAAACTGGCTGCTGCCTCCTAATAGCTAAAGGCTCCAAGGTTCGCAGAACCAGTGTTAATTATGGTAGAAATCTTTTCTGTGAAAAGGCAGAGTTGTCAGACAACCTCTCTTCTGGCGGCTTTATTTCAGAGATGCTATATTTAAACGTGGGGACCTTACAGAAGTTTGCACTTATATAACCACTGACTAAATTAAAGCGACATGATGTTTAATAACCTTTAGATGAAGTCAGTAATCACCACTTACAGAGCGCCCACTCAGGGTAGAAAGCAAACAGCTGAGGTTGAGAGAGGTTACGGAGAAGAGGTGAGTGCCCACCCTCCACAGAGAGACAGTTTGGAGTAAAATCAAGTAACAGAAGCAAATATCTTTAACACAAGTGTGGCTGTGCAAAAGACAAGGGCAAAGGAACTGGAAAATAAAACAGATGGTCTGTAGAGAGAGGATCAGAGTGATTAATGAAGGAACCAGAAGAGGACAGGGTAAAGCTGAAAGATGAAAAGCATGTCCAGATGAAAATGTGAATCATTTCTGATAAACACATTTGAGATTCAGAAAGTTCTACCTTTAAGTTATGTTGCACAGTCCAAGTTCTCCTTTTCTTACATCACCAAGAGAACTTTTAACTCATAACAACCACTTAATAGGAAGACCTCGGGCTTCTGCAAATATCACAAAGAACCACCATAACATGAACGGCCATTTAAAGACAGTTAATTGGTCCAAAATTCCTGACAGTAACAGATATATAGGGGGAAAAGAGAGTAAAAGTTGTAGTGAGATATAAAATCAATAAATGTTTATTCTGAACATTAAAATGTAATATTTCTATTATTCTTAATAAGGAATTAATACATACAGTCTGAAGCCTCATTGTCCAATAGAAATACGTGAGCCACACGTCATTTTAAACTTCACATAAAAAGAAACAGGTGAGATTTTTGATGATTTATTTAATGCAAATACTCCCAAAATTACCATTTCAACATGGAACCAATACAAAAATATATTGAGATATTTTACTATTTTTATACTGTCTTTGAAATCCAGTACCTTATACTTAGATCTCAATTCACAGGCTAAATTTCTATCAGAAATAATTGGCCTACAATTAGATTTCATCAAATTTACAGTTCAGGTAGATTCACATATTTAAACTGTTCTAAACATACTTAAAAGTTTTCCAATTAACTGAATCAAGTTTAAACTTAAATCAACTCAGTCTCCCCGTTTCAGTCACATCAGCCACATCTCAAGAGCTCAGTAGGTTCAAGTGGCTGGTGGCGACAGAACTGGACAGAAAAGGCCGAAATACAGAAAGATAATCCCTGTTGTCAAAAATTCAAACCTAATCACTAAGAAACACAAAAAACCAAAGCAAAATGTATAACACGGTATAAAAATGAAAGGATTAAAGACAGAAAATGAAAGGAAACTATAGATGTTTGTCATTACAGATAACAGATCCGTCATATCAACAAATATAAACTGGTTAAACTTAGCCACATAAAGAAAAGGTCTGGCTCACAAAGCAAAACCCAACTTTAAGTTTTCAAGACAATATTTAAAACAAAGTAATTCAGAAAGTTTCAAGAAGAAAATTAAAACAAGGAAAAAAAGGCTCCAGATCTCAATGTTAAACAAGGTTGAATATTTAAGGCCAAAAAGACTGAACTAGTAAAAGGATAGCACTCGGTATCCTAAAGGGTGCATCTGGCAGTGGCAGTTAAGGATTCTATGCAGCAAATGTAACATCAACAGGCACAAAGCAAAAATCATAGGCAATGTGTGGAGAAACAGAACTAGGAGACTCGAACCTCTCTTAGCCCATGACAGGCCCAGTAAATTAAAAAAAAACAAAAGTTATAGAAAATTCAAATAAGATAATTAATACAGCAGATTTGATACATCAGACCCTGTAACCTGAGAAGAGAACACAACCTTATTTTCGCTTCCCAAGGAACAATGACACTAAATGAGCCCTGACTGGACTACAAAACAAACATCAAGAAATTAAAGAAATAATGATTCAGATAGCATTCTCTGATCACAACACAACAAAACAACATCAACAAAATGAGAATACAAGGTACATTTACACTGGAAATTTAATAACTCTTAGTTAAGAATAAAACGAAGATGAAGAGCTGGGGGGAAAAAGGATCAAATACTATACATATCAGCTGCTAAAGCAATGTTCAGAGGCATGCTTGTCACTTTAAATACTGAAATAAATAACAAAGAAATGAATTTTCCCATTCAAAAAGAAAAAAATAACAACACTGAGCAGATCAGGGGGGATTAATAAAGCCAAAGTAGACATTAATGAACTGGAAAACAAAAGTCATAAAGCTAAGAACTGAATCCAATCATATAAATCAACAACTAATCTCACCAAGAAAGAGGGGAGGGGGGAGAATATAGAAGGAATAAACAAGGGGAACAGCCACAGAGAAAATTAAGACTAAGAGACTACTATCTCAGCTATGCAAACTGACTTTAAAACCTTGATGACTAGTATAATTTCCTAGAGAAATATATCAAAATGGACTCTAGCAGAGACATAAAATCTATACAGATCAATACCACAGGCTAGAGAAACCTGTCGAAGAGCAATAGTTCCCAAGACACACTAGGTTTAAAAGGTTCTGTAGATGGATCCTACCAAATCTTTAAAGAACAGATAGTTCAAAGGATAAACTATGATCTTAGGGCAGAAAAACAATTTCTCCTGAAACAAGCATGACACTGACAAGAAAATCTAATAGACTGCACATACACACAACACCCAGAGCCAAACAGCACGTGGAGATCAATATAATGAACCCAGGAATTCATCATACTATTCTCTCTAGTTCTGTGTATGCTTAAAATTTTCTGTAATAAAAAACTAATGTTTTACTCGATAAAAATACTGAATCATTATGCTGTACACCTGAAACTAATCTTATAAATCAACTGCTCTTCAACTTAAAAGTTTTCTTTACTCAAATAGAAAATAATTCTATCGAGATACCCTTCTTCACTTATCAAAAGTTTGACAACCATGTGGTAGAACTGTAGAAAGACAGGTACTCACAGAAACTTCCAGTGAGAGGATAAACAGACAACCTTGATAATGGAAGGCAATTTAACAATATTTATCCAAATTTCAAGGCTTCCCTGGTGGCTCAGATGGTAAAGAGTCTGCCTGCAATGCAAGAGACCCGGTGATCCAAATTTCAAATGCACATAGCCTTTGATGTAGAAATCCCATTTTGAGGAATCTGTCCTATACAAATATTCACACATGCATGACATGGTGAATGAGATCATTCACTGTAGCATGGGTTGTCATAGCAAAGACTGGAAACAACTTGCTAGCCATCAACGGGGAGCTGGCTAATGAATATAGTACATCATACAAACTCTCAGATGCCATAAAAAGAAAAAGGAAGTTCTGTAGTTATAGATATGGAAAGTTGTCTGAGGAATTAAGGGTAAAAAGCAAGGTAGAGACAAAAGTATTACGAATTGCCAGTTATGTTAAAATGGGAAGGCAAGTGGACGAAAGTTGGAAGCTGACTTTTCTATGTCATTTTGTACCTTCTGAATCTGGAACCATGTAACTATAATCTCAGACCAAAAAGAACCTTTTTTTTTTTTTAATCATACCCTTTGGAATTGCACTATTGCAATTATAAACTCATAATCCATTTATAACACCTGCTATCCTTGTGACAGTTGCTAACTGTGTGAAAGGCCATGTTTTAAGTCAAGATTGAGCTCAAAAGGCATAGAGAAATAAGTCCCACAGATAAAAGGGGGACAACTCCAAATCCAGAAGATCATCTTAACTGGTGGTTCTGAACCCTGGTGATGCTGAAGAACCACCCCAAATGCCAATGCTCTATACCCCACCCTCTCAGAACATTTATAGTAAAGTTTGGGGGATGGGGCCCAGGCATGAAAACCATGCCTCTAAATGCTTTATATAGCAGTGGTCTTCAACAGAGGGTGATTTACTTTGCTCCCCTGCAGGACATGGTGCTGTCTGGAAACATGTTGGCTGTCACAACTCAAGGGTGAAGGGAGTGGTGGGTGCTACTGGATCTCGTGGGTAGAGGCCTGGGAGGCCCAGAGTGCACAGGACAGAGCCTGCACCCGCCCCACCCCTAAAAATGTCAAGAGTGCTGAGACTGAGGAATCCTCCTTTCAAATAAAATCAGTGCTTCTGCAGTAACATGCAGTTTTAGCCTTCCTTCTTAAGCAGGGAAGATCATCTCATTTATTAATGTGGATATATTCACATAATAAAGCTATTTCTATGCCCACAAAAACCACAATTTGTCAGTATGGCTGTCACAAATACTGTAAACGTGAGTAAACCCTCTCTCCAGTCCCTGTCCAGGTATTCTAGTCAAAAACTCGGGTCCCATTTGTAAAGCAGCCAGGGGAAAGTCACGAAGTTCACCAAGTGGCAGCCTGTGGATCGACATGGTCCATCATCTGTTCTATTTGAGCCCTGCGTCTTTTAAAATATACTGAATTGGTGCCAATCAGCTTCCCTTTCTGGAGGCAGCACATATGGGGTGGGGGCAGGGAGATTGCCACAGTCCCCCCACCCCAAGCTGACTACTCCCCACCCGGGGCCTTTTAGCATTTGAGGTAGCCCTCCCCTGCTGTGGGCTCCAATCACTCTGGGCCATAAAAGCCTCTTAACTCTTGTGCCTTCTCTCCTTAAAAATACCCCCACACCCCTTCTAAATTCTCAAACTCCCATATCACTTGCCAAAATCAGACTGCTATCCAGAGCTGGAAGAACCAAGAGAATGGTAGAAGTTGAAATGGCCTCTTTGTGTGACAACTGTCTACTGTTGTCATTAAAGATAGGCTGCCTGCCACCTGATTCATCTCTGGGCATTACAAAGGAGGCCTGAGTTTCTAGCAAATTCCACCACAATTTTATATATATAACACTTCTGTGAGCTTCCTTATAAGGAAAAGACTTCAGTTAGTAAGCTTCTTTCACTATCCGAGATTAGAGTACCCCTCCACTACTCCCCAAATAGGTCAGAAGCTTTAAATGGGAAATACCTATCGGAAGATTTGGTAATTTCTTTGTAAAAAGCTCATCCCTCTTCCTTTGAAATTAGGATCACACAGTTTTGGAGCTGTGCTTTAGAGATGACCTTATACAACCCACATGTGTTCTTGAGGAGGAAAATGAACTCCAGTGAATTCAGTCCCTCAGCCAAGGCCAGGCTCTGGAGTCACTGGCACAGCAAGAATTAGAACATTTCTTTCCAGATAATGGTCCCATGGGTTTTCCACAATAACACTATCCTCCACTGTGGTTTTCCTCCTCAAATAACATCTTTGCCAGAACACCTATTAATGTGGTAGATAGGAGCCGCTACAGAAATAAATCAACCGAAATGTCGCCAAGCTACCAGGGCTATCACTTCAACTTGGGAGAGTGGAAGGAGGGAACTAGGAGTCTCTGGATTCTTTTTATGTCTTTTATTGTGAATTAACCTGTCTCAGTTTACCCCACTGAAAAGTGGATACCTTCAGACTCTCTCTAAACCACACATTAGGGATGGAAACATGCTATTTATACCAACAGAGACACTTTGTTTTTAAACTTTGAAGGGGGCGGGGGCTCTGCCTGAAACCTCTAAACTTCTCACAAGTGACAGAGATGGTAAAGCAAAACTAATGAAAAGCTGCTGGGGGAGAAGATGCAAAGGTCCACCTATCACCGAATCCTGATTTCCGTCATCATTTGCTGGCAAACTGGTTTCTTAACATTTAATTTGGTCTCAACTAAAAAATTCCGCTCGTCCTATCCCAACTGTGAACAACATCACATGGAGCTCTGGCTCTCCCCGAATGTGCTACCCACTCTGCACTTGGGTTTCTATGCCCACCTGACATCATCTCTTGACATTTACCTAAGATTCATTAAACGACCAGCTGCCCCGTTATTCTCCCTTGAGAGCTTAGAACATCTCTGCTGCTCCATTTCCTTTCCCTTTCAGGATGCCGTGCTCTGACTCGATACCTGGCTGCGCACTTCGGGTTTTATCACATTCACGTGTTTCACAACCAGCTGCCCCGCATTCAGCAATTGGGAGTACTCCCGACGTGCTCGCACCGGCACCACTCTGGGGAAACGCGGTCCAGTTTTAACAGAACGTCGTGGACTCTGTTCCCATCTCAGCTAGGCCTCGGGCAGGTTGGGGGCAGGGTCTTCTGCGCTCGCACCTCACTTCGTGGAAGCTGCCCACCAGCCCACCGCACAGGGGAAAAGCGAGGGGACGCAGGAGAGGCGCGATGAAAGGTGTGGCACCCGACCCTGCTCTGGCGCCAGGAACCCACACGTCCGTTCTTCCCCAGCATCTAAGGCATTCGCAGCCCAGGCCTCCAACTGCTTTAACAGAACACCACCAAGACAGCAGTTCGAGTCCGGCCGCTCCGGCCACCTTAGGTGGTGCCTCAGAGCACCTTCGAGCAGAAAAGGAACGAAATGTCATTGCATAATTTATTCGACCGCAAGGTGTTTCTAAACAGGTCTTACCCAACGCAAACAAAAAAAAACAAACCCCCAACTACCTAAACATAAAACCCTTGAAAAGCCACCCACATTCCGCTCCGAAGTTTTAACGGCCCGGAGGTCTGTGTCAAGCAGATTTGGAAACTAACGACGGCAGGTTTGGGAAGTCCCGCCGCCCGGGTTGATGCTCCTCAGACGCCGTTTCTGTGTCTCGGGGTGAGCCCCGGCGGGTGTGCGGGTGCCAGGCCCTACCCCTCCGTGCCCCCAAATCCGAGCCTCTGGGAGAGGCCCCGGAGCCCCGCCCGCGGTTCCCACGGACTTTGCCCGGAGGCCGCGGAGACCCGCGGCGGTGGGCCCGGAAGGTAGCGCCTCCGCACCCTGGGGTCGTGGGAACCGTGGCCCCGCACTTACCGAAGTCCAGGAACTGCTTGATGGAGAGCGGCGATGGCGAGAAGCGCGAGTAGCGCTCAATCTGCTTGGGCACCGGCTGCTTCAGCAGCAACCGGAACAGCCGCATCCTCGCCCCGGCAGCACAGAGACCGGCCGAGACGCTCAGGCGGCCGCAAGGACCGGTGCAGCTGAGCCGCGCGGATTGGGCACGTTCGCCAAGCGCGCACCCCGGCCTTCGCCTCCGCCTCGGCGCCGCTGGTGCAGCCTCCGCAGCACCAGCACCAGCACCAGCAGCTCCCTGGCCGCGGCCGGTTGCCCGCGGCTTTCCCAGGCCCCGCCCACGGGGGCGGAGCCGGCCGCCGCACGTACGCGGGGCGCGAGGGGCGCGCGGGGCGCGCGGCCGCACGCGCTGGCTGCTGATTGGCCGCTGCCGCCCTGGCTTTCTTTCGCTCTGGCGCAGCCCGGCGCCGGTGCGTCCCTCCTTGCCTCTTGGGACCCAAACAAGCCCGGCAAGTGCAGCTGACCCGGGTCCCGTCCCGGGCTAGGTCCTCCGCGGCTGAAAGGTGGCGGAGGTGCAGGGAGACTGAGAAGAGACCCGAAGCCCTCGCCCGGAATCCGATCCTACGCGCTGCTCAAGGCCCCTCTCTACCGAAGGCGTCTCTTCCGGGAAACCCTCCCTGGATCAGCTGACTTTCCCTTCAGGGTATTCGTTGCATCTTGATATGTTTTCATTTTCTGTTTACCACTTAATTATAGAGATTGATTCATGCCCTCCACCACCATCACCACCGTTGGGCAGAAACAAGCTCACCGGTTCGGATTCCTGCCTGCCCATCACCATTGGACGGAATTCATTATGACGTCATTGATTCTGTTCCGTGCTCCCCCCCGCCCCCACCCTTCACCTTCGGACAGGATTGTGAGGTCAGTGCCTCCTTATTTCGTGACTCACCACCCCTGGTTCCCACCAACCCTCCCTTCCCACCCTCCTTCATGGGCCAACACCTTTGGGCAAGATTAATTGATGTCACTATTTCACGCAACCACCACCACCATCATTGGACAGGGTCAATTATAAGGTCACTGACACTTCATTTCGTCCCTACCCCTACCCTCCTCCTGTGAATGCCCCCTAACATCACTGGACAGGATTAATTGTAAGGTCACCGTCTGTTTCATGCCCCCCCTGTCCTCCCCCGTTTTGAAAGGATCAAAACACTACCACTGCAAAGGACCAAATTTAAGGTCTTAGGCACTATCTTTCAGACCCCCTCATGACCACCACCACCATAGGACAGCCCCCTAACTTTTTCATGCCTCACCACCACCACACCACTTATTCTGGACAGGAGCTTGTGTTTACACTATGTTTACACACTGCCTTATTCTTTGTGTAAGAGTGAACTTGAACTCAGGGCTCAGTATGTGAAATCATTATTTCCCAATGTGAAGGTATAAAATACAGCTTGCTTTAACCGTTTCCACCAAACTTTGCTTTATTTTTGGCAATGTATCAACTAAATGATGGTAGAATGGGACTTCCCTGATGGGGAATGACTAAGACTCCATGCTTCGATCCCTGGTCATAGAACTAGATCCCACATGCTGCAAGAAAGACTGAAGATCCCATGTGCCACAGCTAGGACCCTGGCATAGCCAAAGAAATAAATAGATTTTTTAAAGTGGAAGGTAGAATATTCTCTAAGGAAAGATAAAAATTTAACTGGAAATCACTCCTTTGGTCTGGTTGGACTGGTTTTCTCAGTAGGATTATTGGTGTGTAGCTGTTTAGCTTCTGTGCCTTTGTTGGGTTTTTATGCACCCAATTCTCTACTCTGAACTTAAAAAGTCATACGTATACTCAAAAGACATCCACTGGTCCTCCCTCACTTCTAGATTTTCAAGTACACTTTGGTCATCTTGGTGGTGGTATGTTATGTAGACTACCATGTCTTTCTCATTCAAAACAGAAGCCTAAAAGACATACTAACAATCTCTTTAACCAGGAGCTTTGCCAGAAGAGCTAACCAATCCTGATGGTGTGCATGGGAAGACAAAAAGACCCATCGTCTGTGGTTCCCCCAGTGACTTTCTCGGGGGCAACCTGGAGGCACAGTGTTCTTGGTGGCAATGTGGGAGTAGATGAACAGGAAGACTGAGTATCCGTGGAGAGGGAGTTTTTCCCAACCTAAGTTGCAAATTGCTGCTGATCTTTCTGAGCTCAGAAAGACTTGTTTCACTCCTTCGTTTTTTTAACTGAACAAAATGCTACTTTACATCTATGTATTCTGATTTACTAAACTGTCATGTGCCTAGTTTTATTAATATTTCTCCAGAAGGTGGCAAAGTCTTAGAGGCTGGGAACAATATGAAAGAAATTATAACAAGTTGTAACAATCTAATAGAAATTGTCCTAGTCCAGGACTCAAATGAATCCTAAGCTTGGTTCTATCATTAACTAGCTGTGTGACCTTAAACTAGTGGGGGGAGATAAATCAGGAGCTTGAGATGAACACACCCACTACTCTTGCCTGGAGAATTTCATGGACAGAGGAGCCTGGCAGGCTACAGTCCATGGGATCGCGAAGAGTCAACACAACTGAGCGACTAACACTACTATATATAAGACAGATAACCAACAAGGACCTACTGTATAGAACAGGAAACTCTACTCAGTATTCTGTGATAACCTATACAAGAAAATAATCTAAAAAGGAATATATGTTTATGTATAACTGAATCACTTTGCTGTACACCTGAAACTAACACGACATTGTGGCAAATCAACTACACTCCAATAAAAGTTTTGTTTTTAAGTGTGAAAACCAGTGTGCTGCGGTATGCACTCTAACCCAGGGCCCTATTCCTTCTTGTTAATGCCTCAGACCTCAGCGCACGCATCACTTAGATCTACATCAAGGGAGGCCTTCCCCCATCATAAATGCTGCTCATTCCCCTTGCTATGTACTTTCCTGGCTCTCATGCCTCCCACTGTAACACACAAAACACTTTGTTATGGTTTTATTATTGCTGTCTATTGACTAGTGCTGTCTTTGTCGGCAATAGACATCACCCTGTAACCACTGGATCCAGGTCTGGCTTATTCACTGCTTCATCCTCAGTGTCCAGCATAAGTACCAGTCAGTATTTAGGTTCACAATAAATATTTTTTAAATAAATGAAAACCGGCAACAACAACAAAACCTACACCAAACCGCATTCCTTTTGATCAGCTCTCAATGGAGAACAAAGGCAAGGGTAGTGTTCTGAGTAATTAAAACGATAATGGATAATTCATTATGTAATTATTTGATAAAGCCAAAATCCAAAGTGGACTGTAACAGATGAGGGAAAAAAATAACCCCTGATTATCTCACCATCAATCACTGGTGGGTGGATCTTGTCCTAAAATGCCTCCACCTTCATTTGACTCTATGAAATTCTGGTCTCCCTGTCTTTTCCTCTACTCTCTCTTCACTCTCAACAAATATTTTTTGAGCACCTACTGTGTGCTCTGTGAAAGTACCTATGTTGTCTTTTCACAGTAAATCTGATGGGTGAATATTATCTTTATTTGATAGGTGAGTGAACTAAGATACACAAAGCTTAACCTAATTTAAAATTACACACCTTGTAAATGACAGTCCACATTCGAATCAAGATCTCCTGACTCTCAATTCTATGTTCTTTCATAATACTGGCCTGAATTGTTCTTAATAGACTTTTTCTAAAAAAGCATTTTTAGGTTCATAGCAAAATTGGGTAAAAAGTGAATTACCACACACAGCCTCCCCCACCATCAACAACCCACACCAGATAGTACCTTTGCTACAGTGAGCCTACTTCGACACATCATTATCAACCCAAGTCCATAGTTTACACTACTATTTATTCCTGGTATTGTACAGTCTGTGGCTCTGGACAGGGGTATTCCCTGAAAAATCCACTGTTCTCTGCCTACACATCCCACCCGCCACCAAGCCCAGGCAACCACTGATCCTTTTACTGTTCCCATAGTTTTGCCTTTTTCAAAATATCATATAGTTGGAATCATACAGTATACAGCCTTTGCAGAGTGGTTTCTTTCATTTCCCAATGCGCATTTAAGATTCCTCCTTGTCTTTTTGTGGTTTGATAGCTCATTTCTTTTTAGGTCTGAGTAATATTCTATTGTCTGAATGTAGCAGAGTTTTATTTATCCATTTGCCTCTTGAAGGAAACTATGGTTGCACCCGATTCACTAGCCCACCTTTTGATTTGAAAAGTGGAAAATAAAGAGTGTGGAGATGAGTGAACTAGAGGAGCAACAACTATTTACGTGTTACTAAATGTATATTTTGAATCAAATATTGGTGTATTTGAAGCAGTAGCTCTATTTTCCCAAGGGTCAAGATTCTTGATTTTTTTTTTTTTTTGACAAGCTATTTTAGGTGGTTCAGATCCTCTTGAAGTCCATTTATCCTAGTCTTTTCAGTTCTAATTAAGGTTTTTTGATCTCAGTGGTCTTTCTCTTGCCCCAAAAAAGGTCAGAAAAGACTTTAACTACAGGGATAGTGTGGCAGATTAACTTACTGAGAAATGAAATCTGGGTTTTGTTTTTGCTGCTCTTGGAGGGAACAAAACAAAGGGAAAGCTGATCTTCGCCCACCTAAAAGACGATGGAGACTTTGGGTCTCGGCTTTGGGCTCCTGTGCCTTGGGAAATTTATTAGCTGTTCTGTAGAGAGGGTGCTTTGGTTTCTAGGGCTGAAAACAGATTGCAAGATATTAAGAGACATTCTGGTAGTCTCTGTAATCCCACCTCGGATAAACCTCATTGGCTATAATACCGAGCAAAGCTGGTAGTCTCTGTAAATTCATTCCCTCTTCCGTTGGTAACTTACATCCCACTGCCTTTTGTTTACTTCCTAGTGCAGTGCAATTGTGCTTTGGGGGCACTGGGGAGATGTCCAATGGGGAATAGCCCACTTTGGTGGTGTTAATAATAAATGAGATAAATGGCTCAATCTAAAAACTCATGAGCTTAATTCAGACCACTGGCCATGGTTCATGGTTTTTGGCATATGACCCAATTGAGGCCAATAAAAAGCAGAAGAATGGACTTATCTTGTGATCCCGTGGTTAAGACTGTGCACTTCTACTGCAGGAGGGGGTACGGCTTCCATCCCTGATGGGGGAACTAAGATCCCATAGGCCAACTGATGCAGCCCCCCCCCCCAAATTTAAAAAGGCAGGAAGCATTTCCTGGGAGCGCCTGTAAAAGAAACTCGCTTGCCATTCAGAGAAAGCTTCTGGAAGGATCTCTCACTCTTTCTACCTCCTCCCCATCTCTAAACACACACTCAGAAGAATTAGCGGACAACCATCTTGTGAGCAGGGTGAAGCTGACCATGTAGAAAGCAGAGCACAAGTGGGAAGAGGTTAGGTCCCTGGCGATGTTGTCAGGCAACTAAACCAAAGCAGTCCTGAAGTTTCCTCTGAGCTTCCAGTTACACAGGCTAGTACAAACTCCTTTATGGTTTAGGCCAGCTCTGGAAGATGCATATTAGAGTCAGAAGTATCCTAACTGGCACACAAAGCATTTTCCAGATACCTTGCCTACACAATTAGAAACAAGACCCACATTGATGTCTGTTGATGGATGTCTCGCCAGCTTTGCAAGTGGGAACTCAAACTCAGATTTAATATGATTTCTTAAAAAGTAATATTTCATGTGTCCAAGTGTTGTAGAACAAAATCACATCTTATAATATTCAGAAGAAAAGAAACAGTTCTGGAGGATGGTTAATAAGTCATGGCAGATGCAGTCAATGGATCATTATACCGTCATTAAAAATTCACTGTGTGAAGTCTATATGAGAACATGGGAAATGCACACATTTTAAGTAGGTTAAGGCAAGATACAAAACTTTATTTGAGCTCAGCTATGAAGAAATCACAAAGGCTTCATAGAAAAAAGTCTGGAAGTAATAAGAGTGAAATGCCCACAACAGCAACACCCTAAAGAGTGTTTAGGAAATTGAATGATACTGTTTAGGAAATTCCCAGAGTTCTTCGGTGGGAAATGATTCTAAAACATGAACCAAGGCTAGGTGATATGAATGACCTTATCCAGTCCTCCACCCCAAAAGAAGAAGGTTCATTATACAAAGACATGTTGGAATCCACTGTTTTTATCCAAAGCATGATTTTATCAGTTCCGATTAATATTTACTTAGCACCCATAATTAACTGAGCATGAATCGTTATGTACAGTGGACTCTGATATCTAACGGGCCACCTCTTACCTGGAAAACTTGGTGTTTCTTACATGAATAAGTCTAGTACAGGCTTCACCCATCCAAGCTGTTTGCCAAGAAGCAGCCGCCACCCTTACCCCTGACTGTCACCACCCCTAATAGTGAACTTGACAGCAACCCTGAGTCAGTTCTCAAGTTGCTAAGATTTCATCAGAGAGCCTTGTTGTGTAGCTACCAGGAGGGCCTCTTCCCCAGGAACTCCAGAGTTGTCTTATCAGCCCCAGTTCTTTTCACCTTCCTTCTCCTTCCACTGATGCCCGTGTTCTAGAGGTTTGAAGCTTTGAGGACAAGCCAGCCAGCCATTCCTCACAAGGAGATGGAGGATTCCTGCTCTCAGATAATCTGGTCCCATGTACCATCCCATGCCTGAATGTGAACATACGTGACTGTGAAAGTCACTCAGTCGTGTCTGACTCTTTGCGACCCCATGGACTGTAGCCCACCAGGCTCCTCTGTTCATGGGATTTCCCAAGCAAGAATACTGGAGTGGGTTGCCATTCCCTTCTCCAGGGGAACTTCCCGACCCAGGGATCAAACCTGGGTCTCCTGCACTGCAGTTAGATTCTTTACCATCTGAGTCACCAGGGAAGCCCGATGCCTGAGATAACTCAAAATCAGTGATAATAAAGAAATGGGACTGGGGCCAATTGCCTACCACAATTTGAAATGGCCAGATCTGAAAATCTAAAGAGATTCAATCTCATCAGAAGTATGACTACTAAAGCCCATATGGGGCTATTGAGCACCTGAAATGTGCCGACCTGAATTGAGACATATTGTAAGTGTAAAATTCACACCAGATTTTGAAGACTTGGGATGCAAAAAAAAAAAAAAAAAAAAAAAACGGGAAGAGAAAGAGGAGGGAAGGAGGGAGGAAGGAAGGAAGTAAAAGCAAGCAAAAGAATATACAAAACTATCTCATGAATAATTCTTATACCGATTACATACTGAAATAACAGCATTTTACATATACTGGTTAAATTATATACATTACTAAAATTAATTTCATCTCTTTCATTTACTCTTTTTAAAATGTGGCTTCCAGAAAATGTCAAGTTAAACCTGAGGCTCACATTTGGGGCTCCTGTTAGATTTCCACTGGACAGTGCTGTGCTCGATACATTGCAGGATGCCCCTTTTACCTCTGTGTACATAGACAAGGTAACTAACATCTGCTGCTGGGCTTCTCTGTGCCAGAGCTGTGCTGGGTATGGTTAGCTCTTTCAATCCTTGTATCAATCCTGCAAGGCACTCAAGAGTAGACACACTTACAGATGAGAAAACTGAGGCTCAAAGAACTTAAGTTAACTTGCCTAAGGTCATCCACTGAAGTATGAAAGAGCCAGTAAATTCAACACTGGATAATTTTTCAGGGAATTATTCATTTGCCAAGACTTTTCTCTCTGCCATGGCTCGGTGACCTATACAAGCAGAAGTGATGCCAAAAAAAATGGGAGGAGACCTGTTTTCTAAAACTGAAATTGCTTCACACGGACTAGCCTCATTAAAAAACTAAACTACACCTCCCTAGTCTTTGACGCCAAGTTCCAAACACATGACTGGTGACAAGTGATACAGCCCTGCTTTTCTTTCCCTCGGATAGTAACCTGGAAAGAGGTTTTCAGTGGGTGCTATTGAAAGCTAGACCTGCCCCATTCAAAAGAGATTGCTATATGTTTTTTGTCATTTTATGCTGTGTGTGTTGCCATAGGGGCATTTAGGTTATTTCTACACTGTCTTTCTTTCCTTCCTTCTTTTTACTTATTTATTTATCCACTACAAATAGTAAACAGTACAGTTGTGAGTGTTATCTTTGGACAGGTATATGGACTCCATGAGAAAGTCTAATACTACAAGATAATACAAATCAATTAAGCCAGTTCATATCCTATGGATGAATAAGAGATTTTGTTAATCCATATTCTCTTCTTCAAAACTTGGTATTATCATTAATACAACATTGTAAATCAACTATACTTCAGTAAAATAAAAAAAAACATGGTATAGTCAGCTTCATCAAATGCTCTACTTTAGGGTTTGGGTGTTGGTTCCTGGGTGTTCATACTGGTTTATGTATTTCTTTAAGAAGAGAGGCACACATGGACCTGTGGATCTTGAGCCCAGGATTATTAACTCAGTTCTATTCAATTATGGAACCCCTGGAAAGCAGTTAGAGTCATAGCGCACATATCTCTAAATGCATCTGATCAGCTCCCCTAAACACCTCAGCCCAGTGAGGGGCGCAAAGACCCAGCCTCACTCTAGATGCTGTTCTGAGCTGGGCAGAGTCTGTCCTTCCTCCAGAGACCCCTTCCCTTCATTCAGCCTCCACCAGACCAGCATCATACTACTGGACCTGGAGTTTCCCTTCCAAACAGGACACAACTTCAGTGTCCCATTTCCTCACCCCTTTGCCCCTTCCTAGCACCACAGCCAATGAGTTGGGTTGATAGTTTTGGTTGTGTGGGTCTTTGAGCGGTCCTCATGACACCAGGAAGGCCATCTTCTGTTCCTCACTGAGGTAAAGGATCACCCCTGGGTACTGGTCACCCCCACTTTGTTATCCCACAAGATGAGGTGTGTTGCTATTTACTGACAGTGTGGTTTTAGGCAAAAGTGATTTAACCTCTCTGAGCTTTGGTTTCCTCACTTGGAAAATGGGAGTGTTAAAGACTCCTACAAAGGTTTGTTCTGAGAACTGGAGATGGTATCCTCCTGGCCTCAGCAAGCTTTGCATTATGGAGGTTAATGCCAAGTGGCTATCCACTGTGTACAGCCTACGAGACACCTGACCTCAAAGGTCCAGGCCTAGATCTGCCACTGACTAGCTCTGTGGGTTTTGGAAAATTGCTTCATCTTTCCATGGCCAGTTCCTCATATGTCAGGTGAGAGAGCTGGACTTCAGCTGATCTCTAAAAAGGAGCTCATGAGTCTATGAGAAGAACTCTGACTACAATACTCAATTATTTATTGCTGCCAACGTAGTCACCCACAGCTATCACTCCTCAGGTACTAACTTATTCAACAGATCCTGAGTGAAGAGTGAGGACAAAAACTTTCCCAGGAAAGGAGACAAAATCATTTTGTTTTACCCGAGGGAATAATTTCCAAGTCTGAAGGGCGAAGGAAATAGTAGAAGGAGGGGGGGATATCTACCCTAAAATTTATACATAAAACCTATGTTTGTGTTCAAAACCAAGTTCGGAACTCTGACATTGTCCTCCAATTATTTTTTCACCACTCAAGATTATTAGATGAGTCAGAGCTATACCCTGTTTCTCCTTGTATAACCCTTTTCTTCTTTTATTCCTTTCCCTCAAAATGGCTTTCTTCTTTCACTGCATTTTTTTTCTTCTCTGCATTCCTGCTGTTGCTTTGGTTTCAGTGAGAAAGTTACTTTGGTCTCGAGTTAGTTTTCTTTGGCAGCATGACCTGAGGAACACCTGTTCTCATTCTTCAGCTATGTTCCCTTGTAGCCACGATCAAAGAGTTCCATTTGAATTAGACATAAGCTGAATTTCAGTAGACAACTGTAACAAATAGAGGACCATTTTCTCTTTCCAATATTTTAGCCTTCAACCTCAGGCAACTCTTTTGGCTTTTCCCTTAGCCTCCTTGGCTTCTCACATGGTGGGAGCCTGAGCTGTATCCTCCCCTTAGACTACTCTGAACTCGCCAACCTAACAAATAGCCCTGTTGTCCTTTGCCCACCCACAGGGCTGGCCCTGTTCCTGATAGAGAACCACCGCGTACACACCGGATGAGAAGCAGTTGCAATGAAATGTCCATTTACTCAGACTCCCTGGAGACACAAAATCTCTCCAACCACATCAGGAGAAGGAAAGGAAGAAAGAGGAGGAGAGGGTGAGTTCACAGGTCGAGTCTCAGAATAACCAAGGCTCGAGACAGAGACAGCAGCTATCAAGGACTGGAGAGCTACGAGGAAGAGCAAGTGATGGAGTGCTTATGGCCAAAGGTGAACAAGTGAACAAAGAGATGCAGTTAAGGCCCCGGGGCTACTGGTTGGGCAAAGCACATGTGTTAAGTATTTCAGCCCTTCCCCAAGAGCAGTTTCCCATTGGACTTCTCACCACCATGATGCGTTCCCTGAAGGTTCTGTTCTCATGAACATCTGCCAGAAACACTCTGAGGAGATGAGAATCCCTAGGTTCTCTCTCCATCCACCCACCATGCCACATTTTTAGTAAGGTCACCCATCATCTTCATGTCCAAAGGGTATTTTTTAGTTCTTATTTTTCTTGACCACATGGTCACTTCCTTCTTGCTGAAAAACTCTTGTTTGAATTCAGTGGCTCCCTGTTTTTCTCCATGCTTTCTGGTCACTTCTGGGTCTCTTTTCCTGACATCTGCTCCTAGGCTTCATCTTAGAGTTCCCTGGAGCTCTTTCCTTCCTTCTCTCCTCCCAGGCAATCTTTCACTATCCCCACAGCTTCATTTCCATTAAAACTCTGACTACCAATAAATCTTCTGCCTCTGTATATGCAAATGCCAACTTGCCATTTCCACTTGATGGGCTCAGTGACCTCCTCAAGCTACACAGGTCCGAAATTACATTCAAGATCTTCCCACCAAATTTCTTCTCTTTCAGAATTATTCCTGTCCTTAGAAAATGGTCGTTCTGCTGACTGGGCTGATTCAACTAAGAACCTTGGACATCATCCTTGGCATCTGCTTGGTGTTGCCTCTCACACCCCCTCAATCATCGAGTCTTTCGATTCTCTGTCCTATAAACCTCCTGAATCCTTCCTTTTGCATCTCTCCATCCTCCTGCCAACATCCTGGCCTCGGTGACCATTACTTGTCACCTGGGCTGTGGCGGTGTCCTTACACATTGGTCTCCTGACATCTTCTCTTGCCCCTCATTCCATTCTCTCACCTAATGCAGCCCAGTGAAGTGAAATTCGCTCAGTCGTGTCTGACTCTTTGCGACCCCAAGGACTATACATATACAGTCTGTGGAATTCTCCAGGCCAGAATACTGGAGTGGGTAGCCTTTCCCTTCTCCAAAGGATCTTCCCAACCCAGGGATTAAATCCAGATCTCCCACATTGCAGGCGGATTCTTTACCAGCTGAGCCACAAGCCTAAGGGATCTTTAAAAGTGTGAATATGGTCAAGCCACTGTCCTTAAGGGTCTAGGAGGCCCTGCCTAGTCCAGGCCCTCCCTACTCAGCTCGCCACCTCCTCTTGTACAACTCTCGCTCTCATTCTGTCTGCTCCAGCAATACTGGATTTATATGAATGCCTTAAAAGGTGATGTTTCGCCTGCCTACAGCTATTGGACATGCTCTTCCTTCTGTCTGAAAGGTTCTTTCCACCCCCATTGACCTGAGAGCCGATTCTTGCTCATCTTTAGAGTCTGCCTTCAACATTGCGCCCTCAAGGGGGAGGGAGGGGGGGAAGGACAGACTGGGAGTTTGGGATCAGCAGATGCTAGTGTATATAGAATGGATACACAGCAAGGTCTACTGTATAGCACAGGGGACTATGTTCCATATCCTGTGATAAACCAGAATGGAAAAGAATAGGAAAAAGAATATATACATATATAACTGAATTGCTTTGCTGTTTAGCAGAAATGAACACAACATTATAAATCAACTATGCTTCAATAAAATTCAAAAAATAAAGAAATGTGATTCTCAGGAACACCTTCTCTGACCATCCAGATGGACTAGGTCTCCTCTGAATCACTCACATAGTGCCATGTGGTGCTCCTTCATAGCACAGTGCACACTTGAAGTTAATTAACAGCAGTTTTGGCTTAATGCCAGTCTTCCTCCGGAGAAAGCAATGGCACCCCATTCCAGTACTCTTGCCTGGAAAATCCCATGGATGGAGGAGCTTGGTAGGCTGCAGTCCATGGGGTCGCTAAGAGTCGGTCACAACTGAGTGACTTCACTTTCCCTTTTCACTTTCATGCATTGGAGAAGGAAATGGCAACCCACTCCAGTGTTCTTGCCTGGAGAATCCCAGGGACGGGGAGCCTGGTGGGCTGCCATCTATGGGGTCACACAGAGTTGGACATGACTGAAGCGTGAGTTTACTTCAAACACTCTATGAAAGAAAAGCTTACCAAGCAATTAATGATGTAAAAAAAATCATTGAACATATTATTTGCCTATTTTCTGGGACAAACTCTTTAAAGGACACTTGCCTTTAACTGTATGCAGCTATACTTTTGATTTTAAAATAAATCATTCAGGCAGGCCTTGCAAAACTTTAAAGTCATTTTTCATTTTAATCCTCATTATACACTTGCAATTTAAAAAATGATTTATTTTAAACAAGGAGCCTCAGAACTTCCATTGATCCCAGCTTGATTATCCCTTCTATTGATTCAGAATTAAATGGGTTTAACTGTAGGGTTTCAAAGGGAATCAGAAATTGTGTGGCAAGCCCTATCCTTCCAGAGCAATGGCTCTTGTTCACCTTGAGTGAATTTTGGACACCTGTGCTCTGATGAATAAGGGAGGGTAGAATGTTTAGGAACTTGCTTTTCCCCACCAGAATGAATGTGGTGCTTTTAATGGCATCCCTTATTTTTACACATCAAGGACTTCTTCAGATGAAAACTGACAAGTCATTACCAGGTGCTAGGCCTTTCAGAAGAAGTCCTCTGCCCTTCCTGCCTGCAGCCCACACACCATTATCATAGGTCATTTCTGCCACCCAGCTCTCTGGGAAACAGTGAATGTGATAGGATTTTTTTTTATTTTATTGGAATATTTAGAATATTTATTTATTGGAATATTTGTTTCTTTGTTGTTGAGTTGCTAAGTCACGTCCGACTCTTTTGCAGCCCCATGGACTGTAGTCTGCCAGGCTCCTCTGTCCATGAGATTTCCCAGGGAAGAATACTGGAGTGGGTTGCCATGCCCCTTCTCCAGGGGATTTTCCCAACCCAGGGATCGAACCTGTGTCTCCTGCATTGGCAGATGAATTCTTTACCACTGAGCCACCACAGAAGCCAGGTTAGTTTCTGCTGTACAGCAAAGTGAATCAGCTACACACCTACATATGTCCCCTCTGTTTTGGATTTCCTTCCCATTTAGGCCACCACAGAGCACTGAGTTCCCTGTGCTATACAGAAGGTCCTTATTAGTTATCTATTTTATACACAGTAGTGTATATATGTCAATCCCAATCTCCCAATTCATGTGACAGCATTTGATTTAAACATTGCACCCCTATCCATTCAAGAAAAGTCCTCTCATTTTTATTAATTGCAAAATCAAACTGACTCCCAGTGCAAAGTTCATTCCTTCCTCTGGGACAAGGATGCTAACTACTATTAGGTACTTCCCAGACAATCTGATTTTGGGGTGGCTCCCTGTACTGCAGAGACATTTTTCATGTTCCCTAGGACTATATCTCCTTCCCTGGCATCTAGGGTTGCCATGTAAAACACAGGACATCCAGTGAACTTTGAATTTCAGATAAACAAGAAATAAATGTTTTGTACAAGTTTATCTCATGTGCTATTAGGAACATACTTATACTTGAAAAACTCACTTGGTGACCATGTGAAATTCAAATCACACTGAATGCCCTGTATTGATTGACTGTTTCTGTTTGTTTTTTACTAGATCTGGCAATTCTACATGGTTTTCTTCATCCAAATTTGTTTTGTTCTTTATCCTAAAATGGCATTTTTTTGGTCTTAAACAATAGTCTTTTATTTTACAGAGAGCAGTGCAAAATGAGGCTGTTCCTCAAAGGGTGACTTGGAGCTAGAAAATCCATCCGGAGCATGAAAGGGAAAGTGTTAGTAGCTAAGTCAAGTCCGACTCTTTGTGACCCCACGGACCATAGCCCACCAGGCTCCTCTGCCCATGGGATTTCCCAGGCGAGAATACTGAAGTGGGTTGTCATTATTTTAATGGACTTCCTTCCCAATTTCATTCCCCTCTTTAAGAACAGTTATTTATTCACCTTCTACTCTTATTTGGGGAGATTAAGTTTTAGTGATCAGGGGTTATGATAGCATGGACCCAGCTTTCTGTATAAAGAGCCTGAGAGCCACACATGCGTCAGGTGAGATTAGAAGAGGGTCGATCTGGAGCCGTTTCTTCTGATCTTCTACCCTTAATTCTACTCCTTTGAATTCAGCAATGCCGTCTCTAAGTTGGACTTCTAAAGCATCTCTGGGACACAGTAATACAAGTCACTAAATACCTTAGGAGAAATGGTGATGATTTTAAAATTTTATCTCCATCTACCTTTTAAAAATAAGCTCCTCTTTGGAAGTATAACAGGTGTGTCCAATTAATAAGTGGACACATTTTCCCAAAATGAACATACTCAGGTAAGCAGCACCCAGATCAAGAAACAGAACATTGGGAAGGAAATCCTGTCACGTGCTACAATATGGGTAAGCCTTGAGGATGCTCTCCTATTGGAAATAAACTAGTCACCAAAGAATAAATACTGTATAATTCCACTCATATGAGGTATCTAGGGTAGATACCTCTTTATTGATTTCAGATTGATAGAAATAAAAAGGAGGATGGAAGGGTAGTTACCAGGGGCTGAGGACAGAGGAGATGGAACGTTCCTGTGTAATGGGTATAGAGTTTCAGTTTTGCAAGATTAAACAGTTGGAGATATTTGCTGTCCAATATAAATATACTTAACACTACTGAACTGTACCCTTAGAAGCAGTTAAGGTGCTAAACTTTATGATGGGTATTTTTTTTACCATAATAAAAGCCCGGAAACCCTCATGTCCCTCCCCAATAACTCCTTGTCTAAGATGACAACTATCTTGATCTCTAAAAGGAGCCCTTCTGAAAAGATTCTAGAGTTAGTAAGGGGGGGAAAAGTTTATTAGCATCCCTCTGTTCAGACAGGGAGACTCCTTCATATCAGAAAAGAATTTGATCATGGATATCAGAGTGCCTGGGGTACAGGAGTAGTAGCCCAAAACTGCGAATTCCTTGCTGACTGAGAGCCCTAGGCTTGCGGTTGTGGGAGGAGCTGAAGGGAAGTAAAGGTCACCGAGAAATGAAGATGAAAGTGCTGGAAACAAATGCCAGCCACTTTGCAAACCTGCCAAAGGTTAGCCCTGCATATTCATTACAGGTTCATTCACCGATGATGCGTTTTTTCTCTTTCACTGTGTTGACAATATGATCTGTAGGTTCATATTTGAATCCAGCCCAAAATATAGAGCTATTTTTTGTTACTGTGTACATAGCTCTAACTGCTTGTTTTCTTACCAGGGTGTTTACTGCCAATGTGTATGGCATGAGACAAAAGAGATGTGCTTGTTAATGCTTGCCTCTGAACTCCTCAAGGGAAAATTCTAAACTCTAAGCAAATTTAGGTTCACTTCATTTTACAACCACCTTAAGATTTGATCCACTGGACTGTTTGATTATGTCCTTTTCCAAGAGGGCACCAAATGTTTCAAAGAACAGTTGACAAAACTGTAAGCATTGATCAAGAAAATGGATAAAATTGCTATTTTAGACCACAAGTGGTAGCGACTGGGGCAGAGTTGAACAATCTTTTACAGTCTTGCAGCCAAGGGAACATGATATACCACTCTTTGATGTCAGATGATAGGTAGATATGCTGGGAGCCTGGGAAAGAAATGATCTTGTCAGATTATGCTAAGGAATAGTTATTTAGACCAGTGATCTCAGACCCAATGATCCCTTATATAACATAAATTTAGTAGTCCTCCTGTGCTGACTTGAAAGGAAATTCAAAGGTGATACCACATACTTCTACAATCACTGTAAAAAAAATCAACATAATGACCTAGTAGAAAGGAGCAATAAAAGGAAAGTTATGTATAATCAAATAGCATGCACCTCAAAACAAACCCTCTGGCATGGCAACCCCAGACCACAAAATAAAATAGCCAGAAAAGTGAAAGTCGCTCAGTCGTGTCCAACTATTTGCAACCCCATGGACTATAGAGTTCATGGAATTCTCCAGGCCAGAATACTGGAGTGGGTAGCCTTTCCCTTCTGCAGGGGATCTTCCCAACCCAGGGATCGAACCCAGGTCTCCCACATTGCAGACGGATTCTTTACCAGCTGAGCCACCAGGGAAGCGCAAGAATACTGGAGTGGGTGGCCTTTCCCTTCTCCAGTGGATCTTCCCAACCCAGGAATTGAACCAGGGTCTCCTGCATTGCAGGTGGATTCTTTACCAACTGAGCCATCAAGGAACTTATGATAATCACATCATCACTGGATGACAGCTCGAGACACAGACCAACCCATGTGCGCTTTGGTGGCAACTCAGATTACAAAAGCAGACCTGCCCATGTGGCTATGACTTCCTAACATGGTGAACAACTCTTGAAAAATTCTAAGCAAAATTAATTTAATCTTTTAATTGCCATGGTGCTTGCATTCTGGGAAAATTAGGTGCTTATTTTCACCTACACGCAGGTTCAGCAGGACATCTGAAGGTCAGTTGGAACATAAAACAATTTTCAATTCTAGCATCTCAGGATCTTACCCTTTGAATATTACCTCCCAATCATTGTGACAACCAAAAAATGCCACCATCAATCTCTCAAAACCACCTTCACCCCTGGACAATACCCCCTCCTATTTAGTACCCCTGATTTAGAGTAAAAACAATTTACTTGTATAACCATTTTTTAAATCTTCAAATACATCACTGTTAAAGAAAAAAAAAAAAAAGGATCCATATCCTCAGAAATTCCTCCACTTGTGACTCACATTCCTTCATGTTTTCTTGAACAATGTGATCTTCACTTTTACAATCCTACCAAAAAGGAATTTCCCAACCTGTGAGTTAGTAAGATCATCAAGAGTCAATAAATAAAATTATATAGTATTTTTCTCTTGGGCATACTTAGTATTTTAGTCATTAAAATAAGAGGTTGACAAAGAAAAAAAAACCCTGCAGGTTGTCTCATCAAGAAAAGCAATTTAATGAGAAGGTATCATGCAGAACTAGGACAGCAGTACTATTGTAATTAGTTTTGTTCCATTTTTGCATTTATTCTGTTTGTGTTTTTCCAAAATGCTCAGTAATTGGGAAATTTTTTCATTAGCAACATAAATCTAAATCAAATCTCTTACAAATGCTATCAGTTCCTATCTATAGAGCACTGCCCTCAGATGGGGTTTCATGCATTTTGGGGCCACTGGCATGCTGGAGCCAACTGGTTCTGACTCAGGAGAGTTCACTGCACTCAGCTCTTCCTAAGTCTGCATTCGGTGATGCCTTGTGGGTAGGCTGAAATCAGCAGCGAAGGAAATTGTCACGCCATGGAAATTGGAAAAAGCTACTAATCAGGTCCACCCTCTCCCACACATTCACCAGATACCACTGCATGGGGGTGGCTTGCAGGAAGGAACCTGACACAGAAGTATAAAAAACGAAATTTGTTATGAACTCTCTTCGAAACCCTCAGTCCAAACTGGGCTCTCTAGTGTTTCATCAAATTCTAGCAAAGTATAAAATGACAACTCATAAATAACCAAAGAGCCAAAACAGAAACATTAATTCACTAGCATCTGAATATTTAGTACCAAGTATATGCAAACAGCCTCCTTAAATTGTCCCTGGACCAAGGCAAGGTACAAATTATTTAGTGTGCGATGGACCAATGGATAAGCTGCCAATTTGAAAGAGATAATTAAACATCGATATTTAACATTTTTCATTTTTATCAAAGGGGATCCTAACATTTAATAAGCATTGTGCCAGGTATTAAGTAAATATTATCTTGTTTGATCTTCACAACCACCATGCAAAGTAATCATTAGGGGAACCATATGAGATTGCTGATGGTTGACCATTTTTTACCTCTAGAAGTGACAGTTTCATAAGGCTTCACCTAATATTGTGTTCTCTGTGTTACAGACAAGGAAGCCGAGACCCCAACATACCAATCTGTCAAATGTCAAACAGCTATTAAGCGACTAAGCCAGGATTCCGCACAGACCTAACTGGCTCTAGAGCCCCTGTGTATTCCACCACACGCACTTTCCAAATGAACAGACTGTTAAGCTCGTCTGATACACTGCCAACGCTGAAAGAAATCTTAGAATTAAACCGCCTTGAAATAACTCACTGTAAAAAAAAATAATAATAAGGACGTGTATTTTGCCATCATCACTAAACACTGGCTTCCTGGGTTTCTTAACCATAAATGATTAGAAATAATCATCACTATTGATACATTTTAGAGACTGAATAATATTTTAATACAGATCACAACCACTATTTAATTTCTTCATAAGAAATCAAATTAATGTTTATTTGTACTTAAGAAATTCCATTCAATTTATACTTTGAGAAGTTAACATTTACACTTAACAAATGACTTTTTAAAACGCTGTGCTATATTACTAGTACCAGCTAACAGAGGTCTTATGGTCACAGTCTATGATTCTCAACCCACCACTAGAATGATCAACGCTTCAGAAAAGCATTACAATCACAAATGTTTGAACTAACGGGTATAGTACAGAACAGTGAAAGTCATTTAGTCATGTCCAGCTCTTTGTGACCCGGTGGACTACACAGTCCGTGGAATTCTCTAGGCCAGAATACTGGAATGGGTAGCCATTCCCTTCTCCAGGGGATCTTCCTGACCTAGGGATTGAACCCAGGTCTCCCTCATTGGAGGTGGATTCTTTATCAGCTGAGCCACCAGGGAGTACAGAAGCGTCTCTTAAATGTTTTAAATTAAAACTCACAGTAAATCTTGACATGATACACATATGCTTCTATATGGATATAAATAAAACAAAAGTGTCATGGTATGTAAAAAATACTGATATTTTCTATTCTATTTCATTTTTTAGAAACATGGGCCACAACTTAGTATTTCCCTTTCACAAACTCACTAATGTGCTGTAACCCCCAGTTGAACAAACACTGTCTTAGAGAACTTTATTTTACAGACCTCATGTGCATCGTCTATTTTATTCCTTTCCCCCTAGGTTACTCTGTTCTGTTCATTTAGAACTTTGGCCCCTGACTTACCAACTTCCTTCTTTAGACACACATTTACAAACCATCGGCCCTGTGCCAGACACCGTGCTAGGAGAAGCAGGATTTGTACCCACATCCTGGGATCCCAACACTCATCCAAACAACAGGCAAATAAATGCAAACTTTCAGCTGTGCTTGTTGCTACAAAAGACTCCAAGACAGTCGGACTTGACCTACTAAGGGAAAACTTCCTGAGGAAATGGTACCTGAGCTGAGATGTTAAGATATGTTCTATTCTGTTCTATTTCATTAAGAAAAGGCTAGCCACTCCTCATTATCCTCAACCCCTAATCTACTACCAGCTACCACAAATCTAATTTCTGTGCCTATAGATTTGCCTATTTTGGACAGCTTATGTAAATAGAATCATATATTATACAACATGTGGTCTTTTGTGACTGTATCCACTCAGAGTCATGTTTTCCAGCGTCATCCGTGTTAGAGTACTGTATGGATAGACCACATATGTGCATCCATCTGTCAGTTGATGTACATCTGTGTTGTGTCCACTTTGGGCTATTAAGAAATGCTACTATGAACATTTGTGTACAAGTTTTTGTATGGATTTACCCTTTCTTTGCCCTTGAGTATATATTTAGTAGTGCAATTGCTAGGTCAGATGGCAAGTTTAACATTGTTGGGAACTGCCGAGCTATTTTCTGAAGCAGCTGCACAATTTCATATTCCCACCAGCAGTGTATGCGAGTCCCAATTTCCCCATATTTTACAATACTTGTTTATTATCTGATTATTACCATTCTAGTGGGTGTGAAGTAGTATCACACTGTGGTTTTGGTTTGCATTTCCTTGATGGCTAATGAAGTTGAACACATTAGCATGTGTTTACCGACCATTTGTATATTATCCTTGGAGCAATACCTATTCAAATGCCTTGCCTACTTTTTAACTGGGATTTTAATCTTTTTATTATTGAGTTGTAAGAGTTCTTCATATTTTTTAGATACAAGTCTCTTATCACATAATTTACAAATACTCTCTCCCATTCTGTGAGTTTTTTCACCTTCTTGATAACAAACTTTGAAAAACAAGCTTTTAATTTGATGAAGTCCCAACGCTGTATCTTATACCACACTGCACACTACAACCATCAATTCCATTTTACCTCAACAATGGACTTTGATAGCACCCAAAGCAGTGAAATGGAGAAGGCAATGGCACCCCACTCCAGTACTCTTGCCTGGAAAATCCCATGGGCAGAGGAGCCTGGTAGGCTGCAGTCCACGGGGTCGTGAAGAGTCAGACACGACTGAGCGACTTCACTTTCACTTTTGCACATTGGAGAAGGAAACGGCAACCCACTCCAGTGTTCTTGCCTGGAGAATCCCAGGGACAGGGGAGCCAGGGACGGCCAGCCTGCCATCTATGGGGTCGCACAGAGTCAGCCACGACTGAAGTGACTTAGCAGCAGCAGCAAAGCAGTGAAAACTCTGCTTTCTTAAATTTCAGTGTCCTCTCTTCCAGAGTAAACCCTTTGTCCTTTTAGCTTTCTCTACCTGGTTTCTATCACATTTGCTCTGTAAACCCTCAAAGACCTCCAGCCACCAGCCTTCTACTTTCTCCGTGTTGGTCACACTTGCCTCTTGCCAACTTTATCGTCTTCCACTCTCATCCAGCCTAACCCTTTGAAAACAACACTACGGACTCTCCGCTCCCAGTATATCCCGCTCTTTTGCCCCTTTACTATCTTTTTCTTACAGTCGTTCTGCGACTTCCAACCACATGTCCATCTGACCATCCACCTTCTCCACTTCTGCTGTTAATAGTAAGCAGCGCTGGAAAAAAGTCAGGGAACCAGCTAAGTAAACTATGGCTTATCTACTCATTGGAATGCCACCAAAATGATGTCTGATTTCTACGAAAAATAATCATATGGAATGAGTTTATGCTATGACACTTTTTATGAAAAGAAAATCTGTACATAGAAAGACTAAAAGAAACTCAACTAATGCAATGCTGGGTTTTCTTTATGCGTGAAAAATAGAGATGTTTTTCTCCTTTCCAGAATTCTTCTCATTTTCTCTGTATGTAAAATGCTTTTACTCTGAAATAAGCCCTAATACTTTATTTCTAAAAAAGATATAGTCACATTCTTTCTTCAGTTCATGTAACTTCAAATATTCATTTATTTAATATTTAATTCAGTTTTAAAACTAAAGCATGCAGAGTCAGAAGTTTACCAGCATCCCTCAAGAAACTAATGACAGAAAAAGAAATATAATAATAATCCTAAAGTGATATTGGGGTATACAACTTATTTCCTGTAGGTTCTGTATCATCAATTACTGTATTTCAGATAGTCCTGTGTTAGTTGCTTCATTAGAGATTCAACAGCACTAGTATTAATATAAATAGCATAAAAGAGGGAGGAGAATATCGGTGAGCTGCTGCTGCAGAGTCGCGTCAGTCGTGTTCGACCCTGTGTGACCCCATAGATGGCAGCCCACCAGGCTCCCCCATCCCTGGGATTCTCCAGGCAAGAACACTGGAGTGGGTTGCCATTTCCTTCTCCAATGCAGGAAAGTAAAAAGTGAAAGAGAAGTCGCTCAGTAGTGTCCGACCCTCAGCGACCCCATGGACTGCAGCCTTCTAGGCTCCTCCGTCCATGGGATTTTCCAGGCAAGAGTACTGGAATGGGGTGCCATTGCCTTCTCCTGAATATAGGTGAAGTCCCATCTAAATCAAAGTGGGTATATGTATGGGTGAGTCTGCTTTTCACCTGAAACTACCACAACATTGTTAATCGGCTATACTCCAAAACAAAATAGAAAGTTTAAAGTTGAATTAGTTTGAGTTCTAAATTCCCCTAATATATTTAAAACATGGCCCCACTCACATAAATTATCAGAGCAGACATTTACCAAGTAAAAACCCATCTATGATTCAGATAGTAGGACGAATATCTAATAGAACAAATTCCAATCTACCAAAGGAAGTGCCTTAGAGTCACAAAAGGATTTTTAGAATCTGGGTATACCTTGTATGGAACACATCATTTGGAGGGAGGAGACACCCCAACTTGGCACTGAGTTTGAGAATGAACAGCTTAAAGGAAAGTGAAACCTATTGAGACTAGTGAAGAGAGCCAATTTCAATGAAACAGATGGGGGGGGGAGGATGTCTTAGTGTGGGTTCATCCAGAAGTTGGCACTGATCCATCTGAGCAAGGAATCCGGTGCAAGTGGGTGATTTGGAAAGAGATCTCAAGGCGCTTGGGCAGGGCAGTGGGGACTCCACAACAGGAAGGGGCAGGAAGGAAGCCACTTCAGAGGGTGTTTTCAAGCTAGCTGCCACCGTGGGCCGCTGGAACCTTATCCTGCCGGGGAACACAGGGTGACCAGCAAGAACATGCACACCTGAGCCACCTCTCCTGAGAAGCCCAGGCACTTTGGGGCTGCTCTGGCATCCAGATTATGTCTCAGAGCAGAACAGCCATTGCGGACTGTTGGAAGGTGGAAGGTGTGTGGGAACATGCAGAGAGCTGGCAGTGGAGAAACAAGCGTCTGCTATAGCTTTTCGTTTCCTGTTGTATTGTTTAGTCGCTCAGGTATGTCCGACTCTTCTGCGACCCTCCTGGACTGTAGCCCACCAGGCTCCTCTGTCCCTGGGATTCTCCAGGCAAGAATACTGGAGTGGGTTGCCATGCCCTCCTCCAAGGGAATCTCCCCAACACAGGGATCAAACCCGGGTCTCCTGCATCGCAGGTGGATTCTTCACTGCTGAGCCACCTGAGAAGCCCCATTGTTCGTTTTGGTGCTTTTGAAAAAGTGCTCTGAGTGGCTTAACAGTCGTGGCTGACATCCTCTTAGGCGCACTTCCGTTGTTCCTACACCAGTGTGCACAGTGTCACACCTGTCCTGCTGGTGACACGCCGGCTTCTCCCGCTTCACGGCAGGCTGAGGGCCTTGGTTTGCGCAGGTGGCTTGTTCTGGTCAGACCTGTTGTCTGTTTTTGGTGGATGTGGTTCCAGGAGTAGAAAACACGGCCTGCCCTGCTATTAGAGCAAAAATTCTGGCACCTTCAAAGCTTTCCTGCCAACAACCTGCTCCAGTTTTAGACTTGTTGAACATGTTCCCCGGGCAAGGAACAAAAACCCAAATGCAGTTAGTCACTCTAGAAGGGAAGCTGGCCGTTTGCATTCCAAGAGGACTAGGTCTCTCCTCTTTTCCTCCTTCCCAGCCTCTGCACCCTCTCTCAACAGGAAGCACTCAGCTTCTAAGCACTCTTCAAAGGCCCAAGAAAGATTGCAGAGTTCCTAACGTGCAGTTTATGGCATGAAAACACTTGGCAGAGGAAACAATAACAAAATCAACGCCACCTTGCCCTTCCTGTGTGGTTATGTAATCAGGGGGCAAGCTGCTCTCCCAGGCAGAGCTAGGAGAAGGCTGGGTGGACAGTGCTGCACCCTCCATGCCCTGAAGGGTCGGCAGCGGGGGAGCCCCCTTCCAGCTGTCAGGAGGCTTTGACCCGGGCAGCGTCTGGGCGCTGCTCTCTCCCCCATCACCTAGAACTAGGACGGCCCCTATGACACGTTCCTGAGGATTTCAAAAGGCGCCCATCCCTCCCTCTGGGAGCACACAGCCCCATGCTGGGGACTGCAGTTTGGCAGGGCTTGGGCTAGATTTCAACTCCTTCTTGGCGCCCTCAGTCAGGCATGTGAGGGCAGAGCAGACTCCCCCACCCCCAACAGTGCACATGGGTACCTTGTCCATAGTGGAAACTCTCCCAGGCACGGCAGAGACCACTCCATCCCAGGCCAGAGCTATTGCTTACTCTGTCTCACTTCTCTTGAAGTTCAAGACCCTGAAAGGTTTTTACCCACTTCAAAGGCTAGCTCCTGGCTCCCGCTACAAACTGCTCTGTTTATAATTTACTTGGAAATCTCTGCCTTTTGGCAAGTTTGTTTACCTAGATCATTTGGCCTTCTGTAACAGCATTTCCCCCCAAGGCTATATATAATCACTCTTTCTGCCCCAAGTGGCATCACTTTGTGGCCAAATATTTGAGGAGGCAAATGCCCCTTTTTTTTTTTAAGATTAAATAAACAAAAAGCCTAGAGGAAAGGGATTGGTCAAATCTGGGTAAGTGGGAGGAGAGAAATTTGCATAAGAAGACCAGGTGCCTCATGGGAGGAAAGTTAGAGATGCCAGTGCAGGGTCGCTTCCCAAAGCCGTGGTAGAGACCAGATGACTCTTAAGAAGTCATCAGCAAGGGAAAGGAGACAGGGGAAGTGGGGCTGACCCTTCACTGGATAGAGCAGGAAAGAAAGCAGGGTTTGGGACCCCTGCCCAGTGCTAACTTGGTTCTCTTGACAGCAAGCCACCATCCTCAGGAAGAGGTGGTGTGAGCAAACCAGCAGGCTGCCCTGGAAGCATCTGGCTCCGGGATCTTGACCCTGGATGTGATCTGGGGATTCAGGGAGCCGCTGCTGGAACCACTGGCTTTAGAGACACACCAGACCTGTGGTAAGCTTCACCCACAAAACAGAAGCTTCCCACCATGCCTCTTTCCCTACTTAGGGGAGGTCTGAGTTTGTCTCACGTGACTGTATCTGATTGGTAGAACTGAAATTACTCAGCTGCCAGGGAGTATGGGAAATGTAGTTTTAGATGTGCAGACCCTGCTATACATAAAGGCACACTGAAAGGAGGTTGAAATAGATGCTGAGCAATCATTTCCCCCATGATTCCTCCATCTGAAAATCTTCAATGGAAAGCAGGGCCTGGGCCCAGGAGGCAGCAGACTCTGGCAACTATGTCCAAACTGTAGACCCTGGCGAGGGGACTAGGAGATGTTACAAGATGTTCCTGAAACTCCTTGCACCGTAATCACCCTGTAGACTGGAAGGGGGAAAAAAAAAACACACTAACTCCCACATATGCATTCACCTATCTTTCAAGCACAGAGAGAAGGAAACTATGATTCAAAAAAATGCAATCACTAAAAATCTTCCTTACAAACATGTTTCTCACCCACAGACCTTACTGTTCTGCCTAGTATGGGAATTCCATCTCCGTCCTTTCTTACCAATTCCTATTCATCATCTGAGACTCAGCCAAGGTCACCATCTCCCCTGACCAGGGAAGTGACTCTCTGACCTCCTCAGGCTGGGGTAGATAAACTTCATCTGTTCTCTCATAATAAACTGATAATAATGAAAATTACAGTGAACTGTGATTGCCTTACTTTGTGCCAGGCTCCAAGAGGTATGTCCTCTGACTATCTCATTTTACAGATGAGGATGCTGGTGCACAGAGAGGTTGCATAACCTGCCCACAGTCAATTATTAGTCAGTGACAGCTGTGACTGTCCCAGGCAGCACTCTGTCTTCAGAATCTATGCCTGTGGCCAATACGCTGACTTCCTCTCTTTAATCTGTTGTTACATTGCCCTCCCTGCCACAGTGATCTGCCTGTCAGTCCATCTACAGGTGAATCTATACCTCTGTCTTCTCTACAAATAAGCCATGTCTTTGTATGACGTTAAAATGGCGGGGCGGGGCGGGGAGGTGGTCAGGAAAGTAACAAGCTTTTCCTCTCTTCCAAACACACTGAAAATTCCAGGACCAGGGTCCAAATTCCTTGATCCTTCTCTCTCATCCTCTACTGTCTGTTAACACAAGGACTATTTTCTCCTTCAGCAGAGAATACCAGCCTAAATTACAGAGCAGGCTACAAAATTACTACCCTCAGCTCTCTTCTCTGCCTGTTTTCTCCAAAATAGATTCTTTCCGTTGGTTGTATAAATACAAGACAGAACCCACCACTGCTTTGAAACCACGTGGGAAAGTGTATCATCAACTTGGAGCTTTGTTGGAGCCCGCCTTCTGGCCAGGGTCCACCGAGCACTCCTTGAGAAAGGATGGGGTTCCTAGACACTCCAGCCCACGCACAGCACTCTCAGGCAAATATTTGGGAAAACGCGACATGCCCCTGGGAGTCAGGAAGCATTTCCGTGTCTGCGCTTGTGCCTCAGCTGTTTATTACCCTTTCTGTCTAACAGAGATGACACTTGCCGACAACCTCACCAGGGAAGCTAGCTGGTCAGTCCCTCTACTGGGGATCAGTCACACCTCTTTCACACTCTCCAAGTGCCAACTTACTTTCTCACTTTGCTCAGACTCCTTTGTCTTCCCTTTGTCTGGTATTTGCTCTGCCCATTGGTTTTGGCTCAGTTCAGTTCAGTTCAGTAGCTCAGTCATGTCCGACTCTTTGCGACCCCATGCACTGCCACACGCCAGGCCTCCCTGTCCATCGCCAACTCTGGAGTTTACTCAAAGTCACATCCGTTGAGTCAGTGATGCCATCCAACCATCTCATCCTCTGTCGTCCCCTTCTCCTCCTGCCTTCAATCTTTCCCAGCATCAGGGTCTTTTCAAATGAGTCAACTCTTCACATCAGGTGGCCACAGTATTGGTGTTTCAGCTTCAGCATCAGTCCTTCCAATGAATATTCAGGACTGATTTCCTTTAGGATGGCCTGGTTGGATCTCCTTGCAGTCCAGGGGACTCTCAAGAGTCTTCTCCAACACCACAGTCCAAAAGCATCAATTCTTCGGCACTCATCAACCAGGTATTACCTTTGCCCTCTTGAGGGTAACTTACAAAAGAAACTTTCTTTAACCCTCTTTCAAGCACACTGTCTGGGCCTCTCTTTGGGAAAGTTCACCCTGCCTGCAGAGTGCCCTTCTGAAGCTTTGTGTCCTCTACAGGAAACGGAACAATTCAGATGGAGCAGGCGTGAGGGCTTTGCCTATCTCCTTTTGTGTAATTTACACATCAGAAAGCATCATTTCTTCTGGGCAGCACACTATTATACCAAGGCACATCGTCAGCAGGAGAGACAGGAAAACACATAAACATGCTCAAGGAGTGATATTTGTAACTCATTATTATTTTAAGACATCTGAACTCCCATCCAGGCTAAATGACCAGCTCTATCCACAACCAGCTTAGAGGATGTCAGTTCAATCTACAGACAGAGTGTGATGTTGTCAAAACAGTGTTGAGCAAACCCTCTAAGGAAAACCAAAAGAAGTTGGAGAGAATGAGACAAATATGATGGAGTCAATGAGACATGGCATTTCATCTTCAGCTAATGGTGACACCAAGCAGTACATGCACAAAAGCCAAAGTGAATCTGAGTGGGGAGCACAGGTTCTCAGCCTTGGCTGCACTTTGGAACCACTTGGGTATTTTTTAAAAGATGCCCCACGTCCGGGCCATACCCCAGGCCAGTGAAATCAGAATCTCTGGGGGTGGGTCTCAGGCATCGTTATATCTGAAAGCTCCTCAGGGATTCTGATATGCAGCCCAGTTCAAGATCCACTAGTTTAAAACGTCTGACCCTTGCTCACACCACTTAGGCTCTCCTTACAGGTGTTGTCAGGCATGGAGGGTGACGAAGAGGGCACCACCTGCCTGGTTCTGCCGCTCACTCTTGTCAGCTGCCCACTCAGCTCCTGAAGCTACCCAAAAGGTGGAAACTCAAGGTCAAAGTGATGCTCAGGTGAGGATTAAGTTACTAAATATTAGAGCATTAAAAGCCAGACAGCCGAGGCACAAACATAATAAAAAGACATGAGTGTACATTAAGTGGCAATCTGTGACAACTTTATTGGTTCTTCTCCAAAGGAAGGTGTTGGATTTGCCGATTTGATGTACTGCTACCTGATGTTCAATTGAAAAAGAAAAAAAAAAAGACCTGGAGGGCAGGAGGGGGCTTCTGAAGTGCTGGTCATTATCTGTTTCTTCAGCTGGATTCAGATTACACACGTGTGCTGTTTGTGAAATATCGCCACCCGTACAGTTACGATATGGGAACTTTTATACATGTACACTGTGCTTTAGTAAAATGTTTTAAAAAGAGAGAAACCCTACACTGGTCAGTGAAAAAAGGTCATAGATGTTGTCAAAAATAGAAAGTCCCATGAACAGTATGAAAAAGCCTGTTAATAGCACTGAGCTTGATAATGGCCCCATATTAGAAACCATTCAAATCATAGGGATTTGGCTGGATAAATTAAGGTTCAGCCATGCAATGGAATTCTGTGTAGCTATTAAAATTTTATATGGTAGGAGACTGTATCATGACATGGAAAAGTGTTCACAGTCTATTTTAAAGTTAAAAAAGGTGGATTATAAAACATTTTTAGATATACATTACATATTATCATGCATCTTCATGCACATTGCTTTTGAGATAAACAAATGTGTTAGGCATATCTAAGATACGAAGTCAAACAGAAAGAAAGAGAGTATGCCGACAGGACCGGGACTCAAGTCCCCATTCAACTTATCTACTGACAAGTGCTTGCCTTTGGCCAACTTGCTCAACTGTGCGAAAAGACCTTAATCAAGATGAAGCTTTATGTGATGAAGCTTTATCACATAGCATACAGTTCATCCATGTAAAGTGTATAAGTTAATGTCTTTTAGTATATTCAAAGAGTTGTACAACTGTTACCACACCCTGATTTTAGACATTTTTATCACCCTGTAGCCACTGGCAGTCACTCTCCATTCCTGCCAAGCCTCCTAGCCCTTGGCAACCACGCATATATTTTCTGTATATAGTTGCCTATTGTGGACATTTTCTATAAACTTAATTGTACAATGTATGTTTTTTGTGTTTTTGTCTTCTTTCCCTTAGCATAATGTTTTCAAGGGTCATCCATGTTACAGAATTCATCAGAATTTCATTCCTTTTTATTGCTAAATAATATGGCATTTTACAGGTATATCATATTTTGCTTATCCATGCATCAGTTGGTAGACATTTGCATTTTCTATTTTTGGCTATTATGAACAATGCTACTATAAATATTCACACAGAAGTTTTGTGAAACAGAAAGTTTTGAGAAAAGCATGTGGAGGCATGCTTTAATTTCTCTTGGATATATATCTAGGAGTGGAATTTCTGGGTGTGATATAATACAAAAATATATTTAGTCTTTGCCCACAGTTCCTGGCAGAGCTCCTAAAACTCTTGCAATTTCCTGAGCAATAGGATTTTTTTTTTCACTATGCACAGCTAGCGCCTTTCAATCACACCTGAGTGTATGCTAACGAAGTGACTTAGGATGGCGACCAGAAAGATCAAGTGATCAGAAGGTTAGAAATTTCAGCCCCACCTACCAACCTCTGGGACAAGGAGGTGGTGCTGGAGATGGAACTCTGTAAAAACTCAGTGAGATTCAAAGAGTTTCCAGGCTGGTGAAGACCTGGACTTGCTGGGAGGGTAGTATAACTGGAGAAGGCATGGAAGCTCCATGCTCCCTCCCTTCTCCATACCCTGCCCTGTGCATCTCTTTGCTCTGGCTATTCCTGAGTTGTATCCTTTATAATGGGCTTCCCTTGTGGCTCAGCTGGTAAAGAATCCGCCTGCAATGTGGGAGATCTAGGTTTGATCCTTGGGTTGGGAAGACCCCCTGGAGAAAGGAAGGCTACCCACTCCAGTATTCTGGCCTGGGGAATTCCATGGACTGTATAGTCCATGGGGTCTCAAAGAGTCAGACACGACTGAGAGACTTTCATTTCATTTCACATCCTTTATCATAAAGCCATCAGTTCAGTTCAGTTCAGTCACTCAGTCGTGTCCGACTCTTTGTGACCCCATGGTCTGCAGCATGCCAGGCCTCCTTGTCCATCACCAACTCCCAGAGTTTACTCAAACTCATGTCCACTGAGTTGGTGATGCCATCCAACCATCTCATCCTCTGTCATCCCCTTCTCCTCCTGCCTTCAATCTTTCCCAGCATCAGGGTCTTTTCAAATGAATCAGTTCTTCACATCAGGTGGCCAAAGTATTGGTGTTTCAGCTTCAGCATCAGTCCTTCCAATGAATATTCAGGACTGATCTCCTTTAGGACGGCCTGGTTGGATCTCCTTGCAGTCCAGGGGACTCTCAAGAGTCTTCTACAGTTCAAAAGCATCTCTTTCTTTATGGTCCAACTCTCACATCTACACATGACTACTGGGAAAACCACAGCTTTGACTAGACGGACCTTTGTTGGCAAAGTAATGTCTCTGCTTTTTAATATGCTGTGTAGATTGATCATAACTTTTCTTCCAAAGAGCAAGTGTCTTTTAATTTCATGGCTGCAGTCACCATCTGCAGTGATTTTGGAGCCCAAGAAAATAAAGTCTGTCACTGTTTTCACTGTTTCCCCATCTATTTGCCATGAAGTGATGGAACCGGATGCCATGATCTTAGTTTTCTGAATGTTGAGTTTTAAGACAGGGTTTTCACTCACCTCTTTCACTTTCAAGAGGCTCTTTAGTTCTTCTTCGCTTTCTGCCATAAGGGTGGTGTCATCTGCATATCTGAGGTTATTGATATTTCTCCCGGCAATCTTGATTCCAGCTTGTGCTATAAATCTAAGTATTTCCCTGAGGTCTGTGAGCCATTCTAGCAAACCATTGAACTTGAGGAGGAGGTCGTGTGAACTACAGTTTATAGCCAGAAGTACACGTGGCCCAGGACACTGGAACTGACATCTGAAATGGGGGCAGTCTTGTGGGACTGAACCTTTAAATCTGTGCAATCGGCTGTTAACTCCAAGTAGTTAGTGTCAGAATTAAATTGAACCATTGGACATACCATTTGTGTCCAGAGAACTGGTTGATTGGTGTCAGAGTACAGTACAGACTGGGTCATAAGGTAATTCTGTGTTTAACATTTTAGAGAGCAGCCAAATTGCTTTCCAAAGCAGTTGCCCTGTTTCCTCCAGCAATACATGTGGACTGCAATTTCTCCATATCCTTTCCAACACTTGCTATTGTCTGTCTTTTTTATCACAGCCACCCTAGCAGATGTAATGTAGTACCTCATTGTAGTTCTGATTTGCATTTCTCTAATAACTAATGACATTGAGCAGCTTTTCACATGTTTATCATCCATTCATGTATCTTCCATGGAGAAGTGTCTAACGAGATCCTTCATCCATTTTTAAATTGGGTTGACGTTTTGTTATTGACTTGTACTTTTTTAATATATTCTGGATATGTCTCTTATCAGATATATGATTTATAAGTATGTTAATCCATTCTGTGAACTGTCTTTTCACTTTCTTGATGGTGTCCTTTAAAGCACAAATTTTTTTAATTTTGATGAAATTCAACTTATCAATCTTTTCCTTTAGTCATTTTTTCCCCTTTAGTGTCATGTTTAGGAGGCTTTCAGGAATCACATCTTTTAATCTTATTTTGGGTGCCAGGCACACAGTACTTGAGAACTGGGATGACATATTTTTCTTTATCTAAACTTGGGAATTCACTGATCACTGCATCATCCACCTAATATTGTGTAACAAATGACCTCAACTGAGCAGCGTAAAACCACAAACATATATGATTTGGCTCATGAGCCAATGGGTTAGTCAGGCAGTCCTTCTGATCCAGACTGGCTCTCGTGTCAGTGTTTAGCTTCTAGCTCGGCAGGTGGTTGAATGATCTAGAATGACCCCACTCAACACATCTGGTGGTTGGTAGACTGTCAGATGCGATGCCTGGGTTCTCTGTGTAGCCTTTCACCGACTAGCAGGCTACCTCATGGTCAGAGTTCCAATTCCAAGTCCCAATACCTAAGCACTTTTCAAGTCTCTGCATATATCACATTTGTTCATGTCCTACTGAGCAAAGTAATTCACATAGCCAAGCCTACATTTGAGAGATGGAGAACTACACTCCAGCTCTTAGGAGAAAAGAAGGATTTGTGGCCATTTTTGCAATTTACCACAAGCACCTCAGTGCTCCTACACTGTTAGGCTCTTACAAAGGATGTAAAAAAAGACCCTCTCCTCCTTTCAAGGAGTTTACATGTCACTATGGGCATTCATTCATTCAACAAGTGTTTACTGAGCATTTCCTATGTATCAGGCACAGTTCTGGGCTCTTGATGTATCTCAATAAGCAGAGCAGACCAAGATCCATCCCCTTTCCCCATGGAATCTACATTCTAGTGGAAATTGCAATAGAAGAGATTTCAAATAGAGTTCAAATTGTCCTGGTGTTGGGGAACATTTCTTTGGCTATACCTATATACAATCAAGATCAAATCCAAGACTTAGCCCCTGGGAACAGGAGGGAAGGAGAAATATTCCCCTCAAGAACACAGGGCAAAAGGGTAGAAGATTGCAAGACATCAAAAAAAAAAAAAGCAAACTCCTATGGAAAATGGAAATTTGTTCTTGTATTTTCAAAGTGAGCTTCTATCAGTCAGGGTTCAACCAGTGACATATAAATGATAGGAGATATGTATTAAGAGATTTAGGGAATTCCCTAGTGGACCAGGGCTTAGGATTCTAATTGCATGAAAAGTGACTTTGTGCGCTTGTGGGGCTGGCTAGGCAAGTCTGAACTCCACAGGGCTTGCCGTCAGGAAAAACAGGCTGGAATTCCCAGGCATGGGCCAAAGCTGCAGTCTGCAGGCAGAGTTTCTTCTTCTCCTGGGAAACCCCAGGTCTGCTCTTAAGGCCTTTCACCCGATTGAATCACCCAGATTATCTAAAATAATCTCCCTGATTGTGGACTTTAATCATATCTACAAAATACCCTCACACAGTACCTAGATTAGCGTTTAATTGAATAACTGGAGACTGTAGCCAAGCCAAGCTGACATGTAAAACTGAACATCACATGAATTGATTGCACAATTCTGTCAAAAACCACTGTATGCATTAAATGGGTGAATTATATAGTATGTAAAATATATCTTAATAAAGCTGTAAAGAAAACACAGTGGTTCGTTCCATGCTTTGGGAGATCTAGTTTCAAAAATAAATGTGGACTTGGGACTTATCTGGTGGTCCAATGGTTAGGGCCCTGCACTTCCAATGCAGGGGGCATGGGTTCGAGCCCTTGTCAGGGAACTAGGATCCTGCACACGGAAGCCAAAAAAAAAATTTTTTTTTTTAATTCAGAATTAAAACAAAAATTCAGAACTTAAACTGCCCATGTAGAAGAGTTCTCATGGCAGCACACTAAGTGACAAAAGAAGCAAGAATAAATGTGGGCTTAAAAAAGGCTTATTGTGAAAAGTGTTTGACTCCGGCCGAAAAGGCAGAAAGGAAGCTGTAACCCGTGAGAAACATGGGTTAGCTCACCCTGAGCCCAACATTGTTCTGTCCTCTCAGCTAGGATCGGGAGTCACTTCTCTGTAGCTTCCTTACTGCCTGCGTGCCATAGACGGATCAATGTTTACTTTGCCCAGCCAGTCACCAGAGGAGACAGATGCTGGGAGAACCGAAGAGCACGGTTTGTGCTAAGAGCCCCAGAGGGCCCTTGGGCCCCTGGGCTGGTTATGGGATGTAGAATCTGGTGCCACTTAATAAAAACCATGTCACCTCCAATTAGCTCTGTGTAGTCTCTGCACTCATGTGGCTCTAGCCTGTGGGCAGCGGTGAGAGCTCTGCTACCGACAAGTAGGTGGTACATTAAAAAAAAAAAAAGTGTGCTGAGGGCTAGACATGTTCTGGGGTCTGGAGCAGAATGAGCTCATTCTAGGCTCCAATAGCTTGGAGGAAGCCCAGGGGGAAGGAAAGATGAAAACACTGTGGATGCAACCGGGGCGGGAGGGACGGCACACGTCAGAACTGGGAGCAAACGAAGGAGGGAAGAGGCTGGACTGGCTGAAACACTGTCCTGGGGAGGTGGCCGCAGGGCACGGAGGCTCTGAAAGAACAGGCGAAGGAATAGGGACCAGATACAAGCAATCAGTGGTGTCCAAGGTGAGGGCACACACCTCAATGGGTGGCCAAGATGGATAACCCACTGCCATGGGGAAGGAAAGGCATTAACTGTGATTGATCCAAAGAATGAGAAAATAGACGCAACTAGTAGGTAATATATGGATTCCTGCCACCACCCCCTGCCCCGTCCCCCATGTGGAGGTCAGACAGGCACAAGACAACAACACACCAATTATTTTGAAGACAGAGTGGGAATTCCTCAGTTGAAGGGAGAAGCTTCATATTCGCTTCCTGCATGTTGCAACATTGATAAGATAAAGGGTATTTACAGATTCTAGTCTCTAGTTATGATGAAACCAACTCTCGTAAAATAAACGGGTGACTTTGAAAAATCCCACAAAGGAAACCCTGGTTAGAAATAATATGCATATAACAAGACGAATCAAACAACCAGAAAATGTTAAAAATTCTCCTTCTCACAATGCAACAAATGATGCATTTCTCTTCCTTCTAGAACCTTCTGTGCCCACCACAGTTGTAGTCAAAACAATGATCATCTATTCAGATCTGAAGTTATACAAGAATTCAAAATTATCCAGATGCCTATTTAAAATATGGATATAAAGCTAGCCCAGAGTATAGCCCATGTCTTAATATACTAGTTAATGAGAGTATATCATTAATAAACAGGTAAGAATATAATAGGTGTGTGTACTAAGGAAGCTATACAGGACAAAAAAAAAACGGAGTTCATTGCTGTAAGCAACATGAAGGGCTATTTCAAGAGAATATTGTATGGTACATGCGTTGTTCTAGGTTGGGTTCATCTAGAAGTGGACCTGGAGATGATTTGATGTGAGTAGCTGAACCCAGAGATGGACCCAGGAAGCATGTGAGGAGGGAAGATGAGGAGTGAGACAGACAGGGAAGGGAAGAAAATCAACATAGGGTGTGTTAGTGAGCAGGTCATCACTGTGGGCAACTGAGATGACTGGAAATTGGTATAGGACATGCCTTAGGCTTGTCCCCCCTCCCCAGGGCAGGGGTCCCCTACCCCTGGGCCATGGACTGGGCTGCACAGCAGGAGGCAAGCAGCACGCAAGCTAGTGAGTTTCATCTGTATTTACAGCCACTCCCCACTGCTCACATTACTGTCTGAGCTCCACCTCCTGCCAGATCAGTGGCGGCATGAGATTCTCACAGGAGCGAGCACCCTACTGTGAACTGCGCATTCGAGGGATCTAGGTTGCGTGCTCCTTATGAGAATTTCTAATGCCTAATAATCTGATTCTGCATTATGGTGAGTTGTATAATTATTTCATTATATAACCCAATGTAATGATAACAAAAATAAAGAGTACCATAAATGTGCTTGAATCATCCCAAAACCATCCTCTCCCACTCCCATCCCCACACCCCGAGTCCAATGAAAAATTGTCTTCCATGAAACTGGTCCCTGGTGCCAAAAATGTTGGCGACCACTGCCCCAGGGGAAAGGAAGATGGCGAAACTACGCCAGCTTCTGCCATCAATTGTTGAGAGCCACTCACAGGGCATTTACTCCCACTCTGCCTGTGCTTGGACCAGCCCAAGGAAGCCCTCAGAATGACCATCACAGGGGCTTAGAGGAGGACGCACGCATGGGAATAGTGAGGGCCAAGAGACATGGGCGTGGCACCCCCAGTGTCTGCTCCCTGGACTTGTTTACAGTTTTACTTTTTACAATAAGCAGCATTTACTCTCTGTCTCATTGTTCTCTCTTTTTAAACTTTTCACTTGTCAAACTCCCGGCAGGGCAATGAGCCCAGGCGTGGGAGTCCTGAAGGCCTTGGAAACAGTCTATCATAAACAGAGGCTGAAAAGCAGCACGTCGGTCCTCCCAGCCCATCTTAAAGGAGCTCCTGGACTGTTGGGCTTTAGAGAGGAATGTGGTTTTTATAAAACTTTGCTGAGGACTCTAATATGTAACACTGAAACAGAAAAAGCTGAAAGGAAGGGTTAGGACTAGGTGGTCTCAGGGAGACTCCACAAGGTTCAGAAAGTTCAATTCAGCTAAGAATGAAGCGAAAGACACCCAGTGTGGCCCTAGTTCAGAAGTCAAGCTGAGTGAACGCCAGGTCTGTCCAAGAGGATCAGAACATTTATCAGTTGTGGGCAAGTCCAGAGAAGTCTGGGTGACAAACGAGACATTTTGAGGGGCTCCAACACCAGAGAACAGGGTGGACTTTGCCCATCATGTGCCAACACTAAGGCCATCCCATCTACCAAACAGAAACTTCAATGTGCTGTGCTGGAAGCAAAGATAAGTACTATCGACTTATTTGGCCACCACTTTGGTGCAAGTAGAACTTCAGGACCCATCTAGAAGGGTGTGCATGCATGCTTAGTCCTGTCTGACTCTTTGCAACCCCATGAACTGTAGCCTGCCAGGCTCCTCTGTCCATGGAATTCTCCAGGCAAGAATACTGGAGTGGATTGCCATACCCTCCTCCAGGAGATCTTCCCAACCCAGCTATTACACCTGCACCGCCTGCATTGCACGTGGATTTTTTACCCACTGAGCCACCAGGAGAGCCCCACTTAGAAGGAAGGTACTGCCAAGTGGGAATGAAGTGCTCAAAAGGAAGTTCCAGAGCAGCATGGAGAGGCGGCCAGAGCCATCATTCCTAATCTCAGCTGCCCAGGCAGGCCCAGCCTATGGGCAGGAGGGAAAGGGAGATAAATACAGAAGAGGCATGAGCCACCCTCACTGGCATGTCCTCCGTGACGACAGATCTTACTGGGGACACAGAAGAGACAGCTGAAGTCTATTCGTTCCACCACTGAAGCAGTCGGAAGAGAAAGAGAGGCACAAAGGGAACTTAGGAGGTTGCCAAATATACATCGTCATTTCATGATTTCTTTAACTTGTTCTGTCATTAGAACGGGGTTTCCCTGGTGGCTCAGATGGTAAAAGTATGCCTGCAATGCGGGAGACCTGGGTTCAAACCCTGGGTCTTGAAGATCCCCTGGAAGAGGGCGTGACAACCCACTCCAGTATTCTTGCCTGGAATCCCATGGACAGAAGAGCCTGATGGGCTATAGTCCATGGGGTCGCAAAGAGTCGGACATGACTGAGCTTAGTGACTAACCACACATCATTAGAATGACTGCAGGTTATGCCAGAGGGTCATGTTAAAACACTGCTCTTATTAGTATATTAACAAAGGTAAATTGTAGGGGGCAGGTAGGGTGCATCAAGCTCATTGATCCCTTGGGAACTGGAAGGAAGAGCTACAAGATACCATGACAGAGACCATCAATGGGTGTGAGCGGGAGTGGGCAATATAAGGCCCAAAACTGGGAATGAATGACCGACTGGGAATGAATGCCGGCCATGTTTCTGAGGTTTTTTCCATTGATCCTCACTGCAACCCTAAAGGGAATTAACAGATAAGGAAACAGAGCCAGAGAGAGGTTGGGTGACTAGCTGTGTTAATTCATTGGGTCCACCAAGATGGGATGAGGAGTGCAAGAACCATATGGGTGAACTTCCAGGGAAAGGCTGGGGGCAAGGGGGGAGGAGATCGCAGAGCTCACCTTTGGGTGGCATGCCAGTCTGCGCCCTGTGGAGGACAGAGGATCGCTAGGAAGAGTCCTCGAGCTGTGCAGCTCTAGGAAAGTCTCAACCAGGCTGATGAGGAGACCTTGAGCCAAGGTGGCCCGTGGGAGGAGTCCCACGTGTCCCCAGGATGGCCTGCACCAGTACTGACTGTGCCTAATCATTGGCTGGGAGCAGCCCATATGGGAAACACAGCCTCGGTGCAAACGCAGCCGTGAATTCAGAGGGGCATGAGCTGGGCCCTCAGTCAACTATGCTCCCAAAGCAGGAGGTCAGAGTGGCGCCCTTTCATGGCTGCCTGGACAACCTAAGATCGCATGACCAGCATATAGTGGGACAGGGATCTGAGCTGAGGTCTTTCTGACTCTAAATCCCCCCTTTTCTTTGGAGGGGGGGTCACTGCACTATATACATGCGTATATATCTTGGGCATGAACTAAGCAGCATCACAGAACTGAATATAACCGGGCAGGACTCTGTGGGGTCTTCCCAGAACAGGACTCCCCTCCAATGTCTTCCGCTTGCCTTTTGTCTGTAGAAAAAATTTTTGAAGAATAAATTTAATCAGAGAAGTGAGAAAATGCAGAAAAACAGGAAAATAGTCAAGCAAGACAAAATAGTAACAGTCTAGCCACTAAACAAAGTCAAGGACCTTCAGCTCTTCCTCAAGGGCTACAGATAATATTATAAACCATGGCCTTGAGCTTTGTGGCGGACCCTGAAACCCTCACCAGGCAGAAGAAGTTAACTGTATGTTGTCCACAGTATGTAGACCCCAGCCTGGTTGGAATCAGAAGGTTGATGATGTTGACTCGCAGCTACCTCATCACCAACCAGTCAGAGGAATGTCCATGAGCTGATCATATCCCCCAACCTCCTCCCTCATGCTGTTTTTAAAAATGTTGCCCAAATCATCCCACCTTGTGAATGGCATTGAAACATGTATAATATCATATGTGAAAAGAATCGCCAGTCCAGGTTCGATGCATGATACAGGATGCTTGGGGCTGGTGCACTGGGATGACCCAGAGGGATGGTATGGGGAGGGAGGTGGGAGAGAGGTTCAGGATGGGGAACACGTGTATACCCGTGGCGGATTCATGTTGATGTATGGCAAAACCAATACAATATTGTAAAGTAATTAGCCTCAAGTTTAAATAAATAAATTTATATTTTAGAAAAAGTTGCCCAGAAAGCCTTTGGAGAGTTCAGGTTTTTAAGCCCTGGCTGTCCTGGACTCCTTGCTTGACACCCTGGAATAAACTCTGCACTTTCCTTTACCACAACCTGGTGTCAGTAGACTGGCTTTACTGCACATGGGCAAACGGACCCAAGTCTGGTTCCGTCACATGAAGACAAACTTGAGACATTCCACACCGACTCCTGCAGCACATATTTCTCAAATCGAATCTAGCTGGGCCACATGCACCTTTATGAAGAGATCCAAAAGATGAAAGATTTTCATTCCTATTAAAATTGTTTTTTAGATTATCACCCACTCCTCTCCATTATTCACAGAAACACACAAATCCACAAATATTTCCTGAGCACTCACCGTGTGTCAGAGTCTGCATTTGGTACTGGGTATCCACACATGGAATTCACGGCATGGTGGCAGAGGCAAGCATTAACAAGTAATGAAGAAAAATTATGGAGAAGGTTGTAAGAGAAAGTTCAAGGTGTCTTGAGAGAGAAAGCAGGGAGAGATCTAATGGAGATTGGGAGGTGGCATGTCCAAATATCTCAAGCAATGAATGCCCCAGAAGGAATGGCACTGGGGTCTAGCCCAAAGCATGTGTTATTGGTCCTTTGAGCATAGAAGAGCTGAAAGCCAGGTCTCCACACCTGGCTTCCCTTCAGGTAAGCTCTGTGTGTATCTTCCAAGGAGCTTAGGGTATCATTCCTAGTAGAGGGCGTTACTTGACTGCTATGTTTATAGAATTTGAATTCTTAATCCTTTGCAGTCGATTTAAAAACATAAAGATAAAATAAATATACCATACAATTCTAAGCTTGTTCTTACCTCTGAGAATAAACTAGACTTGAATGTCCTATCAGCAGGCTGTTTAGCTATTCCAGCGTAATGATGAAAACCCATGTATTTTGTGTTGCCAGTTGGTAAGATGGCAGGGGTGCTTGCAGATTATATTTTTTAACAGCTGTACAGCTCCCCTATTGCCTGGTTACAAAAATGTTTGACTTTTGGTTCACTAACTGATTTTGAGGCTCGCTTGTTATACTGCTTGTTCAGGTTTAGAAATCTTTAAACAACACGACAGCTGTTGGTTTAAGAGGCCACCACCTCAAAACAAAATGCTTACTACTGAATTCTCATCAGTTTCTCACTCCTATTAAAAATAATTCTTTTCTATAATCAGAATCCCATCACTGAAGTACTGTTAACACTGACATATTCTCTTCCAGTGTTGTTTGTACAGTTGCGATAATACAGTAGTAACAAATTTCTGTTCTTTTTTGCTTACCATCAAACAAAGCATTCTAGGGGGATGAAAATATTCTAAAACTGATTGCGGTGATGATTGCACAACTATGAATATTCTAAAAATCACTGAATTGTACATTTGTAAGTGAACTGTATGGCATGTAAATTAGAGCTCAATAAAGCTGCTATAATTTTTTTAAATAATAATTCTTGTCTATAAAAATGTCTGTGTGTGTATAACCGAGTCACTTTGCTGTACAGGAGAGACTGGCACAACATTGTAAATCAACTATACTTCAATAAAAAAAATAATTCTTTTCCCATTCAGAAGCCCATGAGACCAAGCTTTTCTTCAACAGGTTCAAAACACTCACTAATCCTCATTAATCCTCATCTCTTCCCTATTAAACAGGGACAAGTGTCATTACATCATGAGAGGCCAAAACCAGAAAGCAAATGGTTCGGTGGGCAATTATAGGTCTTACAGGAGCAAACAGGGCACTGAGTTCCCACTGAGGCATCAAGGCTGAATCAGAGGACAGAGTATTAAAGCTAGAATTTTCCGTGGAGAGGGAGCCAGTTCTCTCCTTGAATGGCAGCTCTGATTTTCCCTCCCTTGGGCAAGGTTCTGAACCCCCTTAGGCCTGGTGTTCTCATCCATAAAATGAAACTCAAGAAACTATCTGCTTCCTCATGCGGGTGTGAGGATTAAATGAGACGGCGCACATTAGCACTTAGCAGAGCGCTTGATAAATGGTTGCTTGTTATTAGGCTCAAGGTCAATTCTCCAGGGATTTTAGAGCTGTGGATACTGAAGGCAGAGAGGTGGCCCAGGGTGCCCAAGTCAGGTCAGAGCAAGGGAGAGACCAAAACCTCATCCTCTCAGTGACAAAGTAGTGAAAGGAGTTTAGCAATGATATCCATGACCGCCAACAATGCCTTTCTTTCTTTTTTTTTTTTTAAGAAAAAATAATATTTATTTACAATATAAACAAAGTCCCATTGCTGGTTTGGGATATGTGTGTGTGTGTGTGTGTGTGTGTGTGTGTGCCCATGTGCACGCGCGTGTGTAGGGTCACAAATTTTCCTTCATAAGATCATAAAGCAAAACTGGCCACCCTGTTGGCTTACCCTCATTTACACAAATCTGATGCGTTTTTCTGGGTTTTTCTTTTTAAAGGTAAAAAAGAGAGAGAAAGAGAACCATGTACACACCATGGGAACTTTTTGTCAATTTCCCAACTGTGGCAAGATTTTCACCTGCTGCCTTGAAAAATCCTTGAAAACCAGCCCTGTCCAACAACGCCTTTCTAATTCAACACCCTTGACGGACTGGAGCAGACCCATCCCTCTCACCCTTTGTAATGGCCTGAGAGTCAGAAGACCTTCAGGCACAACTCCTATCATCTTGCTACATATTTATTCCCTCTTTTGAAAATGAGGGCTTGGCCTGACTCAAAAGGACTCAATCAGTAAGGGAATCTCATCTTCCATTACATATTGAAGACTGTCAGATTTCCAAATCCAAATTTGTTGATTTTTAAAATAATGATAAAGTGAGCTGCTTGCATGAACTCAGAGCTGAATGGTGCATCCAGGATCATAAGGACCGAGGCAGGGAGGTTTCTCTGGAACAGTCTCATGGAGCATTTGGGAGCTCTGTCTGCTTCTCCAGCTGTGGAGCCTCCAAGTCTGACTCTGGCCCTCAAGACTCTGGAAACTATTAAAAGTTTTCAATAAACATCTTAAACTAATGGGACTAGATTCTGATGCTGATAACTAAGAACTCTGATGGTTACAGAATAGGATATGTTTAAAAGTAACCCAATATGACCCAGCAATCCCACTACTGGGCATCTACCCTGAGAAAGCCATAATTCAAAAAGATACATGTAGCTCAATGTTCATTGCAGCACTATTTATGATGGCCAAGACATGGAAGCAACCTCGATGTCCATCGACAGATGAATGGATAAAGATGTGGTACATATATACGGTGGAATACTACTCAGCCATGCAAAGGAGCAAAAGTGGGTCATTTGTAGTGACCTAGAGTCTGTCATACACAGTAAAATAAGTCAGAAAGAGAAATACAAATACTGTATATTAACACATAGATATGGAATCTAGAAAAAATGGTGCAGATGAGCCCATTTGCAGGGCAGGAGTAGAGGCCCAGACGTAGAGAACGGACATGTGACACAGTGGGGGAAGGGGAGGGTGGGGAGAATCGAGAGTAGCACTGACATTTGCACACTACCGTGTGCAAAACAGAGAGCTAGTGGGAAGCTGCGGTACAGGGAGCTCAGCTCGGAGCTCTGTGATGACCTGGACGGGTGGGATGCGGGGCGGGTGACAGGGAGGCTCAACAGGGAGGAGATACATGTATACTTAGAGCTGATTCACACTGTTGTACAGCAGAAACCAACACAACATTGTAAACCAATTATCCTCCATTAAAATCTAATAATAATAACCCAATGATGTCACCACACATCCCGAAAGGTTCGGAATCAATGTCTCAAAATATTTCTTTCAAAGTAAAAGTAACTCTGCCAAATAACAGCAAAATAAGAATGCTTTCAGTTCTTCGACATTTGCATTTACCTCCAAGAAGGCCAATAATCTCCAAACTGAAGAATTGCCATAGGCAAAGAATCTGTTGAAAAAGAGACTCCTACTTTGCAAGATTTTGCAAATACATTTCTGGCTGTTCTACAGCATGTCTAAGAGCTTCACGAGAAGATGCTTCACATTGACCTGTAAGATGTACCTCAAAGTCAGAACTTTGCCTTACTTGTACCACCACCTTTTACTGTGAACTTGGTAATCACTATGAGACAATATACTCACTATAATCAGAAATCCCCAGAAGTCTTAACACAGTGTTTTATGTTCTGCACTGGCATGATGAAACTATTTATGGTTATCAGAAATCTCCCTAGGATAAGGGAATAGAAATGTCATTGAAAGCAAAAATGTCTCATGCATGAATATTATAACAGATTAACTGACAAAGTCTGCCTACTTCCTCCATTATATAATGGACAATGGGAACTATTATACAATTACTCTACTCTTTTTTCTTTTAAGTCAAGGGGGAAAACTGATGGTGCCATGAATTTTGGATTTATTGAAATTTGGATAAACTTTCTCTCTGGTGAACTTTCAACATACTTTCTCAAGAACTATTTGGAGACTCATAATGTCAGTCATACATTATTTTGTTCATACATGAGACCGCTTTTTAAAAAATCTATACTTCAAAACCCCAAATACTCTACCAAAAAAATAATCTGTTAGAATAAATTCAGCAAAGTTGCAGGATATAAAATGAATACACAAATAGGGAGGGTGATGGGAGGGATGTTCAAGAGGGAGGGGACATGTGTATACCTATGGCTGATTTACGTTGAGGTTTGACAGAAAACAACAAAATTCTGTAAAGCAATGATCCCTCAATTAAAAAATAAGTTTTTAAAAGAAAAAAAATGAACACACAAAAATCAGTTGCACTGTTCACACAAGAGCCATGATGTGGAAGCAACCCAAAATCCAAGGACAAATGAACAGATAAACAAAAGAAAATAGACAATGGAATGTTTTTCAACCATAAAAAGGAAGGAAATCCTATCACATGTTACAATATGGATGAACCTTGAGGTCACTATAGTAACTGAAATAAGCCAGTCACAGAAAGACTCAATGATTCCACTTACATGAAGTACCTGGAGTAGTCAAACTCATAGAAACAGAAAGGAGAATGGTGGTTATAAGTAGAAAAGGAGAGTTGCTTTTTAATGGGTATAGTGTTTCAGTTTTGTAAGATACAAACGTTCTAGAGACCGGACTCACAGCAATGTGAATGTATTTAACACAATTAACTGTACACTGAAAAACTGGTTAAGATGGTAAATTTTAGGTGATGTGCTTCTTACCATAATAAAAAAAAGACCCCAAAAATTTGTACTTCAAAAAACATAAAGGTGCATTTCAAATCCAGAGCCTTCTACCATAAGAATGTGCCCCATTAACATTTGAAAATACAAAGATATTCCCATATTAGTTTTTTCTCACCCTATCTTGACTCTGCAACTGAGGTATCAGACTTGGTTTCCAATTTAAGTGAGCACTCCCTCCCCCAAGAACTGTCCAGAATGCCATGCTGAAGCTCTTACCTGCCCAAACTAGTAGAAGTCCATCTCTTCCTGCTCTCCTGTATGATAGGAATCCCTTGGGATTTTTACTGTCTGACTTGAAAATCCCTACTACTCTTTGCAGGAAATCAGAACCCTCTTGACATGAAGGAACACTACAGTCACCACCAGACCAGATGAACACTGCAGCTGAGGCACTCATTTCCCCAGAGCTGCCCAAGAAGGGGTGGTGACGAAGCAGCCAAGTGATGTGAGGAAGAACAAATCCAGGCGCCAGAGCTCTTTGGGCCCAGCCCCATGGCCACTTGTCCAGCTAAGCCTGACCCAGGCGGACTGCACTGGGACAAGTTCGTTGGTGCATCATACTCTAGACCTGGGAATACCACTTCTGGTTCAAAGCTGCAGCCAGCACACTGCTCCAGGCTCACCTGCCCTTGCCCTCGGGTAGTAACTGCACTGCAGGAGGCGTGCTCCAGTCCCCCACCTCCAGTGTCTGCTGCAACAGATCTTACTTCAGAAGCTCAAGGAAAAGGCTTGGTGCACAGCCGGCCCTTCCAGAAGGCCCTCGGCCTTCTCACACCAATTTCCCCACCTTCTGCCAGCAGCCTTCAAACTCTGTATATCAGGAGTTCACTGAAGGAGAAATAAGGGAAACTGACCAGCGAATCAATGACAAGCCTTCTCTCTGTTTAGCGAAAGGGATGGAATGGAGGTGAGGTCAGACAGAAATATCAAGGTGGGAAGATGCACAGAATATTCTTCACCACTGACTTTTCCCCCTGGCCCCTGGGTTTACCACCTCTGAAAAGCCCAGAGACCTTTCTTCACTACACCACTCTTTCTCATTCCTGGTTCTCTTTGGATCTTCCATTCTGTCACTGAAGAAGTGCTTTAAGTCTTTGTTGAGTTGAATTGTAGGTGAGCCTGGAGAGACAAGGGTTATCCAAACTTCCTTGGCTTCAGATCAACTATTAGTGTATCTTAATAAGGCACAATTATCTCTAAAGGTGGGGGAAGGTGGGTTCATTCCAGATCTGGCAGTGAGGAGTCACCCTAAGCCTTGAACTTAGGGTGTCATCACCGCCCCCTCACCACCGAATTCCTTGCCTGGGCCTCAGTAGAAACAGTGATCCATTTTGGAAACAATGTGACCAGCTGCAAGAAATGCGTGGGTTGTGTGTGTGTGTGTGTATCGTGGATGGAGTCACATAACCCAGCTGTGGGCATGAAGAAATATGCAGAGACTGAGAACCAGATTAGAGAGGGAGTGACCCGTGGGTGGCTTCCAGGTGCAGAGCAGTTTTCCACAGAGCAGTTCAAGGTCATCCTGAAATTGGCTGATACCTTACACCTTCCTGGAAGACAATGGGCATTTTCCCAGGAAGTAGCTGACAATTTAATGCATCTCTACAGGTTCTGAGGTTACAATCTAGATTTGAAAACATATCCAAGATATGATGTTGTGACACTTTGCTAATGACCTTAATCGTTTGAACCATACAACATCCTGTGAGATATATAGAATTATCTCCACTTTTGTGAATGAGGTTATTGCCAGTCAGAGCAGCTTTCCCAAATTCACAGGACTCGTTAGTAAAATGTGTAGATTTCAAAACCCAGGGCCGTGGTACAGCCGCACCTAGAATTTCCTGCTTTCTGCCTTCATCCCTGTTCAACAAAAAAGTACTCAGATACTCGGAAAAGAAGGTAAGGAAGACAGTTCCAGAAGGGGACTACTGCAACGGGGGTTTGCAGTGGGGCAGAGAGATTTGGCCAACCTAGGACAAGAATGAGTGGAGATTTATAGCCAAGGAGGAGGGTAGGGGCAGCGCCCAGAAACTACTAAGGGGAAACCACAAGGATAGTGGGGTTCTTGCTAGACTGACTCAACAGGATTCTTGTTGAAGGCAGACGTGATGAGAGACATGGAGGGCGAAGACTGAGAAATTTGATCAGATATTAAGGATGGGGGTTTTCACTAAACTGACTCAACAGGACTTTTGCTAATTAAGGACCAAGCCTACAGTTGAGGAAGAGTCAAAAAGAGAATTCAGGGGAAATTGACTCAAGTTTCATCAAAGAATCATTGTCACCTCTTGGGATGGAGGTGGTAGCAGCCCTAGGGGATGGAGAAAGAGAGATGATAGGTGGACATCTAAGCATGGCAAGAGTGACTTCCCTGGTGGTCCAGCGGTTTAAACTCCAAGTTTCCAATGCAGGGGACCCAGGTTCGATTCCTGGTCAGGGAACTAGATCCCACATGCAGCAACTAAGAGTTCACGTGCTACAACTAAAGATCTCTCATGCTGCAACCAAGACCTGGCGCAGCCAAATCAATCAATCAAAATAAAATATAAGCATGGCAAGGGAATTGTGCAGAAAAAAGTGGCCAGATCAATCACTAGCTGAGTGCTGATGGAGAAGTGAGTAAAGGCCTACTCCTACACATTCCCAGATAGGACTCAGCCTAAAACAAGCTGGAAAAGTCTTACATTGAGATCCAAGATCTGAGGAGCTGTGTCCTCTGGGGTACCGTGTATTAGTACAGCAGTTCTAAACAGTGAGGGTACTGTACAGCACAAGGAACTATATCCAATCTCCTGGGATAAACCGTAGTGGAAAAGAGTATTTAAAAAAGAATGTCTGTATGCGTAAAACTGAGTCACCCAGCTGTACAACAGAGAATGGCACAACATTGCAAATCAACTATATGTCAATAATAATAATAAAGAATAACAATTCTCCTTCTCTGCCTACATAGTTCAGAGCTTGTTAGTTCAGAAAATTTGAACAATGAGTTTAGGGTCAAAAGCTCATCCCTAGGTGACTGTGTTTGACAAACATGTGGTATGGAAGATTTCATTATTGCCTTCGATTCCGGACCCTTCCCCATATCATACCCTTCATGTTGCTGCTGCTGTTGCTAAGTCACTTCAGTTGTGTCCGACTCTGTGCAACCTCATAGACGGCAGCCCACAGTCTCCCCCGTCCCTGGGATTCTCCAGGCAAGAACACTGGAGGGGGTTGCCATTTCCTACTCCAATGCATGAAAGTGAAAAGTGAAAGTGAAGTCACTCAGTCGTGTCCTACTCTTAGTGACCCCATGGACTGCAACCCACCAGGCTCCTCCGTCCATGGGATTTTCCAGGCAGGAGTACTGGAGTGGGGCGCCATTGTCTTCTCCCACCCTTCATGTTAAGGCTCTGCGATTCCTCTCACGAGAAGCAGAGTGGATTCCCCCATCCCAATGATACAGGACTTGGCCATGTGGCAAATTTTGGCCAGTGGGATGTCCCAGGTAGCCTGCTGGTTTGAAGAGGATGACAGGCACTCACCCAACTATACCTTAGAGCCAAGCCTAGTCAAGGCCAGCCTGAGTAAGCCAATCCCCAGGTGCACGAGGAAGAATAAACAATGGTCGTTCTAACACAGTGAGTGAGTCGGGGTGGTTTAGCGCATATCACTATTGTGGCCCTAGCTGACATGAGCAGGACGTGACAATTAGCACCTCATGGTGTGTGCGATGCTCCTGCTCTCTGATGAAATGTAGCACCCCTTTTAGAACATTGTTTTCATAACCAAAAGGACAACGTGTTTACATACATACCAGTATTAAGGGAGTTTCTTTGTTTTGTAAAGTAAATTACAGGACAGCTGTTTCTTTTTTTATTCCTTTCCATTATGGTTTATCACAGAATACTGAAGATAGTTCCCCGTGCTATATGATAGATAGGTCCTTGTTGTTTACCATAGATAGTGGTGTGTATACGTTAATACCAAACTCCTAATTTATCCCTCTCCCAGTTTCCCCTTTGATAACCATACATTTGTTTTCTATGTTGGTGAGTCCGTTTCTGTTTTGTAAGTATATTCAGTTGTATCATTTTTTAAATTCCACATATAAGTGAGATCATATGATATTTGTCTTTGTCTGACATTTCACTTAGTATGACAATCTCTAGGTCCATCCATATTGCTGCAATGACATTATTTCATTCTTTTTGATGACTAAGTAGTATTCCATTGTATATATATGTACCGCATCTTCTTTACCCATTCATCAGGACAGCTGTTTCTAAAATGCCCTTAAATCCTAACCATCAAGTCTAAGCTCTTAACCTGAACCTAACTTTAACTTCTAACCTCTAACCCTAATCCAAATCTCTAACACTAACCCCAAATCCTAACTCTAATGTTTGTCCAAATCCTCATCCTTTATTCAAATACAAAACTCTGCCCTCAACCCTCTCACCCCAAACCCTATCACATAACTCTAATCCATAATAATCCTAACCCCAACATGTAGCACTAAGCCCTGGCCCAGACCCCAATCCCTTTCTCCGTGGCACTCTGCTTGCCTGCCACAGCTCTACTCTCCTAGGGTGAGCCGCTTCTCTAGAGAGGACTGCTATCTCCCAGAACCCTTTAGGCCAGGCGAGGCCAACCAGCTGGAAACTCTTTGGTTGATACTTCCTTTTAGGCCTGACCTTCCAATCACCTTTCCTGCCTCCTCCTGCTCCAGGAGACAGGATGACAAGCTTCAGGTATCTGAGAAATTAATTCAGGAGGAAAAACTCTTCCTTCATAACGTTCACTCAACTTACTTAGTTGAACTCCAACTCTGGAGCCAGTCTTCCCAGGCACTTTAATCCTGGTGTAACTCAAGCAAGCTTCTTTGCTTCTCTGTGCCCCAACTGCCTGTTCAATCATTTATTTGTTTGTGGGTGCTCAGTTGAGTCCGACCTCTGTGCAACCCCATGGACTGTAGCCCGCCAGGTTCCTCTGTCCATGGAATTCTCCAGGCAAGAACACTGGAGGGGGGTGTCATTTCCTATTCCAGGGGATCTTTCCGACCTAGGGGTTGAACCCATGTCTTCTGCATTGGCAGGCGGATTCTTTACCACTAGGCCAAATAAAATAGGTTTAAGAAGAGCACCTCTTTCATAAGATGACTAGAAGGATTGGGTTAATATATAAAAACACCAGAACAGTACCTGGCACCATAGTAACCACCAAATAAGTGTTTGCTTTTGCTAACATTAGTATGAGTATTACCCCCTAAAAAAGTATATATTTTCCTCTTCAGACGCCCACTTACTTTTATAATGAGGGCAAAAAAACCCTAAACATGCTTATTTTAGAAATTTTGCAAAGAACAGAAAAGTATAAAAAAGGAGAAAAATAGCCCATATCCAGCCAATTACTTATATTTTGAGGACAACGGATAATTTGACTTTGCTCAGTTTGCATTTTAGCAGATTTTCAATTGCGGCAGCCCGGCCCAGACAAGAAGAACTGGGCTTGGATTCTATTTTGCTCTTGGCATTCAACTATAATTCCAGGCATAACATGGGGTCTCTGTATGTTTGTCTTTCCTGCTAGGTTGGAAGATCCTGGAGCAGAGAAACAGTATCTCTTTACTCTCTGCATGTCCTGGAACGCCCAGCACAGAGCCAGACCAGGGAAGATGCCTCCTTGATGCCAGTATGCCTGGCTTCTCCCAGCTGGACCACACCACAATTCCGCTTCAACTCTCTGCTCAGAAACACAAGATTCTAACACAACTATCTTTGAAATAAAATGTAAGGAGAAAAGAAATTCCCACTGTGACTTTAGTGGGGGGCGTTCTGCACTACCTTTTCTCAAAGATCTTAGGGCACTTTCCTCTATTGGGTAATTTCAAATACTTTTTTCCTGCAGGGTATGTGGCTCATCAAAGTGGTGATTTTCCACTTGCAGGCATAAAAATGAAGAGAAGGCCGGCCAAAGTCATGCCCCAAAGACACATTACATGTGTTCTGAGATGACTTCTGTGAGACGCCTGCCAAAGACCACAAACCAATGGAGGGTTCTTTCACAACACAAAATATCAGCATCACTCACTGTCTGAAGGAAGCCTGCCAAGTGGCAGCAAATGTCACCCCAAGCAGTAAAATGAGAATCAGAAACATGAAGCTTAATGTACCATGAACATGGGTTCTGAAAAAAGGTGTTTGTTTTGTTTTGTTTTGTTTTTTTAAAGAAAAAGTTGGAAGAAGCAAGAGAAGATGGAACAGACATGTCAGTTTCAGAGATAAGCCTGCATTCCGTCCATGTCCACTTCTGCCTTCTCCTTTCCCTTTCGTCTTTGCAACTGGCCTAATATTCACAGCAGGAAAGCGGATCTGAGATTTGCCTTTCCCAGAAAGGCCTCGTGTGATGTTTCTGTGCAAACCGAATATTCTTACTGGAAGTGAAGTAGAGGACAGACACAATAGAAGGATGAATGTGCAAGTTTATAGTCCAAAAGAAGAACAGGCTCTTCCCCCAAATTATGAGCAGCTTCTAAATCGCACAGAACATCAGCAGAGGCAGAAAATGTACGTATGTGGATGAAAGAAATGCTGACGTCTTATATAAATCTATGCATCTGCCTCCAAAAGCGGACAATTAAGATGCAGAAGTAATCTAAGCCTGACTCTGTATACCAAAATCCAGGAAAGTGCCAGAGTTGTCTCGTCACTGGTGTTTTTCCTCCCCCATAATAGATTCTTTTCCATCTTCCATAAGCATTTTACCAGGCTATGTTTAGAATAGACGTCAGAGCTGGGAAACCAACTTGCAAACCAATACTTTCCCAATGGTGCCATCTGGTGGTACTTCTCTGTATTACAATATGGCTTTGACCTGCCTGGCGTGCTGCAGTGCATGGGGCAGCAGAGTTGGACAGAACTTAGCGACTGAACAACAAAAGACACGGGGCAGGCAAAGGGCAAACCTGCAGTTAGTTCTTTCACGATTTAAAGAGTTGAACCTTTGGGATTTGCCATGGATCGTGTGTGGAAATCATACACGAGGAAACGAAGTTTGGGGTCGTCCTGAACACTCAGCTGGCTTCATGAATTAGCGCACTCTGTCCATTTTTTTGTCCTTGTATTGAGCCATGAAAATGTTTCCAAAAGACCTCTGGGGAGGGATTTGTGAAAGTGCAACTTCTGGAGAAAGGGCTTAAAATCAGTGTATTTTAGAGAGAATCCCTTTACCTATGGGCTTCTGAACCTGGGAACCATGATCCTATTTTATGGAAAATGAACTCCATGAAGCTTAACAAAAAGCAGTGTGTTGGCACTGATGGGCATTTTAACACAGAGGTATTTTCACAGATTCTCAAAGGATTCCACAGCTTAGAAAAAAGCTAAGAACAAACACTTATAATCCTAACCCAACCAAATTCTACCACAGTCAACAAATTCAGTTACTCAGTTTGAACTGTACTGTTATGGAGACATCATGGCTTTGAGGCAGTCAATGGTAATTACCTCGAAGCTTTTGTAAGTATTAATACTGAATTGGACCGTGTTTCCCCAGGATGTCAACCCATCAGGCTCAGCCCCACTCTCCACCCTATCACAGCACACTCTAGTTCTTCTCCAAGCCTAGATGGTCTTTCTGCAACCCTCCACCTTTCCAGACTTTCATCTGCTGGTTTTCAGATCCTTCCTTTCTCAGTTGCCTGTGTGCTAAATCGCTTCAGTCGTGTCTGACTCTTTGTGACCTCATGGACTGTAGCCCGCCAGGCTCCTCAGTCCATGGGATTCTCCAGGCAAGAATATTGGAACGGGTTGCCTTGCCCTCCTCCACAGTATCTTCCTGACCCAGGGATCAAACCCAGGTCTCTTATGTCTACCTGCATTGGCAGGTGGGTTCTTCATCACTAGCGCCACCTTGTGAGATGACGCTTCTTTGACAACTCGACGTACAATGCACTCTCTTCCATGACAACCCTTTCCACCTACAGACTGAGTTGAACTTGTTCTAAACATCCAGGGCCTCTTTTCTATTTCTTCACCGATCTCTTTTAACCAAGAGTCTTTCACCCCTTCCACTTTATAAAGAGCACTGGCCTTAATAAACAGTAAGAAAAAGGAGCAACAAACCAGAGATTGTGTGTTTCCTCTCTGCCATTGTTTGCCTCACTGCACTCGCCCCAAGCAGACTCATCCTTTCCTTATTCCTGTTTCAAATAGAACATAAAAGCTTTTTTACTGCCATCATTACTATTGTTCTCAGATCTGAGCTTATTCTGGTCTTTTGATTTCCATCTTGAGAAATTTATGACATGCTCTGTGTTTCTCCGTTAACGATGCCAGATTTCTGGCTTGGTACATCTCCCTTTAAAATCAAAGCTATCAAGAGAGCCCTCTGTGCAGCCTTGATGGTTTCCTTAGATCTGCCCTATTTTCTTTCCTCTCTAGCCCTTTTTGTGGTAATGTATCACGAACAGCATATTTTTTCATGAACAGTTTTTTTTAGCAACCATTTCTTGCTCATCTCTATCTTTTAGATTCTCTGACCATGAGCTCATGCCCATATTTTTGGTAGATTTTTAAAAAATCTTCTTTCCTAAACTCTGGAGACATGCCTGGGTACCCCCTTGGTTGGGTTGAACTGTCCTTGTCATTTCCTCCTATTTCCCATCACTCTCGCTATCACCTCATGGATGATGATTAAGACGGATGTAGAGCTCTCCCCAGGCTTCCCTGGTGGCTCAGACGGTAAAGAATCTGCCTGCCAATGTAGGAGTGGGTCAGAGAGATCCCCTGGAGAAGGGAATGGCAACCCACTCCAGTATTCTTGCCTGGGAAATCCCGTGGACAGAGGAGCCTGGTGCGCTGCAGTCCACGGGGTCACAGAGTCGGACATGACTGAGCGATTGAACAGGGTTCTCCCTATGCCTTCATCAGCACCGAAAGGCAAGAAAGGTAAACAAGAGAGACAGTGGCACACGATCAAGGCCAGAGGTGAAACTAGGAAGCAATAGACAAGGCAGTTCAAAAAGGAATGCTACGCGTGCTGGCTGCGTCTCCCAGCTTTCCTCTTGGGCTCAGCCGGATGCAATGGGCGAAGGGGTGGATTTTTAGAGAGCCCACCATGTGGCTCCAAGATCCAGCCGTAGAGTGAACAGAAAATGGGCAAGGTTTCCCCGGGGATCCAGGGGCCAGGACCCGCACTCCCAATGCAGGGGCCTGGGTTCCATCCCTGCTCAGGGAGCTAGTTCCCGCACGCCACAACTAAGACCTAGCGCAGCCAAAGAAATAAATAAAGATACATAGAAAAGAAACTTTTGATATGAGGTAAGGGTGAGTGGAAGCTGTTGCCTCCTCCTTACCTTGGGGATGCTAGCTCCGGAGCACCAGCAGCAGAAGTCTCCTGGAACCTCCTGATCGGCAGGACGTGGACCTCTTACCAGCCCTAAGCCTGGGCTGTCCTGGAAAGCCAGCCAGGCTGCACAGAGCCACCCAAGGCCTCAGAGTCCACAGCTGAGGGATGCGGACCCCCAGACCAGCAAGCCCACCTAACACCAACCCTAGAGGGGAGAGGGTGGGCAGGCAACTCCCTGAGAGACTGCCCTTGTCACCAGATGAACAATACCCAGCCACCCTGGCCCACAGGGTAGGTGTCCTGCCCACGAGGGCTCAGCACTCAGGTCCTCCAGACTGACAGCTTCTCACTGCCAGCCTCTGCACCCCGGCCAGGGGGCTTCCTTCAGCTGCAGAGAGTGCACCCCACAAACCCAGGGCAGCCAGGAGTTCCAGGGAACAGCCCTCCATGAATGATGAAAGAGTGAAGTGAAAGTTTGCGACCCAATGGTCTATACAGTCCATGTGATTCTCCAGGCCAAAATACAGTGGGTAGCCTTTCCCTTCTCCAGGGGATCTTCCCAACCCAGGGATCGAACCCAGGTCTCCCACATTGCAGGCGGATTCTTTACCAGCTGATCCACCAGGGAAGCCATGTGATGGAAGAGACATGATGGCAAAATGCCCCAGTTTCTCACCGCCAAGAGGGACCACTCAGAGATGCGTGCTACACAGCCTATCGGCTCTGCCCAGGGCTCACCTCCTCCCTGCCACCAAGAACTTGTCCTGACCGATTTCCCTTCTCTTGCCCCCACTTCCCCGTTGCCACTTCCTGGCTTCACCTCCCAAGTAAACTGCTGGGGGTGGAATCCTAGTCCCGTGGCGTTGGGGTGGGGACTCGTGCTAAGACACACCTGGCTGTACTTCTGTAATTCACATCCCTCCTGCCCTTGAGGGACCGTGGTATTGAGCAGCCTATCCCAGACTAGCTACCCCACCGCCAGCCTCCCCTTGAAGGCATCTAGGGCGCCGGTTTCCCCACTTTTCCAGGTAAGTTCGAGACTGTTAATAGCCTCAGTAGGGAGGCCAGAGGTCCCCAAGCGGCAGGACGCTGCCAAGTGGCAGACTCTTTTTTTTCTCTTCTAACCCTGTGTTGCCATGCGACACCTGGTTCCACCTGAACTTAACTTTATCTCAAACCTTGAGCTAACCATTGTGGTTTTCTTATGGAAATGTTTCCTCTAAGCTATATTAATGAACTATGTATTTGTTTGGAAATGGGACTGCCTTTCTTCAAGATTCAGATCAATTGTTTTATGGCCCAGGATGACTCACCTTGGCCAATGCTATTTCAAAATGCATGCTGTGGGTGAGGGGCCTGGTGCCACTCTTTCAGTTTTGAGGTGTTTTCTTTCTCTAATGAGCAGCTTGCTCATAGGTATTTTTTGCTAAAAGCTAGCAAGGGGGCCCTCTTTCTGTCCCCTTCTGATGTCTATGTCAGAAGCTTTCTCATCTCTTTAATACTTTAATAAGACTTTATTACACAAAAAGCTCTGAGCAATCAAGCCTCATCTCTGGCCCCAGATCAAATTCCTCTCCTCTAGAGGCCAAGCTGGATTTAGAAAAGGCAGAGGAACCAGAGGTCAAATTGCCAACATCCGTTGGATCATCGAAAAGGCAAGAGTTCCAGAAAAACATAAAGCCTTTGAGTGTGTGGATCACAACAAACTGTGGAAAATTCTTCAAGAGATGGGAATATCACACCACCTGAACTGCCTCCCAAGAAATCTGTATGCAGGTCAAGAAGCAACAGTTAGAACTGGACATGGAACAACAGACCAGTTCCAAATAGGAAAAGGAGTACGTCAGGGCTGTATATTGTCACCCTGCTTATTTAACTTACATGCAGAGTACATCATGAGAAATGCTGGACTGGAGGAAGCACAAGCTGGAATCAAGATTGCCGGGAGAAATATCAATAACCTCAGATATGCAGATGACACCACCCTTATGGCAGAAAGTGAAGAAGAACTAAAGAGTCTGTTGATGAAAGTGAAAGGAGAGTGAAAAAGTTGGCTTAAAGCTCAACATTCAGAAAACTAAGATCATGGCATCTGGTTCCATCACTTCATGGCAAATAGATGGGGAAACAGTGACAGACTTTATTTTGGGGGGCTCCAAAATCACTGCAGATGGTGACTCAGCCATGAAATTAAAAGATGCTTGCTCCTTGGAAGAAAAGTTATGACCAACCTAGACAGCATGTTAAAAAGCAGACATTACTTTGCCAACAAAGGTCCATCTAGTCAAAGCTATGGTTTTTCCAGTAGTCATGTATGGATGTGAGAGTTGGACTATAAAGAAAGCTGAGCGCCGAAGAATTGATGCTTTTGAATTGTGGTATTGGAGAAGACTCTTGAGAGTCCCTTGGACTGCAAGAAGATCCAACCAGTCCATCCTAAAGGAAATCAGTCCTGAATATTCATTGGAAGGACTGATGCTGAAGCTGAAACTCCAATATTTTGGCCACCTGATGTGAAGAACTGACTCATTTGAAAAGACCCTGATGCTGGGAAAGATTGAAGGCGAGAGGAGAAGGGGACGGCAGAGGATGAGATGGTTGGATGGCATCACTGACTCAATGGACACGAATTTGAGTAAGCTCCGGGAGTTGGTGATGGACAGGGAGGCCTGGCATGCTGCAGTCCATGGGGTCGCAAAGAGTCAGACACGACTGAGCGATTGAACTGGAGGCCACAAACTGGAGGCGTTGCACGAGGCTCGTAGCAGCAACCTTTCAGGTTCACAAAGGAGCTTCTGGGACATTGACTTACCGCTCCTGGGAACCCTGTCCGAAAGCTGCCTCCACCCAGCCCACACTCACCCTCCCTGCCCCCTCGCTGCCCCTGAGCTATGGTGCTCAGGACATGGCCCGAGGAACCCCACCCACACATCCCCATTACCTGGGGAGCATGTTGAAAACAAGCTTTCTTGGACACTACCAACTGAATCAGGATTCCTGCAGGCGAGGCCCAGGAATCTGCATTTTAAGCGATCCCTTAGGGCCCCTTTTACAGCCTGAACTTTGACATCAGCTGCTCCAAAGCATGAGCAGTCAGTAATCAGCATCATCAATTTACTCTAATCAGTTACCAGCCCAGCCTCATTCAGCAAAATCCACAGCACTCAGGTCAGGTGCATCAGCCCCTTTACAGTTTCCGGGTGGCCCTCCGGGGGGTTTTGCGTGTTTCTCCTGCCCTCTCAGCTTCCAGCACCGCTTTGCCCATAGTGCAAAGGGCAGAGTGCCTGGGGCTGTAGGCTTCCTCGGGGAGAACTCAGCCAATGACTGCCAGGCGTGGGCATCTGAAAGCCCAGCTGCCTAGCTTGGATCTGAGACAAACTCTTGGGGTGCAAGAGCTCCCCTGCGGATCTGGCTTCGGCTGGGTCTTCGCTCAAGTTCAACCTTCGCTTGCCCTCCTCCCCTTCCCTGTCCTGCTCTGCCCTGCCCTTCCTCCTGGAGAAACCTGAATCCTCATTTCAGGCTTTACTCCTGGAGGCATGTACCTCCCAACCTGTTTTACCTATTTTTTCCTGACTTATGCTGTGAGTGAACTTGAAAATAACTCATTACACCACAAATAACAACTCTGCTCAGTATCAAATTGTTCACCAGCAATGTCAGTTACACAGACAGGAGGAGCCTGAGTGGATGGAGGTCAGGAGAGCCAGCGCCCCTTTCCCTACTCAATCATTTCCTCTCCCTCTCAGTCGTCTTGAGATTTCACAAGCCCTTCCTGTGCTCCAGGTATTGCGCTAAGCATTTCATGTCTGGTATGCCATTTAATCCTCAGAGAAACCTTTTGATAGTGGTACTTTTGTCACTGCCTTTTTCTTTTTTATTTTTCACATATTTGTTTCTTTTTGCCTGCACTGGGTCTTCACTGCTGCATGGGCTTTTCTCTAGGTGTGGCGAGCAGGAGCTCCTCTCTAGATGCAATACGCGGCTTCTCATTGCGATGACTTCTCTCGTTGCAGAGTACGGGCTCAAGAGCACACGGGCTTCAGTAGTGGTGGCACACAGGCTTAGCTGCCCCGTGGCATGTGGGATCTTCCTGGCCCAAGGATCAAACCCACGGGAGTCGTGAGCTTTGTCTGCATCCATCTCCAGGGCTACAGAGGGATCCAGAAATTTTTCACATTTTCAATGCATTTTTTTATAACTAACACAGCTGACATTCTTCCACTGTTCAGATTCTTCTATTATTTAGGCAGTGATTTTGTCAACTCCTTTCTTAAAATCATTCAACTCCTGAACACATGAGTAGTCAGTTCTTGCCAATATGCCAGCCAGCTCCATCTGCACCTTAAAGAACTTGCTTACACTGTTCAGGCCTACTGAAGTGACCGCACATTACTGAGGAGTTAGTACAAAAGTCCTCCTCATGCTGTTTTCCAAGCTATTATCTGGAGATCCTGAAGACCTCTAGATTTTACACACACACACACACACACACACACACACACACACACACCCCAGAGCCTCTAGATTACACACACACACATAGGTGCAAACTGGCCTATTAAAAGGGATTTGTCCAGGGCCCCAGGAAGCAGAGAATGGTTCCCAAGGACACCCACAGCTCTCTAGGAGACTCACAACCCAGAAGCTCTCACACTTAGCTTTCCTTTTCTACCTTGTTATTTCTTCGTTTTATCCCTAGTTCTAAGGACTGTGCTGTGCTCAGTCGTGCCCGACTCTTTTGTGACCCCATAGACTGTAGCCCACCAGGCTCCTCTGTCCATGGGATTCTCCAGGCAAGAATACTGGAGTGGGTTGCCATTTCCTACACCTTCAGTAAATGTTTGTCAAATATTATAAGCTTGTCTTTGAAAAATTAAGAGGGGCTTGCATCCATTGCTGGGAACAAAGTGACTAAGCCGCAGACACAAACTGACTAAGGAGACAACCCTGACTGGGGTGGTCTGAGGGAGTATAGAAGCCTTCAGCTGGCTCTTCACAGAAATATGTAGAAGAGGGAGTCCGGGAGGACTAGATCTATGATGGTACAGAGGATGGGCAGTGTCCAAAGCAGGTCCCCGCAGGAAGAGATAGCAGGCTCAAAAAGCGAAACAGGGGAGAGTTTAATAGCAACTTATCTACAAGGCAGAGAAGGCGATGGCACCCCACTCCAGTACTCTTGCCTAGAAAATCCCATGGATGGAGGAGCCTGGTGGGCTGCAGTCCATGGGGTCGCGAAGAGTCGGACATGACTGAGTGACTTCACTTTCACTTTTCACTTTCCACTTTCATGCATTGGAGAAGGAAATGGCAACCCACTCCAGTGTTTTTGCCTGGAGAATCCCAGGGATGGCGGAGCCTGGTGGGCTGCCGTTTATGGGGTCGCACAGAGTCGGCCACGACTGAAGCGATTTAGCAGCAGCAGCAGCATGTACAGGGCAAGGTTAAAGGCAATCGACAAGGAATGGTGAAACACACCAGGGCAAGTGGAGGAAACGGCTTCACACCTGGGTCTGAAGGGGCAAGAGGAGGGGGCAGTTCCCCAACCTGGTGGCAGCCATAGCTCAGGGTGAGGGCTGCCTGGAGGCGGCATGGACTTCTGTAGAGGAAAACAGCTGCCATCCGGCCCCAGCCAGGCATACACGAGCTGGAGGAGTCAATACCCCGACCTTCTTCCTGCCTCCAATCTCCTGTCAGTGTCCCCGGTGACTGGACCTAATCAGAAGGAGCCACCCTTCAGATGGCATGTGGAGGGGCAAATGGAGAATATCCAGCTCAGGAGCTCAAGCTGTTTTCCAAGCTATTATCTGGAGATCCTGAAGACCTCTAGATTTTACACATACACACACACCCCAGAGCCTCTAGATTACACACACACACACACCCCTCCCCGGGGCGACTGTCTGTAGCTCCTCTGTCCAGCCCCCAGCCTGCTTTCTCCCAGTAACAGAAGACCGCTGTCTTTCCACTTGTGTGGTTCTCCATCCCCACCCCAAGACAAGGGTGGCATGTCTTCAAAGCCTCACCTGACATGATACCCCACGTCCCCAGCCACTGGAGGTGGGAGTGCGAGCCAAGTAGAGCTCAATGGGATTCTTCCCTGGAGCTTTCTGTCTTTCCTGTCTTTTCTTGCTTCCTTCCAATCATCTGGTTGTCCACCCACTGATGGATAGTAGAAGAGAGGCGCTCTTGTCTCTGCGGTCAACTACACCAGGGTGACATGAGTTTGCCTTCTCCCCCCACTACATGGAAGAAATTTAGACGACAAAGAGACCAATATAAAGAGAAGCACAGAGTTGAGGGGAGAGAGGAGGTGGCAGGCAGCCCTTACGATGTCATTTGACATCTTAGAGTCCCTGGCTCTACCTCTGGAGGTGCCAGTTTCCTGAGCCAATAAATCCCTCTTTTTGCTTTAACTGGCTTGAACTGGATTTCTATCACTTGCACTAGAAATGGTGTCACACGCAAGTCCAAACAGAAAACGCATACACACACACACACCAACTTACCCTGACCCTACCCATACCCCATGCTCTTCCGCTCTGCACCCTCATAAACAGCTTTCACAGACATCTGTAGTCTCATCAAGCCCCACAGAAATGCTAAATTAGGGTGGAATATAGGAGGAAGCAACTTTTGGTTTAAAAAAATGCATTTAGATCAGTATACTATTAAAGATTGCATTATAATTTCCATTTTAATGTATTCTTTAGTAATATTCATAACATATAAGGACGGTTTGACTTTTTCCCATTTAACAAATGATGCATGCTGCTTAATTTATTTTAAATTAAGTATGCAAGAAAGAGCATGGTTTATCTACAAATTCAGAATGATATAATAATACTGTTTGGGGACTAAGTGTGTATTAATATGTAGATGGAAAGTTAACTATGTGTTATAATCCTCCAAACTGCTTCCATGACCTGATATTTGGAAGTCTTGAATTTTGCACTTAAAAAAAATCAATTACTTTATTATTATAATTTTCATGTTTTGTTTCTAAAAGAGGAGACATGAGCACTTTCTGGCTGGTATTTGCAAGTATTTCTCCAGAAATAACACACTGTGGGTTTGGGTAATTTTATTACCCATAAAGTAAAAGCCAAATTGGATGAAAATTTCTCCTTTTAACTTCTGTTCTGAAGAACTAGCGGTATCCTGATGTACTAAGAAACGATACTAATATACCTTACAGGTCTGAGGGCAAAATTTAGAATGATTGTGCTTATGTCCCTCAGTGCTCATTCATTTTATTTTTTTTAAACTTTTTAACCGTTTGCAAGCACACAGTTCAGTAGCTCATTCTGTTCACTACATCAGGATTCTCAATGTCTCCTCTCTTTAACCAATAACCTGTTGTGTTAAACACTAGAATAAAAATAATTGAGGGACTTCCCTGGTGGTCCAGTGGTTAAGAATCTGCCTTGCGATGCAGGAAAGGAGGTTTGATCCCTGGTCCAGGAATTATAATCCCACATGCTGCGGAACAAATAAGCCCCTGCGCTGCAAAGACTGCATGCCATAACAAAGATCCTGACTGCCTCAACTAAGACTCCAGATAGCCAAACAGTCAACAAAATGAATGAATTGCCACATTCAAATAAATGAATGAATGAATCAAAATTATTAAAATCAATAATAACTGAAAGCTGTAAAATGGTGAAAACCAGCACTGCGGCAGGTGAAGTTAGTCAGCTGAGTGATAAAACAACCACATTGCCGAGGCTGGAATAGGCCCAGCTGACCTCTACTCACTGCCCCAGACACCCAGTGAACAGCTGGTGACCTTTACAACTGAAATTAGAACAGACTCCACAAACCTTTTTGAAAATCGTGAACCTCAAAACCTCAAAACCTGGAATTTCCCAATACCAAAACTGAAGTCGGAAATCTTGGATTTGTATTCTGGTTCCACGTCTCACTGGCTCTGTGACCCTGAGTGAATGGTTTCCTTGTTTCTTTTTCAGAAGCTCAGTCTGTGTATATATAAATGAAGATTCAAAACATCTAGCCAGGGAGCTTGGTCAGACCACGATGTGGGTCCACCACAGACAGATGCAAAGACATGGCTTTCACTTCAGTTTACTATCAAACCAGCTGATAGAGGAAAGCTGCACAAAGGATAAACATGGTAATGATCCCAATGAGTGAACAGATGTAGTTTGTCAAAGCAGCCCTTGTAGGGTGGGGAGGGAGGGGACCCATGTATACCTATGATCATTTCATGTTGATATATGGCAAAAACCATCATAATATTGCAATTATCCATAAATGAATGAATGAATGAATGAATGAATGGCAGCCCTAGTAGATTAAGCAGTCCACAGGGTCAGAGGCAATTCCTTCTGGCACCGGTTTCCCTGTCATCTTCTCATTTCTCTCATGGGCCTGCTTACCACGTTACTATAAGAATAAAATCCTCTGTGGACTTGGAAATGCTGTTTTCTACAAAGCCCTATACAAACATAAAGGATTTCTTTCTCTCAGGAACAGCTAGGCAGAGAATTTAACAACAGATTCTGATCCTGAATCACCAGCTTGCTGATAGGTAGGATGTGGGGCTATCCCTTTCCTGTGCTCTCTAGGGGATCCCCTGCATTTTTATATGTGAAGGAGGAAGAGACGGCATGTCAAGAGCCTGCAAGCCGAGACTATCTGCCTGGGGACCTGGCTCCAGAACATCTTCCTGTTTTGCTCTAAGCATCACTGTCCAAAGAAACTTCCTGTGATGATGGAAGTCTTCTCTAATCCACACTGATCTGCACGGTCCAGTATAGTAGCCACTAGCCACACATAGCATTTGATGAAATGGCTAGGGCAATGGGGAATTGCATTTTACATTCTGTTTAATTTCAATTTTAATAGCCACATGTGGGACATAGCTAGACTGAAAAATATTCATTGTTTACATGAAATCCCAAATTTAATTGGGTGTCCTGTGTTTTTATTTGCTAAATCTAGAACTGGAGTTACATATTCCCAGTAACACTGACCTTCAGTTCAGTTCAGTTCAGTTCAGTTGCTCAGTCGTGTCTGACTCTTTGTGACCCCATGCATTGCAGCACGCCAGGCCTCCCTGTCCATCACCAACTCCTGGAGTTCACTCAGACTCACGTCCGTCGAGTCCGTGATGCCATCCAGCCATCTCATCCTCTGTCATCCCCTTCTCCTCCTGCCCCCAATCCCTCCCAGCATCAGAGTCTTTTCCAATGAGTCAACTCTTCACATGAGGTGGCCAAAGTACTGGAGTTTCAGCTTTAGCATCATTCCTTCCAAAGAAATCCCAGGGCTGATCTCCTTCAGAATGGATTGGTTGGATCTCCTTGCAGTCCAAGGGACTCTCAAGAGTCTTCTCCAACACCACAGTTCAAATGCATCAATTCTTCGGCTCTCAGCCTTCTTCACAGTCCAACTCTCACATCCATACATGACCACAGGAAAAACCATAGCCTTGACTAGATGGACCTTAGTAATCCTCCCATAAATTTGATGGAAAGATTTTCTACCCACGACCAGAAGAAGCCAATTTGACCTCATCTTGGCCAGAAAGGGCCCCTGGCTGTTGTTCATTTTTGAAGACAATGTTCAGGGGAATAATCCCTAGGAGAATCTAAAAAAGACTAGAAAGAGAACTTTGTACTATCATTCATAGAGTCTTGCTAATTTCTCTGCAACTGAACCCATCTTTCATAGACAGGCTGTGATGGGGGAGGCAGTACAGAGAGCCTAATTTAGGTGAGGATAATTCTGGGTTTGAGACATGGTCCTGAGTACTAAGACTGGAGCAAGGAGAATTGGTACTTGTGGGTCATGTCACTGATTATAAAGCAAACCTTCCTTCCTTGTCTCATCCCTTTATTACATCAGTTACATCACACTCAAGTCATTGCAATCACTGGGAAAAATAAGACCCAGATTTTTTTTCTTATTACTATATTTCTGCTTTGCTTCTAAAACAAAAATGTATGGCAACTAGAATATTGCCAGTTTTCAGAGACACTTGACATTATTTTTCCCAACAGTCCTATAATTTCAAGATGTGATCAGATCGAGGTGGCTTTATATGTCCATTCACTGTAGGCTTCACTCTCGGCCAATAACTATCTCCTCTTTGGCATTGAAAGAAACCAGTTTTTGAGGCCTCCAAGCTCATCCTTGATATAATAAAATATTATTTTAGTTACTTATTAGGTGATAATATCATTCTTAACTAGAGAAAGGGATTTTGAAACTGGCACTGCTTCCCCAGGAATAGCAAAGAAAGCACTCATGGTCTTTTTAAGAAGTGAACGGCATTTCAAAAGAGAGCCTGATTCTTATAAAACCAAGGCCTTCCTGTTTCCAAGAATGTCCAGGTCAGAAAGTAATGAGTTCTTCTCTTTCAAAGGATTTTAATGGAACAAACATAGCCAGCAGGTTTAAAAATGAATCTTAATAGCATTGTGTCCAGATCATCACCTTTGGTATTTTCCTGTTTTTCTCTGTTGCTTAAAATCCTCCCATGGATATATATTTAGCTTTGGAGATCCGGCATCTTGGGAACCAATGGGTCTCTAGCAAGAGATTATTAGCTGATGCAACAGTCTGCCTCCTCCCTCTCCCACAGGGTCCTTCTTGGTCTTTTCTATCTATTTCACTAAGAGAAGTTACTGGGTCCAGGAGACAATTGGCGTTCTGCCAGAGAACCTGCCTTTCTGAAGGGGCTCCTCTAAGAATAGCTCCGGTTTAAATTGGGAAATAGGACCCTCACTCTGGAGGGCGGCCATGTGATTGGCACACAGATTGTGGTCCTCAACGTGTGGGTGGTCCCTGGCCCAGCAGCATCAGAGAACAGAGAGAGTTTAGAAATCCGAATTCTCAGGGCTCACTCTGCAGACCTATCTGGATGACCTGGGTTACCTAAGTATTCTACCCCCCACCTTTTTTTTTAAACCTTTCATGTTTCTCTTTCTTTCTTTAGAAGCAGAGAACCCTTCTCACTGGCATATTCAGACCTTTCCCTGTAGAAGAGAGAGTGCTTAGTGCTTAGTTGCTCAGTCATGTCCGACTCTTTGTGACACCATGGACTGTAGCCCACCAGGCTCCTCCGTCCATGGGATTCTCCAGGCAAGAATACTGGAGTGGGTCGCCATGCCTTCCTCCAGGGGATCTTCCCGACCCAAGATTGAACCCTTGTTTCTTATGTTTCCTGCACTAGCAGGTGGGTTCTTTACCACTGTGTCACCTGGGAAGCCCAACAGAAGAGAGCAGTAGTTCCCTTAGAAATGCATCCTCAGGCCCCATCCCCATCCCCTGGGGTTTCTGGTGCACACCAAAGTTGGAGAAACGGTAAGAATGTTACCAGCTGATGAGCCTATTCTGAATTTCTTCTGAGATGCCACACAGCTACCATGGGCCTGCCCCAAAGCCCTGCAAGGAGTTTATAAGCCCATGGACTTTAATCCTCTGTCAGCCTACCTTAGTCTCAAAAAAAAAAAGTATTTAAAATGATAAACGCCACTTACAGTATTATTGTGTAGATATAAATTCATGTTTCTCAAGAGGACTCATTTGAGGGAAAGGTCACAGCAGGCAGTGTGCGGTCTGTGGTTGGGGGAAGGCCAGCAGGGAGAACCATGGGCTTTCAAATGCCTCCTTCCCCCTCGATGGGGGTAGATGAGTGAGTGGTTTCTATTTTTTTAACTGTAATTTTATTTAATTAATCAATTTTTTATTTTTCGGCCATGCCATGTGGCATATGGGATCTTAGTTCCCCAACTAGGGATTGAACTCCTGCCCCCTGCAATGGAAGCTCAGAGTCTTAACCACCAGACCTCCAGGGAAGTCCCAAGTGAATGTTTGTTAAATCAAGTTAGTAGAACAATTTACCAAAATTTGAATCTACTAGACTGTAAAAGCCCATTTTTACAGTCCACCCATTGTAGCCTATCTTTGGGGAGAAATTTAAACTCTCCATCTTTAAGATTGCTGTGAGAAATTTCAATAACCTCAGATACGCAGATGACACCACCGTTATGGCAGAAAGCAAAGAGGAACTAAAGAGCCTCTTGATGAAGGTGAAAGAGGAGAGTGAAAAACCTGTCTTAAAACTCAACATTCTAAAAACTAAGATCATGGCATCTGGTCCCATCACTTCATGGCAGATAGATGGGGAAACAATGGGAACAGTGACAGACTTTATTTTCTTGGGCTCCAAAATCACTGTGGACAGTGACTGCAGCCATGAAATTAAAAGATGCTTGCTCCTTGGAAGAAAAGCTTTGACAAACTTAGACGTATTAAAAAGCAGAGACATTACTTTGCCAACAAAGTTTCATCTAGTGAAAGCTATGGTTTTTCCAATAGTCATGTACGGTTGTGAGAGCTGGACCATAAAGAAGGCTGAGTGCTAAAGAATTGATTCTTTTGAACTGTGGTGTTGGAGAAGACTCTTGAGAGTCCCTTGGACTGCAAGGAGATCAAACCAATCAATCCTAAAGGAAATTATCCTAAATATTCATTGGATGGACTGATGCTGAAACTCTAATACTTTGGCCACCTGAAGCAAAGAGCCGACTCATTAGAAATTTTCTAGACCCTGATGCTTGGAAAGATTGAGGGTAGGAAAAGGGTATGACAGAGGGTAAGATGGTTGGATGGCATCACTGTCTCAACAGACATGAAGTTTGAACAAGCTCTGAGAGATGGTGAAGGACAGGAAAGTCCGGCGTGCTGCAGTCCATGGGGTCGCAAAGAACTGAACACGACTGAGTGACTGACAACAATCTTTAACTTAAAAGCTTAATGCTAATTGCACTTCTAAATCGATTTATACTATGGATGCAGATCTAGGGGTATATTTCAAGGATGATGGGTATGAAACTCAAGTTTAATTTGCAGGCTCTGCTCTCCAGCTCCTCCTTCACATTCCTGCCACAGAAAGCATGCTAAACCACAGCTTCAATCAGAGCATTTTCCCCCAGGACTGGCTCCCCAGTATTTACTGAATTAACTTCATATTTCTCACCTGACATTCATGACTTACACTGTACCTATTAGGTTGAACCTTAGGAAACTGCCATTTCAATGGGGCAAAATGGCCAAATGTTAGCAGTTTCATATGGTTCAACCCTAATATTATCTACCTCATATTTAATTGGCTAAACTTCTCTACAGCCTTTTATAAAGCCATATTATAAAGATTTAAGCTTCTTGGAATTTTAATTCTTAATCTTAAAACTGCCAGCCCCAACTGTTGGTGAAAAAAATCTCAGAAAGAGAGAATGTACCCTCTTCCCCTAAAGGTACAGAGACACTGTTGTGTGGCGTGAAGCCAGTTCCATGTCATAAAGTTAGAACTAGGGAACATTCATTCACTCAAGGATCTGTCTCTCTCTCCTGGCCAATGTGGAGGTTTGAGTGAAAGGCCACGGTTTGATTTTGTTTTCTGTTACTATTTAATATAAAAACCATCCTTGGAAGTGTTATCTATGAAGAAACACATCTCTTAAGATACCTGAATGTCAGAGTTTGTTGCTGCTGCTGCTGCTGCTGCTGCTGCTGCTGCTAAGTCACTTCAGTCATGTCCAACTCTGTGCGACCCCATAGACGGCAGCCCACCAGGCTCCCCCGTCCCTGGGATTCTCCAGGCAAGAACACTGGAGTGGGCTGCCATTTCCTTCTCCAATGCATGAAAGTGAAAAGTGAAAGTGAAGTCGCTCAGTCGTGTCCGACGCTACTTCAAATACAACTAAGGAGACAGCAACAAAAACTCAATCTAATTGTAAAGTACATTAATATCACAGATCATCACATCTTGCCAAATGGAACCTGTAACACCTAACGGTCTGCAACTAGGATTGGTCATGTCACTTAATGTGCTGCTCTGGTAATAATATTACTTAAATTGTCAGTTCTGTAAAGGAACAAATATATCTAACAGATTTCTCTGTTACCTGGAAGAAGAGTTTTGGAATTTCTTTCTCTCCCTTTAAGTGTTGTAAGTCCTGTTGTGACTCTGCTGGATCCCTTACTCAAAGGGATCTTTGTTTCATTTAAATAATCAAGAGGATCCATGATATGGAGCCAACCCGTCATTTTGGCCTTATCCCTCCCTTTCGCTCTGCTTATACACCACGCAAAGAGTCGGACACGACTGAGCAACTGAACTGAACTGATAGACACAGCTCCTCATCTGTGCACATCACCTTCCACCGTTCCTCTGCTGGTGCTGTTCCTCCGCTTAGAACACCCTCCTCCCACACCCATCTCAGCCTATCAAAATCCAAGCCAAGACCCATCCAAAGATCACCTCCTTTTCAATGAACGTGCAAGTGTTAGTAGCTCAGTCGTGTCCAACACTTTGGGACCCTACTAAGGACTGTAGCCTACCAGGCTCTTCTGTCCAGGGGATTCTCCAGGTAAGAATACTGGAGTGTTTTGCCATTTTTCTCCAGGGGATCTTCCCAACTCAGAGATCAAACCCACGTCACCTGCATTGCAGGCGAATTCTTTACTTTTACCATCTGAGCCACCAAGGTGTCACCCAATTCCACCCGGTGAGATTTATCTTTAACAGTATTTGCCACGGTGTCCTTGATTTATAGTCGTTTGTGTGTTTCCCTTCTCTCTCTCAGTAGACTTTATTTTTTACAATTTTATTGAGATATAATTGACACATAACACTGTGTCAGTTTTAGGTGTACAATATAATGTTTATACACATGCACAGTTATCGGAGTGATTACCACAATAAGTTTAAGTAATGTCTACCACCTCACATACTTACTTGTTTTCTCTGAGTAGGCTTTAATCCTACTGAAGACAGAGAATGCACCTTACTTCTACTCCAAGTACTGACCAAATGGCCTTGCATGTAAGCATACTCTCAATAATCAAGAAACAACATTGAGAAAGTCTCCCACAACCAACATAAAGGGACATCTTGACCCCTAAAACCAAACCAAACCAGTCTTCTTCCCCCACTGCAGGAAGTCAACTCCCTCACATGCCTGGAAGATTCTAGAACCTGGCTCACTGTCACTCTCCAACACTACATAAGACTTCTCGGTGATTTCAGTATCCACACAGACGCTCCTTCCAATAGCTTGGCCCCTGGTATCCTTGACCTTCTCTCCCAGTGACTGTGTTCACCATCTCCCACAGGCAGTCTCTCCCGGGGTTTTACTTGAGACCTCGTTACCGATAACCACAGGGCCTCCACAATCTCAACCTCAAATGCTTCACGCTCCAAACAATGCCAAAAAAATAATTTCAAAATAACTCTGCTTTCTCAAAGAGTATGAAGAAGATGCATCGCTCCAAATAACACTGCCTAAAATCATCCCCTTCTGTCTCCAACTCTTCCTTCCAGTAGAAGTTACCATAGTTCTGTACAGGAGCGGCTTAGAGCCCAAGAGGAATCTTGCTGGGTGGGGGACGGGCATGAAGGGATTTGTTTCAAAGCTGCGCTTGCAGAACACTTCACACGATGCTGAGAGAACATCCATAGCGATTATAGGGGGAGAGGGCTGCAGGGTCCCAAGCAGCGCGCCCCGCCTCCTCCCCAAGGACTTCTTATTCACGTCTTACAAAAAACTTTAGAAAACTCACCCAGAACAGTCCTTTGAAAAAAGTTTCACCAGCCATAGGCTTCTGCCCTTTTCCACTGGAAACTGGGAAGGCAGAGCCAGAGCTTTTTAAAGATGATTGCTTTACAATATTGCTTTGATTTCTACCATACATCAACATGAATCGGCCATAGGTGTACGTATGTCCCCTACCTCTTTAACCTCCCTCCCACCTCCCACCCTTGCCCACACCTCTAGGTTGTTACAAAGCCCTGGTTTGAGTTCCCTGAGTTATCCAGCAAATTTCCATAGAGTCAGAGCTTTTAAACAGAGGAGAATGGGAGAAGGCAAGGACGCTTGCTCTGTGTGTCTGTGTGTGTGTCTGTGTGTGTGTCTGTGTGTTTGCAGTGGGGCTTTCCCTGTCGTCCCAGAGTTGCTAACTCGAAACAGGAAACAAAAAACATCAGGTACTCCAGCAATCTGAAAGAAGAGAGCTCCTGGCTGCTTTCTCCTGGGGCCAAGTGGGAAGGGTAGCGGGCAGGAGGAGGGGGGTATCCCCGGCTCCCCCAAGTCGAGACGTCTAAGGGAGAAATCCACGAGAGCTGCTCGAGGAAAGAGGCAAGTCTGCAGGAGGGGAAAGTGGGTATCCAGTTTCCGGCACGGTCCCGCCGCCTGCCCTGCAGCCTGGGGAGCAGTTGAAGAGGAAATTCTTGTTTAGCTAATCCTCTGGGCGTTGCACCGACTCATTGGAAAAGGCCCTCATGCTGGGAAAGATTGAAGGCAGGAGGAGAAGGGGACGACAGAGGATGAGATGGTTGGATGGCATCGCCGATGCGATGGACATAAGTTTGAGTATGCTCTGTGAGTTGGTGATGGACAGGGAAGCCTGGCACGCTGCAGTCCATGGGGTCGCAAAGAGTCGGACAAGACTGAGCGACTGAACTGAACTGAACTGGGCGCTGCGTGCTATGTGTGAACCTGGTGTCTGGTGCCCCCTTGTGGTCGACAGAGATCTGAACGCGAGAGAGCCAAAGATACCGAGGGGTTGGGAAAATGAGAACGTCACACTCGCCTTGATCCGTGACCCCACAGCCTTCAAAGTTCAAAAAAAGCATCTCAGCAATTCCCAAAGCTCCATGTGGAAGAGCACAGCGCTCACTTAGAGGGCTGTCGACGAGATGGGGGTCAGAACCTGGAGCAGAGGGTGGGAGTCAGCAGGCACAGCTGCTCTTCTCTCAGGGAGCCCCAAGGGGTGGAGGAGCCCAGGGGAAAATTAGAACCCACCCCCCGCCCCGCGTGCAGAGGCGCACTCCCCCTCCACCTCAGCAGATCTGAGCGTCAGCCCTGGAAAAGGACTTTATCCCTTCTCTTCTCTTTGCCCCTCCAGGCCCGAGGATGCCATATTGACTTTATCATTGGGACTGATCAACTTTACCAACCGAGGTCACTCAGAAAGTTGTCAGATTTGCCCAAGGTGTCATTAAAGAATGGGGAAAAGGGCTAGGTGCTGTACTGAAAGTAGTGATTGGAAAAAATAGTTTCACGTATACAGTCCATCACTGAATCCAGACCTGTCAACACATAGTTACATGTACCCAGGCAAAGGACTTTAGAAGACAGAACATACCATGGCAGCACTTAACAGCTTATTGTCTCAGGCAAGTCCTATGCGAGCCTCAGTTTCTTCATTTGTAATGAAGATGAATGAATGAATGAATGTTAGTCACTTAGTCGTGTCTGACTCTTTGCGACCCCATGGACTGTAGCCCACCAGGCCCCGCTGTCCATGGGATTCTCCAGGCAAGAATACTGGAGTGCATAGCCATTCTCCATTCCCTTCTCCAGGGGATCTTCCTGACCCAGGGATCGAACCCGGGTCTCTTGCTTTGCAGGTAGATTCTTTACCATCTGAGTCACCAGGGAAGCCCTTGTAAGAAGATAGTGAAGTCGCTCAGTTGTGCCCGACTCTTTGCGACCCCATGGACTGCAGCCCACCAGGCTTCTCTGTCCATGAGATTTTCCAGGCAAGGATACTGGGGTGGGTTGCCATTTCCTTCTCCAGGGGATCTTCCCAACCCAGGGGTTGAACCCGGGTCTCCTGCACTGCAGGCAGATTCTTTACCAACTGAGCTACAAGGGAAGTCCCTGTAAGTAATACCTAATAGGCAAGGTTATTATAAGATTAGAGGCAGTGTATGTAAATGTAATATAAGCTACTATTTATTAAAACACATTGATGCAGGTATGGAGGCATTTGCTCCCAGTTTCCTCTGACAGAAGATTTGAAATAGTCTACAACAAAAAAACAATAGAAATAAACAAAAAGGAGCAAGGCAGGTTGAAATACTAACCATAAACTTGGTGATTTCAGTTTCAAATTGGGTTTTGAGTTTCCTGGCAGCCAAGGCACAAAGGGAAACCTGAGAACATTTACAATTCAATTTATCTGAATGGAGGAGGGGTTACCACCTTCTCAGGGGTAACAAGCTTTTCTTGCTCTAAATTTCAAAAGTGATATCTCTGAAGGGGTTTTCCTGCAATGGCTTGTAAATTACCTGACATCTTGACGATTCTTGACCATTCATTTCCAAAGCTTCAGTAATACAGTAAATTGGGACTGGAACAAATCATTGAAGGTGAATGACCCAGATTTCTACACTTCGGATCACAGTTGTATTCTACAGCAATTCTTATCCCACAATTTTCTCAGATGAGTTTTCCCTAATACATTCATTGTAAGATCACTCAAAGAATATTTAAAGTCACCACTTTCACTCCCAAGCAAATGTTTTTATTTGTAACTCATAGAGAAGTTTTAGAAAGAGGACAGATCTAAGCAAAAGTAGAGATGTCTATTTAGATGAAAGAGCTAAATTCAAGACTCTTCTCTTTCCAGACCCAATTCAGGCATATGAAGGCCACAGGGCTCTCCCCTCAAGACCATGGTCGCCTTTCAAGGGCATATTAGCACAGGGAGTAAACAGCCTTTGCCAAATGGTGCTACAGGTGAGCCTCCCCTGCAGAGGCACCTCGACTGATCCGCACTTATACCATGAGTTTCCAGGGAAGATACTGAAGTAAGCTCCTGTCCTCTCTCAGCTTTACTTTAATCCCCACATAGGTTTTGCTTTTACCATATGGTAATTATTTCCAAATCACAAGTGCAAACACTCACTCTGATTGGAAAATTAGCAGATTTCAAACTCAGGTAATTTGTCCCTAATGAGGAACTTGTTGAACTGAATTTAACAATTAACTCGAACACCCTTTGCTGACTGTGGCTACGGCAGTGAAGCCGGGAAGAAGGAAGGGCAAGCCAAGGGCCAGGGCTCGGCAGGACTTTCGGCACAAGATGAAGGGTGGTATGGGGCAAGGTGTGCAGGATCGGGCAGGCTGCAGGAACATCAGGAGCTTGATTGTTCAAATGGATACACACAGGCCAACCTCAGAGGCACTGCAGGTTCACTTCCAGACCACCCCAATAAAGCAAAGATCGCAATAAAGCAAGTCACGTGAATTTTTTGGTTTCCCAGTATATATAAAATTATGGTCAAGTAATGTTGTAGTCTGTTAAAGTGTGTGATGGCATTATGTCTAAAAAAAATGTACATACTTTCATTAAAAATACTTTGTTGCTAAAAGATACTACCCATCATCTGATCCTTCAGCAAGTCGCAGCAGTCACATCTAAGATCACTGATCACCGTAACACATAGAATAACACTGAGAGTTTGAAGGAGCCAGGGAATTACCTGAATGTGACACAGACACGAAGTGAGCAAACGCTGTTGGGAAAATGGCACTGATAGATTTGCTGGACGCAGAATTGCCACAAACCTTCAATTACTCAAAATGCCATAAATCAATTTACACTTGTATGGCCAATTTTAAACATACACCAAACATACTTCTTCACAGAAGGAGGAGCCTCCATGTTCCCATCACCTAGCTCATGGCTGTGCTGGTTTCCTCTGTGCCAAAGAGCTCGAGTTGCTGACACTGGACAGGGAGGAGGGGTGACAGGAAAGGGAAAGAGCTGATAGTGAATCTCCCCTCTCAAATTCCCAGGTTACAAACTCCCTGGGGTATGGGTGGGATAGGTGAGTTGTAATTAATTGCTGGGATGGTTAGTGCCTCTGCATCACCATTTTGAATACAGTCAGCAAAAGGCTGACCCTTGTTTTCCAGTCTCTCCCACCCTCCAAGCTCCAAGGCTGGGGTCCCTTGATCTCTACCTACAAGTCCAGGCCCAGGTGATCAGAGGCGGTGAGGATTCCTGAGAGCGCCGCACAGCACATGGGATCTGCGTCATCACTCCCATTCCACCCTTGTGCTCTGGCGATTGGCTCCTCCCTTATCTCCAGAATTGGTACCCAGATCATTCCTGAGGTGCTGTCTCTATGATCTGCTTTGCTCCTCTGGAGCTGCACAGATCAACATCAGAGCCATAGGCAGCTGTTAACCACTTGGAACATGGCTAGTGACACTGAAGAAGAAACTTTAACTCATTTAGATTTTAAAACTGGTACTGGATTGAATTACTGGAAAACTATGTTTGGAAAAAGAATCTACACTGTCAATTGTAAATTTTTTAATGTAAAGACAGATCCAGCATTTCTGATGAAAAATTTGCACCTGAAGTTAGCCAGGCTGGAAGTATCTGGATTCTGAAGATTTAGTAAAATAAGAGAATATAGGGCTTCCTTGGTGGTCCAGTGATTAAGAATGCACCTGGCAATGCAGGGACACTAGTTCCATCCCTGGTCTGGGATGATCCCACATGCCACGGGGCAACTAAGCTCATGCCCCACAACTACTGAGCCCACGTGCCTAGAGCCCGTGCTCCGCAACAAGAGAAGCCACTGCCATGAGAAGCCCGAGCGCCGCAAAGGGACTAACCCCTGCTTGCTGCAACTAGAGAAGCCAAAAATAAATAAATTTAAGAAAATATTCTTAAAAATAAAAGAATATAAAATGTCTCACTAAAATTTTTAAGATATTGATCACATATCCTTTGGATATATTTGGTTAAATCACTAAAGGTAAGTTCTCCTGTTTCTTGTTACTTAAAGCGTGGCTAGTAGATTTTGAACATATAGGATTCCTATTCTGTTTCTTTCAGACAGCGCTGACCTAGAACCAGAGTCCTCCCTGTACTTGATACTATCCTCAAGAAATATAATCCTGAGCTCAAAGCCCCACCCTGCAACAAGGGCCCCAACTCCCCCAACAAGCCAGACCGTACGGAGTCCACCTGGATTTTCCTGAATGATCATCACTTGGATCAGTTTCTCTGTTCTGTATCAAAAAATTCTGAGGCCATCTACTTTCACACAACCACCTCACTATGAATGCTCAGCCCTAAAGTCCAGAAGACAAGGCCTGCAGGGAACAAATTTCAGATGAAGTGCATGGATCTGCAGGAGGGAAGAGGCTGCAGGTTCTCAAGATGCTAAAATGAATGAAAAGTTTATTCACAAAACACAGACAGGTATTATACTCTAAAGAGATCCTATATCAAGTACCAACCTTGGTGAGGACCATTAGAAGGAAATAAAGACAGCCAAACAGTAATCTGAAACAAAACTGCATTTATTTGCTTGTCTGGGAAGGGAGCAGGACTTCAGCTGGTGTCGCCAGGTAGCACTTGAAAAGGTCAGTGAGGACAAAGCAGAGAAGGTACACAAATTCTGAGTTCTGGTGTCTGGTTGGCTCACAAGGCTGAGCACACACTCTTCCTTGCAATTGGCCATTGCACTGCTTCACTCCTTAAAAGTGCAGGCACCATTCCCGAAGATGTCCAGGGTGGGCTGCATGAAGCTCTAATGCACTCAGGGTCACTCCCTGGCCTCTCTGCGCTGTTGGCCTCCAGCTGACCAAATCTTTCCTTAACAGGATCTCTAGCACATTAACACAGCTGGGTTGATCGAGTAAGACCTGCCTGTTATCTGTCTCTTTGCTCATCTCTTTTGGAACTGCCAGACCAAACTTCCCTTTACTTGGTTAGGGCATATATGTATACTTAGAAAAAATAATTTTATAAGCAAGTTCGCCTTCAAAGTTATAAGAACAAAATATAAGAGGCATTCAGATACTTGTACACAAATGTTCAGAGCCACACTATTCACAATGGCAAAAGTGGGAACAACCCAAATGTACGTCAACACACAGTGGATAAACAAAAGCTGGTGTTCACAAACAAGGAAAGGGAATTCAACTCTAAAAAGGAAGGAAGTACTGAGATCTGTGCCAACTTGGATGAACCTCGAAAACATCATGTCAAGTGAAAGGGGCCAGACAGCAAAGGTCACAGAGTCTCTGATTCCGTTTTTAGGAAAAATGGAGAATGGGGAAGTCCATAGAGACAGAATGTAAATCGGTGGTTTCCTGGGCTGGGGGAGAGGAAGCTGGGAAGAGAGTGCTGGATGGGTGCAGAGATTTCCCTTGGGGGATGAAAACGTTTTGGCAACAGAGGCTGTGGGTGCACAACACTGTGAATGGAGGAAATGACACTGAATCGCACACTTTAAAATAGGCGATTCTTACGTAAACTTACCACAATAAAAAAGGGGGGAAGAAAGGGATTAAGTAAACAGAAAAGTTCAGGGATCTTTTGAGCCCCATTGAAATAAGAAAGAAGGAAAAAAAATAGAGAAGAGGAAGCAGGCGTGGCTGACCAATGGGTGATCACAGCAAGAGACAAAGAAAGGAACGGGGCAGGGGGATGTCACCTCGAATGTAACAAGGTTGAAAACACCTGAAAAGCAAACAAATCGACTCATTTCCAAACGTTTAGCTATTTACCTTCTGCAAACAACCCAGGGATCTCAAAAATGTAAATGATTTTATAGAGACACAACCACATCCCAGAAGTGCCTTTTCAAAGCTGCAGCCTGGAGGACACGACCTGGGCTGGGGACAACCATGCAAGCAAGTGCCCCACCTCCTGCTGCACACCTGCAGGGGTCCCAGGGTCTCTAAAGTGATAGGATCAATTTTTGGTACGTTTAGCTATTTCTCCCCCAAAATGTGTCAAAATTGCATCGCATACACTGTGCAAAAACTTAAACAAATATGGAAGTGCATTCTCTTCTGAAGGATGTTTCTAATATTTCACAGGCCACTTCACTGTAGATTACGGACAGTGAAACCCTTTGTAAAAAGCCATGACCTTCCTGTGGCATGCTAACAGGGATGGACCTTGAAGTCAGGATACTCAGTGAAATTAGCCCCTCACCAAAGATGACAACTGCAGGACCCCACTTCTAGGAAGACTCTACCACAGCCAGACTCAGAGACCCAGAAAGTAGAGGGGAGGGGCAGGGGCTGGGGGAGAGGGAACCCGAGGAGTTGGCACTCCACGGGGAGAGAGTTTCACTTGTGCAAGCAGAAAAGAATCCTAGAGATGTGTTGTACAACAAGGTGAGCCCACCGAACACCAGTGAGCTGGACATGTAAAATAGTGAAGGCGCTACAGTTTATGTGTTAGTAACTCATCTAAAAATTTAAAAGTCATCTTGTTAATACTAATTTTTACTGTCTTGGTATTACAGTTTTATTGCCTGAGAGAAATAACAAGGCTTCAGGAGTTTAAACTGACCCTAGTTTGGGTCTGGATACACTTGAGAATATCACAAAAAAATAACTGTCCACAACCACCACCAAAGCCATGGCTTAATTATTAAAGACCTTCGGGGCTTGTATGTAAAAACTGTGCCTCTTGGAAGGTCTGCACATCCAAGAACGTAAAATAGTGACACGTTAAAAAAAACCCAAATGAGGTTGGCATTCGGGATTCATTTGGTGGCTGCTCTTGGATTTTTTTTTTTTAAGAGAGAAAACCAGGCAGGTCTCAGGGCTTTGGGGTGGCTGGGGGGCCTCCCTCCGGGGTCCCTGCGGTCTGGCTGCCTGGATTGGGGCCCCGAGGGGGCAGCACGGTGGGGGCTGTGGGGGCTGCAGCCACTGGGCACCGTACCACCCTCCAGTAAATCGGCCGGCACGGGACCTGTGAGGCCTGGATCCTGTGATGCGAGATGCTCGGCCCCGGGTGGCTCTGGACAGAGACTGGTGGAGACAACCTGGGCACCTGGGGCTGCAGGGAGTCCTGCTGCCGTCGGAGGTGAACGACCACTGCTGGCTGGGCATGGATGGGGGTGTTGGGCCGGGCAGCGCCCTGTGCCCCTGGAGCCTGTAAACCCAGACTCTGTGGACTTTGACCCTGTGGCCCTGGGGTCTGTGCGCTCAGATACTGTGGCCCTGAGGCTTGTGTTCGAGGGGCCTGTGCCCGTGGGGTCTGTGCCCCTGGACGCCATGTGCCTGAAGCCTGGGCCGCTGGTGGCTGAGGCCATTGCGGGGGCCCCTGGGGAACCAGCTGGTAGACACACGGCTGCGGGGCTTGCTGCTGGCTGCTCCAGACCAGCGAACTGCGGGGGACCTCCACCAGAGCAAAGGGCCTGAGGTCCGAAGCATTTTTCAAAAGCACCTGAATGGTTCTGGGAGGAGGGGGAGGAGGACGAGGAAGCAGCGGCGGTGGTGTGGATCTCCAGTTCGGTAGCCGAGATCCTGCGGGCCACTGGCCCGGCTGGATCCCCACAGGAGTGGGGGCCCTAGGGGCACACTCTCTCCCTGAAGCCTGGTTACAGCAAAAGGGGCCCACTACTCTGATGACCTTCAGGCCAGGGGAGATGGTCGTGACCCGGATGTCTGGGGTTCTTTGTAACGCACCTGGGGTGGACAGGGTGGCCGCAGGAAGCGAGCTACCTCTGTTCAGCTGCACAGACGATCTCTGGGAAAGACTGGGTGGCTGAGGAGCAGGGTCAGCAGATGGATGGGCCTGAGAGCTGCCTGCCTGCTGTGAGGTAAAGCTGTCACCGCAGGAGCTCTTCTCTGGGCTCCAGGGACGTCTCTTGAGTGGGGGTGGAGGTCTGGCTCCCCAGTTTGGCACTGAGGACCGCATGGATGCAGCCCTAGGCTGTGCTGACTGTGTCCCTGGAGAAGGCTGCCTGAGATGGGCTGAGCCACTGGAGCTGGGTGACGTCTGCACTGGACACTGGGCGCTCTTCTGGACCAGCTGCTCGGATCGACTGACCACTCTCCCAGCATCAGTCTGTGGCCTGGGCAGGAAACTCTTGAACTGGTCATCTGTGGAGGCCTGGGGCAGACACGGCTCTCTCTCCCTTGTGGCTTCTTTCTCAGACCCATTTCCAGCGGCAAGTGAATTATCAGTTGGCTGCCTGACGGTCAACCTCGTTGCCTGGGATTGGTAGGCAGCCTCACATCCAACTGCAGAATCACCTAGTACCTCCTGGGTTGGTTGTGACTCCTCGTATCTGACAGACTTCTTCCCTTTAGCATACTTCTGCACATCCACTTGAGCAGGGACGGCCAAGTTACAGGGTCTCTGTTTCCATGTATCTACACACTTGCCTGCTTTAAAAATCTTTAGGCCATGATGCTCACTTGTTTTACTTTCTCTTATTTTTTTGCAAGAAGTCAGGATTCTTAGCTCAGGAGGAGGTGGACAATGGGACAGCTCCTGTTGCCGATTCAGAGCAGGCGCCGAAAACCTCTTGAGGCTCCTTTTCATGGGAAGAGTGTTCAGCTTTTGTTTGTTATAGAGCAGTCTGTTTTCAGTGCAGGCTACTGATACAGAAGGGTCTAGACACAGTGGTTCTGCTGTAGCTAAGATCAGTTGGCTCTCAAGCAAAAGTTTATCCTCCTCGGTCCAGTCCTGGTCATCGCTGGCTATGGCCTCTACATCGCAGACTAACGTCTGCATGGTGGGACGTAAGAGAACATGCCTGCTTTGGTAACGCGGAGGTTCCCCAGCACTGGACTGCCTATAGTCCCGTATCTCTGCTATGACACACCCCTGATGAAAAACATTAACCGCAGACTTATCCAGGAGATCCACCAAAACAGGAGGTAATTCTTCTGCATCCAAGTATTCAAGCAGTTCTCCTTCTTCATAAGGCAGTGGAATGCTCTCTGAATATGATCCATTTTTCCCTTTGAGCATCAGGGAATAGCCCTGCTTTCCTGGGTACAGGTTGATCACCAAACAGGGCAACGACTCTCTCCTAAGGAGCTTCTCTAACAAGTTCACGTTGCTTCTTAATTCCTCCGTAACCTCAGGCTGTTTTTCACATTCTTCAACATAAATGTCATACAGTTTTTCCTGGAGAGATGTCTCTCCGCTCGACGAGTATTTCCTTTTCGGAGGTCTTTGTTGGGCAGTTGCAATGACATAGTCTGCGCGATCCAAAGCTTGCTCTAGAGACTGCTGCATGATCATACAAGATGGGGACCCTGTAAGAAGAGCACATGGAAGTGGGTGATGAACTCAGTCTTGCAAACGCGCCCACTCCACAGTGGAGCGAGCAGTGTACCTAAAAATGAAAGAAACCCGCCCCTCAACAAGCAGAGCACAAAATACCTGCGACTTGGAGAAAGCCACCGCTGGTCTAGCCTCTCGCTGCTGCAGATGGGCTGGAAGCAGGTCCCACCCCGCCCTCAGGGCATTGCTCCCCGGGTGTGCACATGCAGATTCCAGTCTCATCATTCCATTACCTACAGCCCACACTTCCTCCAAGGGCTGGCCGTGACAGACCCTCTTTTCGTATAACCTTGAAAGCAAGCTTCCCAAACTACAAGAGGCCAACGTAAAAATCCATTTTTTTTTTTTTTTGGTACGGCTTTAGTACACACCAATTTTCATGGTAATCAGTTGCTGGGAAGGTCATGAAAGGTGGCCGTTTCTTTCCTTGGCGATCACGTCACCAAGAATTACCCACTGTCTTGGGAGTCTTTTGTTTGTTCCCAAGGGCAGGACTGCTCCTGAGGTCCATCTTCAGTTTAACACACCCAGTTTGTACCTCTTGACTCCAGGGACACTGGCTGTATTCGGCGCAAGCATCAGAATTCTTCAATGGCTCTTCCCATGATCTCCTGCCTGATGCTTTTCATGGAGATGTGCACGGTAACATGACATTCTTTGACGTAAGGGCTTCCCTTTTATTTCCCTAGCTATTTCAGAAAGGGCTTTTAGTGTGTGGTAGGTAAGTTATATTGTCTGGCAATTGCAGTTCAGGATTAAGCTGTTTTAAAAGGTGGTTTGTGTCTGATAGGGTTGAGAACTATTCTTCCTGGTGCTGGCAGTACAGTTTAAATGATTACTTTAACTGTAGACCGTAGCTACAGTCCTAGGGACGGTTTAGAAGGATATGACTGAGTCCTAGATACTTTATGGGCCATTGTTTTCTATTAATACTACTGCCTTAAAATCTGCCAGCCTTTTGAAAAAGCTTTTTTTTAAACCTCTTGATGTTTAGATTTAGACATAATGATAATGGGATATTCATTCTGAAGAGTCACAACTGAGAAGAATCCAAAATCAATTGGTGAAACTCCTGAATTACAGACTACTATAAAATAAATGTTTTTCTGACCAATAGCAATTATGATAATTACATATTACAGTAGATACAATCTATTGAAATAGGACTAATAACTCCTTGACTAAGAGTTCCTGAAGCATATCCCTTGTTCAGGACTGGACAGGAATCATTGTCTCCTGGCATGTCAGTTGTCTTGGGGCAAGGGTATAAGTCCTCCCTTGGTATCACCAGGTGACTGGTTTCAGGACCCCGCGCCCACCCTGCTGCTTTTAGGGACGAGCCAACTGCCCAGAGCCAGGTCCTCTGACTGTTGTGTGTTCTGTGCCAGGGGGTCTCAGTCTTGGTGCTAGTGACATTTGTTAGGGGGGACTTTCCCGGGCACTGCAAGATGCTTGCTAGCATCCCTGGCCTTACCCACTAGATGCCAAGAGCTTTCATCCCTGTCGTGAGAACCAAACACAGCTTGAGGTATTGCCTGATACCATTGGGGGCATATCTTTCCCTTGGTTCGGAACCCTGAGGTGCCCTGCTCTGTAAACCATGAGCTTGATCGCAGTCAGCCCCTCAGCTGATGTCCCCGGGTGCCCCTCTCTCAGGAGAGAGGTGTATCTGACCCTCTCCTCTGGGATGGACTACAGGTTCAGTTGTTGTGGTGACTGGGTCTTTGGGCGCGGTCCCCAGGAGCCATCCCTGACAAGAGGATTCGAGTGCAAGGAGTTTATTTGGAGTTCATCCTGAGAAACTCTGGGCAGGGAAAGGGCAGCTGAGTCAGGACTGGGGAAGAAGGTGGTAAAAGGCACAGTCAGGAGCAGAAGGCTGCTGGGGACAACCGGTGCCTGCCGGGGGCCTTTGGGAGACAGTGCCGAGCAAGCGTCGGGTGGTCCTACCTAGAGGCACAGAGGCTGGGATACATATCATCCACTCCTCTCTCTCACTGGCTGAGGACAGTCCTGGGGGCCGTATTCCCGACCCCTCTGGGTTGCCACATATGAGTGCTGCCATGCTACTGTGGCTGGAATGCCCTCGGTGAGCGTCAGGAGTGTTTGCGGTGATGCTCAGTGCTCCTGTCCAGGATGGCAGTACCGTGCGGGCATGGGCAGGGCCCTGGCAGCATGGGCTACGCCATCATTCTCGATGATGCAGAGAGTGTGCCATGTAGTGTATCTGGGCATGTGGACACATGAGACTCTTTTGCCTCCAAGCGAAATGAGTGATTTCACATGAGGTTTTGTCAGCTGCTACAGCCCACCAGGCCGACAGTGGAGAGTGCGATCCTCGCCTTACTCCTCATGGGGTAAGGCAGTCTGACCGCACGTGCACTGGCTGAGGCTCTGGGCCTAGCCGTGCGTGTGTCCCGGTGAGCTCTGGTTGGCCTGCCAGGGCTTCTCATGGCTCAGCCACCCCCTGCTCCTGAGCCCCCTAATTGCCTGGTCTTTCGACTGGAAGAGGGTTTTTGAAATTTTTCGCAGTGCACACCATCCTTGGAGTCTTCAAAACACATCCACTAGCATGAATATAAAGACTCCAACTGCTGCTAGCCACTACAGCAGCTTGACACAGATGCACATGCTGGGAAAACCCATGGCCAGATTAAGACGTGCTGGAGGAGGGAGAGAACTAAATTAACAAGATAAGTCACATAATTTACAACAGTCAGCTCGTCTGTTCCATACTCAATGAGTCAAGCATGAAATTTTTTTAGGTATAGTATACAGAGAGTAAAATTTACCACTTTCAGTGTACAGTTTTGTGAGTTTTGAAAATTGTTTTCAGTCATGTAGCCACCACATCATGATATAAAACTGTTCCTTTCTTTCCAAAAAAATTCCCTCTTGCATATTTGGAGTCAACTCTGGCCTTGCCCAGAGTCCCTAGCAATCACTGATGTTTTTACACCTATGGACCAACTTTTCCAGAATGTCATATAGATTCATAAGTCCTATAGCTTTGGGGGCTGGCTTCCTTAACATACCTACATTTAAAATTCATCCATGCTGTTTCATGTGTTGTCAGTTTGTTCTTTATTAGTTGCTGCATAATATTCCATTGTGTGGATATACTGGAGTTTGCGTACCCAGTTAACAGCTTTTGGTTGTTTTCTGTTGGGGGTGATTATTAACAACGTTGGTGTAAACATTTGCAAAAGATTTTCTGTGAATATAAGTATTCATTTCACTTGAGTAAATATCTAGGCATAGCAATGTTGGGTCACACGGTAAGTCTGCATTTAACTGGACAAGAAACTGTCATACTGATAGTGTCTGTAGCATTTTGTATTCCCAGCAGCAATGTTTAGAATCTCTGTTGCTTCTCATCTTTGTCAGCTTGGTATTAACAGGTCTGTTTCGTTTTAACCCATCCTAATAGGTGTCTAGTGTATTTCACTGGGGGTTTATTTTCCATGTCCCTAATGACTAGTGATATTGAGTACCTTTTTATGAGCTTAGTTTCCACTTATATGTTTGTTGATAAGTCTCTTCAAACATTTTGCTTATTTTTTACCAGGCTGAGGTTTGAGAGTCTTTATATGATCTGGATACTAGTCGTTTAGGAGACATGTGTTTGCGACCACTTTCTCCCTGTCTGTAGCTTATCTTTTCATTCTCCTTTGTTGTTGTTCATTCTCTCAGTCATATGTGACTCTTTGTGACCCTGTGGACTGCAACGTGCCAGGCTTCCCTGTCCGTCATCAACTCCTGGAGTTTGTGTAAATTCATGTCCATCAAGTCGGTGATGCCATCCAACCATCTCATCCTCTGTTGTCCCCTTCTCCTCCTGCCTTCAATCCTTCCTAGCATCAGGGTCTTTTCATTCTCCTAAAGGTGCCTTTTGAAGAGCAAAATTTCTTAATTTTTATGAAATCCAATTGATTACTTTTTTCTAAGTTGTGCTTTTGGTATCAGGTTTATGTTATCTTTGCCTAGCCCAAGTTCACAAAGCTATTCTCTTATGTTTTCTTTTAGAAGTTTTATAGTAGTGAGCTTTTATATTTAGGTTTATTGTCTATTTTGAGTTCATTTTTGTATAAGGTGTCAGGTATAAGTCAAGGTTCGTTTTTTGCTTACGGATGTCCAAGTGTTCCAGTATCATTTGTTGAAAAGATTATCGTTTCTCCATTGAACTGCCTTCCCACCTTTGCAAAAAATCAATTGACCATATATGTGAGGCCCTATTTCTGAACTCTCATTTCTGGTCCACTGATCTGTTTGTCTATCTTTGTGCCATATCAGTGTGTCTTAATTACTACAGCTTTATAATAAATTTTGAAACCAGGTAGTGATAAAGCTCCAACTTTGTTCTTTTGTAGATTAATTTTGGCTAACGTAATCGTTTTGTCTTTTCCACATTTTAGAATCATTTTGTCAATTTCTACAGCTTGTTGAGTCCAAACCATAGTTCGAATAATTATGTGTGTGTGCCTTTGAGCAAGTTATTTTATTCTTTTGTGCCCATTTCTTCATTTATAAATTGAGTTGAGATGATGATGATGCCACTGACGCCTACTTGGTTTAGTGTTTTGTTTTTTTTTTAATGTTTGGTCGCACCGTGAGGTATGTGGGATCTTTGTTGCCTGACCAGGGATTGAACCCCCATCACCTACAGTGGAAACATAGAGTCTTAACTGCTGGGCTGCTAGGGAAGTCCCTCATTTAGTTGTTTTGAAGTTTAAGGACATAGTGAGAACTCATTAAAGGTTAGCCATTTTTCCCCTCACTATCACCCTTCCAACTGCCTTTTCCTTTTATTTCTTTAAGACAGTGGGGCACCATGGTGAGGACAATGGACTGGAACTGGGTGAGACTGATGGCAGGAAAAACATGTCAGGAAGTGATTACAATGTCCCAGCGGTAAGTGATGAGGTCAATGTCAGTGAGGCCATAAAGGAAGATTGAGCACTGAAAACAAGGAGAGCTGAATTTGACTCAGAACTGCTAGCTTTAAGAGACTGTGTGGCTTATGGCGACTTACATGGTATCACATATAATTCACAATCTTTTTTTTGGGGGGGGGGGTCAAGATTGTAGGAAGTTGAGGAATGATGGCATTCTTTAGACTGCTCTTTTGCTCACTACTGCTTACCTAGGGCACAGCACCGGGCCTTGCTAGGTACTCACAGTAAACAGAATAATACCCCTGCCCCCAGATGTCCACATACTACTCTTTGGAACCAGTGATTCTCTTACCTTTCAGTGCAAAAGAGACTTTGCAGATATGATTAAGCTATAGAGCTTGAGATGAGGACAGTATCCTTGACCTTCTGGGTGGGCCCAATATAATCACAAGGATCCTTCTAAGGGAAGGAGGGAGGGAGGAAAGTCAGAGAGAGACTGAAAGATGCTTTGCTGCTGGCCTTGAAGATGGAACAAAGAGCTAGAAGCCAAGGAATGCAGATGGCCTGTGGGAGCTGGGAAAGGCCAGGAAACAAATCCTCCCTGGAGTCTCCAAAATGGAATGCAGCCTTGTCAACACCTTCATTTTTTCTTAGTGAGATCGATTTCAGGCTTCTGCATTCCAGAAATACAAGATTATACATTTGTGTTGTTTTAAGCCACTGCATTTGTGGTAATTCATCATAGCAGCACTAGAAAATGAATGTATGTTTTATATACAGTGTTTAGAATTAGTGAAGATCTGTATTCTGCTGCCTGTAGTTTACTGAATCAAGGTTTGCACAACCTCATACTTCTCTAACAAAAGTGTGCTACCTGGTTGTCTAATATCTGATTGAAACTGAGGGGAAAGAAGAGATGTACGAAAAAGACACAGGCAGCCTTGCCCAGAATATCTACTATCATCCTTCTTTAATTTTACAAAACGTTTTGTTTCCAAGATCCCAAATGTCAGAAAAAGTTTAGGGGTCTTTGAGGAACGCAGAACAAACCCAACCAGAACAAAATAGTGGTAGGAACTCAGGCTCTGAAATCGGGAAAAAGCAAAACTGAGAGGCCTATTTTGCTAATGGGGTTGTTTCCAAGTGTGCTTCTCCCAGGCCACTGCTGATTGCATTGTGGAAGAAGAGGCCACCGGCTCCCCATTTCCCCCTCAGAGGACTGCGGGGGAATGTTCCATTTCTGCAGGCCTTTTGGCCGGGTCACTTTCCCAGCACATGCACTGCCAACTCCTTTCTGATATCAGTCCACAGTTTACACTTGACAAATCCAGCTCCCTATCCTGGTGCAACCAGAGACAGGGATCACCCCCACGAGATCATGTAAACTGAGTTTTTAATGTCAACAGAGGTCACCTGCTCTTTAGCTCTGTTTAGCTTTCTAGAATTACAATGGCTAACAGCTAGTGAGTGCTCTCGGTGTACAGTATCTGCATTCCTTAATCTCTCAAAGCCTGAGGAAAAAGAGACCCAAAAGGTTTTAAAACTCGTCAAAGCTCACATGATTGGAGCAAATTCAGGAATATATATGGTTTTTCTTAGCAGACAAACTTTCTCTTTCCCCTGAAATTAAAATGTACTGCCTAGAAGCCTTTGGGCTTAGATATTCTAGCAAGGCCTTTAGGAATCACAGCTTCTTTTTTTTTTCTTCCCTATTTCTAATTTTTCCCAAGGTGAGGCATTTATTCAGGTTGAGGCTTACAGTCCATTAGAAGCTCAATTAGCAGAGCCTCGAAACAGTGGAAAGGGGAAAAAAATCACAAGAAAATGGGCAAATCTGAAATGTATTCATTCCCAAGAGACATAATGAAAACACCATTCAGGGTCAGGATCCAGAAGCAAAGCAAGATCAGCATCATCACCCCCAGACTCGGCTCCATCCACAATCTCATACCTGTGGAGGTTGAAAGGGACTCCTGCTACCACTTGGAAGCATTTCCAAGGACAATGGCTAAAACCAAAAATCTTTTCCATAGGAACCTACTATATAGCACTGGAAACTCTAGTCAATAATTTGTGATGACCTATATGGGAAGAGAATCTAAAAAAAGAGTGGATATATGTATATGTATAACTGACTCACTCTGCTGCACGGCAGAGACTAACACAACATTGTAAATCAACTACACTCCACAACAACAAGAAGCTTTTTGCAAAAACAAAAAAAAAAACCCAAAACCTTTTTCATTATCCACAACATTCTAATCCCTAACCCAGTCCATAGACTGCATGTTTTTTACAAGAATTACTAAATGGAAAAAGAAAAAAAGAATTACCAAATGGAACTCAAAAAATGGAAAGCATGCTTTGTGCTCAAAAATATAAAAATACATTTGTGTATATATTTTATAAGTGCTAAAATTTCATATTTAAATATTAATTAAATAGCATATAAATATAAGGTATATAAATAGATGTAAATACAGAAATAGAAGGGAAAATAGTACGTTTTGGTATATATAATTTTAATGTTTATATAATTCATGTATATAGTAAAATTCTGTGTATATTCAAGCTCACCATATTACCTTACCCAAAGAAGTTCCTATAGACAAAGTATCCCCGATTCAGTCACCCTACATTTTTGAAAAAGAGTAAAAACTTAATATATTTTTAAAAGAAAACTGTGTCATCAGATCCATTTTAATAAGGCTGACTAATGTTACTAAATATATAACACTGTCTAATACTAAATTACAGTTGAAATGTATTACTAAGAAAAGATGATAGCCCCAACTATAATTTTAATTTTGTCATATATAAAAAAGAAATATGACTCCTGGCCTACATTCTTCTGGAAATATCGTTCATTATCTGTTCATCTGTCTCGGAAAGTCAATCCTGGTGCCATTGCCATTTTGATGATAGTCTAGTCTTTACAAGGCCAAGGTACGAAGTATCCTCTCTTGTAAGAACCTCTCACATCCCATGTGACACATTCTACATGTAACCCAAGCCGTAGGTTCTCCCTACTGTCTTCAGATGTGATGTTTTTCCTATTATATTTGGAGAAAAGCAGGTTCATCATCCATTTGCTCCAGAGTCATACACCTGGCACCTCCTTCTCTGCTTTGTGAGCTCCTGCTCTGCGCCACCCCAGGCAGCCTTCTCCCCCATGTGACGATGCTGTCGTGGAGAGGGAAGGCGGGCCACACTCCCTATGGTGGCCTGCCCTTCATTCCCCCACGACGGCAGGGGATTAAGACCTTACTGATCACGAGGGGATAAACTAACTGGTTTTACAGGGGTAGAAAAAACTGTTTAACTAAATGCTAAACATGAATTCTCTCATGCTGTTGTTCAGTTGCTCAGTTGTGTCCGCTTCTTTGCCAATTCTCTCCTAGTCCAAAGGAAAAGAACAAAGGACGTTAAACGCTTCATTGAGGAGGGTGGGGTCCTTTTGAGGGCACACCCCAGTTTTCAGACTTGCTCCCAGGCCCACTCTTCTCTGTCCCTTTGAGGGAGAGAGAGAGCAGGAGGCCCCTTCATCACGTGTTCAGTGCCGTTTTCATTCCACCATAAGGAGAAGGCCACCCCCTGTCTCAGGGGTCAGCACAGTGCTGGGCTTATCAGCTTCTGCAGGGCGCAGTTGGGGGCCCCATCCGGGCCCTCTGGGACCCCGTTTACAGTATCTATATGCTCCTCTCTTGGCTTCTGTGTGCTTTTGCTTCTAACGGTCTACATTTGAGACTTGTTAGGAGACTGTCCTTATGCTACTGAAACTGCTTTAAAGAGCCAGAGCCAGGGCTAGATGGGCACAGGAGTATGAAAGCCCAGTTCCCTGGCCTGAAGTTGGGACAAACTCAAAGGGGTGATCATCTCCAGAGGCCCCCCTACCCCTCACAGGGTCAGGTTGAGGCTGGGTCTTCACCTGAGATCACGCCCTCAGGGTTTCTCCCCTTTCCAGTCTCCAGTTTCTCTTACCCTTTAAAGGTCTCCCTGGAAGCACTTATTAAAAAAAAAAAATGACTCTCATATGAATCCTCATCTCACGGTCTTCTTCTGGGGGACCAACCTCAAGCAGCTCCTTTCTAGCCATTTTTAAATGTAGTCAACAGCTCTATAATTCTCAGGCAGGATGGTCCCAAAGTCCAGCAGAACAGCCCAGGATCTCTGGTGTGATAAGTCAGCTCGTCTGAGCTCCCTCCCCAGCAGGGCAGGATGAAACTGCCCCCTTCTCTGCTCAGTCCCCAGTGGGTAAACACTGGGCAAAATAAATCTCTGTCCCAAGGACAAAAAAAAAACATTTTCAGCAGTAGATTTAAATCTGATTAAAGAGGACAAACTTTCCCCAAAGCAATACAACTTGCAAAGAGGTGCTTTACACCAAATTAGATTCTATAATTGGCCAAGCTGACTCTCTTCCCCTCTTCTAACTTCTGCGCGGATATGAACCATATGCAGGAAGTCAGTCCATCACATGCTCTTGTGAAAGAACAAGCTGTCTACCCTGAGGGCCATTTTTAGTAATAAGAGCACTCCACAGGGGCTTTGACACAAAATGTTTCTTTTCTCTGGCCCAGTGATTCTCAAACTGTGGTGCCAGGACCACAGCAGCAGCAGCAGCAGCAGCAGCAGCGAACTGTTTAGAAGCACAAATCCTCTGACCCTACCTCACACCTACTGAGTCAGAAGCTTGGGTTGGAGGTGGGCCCAGGGACAGGCATCTCAACAAACCCTCCAGGAATTCTGATGCATGCTCAAAGCCGAGAACCACTGCTTTGGTCAAGTCAGGCATCTTCTGTCTTTAGTTTCTGTAAACATTTTTTTCAAATTCTTAGGAGAGAAAGGAGGATTGGCTGTTACCAGGAAGTTTCAATCCTTGATGCAGTCATCTACAGCGAGGAGAAATGATGAGAACCAGGGGAACTCTGTGAACAAAGAGGCCTCTGTGAACTACTGCACCCATCATTACTCACTGGTCCAGGAGTCACGGAAGACGTCATCTGTGATGACAATACAATGAACTAGGTCAACCAAATATAGCGGTCTTCATGACAGGGGTTTTGAAAAATGGAAACAAAGTGTTTCTCTGCTTTAGACTGTTTGGAAGAGCCTAATATCGACATGAGTGCTCCTCCAGTGTGTTCTTATAACATGACCACACTTACCCCATTAGTGTACAAACTGTTGCCAGAGGTGCTTCAGTTCTTTGCTCAAAGCCCACCAACCCAGCCTTTAGCAGGAGTTAATATAATCTTTAAATTAAAGGGTCCAGAGACAAGAAAGGAAACTACAAAAATTGAAAAAAAAAAAAAAACAGAACCAGCTAGGACCAATATGGCAATAAATCTGACTTCCAACAGACCATTAAATGGCACACCTACTGGTGCTCATGACCAGACATTCAGTTCAGTTGCTCAGTCGTGTCCGACTCTTTGTGACCTCATGGACTGCAGCACGCCAGGCCTCCCTGTCCATCACCAACTCCCTGGGTTTACTCAAACTCATGTCCATTGAATTGGTGATGCCACCTAACCATCTCATCCTCTGCCATCCCCTTCTCCTCCTACCTTCAATCTTTCCCAGCATCAGGGTCTTTTCAATTGAGTCAGCTCTGTGCATCAGGTGGCCAAAGTACTGGAGTTTCAGCTTCAGCATCAGTCCTTCCACTGAATATTCAGAACTGATTTCCTTTACGATGGACTGGTTGGATCTCCTTGCAGTCCAAGGGAGTCTCAAGAATATTCTCCAATACCACAGTTCAAAAGCATCAGTTCTTGGGTGCTCAGCTTTCTTTATGGTCCAACTCTCACATCCATACATGACTAATGGAAATACCATACTTTTGACTAGACAGACTTTTGTTGGCAAAGTAATGTCTCTGTATTTTAATATGCCATCTAGGTTGGTCATAACTTTTCTTCCAAGGAACAAGCATCTTTTAATTTCATGGCTGCAATCACCATCTGCAGTGATTTTGGAGCCCCAAAAATAAAGTCTCTCACTGTTTCCCCATCTATTTGCCATGAAGTGATGGGACCGGATGCCATGATCTTCGTTTTCTGAATGCTGAGCTTTAAGCCAACTTTTTCACTCTATTTTACTTTCATTAAGAAGCTCTTTAGTTCTTCTTCACTTTCTGCCATAAGGGTGGTGTCATCTGCATATCTGAGGTTATTTATATTTCTCCCAGTAATCTTGATTCCAGCCTGTGCTTCTTCCAGCCCAGCATTTCGCATGATGTACTCTGCATATAAGTTAAATAAGCAGGGTGACAATATACAGCCTTGACATACTCCTTTCCCTATTTGGAACCAGTCTGTTGTTCCATGTCCAGTTCTAACTGTTGCTTCCTGACCTGCATACAGATTTCTCAAGAGGCAGATCAGGTGGTCTGACATTCCCATCTCTTTCAGAATTTTCCACAGTTTTTTGTGATCCACACAGCCAAAGGCTTTGGCATAGTCAATAAAGCAGAAATAGATGTTTTTCTGGAACTCTCTTGCTTTTTCAATGATCCAACGGATGTTAACAATTTGATCTCTAGTTCCTCTGCCTTTTCTAAAACCAGCTTGAACATCTAGAAGTTTCTGGTTCATATACTGTTGAAGCCTGGCTTGGAGAATTTTGAGCATTACTTTACTAGCGTGTGAGATGAGTGCAATTGTGTGGCAGTTTGAGCATTCTTTGGCATTGCCTTTCTTTGGGATTGGAATGAAAACTGACCTTTTTCAGTCTTGTGGCCACTGCTGAGTTTTCCAAACTTGCTGGCATATTGAGTGCAGCACTTTCACAGCATCATCTTTTAGGATCTGAAATAGCTCCACTGGAATTCCATCACCTCCACTAGCTTTGTTCATAGTGATGCTTCCTAAGGCCCACGTGACTTCTCATTCCAGGATGTCTGGCTCTAGGTGACTGATACCATCATGATTATCTAGGTCATGAAGATCTTTTTTGTATAGTTCTTCTGTGTATTCTTGTCACCTCTTTTTAATATCTTCTGCTTCTGTTAGGTCCATACCATTTCTGTCCTTTATTGAGCCCATCTTCGCATGAAATGTTCCCTTAGTATCTCCAATTTTTCTGAAGAGTTTTCTAGTCTTTCCCATTCTAATGTTTTCCTCTATTTCTTTGCACTGATCACTGAGGAAGGCTTTCTTATCTTTCCATGCTATTCTTTGGAACTCTGCATTCAAATGGGTATATCTTTCCTTTTCTCCTTTGCTTTTTACTTCTCTTCTTTTCACAGCTATTTGTAAGGCCTCCTCAGACAGCCATTTTGCTTTTTTGCATTTCTTTTTCTTGGGGATGGTCTTGATCCCTGTCTCCTGTACAATGTCACAAATCTCTGTCCATAGTTCTTGAGGCACTCTACCAGATCTAATTCCTTGAATCTATTTCTAACTTATACTGTATAATCATAAGGGATTTGATTTAGGTCATACCTGAATGGCCTAGTGGTTTTCCCTACTTTCTCCAATTTAAGTCTGAATTTGGCAATAAGGAGTTCATGATCTGAGCCACAGTCAGCTCCCGGCCTTGTTTTTGCTGACTTTATAGAGCTTCTCCATTTTTGGCTGCAAAGAATATAATCAATCTGATTTCAGGGTTGACCATCTGGTGATGATGTATATAGAATCTTCTCTTGTGTTGTTGGAAGAGGGTGTTTGCTATGACTAGTATATTCTCTTGGCAAAACTCTATTAGCCTTTGCCCTGCTTCATTCTGTACTCCAAGGCCAAATTTGCCTGTTACTCCAGGTATCTTTTGACTTCCTACTTTTGCATTCCAGTCCCCTAGAATGAAAAGGAGATCTTTTTTGGGTGTTAGTTCTAGAAGATCTTGTAGGTCTTCATAGAACCGTTCAACTTCAGCTTCTTCAGCATTACTGATCGGGGCATAGACTTGGATTACTGTGATATTGAATGGTTTGCCTTGGAAACGAACAGAGATCATTCTGTCATTTTGAAATCGCATCCAAGTACTGCATTTCGGACTCTTCTGTTGACCATGATGGCTACTCCATTTCTCTAAGGGATTCTTGCCCACAATATCAAATTTGGGCTAAGCTGATCTCAGCTTGGTTACGTTATTATTCAACTGCTCTAACCTGAACAGAAAAAGAACCCTCTGCTGAGGCAGATGGCCTTAACCAGGATCAGGCCCCAGCAGGGTCCATACAACCTAATTAGGTAACAAAACGATTATAACAATAATTTTAGCTAACATCCATCATCTCACACATGTACAGAAGAAAAAGGGAAAAATTTTGGTTTTTTTACCTTATGATGAGAACTCAGGATTTACTCTCTTAACAACTTTCAAATACACCACACAGCAATGTTAACTGTAGTCATCATCTTGTACATTACCCCTCTAGTACTTATTTACCTTATAACTGAAGTGTGGACCTTTTGACCACCTTCATCCACTTCCCTCTCCCCAACCTGCACCTCTGTTAAGCACATATTTAATCTCTTTCTCTATGACTTTGGGGGTATTCATTTGTTTTAGATTCCACACATAAGTGAAACCACACAGTATTTGTCTTCGTCTGACTTATTTCACCTAGTATAATGCCTTCAGGGTCCACCCGTGTTGTTGCAAATAGCATGATTTCATACTTGTTTATGGCTGGGTAATATCCCATTGTGTGTATATACATACACATAAACACAAACACACACATACATACCACAACTTCTTTATCTAGTCATCTGTTCATGAACTATAAAGGTCTTTAATCGGAATCTTAAGTTGCTTTTGCATCATAAAGGAGAGGTCTGTGGTTGCTTCTCAGGCCCCAGAAAATAACATTTTATCCATTAAAATGAACTGTTTTTCTGAAAAGAATGTATGCCGTTTCCTGGGCCCTCAAAGCCTTTGTGAAGCTCCAAACATTTGGAGGACAGGTCAAGGTTTGGGGGGAGGGAGGTGAAATCTGAACACTGAGTATAAAAGGGCTAGAGGGGAGTAGAACAAAGAAAAGTGGGCTCGGGTGGGCTGCTCAAGATCTCGACCAAGCAAATACACTGGGGGTGGGGGGATGCGAAATGTGATCTGGTGTTTTAGAAAGGGAGTTTTAAGTTAAGGACCATTTCTTTTAAGAGGCATAAATGTAAAACTTAAAACTATAATTTAAATCACCTTCCAGGAGTGAATGCGTACAACCAATTCATAAGCAGAAAGGGATCTGAAAATGCCAGCCCCAAATATGCTTCCTTGACATAAGAGTTATTTTGAGCTAAAGGCAGTTAAGAAGCAACAAATACAGAAAGAGCTCTCTGCCCTCCTCCTATCTGCCTAGAAGCAGAGCATAACTTTCCCCTTGTAAGTGTTCCTCCTCCCTTCTCCCATCCCAGGAAGAGGAAAACCACCTTTAGCAACTGAGACAGAAAGTCACTCCCAAGATGGGTCTGCATAACAAACCTTAACAGCCTATATCTTCCGCTTGTTTCTCCCATATATTTTGTTGTTTAGTCACTAAATCTTGTCCACCTCTTTTACGACCCCATAGACTGCAGTTCAACAGGCTCCTCTGTCCATGGGATTTCCCAGGCAAGAATACTGGAGTGGGTTTCCATTTCCTTCTCCAGCCCATATATTTTACCTTCTCACAATTTACTGCCCCCTGGAATCCCCAACTCCTTTTTATTTGTCTTATCACTTTTCCACAAATTTATCACCCCTTGTTAAAATGGAATATAAACCCCTGGATCTAAGTGCCCGTTGGAGTCTTTACTCCTTTTTCGTGAGGACTCCATATGCATATGAAAGAAACTTTTTGTCCTGTTAATCTGTCTCATGTCAGTTTAATTAGCAGGCCCCAGCTACTGAACATAAAAGGGTATAGGAAAAGTTTCTTCCTCCCTACAATATTTTATTGGGTGCTAGAGAAACAGCTTTTGTCTTGAGTTTTGGAAAAGAACATCTTTAGTTTTTTCCACAAGTTCTGGATTTTGTCTTCCTCTCTTTTGTGTGTTAACCTTGGTGGTTTCCTTGATTTTTCCAGCAAGTGACATCTGCATGATTCAGATCAGCCCAGGCTTCCCTGTACCCAACCTCTGGGATGACTGATGATGAAAGAAATATAGATTTTGAGACTTAATATTAAGGTGAATTTACTTCTAAACAAAAAAAGGGAAAATCTGACTGAACACAGTAGGATTAGGTTTTATGGGATGGAGTCTTCAAACTATCAAATAATAATTCAGAGACAATTAAAGTACTGAGGACTACACAAAGGAGAGCAGCTCCCATGGAGGCCCTCTCAGACCTAAAGCAAGTGTGGGATTTACAAAAGAAAACCCAGAAAGTTTCACAAAGAGTGACTGGTTGAACAAGACCAAGCTTGTCAGTTTAAGATTGGTTCATGGTAATGAAGCTGGGCACAGGCCATTTACTGAACCCCAAGTCTGGCTGTGGTTTTTAGGAGCTGTGTTTACCCATCAAGTCTATTATGTTGACTCCAGATAATGCAGTTGAGTTATATATAGGTTGCAAACAGTCACAGTTGCATCATCAAGCCATTTTTCTGCTGATTTGGACCAGCTTTTCAGTAAGTGGTTGCTCAGTTCCCTTTAGTGGGGCCCTGATCATGCATTGTCTCGTGTGTGTGACTGGTGTGGTGTGGTTTGTGCACGCTCAGTCATGTCTGACTCTTTGTGGCCCGTTGGACAGTAGCCCGCCAGGCTCCTCTGTCCATGGGATTTCCTAGGGCAAGAATACTGCAGTGGGTTGCCATTTCTTTCTCCAGGGGATCTTCCCAACCCAGGGATCAAACCCACATCTCTTGCTTGGCAGGTGGATTCATTATCATGGAGCAACCAGGGAAGACTACTTTGTTAAACCCAGGATTTGTCACTGTGATCAGGAACGTCTCTATAATTAACAGTTGATGGTGATAGACATTCTTTGCTTGACCAAACTTCAGTCAGGCTCCTGAACCTTCTCCTAGGGCCATCTGTACACTTGTGTAACAGAACAGAACTCTATGGGGCCTTCCTGGGACAGGCCTCCCCACCACATCCTCTCTGAAGTACCTAATTAAAATATTTGATGCAAATTTCCTGAGTTGTTCTGCAGATGTGAAAACTCCCCACCAAATGGAAGATGTTAACTAATCAATGACCATGAGCACAGAGCCCCAGGCCTCCTGGAGTCTAAGGACTGTAAGTTCACCACTGTGACACTTCCCTGCTACCTCACCATCAGGCAGAGAATTGTGCAATCCTATACTGTGTAACCGGAGAAGGCAATGGCACCCCACTCCAGTGCTCTTGCCTGGAAAATCCCATGGATGGAGGAGCCTGGTGGGCTGCAGTCCATGGGGTCGCTAAGAGTCGGACACGACTGAGCGACTTCACTTTCACTTTTCACTTTCATGCACTGGAGAAGGAAATGGCAACCCACTCCAGTGTTCTTGCCTGGAGAATCCCAGGGACGGGGGAGCCTGGTGGGCTGTCGTCTACAGGGTCGCACAGAGTCGGACACGACTGAAGCGACTTAGCACCAGCAGCTCACTGTGTAACACCACCCCCGGCCCCTCACCTAGCTTTAAAAAATGCTTTGTGGAAAGCCTTGCAGGGAGCTTGAGGCTTTTTAGGGCACGAGCCACCTCATCTCTTCACATGGCCTTGCAATAACCTTTCTCTACTCCTAACTCCCACATTTCACTTTGACCTCACTGTCCGTAGGACACATGAGCCTGCATTAACAATTTCTTGTAGAATCTACTTTTGGCAACAACCCTCTAAGTCAGGTAACCAGAACCCCCTCTGTTCAGTATCTGATCATCCTCAATATATGATCACGTTCCTCATCTTCTACCATCCCCCTGGTGATGTCTGATCATCCTGGTCTGTCTTCAGTAAAGAATCCTGTTGGGTCAGTTTAGCTAGAACCCCCCCTTACCCCTGATGTTTTCTCTCAATAATTTTCCAGCCGCTGAGCCCCACCCTGCTCCTTGATGTAAATTCCCACGTGCCCACCATATCTGAAGCGGAATCAATTTCTCTCTTCCAGTGGAAAATCCTATTGCAGTGGTCCCTATACCATCATGAGGGTCTTGAATATTTTTCTTTAACAATAATTCATATCTGAAGAGAGAATACATTAAGTGGACAAAGTAAAAAAGACTGTGTCTTGTGTTGGGAGGTACCCCAGACCATCCCCAGGTTTGATGATTCGCTAGAACTCTTAGAACTTTTTTTTTAAACTGGAGGCTGGTCACATAGGTGGCCTCTGCTTACCATGTATAAAAATTCTAGATTCTTGAAAGGAAAGCAGGTTTTCAGCATAAACCATATTGTTTGTACAGTTTGGGCACAGTGAGCTAGTCTTATCAGGTAAGAGTGGGAATTCTCTCCAAAATCTAAGTTCCCAGATGTCAGTCAATAGCCAATCTTATAAGCAGGCTTTTCAAAGGACAGCAGTCAGGCCTGCTATGTTAACTCTTTTTCAGCACATATCCTTATTAGAAATCATTTCTTATCATGCTCAACTTTTGTATTTAGGACATCATGGAGAACACAAATATTTCTATAAAAGATTTACCAATTTTAGGGACAATATCTACTTCTCCACTTATGTTTTACAAAGATTTTGTTCCCTGGATCAATTTTTTCTGTCAGATCTCCCAGACAAGAGATCAGCAAATTATGGCCTGTGGGCTAAGTACAGCTTGCCCTTGCTTTTGTAAATAAAATTTTATTGGAACACAGCCATGCCCATCATTTATATATTGTTTATGCCTACTTTCACACTAGAAGGGCAGGTTGGGATAATTGTAACAGAGATTGTATGGGCCTCAGCCTAAAATATCTGGTACTTCAGAGAGAAAGTTTGCTAATCCCCATCCCAGACCATAAAAAGTCCAAATAATCAGCTATCTTAAAAAAAAAAAAAACTTTAAGAACAAAGTTAAAAGACGGATTTAGATAAACAGAATTTTTACGCAGAAACATGTTCTTTGTAGTTTTATTTATCCCTATGAAAAATTAGAGACAGCCTAGAAGTCCAACAACTTTTTAAAAGATAATTACAGTGACTGTGACAGAAAATTCTCACAATCTATTACTAATTGATCAAAACAGAACAGAACATTTTGAACACGTACTATAACTTTATTTCTATCATCACTAAAATCCATCATCGACTTCCCTGGTGGTCCAGTGGTTAAGAATCTGCTTGCCAATGCAAGGGACACAGGTTCAATCCCTGGTTCAGGAAGATTCTACATGCACCTAAGCCCATGCACCACAATTACTGAGCCCTTGCACCCTAGAGCCCACGCTTCCTAAGAGAAGGCCGCACACTGCAACTAGAGAGGAGCCCTCACCCGCCACAACTAGAGAAAGACCAAATCCAGCAACAAAGACCCAGCATGGCCCAAACTAAAGAAATACACTGTTTACAAATCTATAATTAAAAAGGACAAATAATGACCTCATTGGGTTTTCGGAAGGGTTAAATGGGATATTATACTTAAAGTGCATAGAAGGCATGCAGTAAATGCTCAGCAATGTTAACTGTTACTGTTTCTATACAAATATATAATCTCAGACTGAGAAGAAATACAGAGGAAAGTGCGGTGCTATGAGAGAGGATCCAGGATCCACGCTGGGTTTTCAAAACAAAGGATTCCTGTCATTCAGGATGCCATGATGCTGACACAGAGCTTTAATTTCTAAGAGGCTTTGCCCTCAGAGTCCAGAGCCACCAGCCTTGAAACAGGCCACAAATGGACACCACAGAATGGACTGCAGACACTCACTGATACCAGCAGTAACACAGTTCAAGGACATAGCTCGGTACGGTTTACAAAGTACTTTCACACAAAAAAGACTCAGGTAGGTACAACACCAAACCAGTGAGGTAGTATTCAGGTTCTCAGAGGAAGTGACTGAGCTGTCATGACTTCTTTAGTGTAACCCAGAAAAGGGAAAGGCTGAGATTTAAACTTCATTTGTCCATATGCCCAACTTCAAAACACACATTTCCCCCGCGGCCCAGACATAGAGTTCACTCTGCCTCCCCTTCCTGTCCCTCGGAATCTGGGAAGGAAAGCAGAGAGTGCAGTCTAGACATCTTACAGTGCATGGGCCAGCCCCCAGAGTAACAGCAAAATCTAGCCCCAAATGCCAACAGTTGTAAGCCTGAGAACCCCCTGCTATAAACTAACAAGACTGGTGGTAAGGATGGGTGAAATGAGTTTCATTATTTTTTATATAACTTAAGTGTTTGTTGTTCAGTTATTAAGTTGTGTCTGACTCTTTGTGACCCCATGGACTACAGCATGACGGGCTTCCCTGTCCTTCACCATCTCCTGGAGTTTGCTCAAACTCATGTCCATTGAATCAATGATGCCATCCAATCATTTCATCCTCTATCATCCCCTCCTCCTTCTGCCCTCAATCTTTCCCAGCATCAGGGTCTTCTCCAATGAGTCGGCTCTTCACATCAGGTGGCCAAAGTATTGCAGCTTCAGCATCAATCCTTCCAATGAATTTTGATTTCAAATCCTGAAAGATGATGCTGTGAAAGTGCTGCACTCAATATGCCAGCAAATTTGGAAAACTCGGCAGTGGCCACAGGACTGGAAAGGTCAGTTTTCATTCCAATTCCAAAGAAAGGCAATGCAAAAGAATGCTCAAACTACCGCACAATTGCACTCATCTCACATGCTAGTAAAGTAATGCTCAAAATTCTCCAAGCCAGGCTTCAGCAATACGTGAACCGTGAACTCCCTGATGTTCAAGCTGGTTTTAGAAAAGGCAGAGGAACTAGAGATCAAACTGCCAACATCTGCTGGATCATGGAAAAAGCAAGAGAGTTCCAGAAAAACATCTATTTCTGCTTTATTGACTATGCCAAAGCCTTTGACAGTGTGGATCACAAGAAACTGTGGAAAATTCTGAAAGATATGGGAATACCAGACCACCTAACCTGCCTCTTGAGAAATCTGTATGCAGGTCAGGAAGCAACAATTAGAACTGGACATGGAACAACAGACTGGTTCCAAATAGGAAAAGGAGTACGTCAAGGCTGTATATTGTCACCTTGCTCATTTAACTTATATGCAGAGTACATTATGAGAAACGCTGGACTGGAAGAAACACAAGCTGGAATCAAGATTGCCGGGAGAAATATCAATAACCTCAGATATGCAGATGACACCACCCTTATGGCAGAAAGTGAAGAGGAGCTAAAAAGCCTCTTGATGAAAGTGAAAGTGGAGAGTGAAAAAGTTGGCTTAAAGCTCAACATTCAGAAAACGAAGATCATGGCATCTGGTCCCATCACTTCATGGGAAATAGATGGGGAACAGTGGAAACAGTGTCAGACTTTATTTTTGGGGGCTCCAAAATCACTGCAGATGGCCATTGCAGCCATGAAATTAAAAGACGCTTACTCCTTGGAAGGAAAGCTATGACCAACCTAGATAGTATATTCAAAAGCAGAGACATTACTTTGCCGACTAAGGTCCGTCTAGTCAAGGCTATGGTTTTTCCTGTGGTCATGTATGGATGTGAGAGTCGGACTGTGAAGAAGGCTGAGCACTGAAGAATTGATGCGTTTGAACTGTGGTGTTGGAGAAGACTCTTGAGGGTCCCTTGGACTGCAAGGAGATCCAACCAGTCCATTCTGAAGGAGATCAACCCTGGGATTTCTTTGGAAGGAATGATGCTAAAGCTGAAGCTCCAGTACTTTGGACATCTCATGCAAAGAGTTGACTCATTGGAAAAGACTCTGATGCTGGGAGAGATTGGGGGCAGGAAGAGAAGGGGACAACTGAGGATGAGATGGCTGGATGGCATCACGGACTCGATGGACGTGAGTCTGAGTGAACTCCGGGAGATGGTGATGGACAGGGAGGCCTGGCATGCTGCGATTCATGGGGTCGCAAAGAGTCGGACACGACTGAGCAACTGAACTGAACTGAACTGAACTTAGGATTGACTGGTCTGATCTCCCTGGAGTCCAAGGGACTCTCAAGAGTCCTCTCCAGCATCATAGTTTGAAAGCATCAATTATTCACATTTAACTTTGAAACCATCCCATGGCTTTAGTTGGCTGTACTGCCAATATCAATTTCTCATCCCCACTCCCTAACTTTTCCTTCCAACAACCATATATTTCTCAGGGGTGGAGCATTTGAGCAAAGCTAAGCCAATAAGTGCACTCCATCTCTCTATACAATGATTGGTTCAGAGGTAGGCATGTGGCACACTCTAGGCCAATCAGAGTGGATCTTAAAACTGCTGCTGAGAAGGCAGCCACTTCTCTTTCTCCTGCTAGAAATGAAAGAAAAAGGAACCATAAGTGTTGCCTGCAGCCATCTTGAGACTACAACAGGATGCATCTTTGGGTTGAATGACTTTGCAAAAGGCAGAGTGGAGAGACAAAATCCTTGCTGCTGTACTTAGGCCACTGGATCAAGGCTCTCCAAAAGCCAACCTAGTCTGTAAACTTTTTGCTTGCATGGGTTATTAATACTGTCATTATTTAAACCATATGGAGTTACATTTTTTGTGCTTATAGGCACAGAATGGAATTTGGGCTTACAGTTTGACCTAATAGCCATAATTGACACATGTATGTAGAACAACTGAAAATCATCCCCCTGGTTTTCTTCTTTGAAATACCTGCCTCAGAGTGAAGGTGAAAATCAACTATCACTCTAGCTCAGTGGCTCTCAACACAGGCTGCTACATACTGGAATCACCTGGGGAGCTTTATTTTTAATTGAAATATAGTTGATGTATAATATTATGTGAGTTTCAGGTGTACAACCTAGTAATTCACAATTTTTAAAGGCTATGCTCCATTTATAGTTATTATAAAATATTTACTATATTCTCTGTGCTGTACAGTATATTGTTGTTAGCTTATTTATTTTATATATAAAAAGACCCTGATGCTGGGGAAGATTGAAGGCAAAAGGAGAAGGGGGCAGCAGAGGATGAGATGGTTAGACAGCATCACTGACTCCATGGACATGAATCTGAGCAAACTCTAGGAGACAGTGGAAAACAGAGGAGTCTGGTGTGCTGCATTTCATGGGGTCACAAAGAGTTGGACATGACTTACCAACTGAACAATGACAAATCTCCTCTCCCTATCCTGCCCTTCCTTCTCCCCACTGGTGACCACTAATCCTCAAGATCCGTGAGTCTATTTCTGTTTTGTTATAGTCATTAATTTACTTTATTTGTAAGTTCCACATATAACTGGGAGCTTTAAAAGCTGCTAATGCCCAAGCCACCTCCAGAGATTCTGATTTAATCAATCCAGTGCTTGGCTTCCTGGTCATGGAATTTTTTAAAGCTCCACAAAGGTACAGCCACAGTTGAGATTCACTGGACTTCATGCAGTATAGACTCTTCTAAACATCATTCAACATCCTCTTTATGTGCTAGGCTGACCAATTTGTTCTTAGTGATTTTTGCACATGGTTTTCAGGATTTAAATTTGTCTGGAGCACAAATTTTCATTAGTTACGGATGAGAATAAATTTCATGGTTTCCCAAAATAAAACTACTTATTACCTTTTACACTTGCAGAATGTTTCTGATTAGGAAAGACTCGATGTGGGAATTGAAGTTTCATATTAAAGCAAATCAATAGACCATGAGATAGAAAAATGTTCAATGACCACCTCTCTGCACATCTGAGAGAGGTAAGTTCCAGGGCTATTAAAGATAGTGACTGCGAACTAAAATTCTGTTTTTCTTTTGGTCAAATTTATTCCCAAATATCAGAAATAGGGACTATTCCACTGGCTAGAAAATCTGTGACACCTCCTCCTCTCTCTCGGGCCCAAATCCTAGGATATTATAGGTGCCACAAAACCCAAACTGGACAGGGAATTTACATTCATCACCTTGATGCAGCATAAACTTAGGGATCTTCTTGCATCCGAGGATCACACTATGTAGAAAAATAATTCCAACTGGTCACAGGATAAGAACTGAAGATCTCAACAGAACTTTAGACGGACACTGCAAGACCTCAAGGGTTACTCAGGAAGAGAAGGAGCCAGAATTCTCTGGTTAAGTCTGTTTCCTTTTGTTTTGACAAATCCAGTTCCCATCAGAGTGAAGGTTCATATGCCCTCAACTTAGACTGAACATGTGAAAACGCTGTAACATCAAGAGCTGCAGAAAACTGTTGGGTTCCCCTGAGACCAGAAACAGGTCTCTCCCTGTTGCTGGTTGCCTCATACTAGGATCTGTTCCTTCCTTGCAAAGTAAGTCAGATTTCTTCAACACTTAGATCAGAAAGGTTCTAGATTTCACTCATCCAGAATGCAATAGATCAGAGAACCACGACAGGTGGGAGAAAAGCAAACTGGAAAATCCTTCAGTTCAGCAAAACATAGGAATTGGCTGATGAAGGAAAAAGTTAACACTTAAAAGAATTTCCAAATGCTCATTATGGTAACAAATAGTAATATTTCTCTTCTTCCCCCACCCCCAAATTTGCTGCCTTTGCAGGATCCCTACTAAATGCTATTTTTAATTCTCTGTAGCAGTTGATAACGGAGAAGGCAATGGCACCCCACTCCAGTACTCTTGCCTGGAAAATCCCATGGACAGAGGAGCCTGGTAGGCTGCAGTCCATGGGGTCACTAGGAGTCGGACACGACTGAGTGACTTCACTTTCACTTTTCACTTTCATGCACTGGAGAAGGAAATGGCAACCCACTCCAGTGTTCTTGCCTGGAGAATCCCAAGGATGGGGGAGCCTGGTGGGCTGCCGTCTATGGGGTCGCACAGAGTCAGACACGACTGAAGCGACTTAGCAGCAGCAGCAGCAGTTGATAAAAGTTATACACATTCTTGTGGATGGACTGAGTGCCATCACACCACTATCCAGATAGGCTTCTGCTAATTTCTGAGGTACAAGAAAGATTGACTTTATCTTTCTTTTTTTGAATTAACTTACTTAATAATTTCAAATTCAAAAATTTGTAAAAATAAACATTGTACAAACAACCCTGTGTGTCCTTTTCAGGATATACCTGAATTTACCCAGATTCACCTATTCTCCACCCTTCCCTCTTTGCAAATTTCATATGTCATGGCCCTGGATCCCTAAATATTTTAGTGTGTACTTCGGAATGATGGAGATAGTCTCTTACATAACCACAGTACAGTTACAGACTGATTGGATGCCAGACATTGGGTCCATAGTTAGGTGCTGGATTTAAGTAATTTTTGTAATATTCTCTAATTTTTGGTAAATAATTTTGTGCTTTCCTCTGGGATGCAGGTAAGTTCCTTGGAAATAATTTGATTCTTTCCAATTTTGCTTTTCAGCTTTGTTAGGCTGGACCAGACCAGAATAGCCTTTAGGTTAGGCCTAGCTTATAAGCACAAGTGTTCTCACCATTACTTTCTAAGTACTCTCCCTGAGGCCCACATAGTAAGAGGGTTCTCCAGCCTGGCTGCTGGGAAGATGAACTGTTCCCAAGCCTGTGCAATCTCCAAGAAGTCTGCCATCAGATACTTTTGGAAGAGGATTCCCTTGGCCTCAGGCAGTTTCCTTAGAAACTCATGCACAGATCAGCACTTTGGGGGCTTCCCTGATAGCTCAGTTGGTAAAAAAATCCGCCTGCAATGCAGGAGACCCCGGTTTGATTCCTGGGTCGGGAAGATCTGCTAGGCTACCCACTCCAGTATTCTTGGGCTTCCTTTGTGGCTCAGCTGGTAAAGAATCTGACTGCAATGTGGGAGACCTGGGTTGGATCCCTGGGTTGGGAAGATCCCCTGGAGAAGGGAAAGGCTGCCCATTCTAGTATTCTGGCCTGGAGAATTCCATGGACTAGGACACAACTGAGCGACTTTCACTTTCATTTTTCAAGCTGATGATTCAAGGGAGCCCCTCTGCAGACCTCCATTGTTCTATCTCCATGCAGTGCTCTCCTATCTGGTCCTTTGCCCTGGGAATCCTGGCCACAGTGGCCTCTCCAAATTCTCAACTATGTCTCAACTCACAAAGCCTGGGGGCTTTGTTTGCATGTCCCTCTGTGCACTGAGGCTTAGAAACTTGCTCCAGACAGTAAGCAGGGGCAATTAGAGGGTTCACCCTGTTTGTTTCTCTGCTCTTAGGGATCTCAGTCCTGTGCTGCCTGTTCCAAAGTCCGTGAACCATCATTTCATTTTATCTGGTTCTTGAGTTGTTTGAGGTAGGAGGGTAAATCTGGTCCCTGTTACTTCATCATGGCCAGAACGATGTTTTTGTCTAATCCACTGTCCACATTTCAATTTTGTCACTTGCCCTAATAAGGCCCTTTGTAGTATTTTCACTTTCCCCGTAATATGGTGTTCAGTCTAGGCTCAGGTGTTGTACTTAGCTGTCATATCTTTTAGACTCCTTAACCTGGAACATTTCCACAGCCTTTTTTTGTCTTTTATGACACTGAAAGAATATTGCTCCACTTCCTTTTCCGTGTTTTGTGTCTGGCTGATGTTTCCTCAGGATCAGATTCAGATTCTACATTTTCAGTCAAAATACTGCCTAGATGACATATACCCTTTCTGGGGTATCACCTCTGCAGCTAGATGATGTCCATCTCTCCTTCACTGGTGATGTCGATTTTGGTCACCTGGCCTAGGTGTTGTCTACTTTTTCCATTGTATAATTACTATTTTTTCCTTCCCCTGCTACTAATGAACAATCTCTGGCAATATACTGAACAATCATGGAAATATCCTGCCCGTCAAAATCTGCTCTAAATTTAGTATCCATTGATGATCCTTGCCTGATCAAGGCTAAATGATCATCTTCCAACTCTAGGACTTCCTCCACATTGACCAGTCAGTACTTAGCATTCTATTAACGTGTGTGTGTGCTTAGTTGCTCAGTCATGTCCAACTCTTTGCAACCCCATGGACTGTAGCCCACCAGGCTCTTCTGTCCACAGGGATTCTCCAGAAGAGCCTGTAAGCAAGCCCTTCGCCATTTACCTATTTATCTGCCTGTTTTTCCATTGGTTTATAATTCAATACCATAATGAATTATTGTGGTGCTCAAACTGTCTAAGATTTAGCCAGCTGAAACCTGACCTGGCTCCCCTGCACTTGTGGCATGTCCCTATCATTTTTCAGATCATTTCTTTACTTCCTGACACATCATGATATTCCACACTCATCTTGAATCAATCATGCTCCTTCCCTGGAGTCAGCCGGAGAAACAGCTTTAAACTGTGAAACGAACCTCTGATATACACAACTGGCTTTCTTCAAGATCTTAATCCAGGAAAAAAGAAAAAGTTCTCTCCGAAAACCAAGTCATTTAAATTTGTGTCCCATACTGTTTAATCAGGCGGCACAATAATTGGTGAAGGCACGATACACAAAGCTACCTACAAACCCACCCAAACAGAAAATATTTGGAATATAAAACGAGTTATACCCGTTCACATATGGTTAATTTACTTATCATTCCAGATCACCGAAGTTTCATTACGTTAATATATTTTACATTGCACTTCATAAGCATCAGCTGTGTTAGATAACACAGCTAAATAACCCAATTTCTTCATCTTTTCCAGTACCATGCCATTCACTGTGTGGCTTTACACCTCTTTCCATCAAAAGGCCAAATGTACAAGCTCAGTCCTTAAGTTTCAGTTGAGCCATGTGGCTTGCTTTGATCAATGGTAGATATATGACACAGGAGAGGCTTGTAAAAGTGCTTCTGCACCCAGGCCTGTTCTCATGCAATCTTGCACCCCTGCCATTTCCATGAGAAGGATATGTCTGGGTTAATCACCCTTTTCCAGCCCTGCTGGGATCAGTCAATGTCCCAGGCATGTGAACTCAGCAAGCATCAGCAAAGCTGCCCAGGAAGCCCAGCCTAGATTAGCTTAACCCTACAGATCTATGAAAAATAAATATTTATTGTCATATACCACAGAGGTTTGTGATTATTTATTATGAGGCAAATGCTAACTAATCTATTAGCTAATGTAATACTCAACTATCCCTCACTAGGTAGGTGGAATGGATATCATTCTCTTCACCACAGATGTGGAAGTGAGACTCATAGAAATCAAACGATCTGATGATAGTCATAGCAAGTAGGTGGTAGAACAGTATCTCAGAACCTCGGTCTTCAGAGTTGGATTCCAGGGCTCTTCCCACTGCATCTCTTAGTAAAGCTGCCTTTGGAAGAATGGAATTTAAGGGCATTCCTGTGGAGTCACATGCTTAGTCAGGGGCCCCTTGACAAGTGGTTGCTGAGCTGCACTCTTCAGCTTGACCACCTAAGACTATAGCTGCTTCACCCTTCCTGCCTGGAAACCACCAGACTTGGAGCAGAGGGCAGAATGGCGTGTGTCATTATAATTGGTCATAGTAGTAGCCAGTTCCCACTCCAGTACTCTTGCCTGGAAAATCCCATGGACGGAGAAGCCTGGTAGGCTGCAGTCCATGGGGTCACTAAGAGTCAGACACGACTGAGCAGCTTCACTTTCACACATTGGAGAAGGAAATGGCAACCCACTCCAGTGTTCTTGCCTGGAGAATCCCAGGGACGGGGAAGCCTGGTGAGCTGCTATCTATGGGGTCACACAGAGTTGGACACGACTGAAGGGACTTAGCAGCAGCAGCCAGCTAATTTTCTGTCCCCAAAAGCCATAACCATTTGAGTTCAACCCACAACTTAATACCAACTGAAAAGTATATCCATGTTGTTTTGAGTAAAGAACTCACTTCATTTTAAAACAACAACCAAACAAAATAAGAATTAGAGAACTGTAATTAAAGCCTAGAGTTGGATAAACCAGGGTTATTACCTTTTCTTAATATCTTCCCACAGAGGAAAAAGAATTTTAAGTTCTTTTTTGTACTACTGTGAATGAACTAAAATTTTCTTTAGCTTAGAAAGTATCAACAGGCAGTGCACTGGGCGGTCCCGTGGATGTGTCTCTTGCTACAGTGGTGTTTGTTTGGATGGAACAGACCCAGGGACACTCTGGGTCTCCGACCACCCTCCAACCTCTTTTCCAGTCACAACCTTCAGAATCAGCCCCTCAGCTCCCTTCAGCCACTGGGGCCACCAACACCATTTTTGACCTTGACCTCCTAGATTCGTCAGAATGACTCCAGAGGTGACGGGTCACCCTGCATCTGTGGGCCTCATGCACCCACCTCTCTCTAGGCTTCTGTTTCCACCACGACCACGTGGCTCTGGAACATGGTGGCCACCTTGTCCCAAAACTGGCCCAGGAGAAGTGCAAGGGTGCCCAGCATCTCTTGAAAATAATGCAAGACCAGCAAGGCGGCCGCGCCCTCTCCCAGGACCGCAGCCGCATCTCAGGATGAGTGGGGTCAAGCCTAGGATGTTGTGGAGGCCACCGAGCTTGGGGACAAGCACCCGAACCGGGCCGTCATGGACCTGCAGGCCCGGGGTTCTACGCACACAGCCCCCACCTCCGTCACTTCCAAGAAAGCCGCATCCTAGGTGAGCAGGTGAAACTCATCAGGAAGATGGGCGACCACCTGACCGACCTCGGCAGGCTGGCTGGTCCCCAGGCGGGCCTGGGTGGGTCTCTCTTCCAAGGGCTCACCCGCAAGCACCACCAGGAGCCGCCTGAGCCCAGCGGGCTTGGAGGAGCCCCTCTGATGTCAGAGCTTCTGCCTGAAGCCCCCTCTACAGCCACGAGGCAGCTTTTTAACTACCCCAGAGCCCCCTCCCAAGCCTTGCACCAATGAAAACAAGAAAACTTTTTGCAGGGGGAAAAAAAAACAAGAATCACATGGGTTCAGAATGGATATCAGTTGAGTCACTCAGTTGTGTCCGATTCTTTGCAACTCCATGGACTGCAGCACACCAGGCTTCCCTGTCCATCACCAGAATGGACATAGATGCCCACTGACAGGTGAATGGATAAAGAAAATGTGGTACATATACACAATGAAACTTTACTCAGCCATAAAAAATAATGAAATAATGCCACTTGTAGCAACATGGATGGACTTACAGATCATCATACTAAGGGAAGTAAGTCAGAGAAAGACAAATATGTATCACTTATATATGGAATCTTTAAAAATTATACAGAACCAATACATTGGCTAGATCATATTAAATTACAGACAGCTGGACCCTACCACAAAGCTCCTTAAAAATAATATCCAGGGAGGGAACCTGGGATTTCTTATTTTTGATAAGAAATCAGGTGATTCTTATGCTCAGCCAAGTTTGCATTTAGCTGATGAAGAGACAGAGAAGGGTTATAAATTGTGATTTTTAAAATGGTTACTTCCAGTTCTGATGCGTTAAGAAAACCACTCATCTTCCCTGGACCTCAGTGTTCTCATCTGTAAAACTGTCACTGGACCAGATGCTGTCTGGAAGAGACAAATAAGAGCTAGAAGACTCGAATGAAGTTTGAAAGTATTGGTTCTCAATCCTGGCTACATACACATTAGAATCCTCTGAGAAGCTTGTGGAAGTGAAGGATGCCCAGGTACCACCCAGAGCAATGCAACAGAATCTCTGGGCGTGATTCCAGATGTTGCTAGTTTTAAAATCCCCCTGTGACTTTAAGGAATAGCTACGGGTATAAACCTCTAAAGACTGCTGTCATCGAGCAAGATGATTCTGATGAGTCTCCAGACTCCTGTCTCGTCTGTAAACTGGGAAGCATGGGCTTCCCCGGTGGCTCAGTGGTAAAGAATCTGCCTGCAGGAGACGTGGGTTCAATCCCTGGGTTGGGAAGATCCTCTGGAGAAGGAAATGGCAACCCACTCCAGTATTCTTTCCTGGAGAATTCCATGGACAGAGGAACCTAGCAGGCTACAATCCAAGGGGTTGCAAAGTTAGACACAACTGAGCAACTCGACGACAACAACAAACTGGGAAACATATCACCCACCTTATGTGGCACACAGCTCCGATTTATGGAGTGTCTACTGTGATGATGCTAAGGAGTCTTTCTCTACATTAAATAATCTGCTATAACCCCGGATGAAAACTCTCAGTTTAATGAAGGAAATTCAAAACAAACACACTGCCAGTGCTGACATCACTGTCCACAATAAGAAGGACCAGTGGACATTTTTGTGATGGAGAGACATGTGTGCCGGGATTGGGGAAACTCACTAAAGAGAGCACTCCAAGAAAGTGGTTCTTTCTAAAGTGAATTCAGGACAGTTTTCATTGGCACTCAGTGTGAGGCTGGTGGCTTTCCAAAGAAAATTCACCTGGTGATTGGTAGGCTGGGCAGACAGAAGATGGGGTAGCAAGGGGACCTGTTCTCTTGTTGAATGACCCTTTTTCAATGGGTTGGCCTGTCAATTGATCACCACATTCTTTACTCATCCTCGGTTCCTTGAGGGATCACAAAAGCAGAGAAAACGATGAAAGGAAACAGCTGGGAAGTGGCATCTGAGCTTCAAGGTTTAGGAAGGAAAAGGCCTTTCTTGAAGAGCTGGATTGAGTGTTTTAACTCCCCTGGAGGTTTAATTGTGCAGTTTTCGAGGGGGACTGTTCCTCGCCATCCACACACTGAGTCCTGGAGGCTGACTCAGCTTCTACCACCTGCCTATGTAACACTACAGAGTGGTCTTTTCCTGGGTGGTGACTTTTCCTTCACTCCTGAGAAAGTTATAAGGTAGGTGAAATATGTCTTCCTGGCCACACAAGTCTCTGGTCTTTTTCTCACCTCCCTCAAACAGCCTATGCTTTCTCTCCTCCCTCAAAAAAAGAAAAAAAAGAAAAAAAAAACCCCACCACACAGGTTCTCAGGAATGATCTGAAGTTCATCTACTGTTTTAGAAAGTTCAAAGACCTTCTGAAACCTGTCCATGGTTTTCCTAGTAAAAAACTTTGGGACTTCCCTGGTGGTACAGTGGCTGGGAGTCCGCCTATCAAGGTAGGAGACACAGATTTGATCCCTGGTCTGGGAGAATTCCACAGGCCTGGAGCAACTAAGCCCATGTACCACAACTACTGAGTCCCAGCTCTAGAGCCCACGGGCTGACACTACTAACTCTTGTGCACCTAGAGACTGTGTTCTGCAATAAGCAGCCACTGCAATGAGAAGCCACTGCCACGAGAGAGTAGTCCCGGCTGGCCAAACCTAGAAAATGTCTGCACGCAACAACAAAGACCCAACATAGCCTACAATAAATAAACAAAAATTTACAAATTAAAGCAGCACATATTAAAATAAAAAAAAACTTTGACTCAAAATTCCAGGTATCAAGGAGATACCAGAGGAGAGCTGTTTTTTGAGCCAGGAACTCTAATGTTTCACCGCCAAACGAACAAGTTTGGGTACCAGATCAGAAGCTGGGTTTGGGCATATTAAATTTAAAATTCCTATTAGGCAACCAGGTAGAGATTTTTAACAGGAAATTGATGATATGAGTCTGTAGTTCAGGGGAGAAGTCCAGGCTGGAGATATAAACTGAGAAACCATCTATGTTTTAAAGCCATGCACCTAGATGAAGTCACTGAAGTACTGACTGTAAATAGAGAAAAGTGAGAAAAGGAGTGAGTTCAGGGATGGTCTGACATTATGAAAGCAAAATGAAGCACAGAGAACATACACTGAAAGAGCAAATACTGAGCGAAGATCAAAGAAAAATTATTGAAATAAGCAAAAATTCTCAATTGTGGAATAAAGCTGAAAAATTGGGAAATTGTTAGTGACTGTTATCAGGCAGATGAATTTAAAAGGAAAATCTCTGCTAGTATGTTTCTGAAAATCTATTTTCTAAAGATTTCATGATATTTTTGTTTGCATCTCTCCTATTAGCCAGAGACTCTATATATTAATTAGGTCCAATGGAAATTTTGGAGAATTGGCAAGATAATTTGGGGCCAACCATAAAATTAATTGCAGCAAAAAACAAAAAAGTTAAAAGTCACATCGAATCATTTGAGCTGTCCTAGAAATTAAGATTCGAAGTGTTTTGTGGTTTGTGGTTTGTAGATTGCCACTTCATTTCTCCAAACCCCACTGTTTTGTGATACCATGGGGCCATGATGCCTGGTTGTTTGTTGTGTAGTCGCTAACTCGCGTCTGACTCTTTGCGACCCCGTGGACTGTAGCCACCAGGCTCCTCTGTCCATGGGATTTCCCAGGTAAGAATACTGAAGTGAATTGCCATGCCCTCCTCCAGGGGATCTTCCCGACCCAGGGATTGAACCCAGTCTCCTGCTTGGCAACCAAATTCTTTATCGCTGAGCCATCAGGGAAGCCAAGTATACTACTAAATACCTGACATTGCCCAGGACAGTCCCCTGCAACAGTGACAGCAAGCAGAGGCTGAGAAACCATGACTCGAGCTATGGTTATTTATCTCAAGGAGTGTATAACAGAGCAATAAAACCAGAAAAACATCCAATTCCAGTAAACTGATAAAAAGATACACAAGTGGAGAAAGGTGGAAGGGGAGAGACAGTTCAAGAAAAAAGAAATATGCAGTGCAACACTTACGGGCTCTGAGATGTTCTTAGATCCATGAAACAACTAGTAGATGTGGCAGGACAGAATGATGTAAGAGGCTGTGGGAGTGATCTCCGCTCACATAATCTCACAGAGCTACAACATTCCCTGGGATTTGCTTTATTGAATCTGGGGCCTGATCACAGGGTAACACATGGAGTCTCAACATGAGTGATGGAGGATTAAAGCTGGATGAGACCGACAAACAATGTCTCGTCACCTTCTGCAATCTGTGATGTCTGCAGTTCCAAGGGTCTGCCTGGCCATCTAATTCCCTGCAGCAGGGAAGAGGTGGTAAAAACCTAGACCTAGACCTCAGTGGGTGGAGAATGGACGAGCTGACTACTGTAAATTAGGTAACTTCCTGCAATTAGTTCTCTTCCTCCTCCAGCACGTCTTAATCTGGCCATGGGTTTTCCCAGCATGTGCATCTGTGTCAAGCTGCTGTAGGGGCTAGTAGCAGTTGGAGTCTTTATATTCATGCTAGTGGATATGTTTTGAAGACTCCAAGGATGGTGTGCACTGCGAAAAATTTCAAAAACCCTCTTCCAGTCGAAAGACCAGGCAATTAGGGGGCTCAGGAGCAGGGGGTAGCTGAGCCACAAGAAGCCCTGGCAGGCCAACCAGAGCTCACCAGGACACACGCACGGCTAGGCCCAGAGCCTCAGCCAGTGCACGTGCGGTCAGACTGCCTTACCCCATGAGGAGTAAGGCGAGGATCGCACTCTCCACTGTCAGCCTGGTGGGCTGTAGCAGCTGACAAAACCTCACGTGAAATCACTCATTTTGCTTGGAGGCAAAAGAGTCTCATGTGTCCACATGCCCAGATACACTACATGGCACACTCTCTGCATCATCGAGAATGATGGCGTAGCCCATGCTGCCAGGGCCCTGCCCATGCCCGCACGGTACTGCCATCCTGGACAGGAGCACTGAGCATCACTGCAAACACTCCTGACGCTCACCGAGGGCATTCCAGCCACAGTAGCATGGCAGCACTCATATGTGGCAACCCAGAGGGGTCGGGAATACGGCCCCCAGGACTGTCCTCAGCCAGTGAGAGAGAGGAGTGGATGATATGTATCCCAGCTTCTGTGCCTCTAGGTAGGACCACCCGACGCTTGCTCGGCACTGTCTCCCAAAGGCCCCCGGCAGGCACCGGTTGTCCCCAGCAGCCTTCTGCTCCTGACTGTGCCTTTTACCACCTTCTTCCCCAGTCCTGACTCAGCTGCCCTTTCCCTGCCCAGAGTTTCTCAGGATGAACTCCAAATAAACTCCTTGCACTCGAATCCTCTTGTCAGGGATGGCTCCTGGGGACCGCGCCCAAAGACCCAGTCACCACAACAACTGAACCTGTAGTCCATCCCAGAGGAGAGGGTCAGATACACCTCTCTCCTGAGAGAGGGGCACCCGGGGACATCAGCTGAGGGGCTGACTGCGATCAAGCTCATGGTTTACAGAGCAGGGCACCTCAGGGTTCCGAACCAAGGGAAAGATATGCCCCCAATGGTATCAGGCAATACCTCAAGCTGTGTTTGGTTCTCACGACAGGGATGAAAGCTCTTGGCATCTAGTGGGTAAGGCCAGGGATGCTAGCAAGCATCTTGCAGTGCCCGGGAAAGTCCCCCCTAACAAATGTCACTAGCACCAAGACTGAGACCCCCTGGCACAGAACACACAACAGTCAGAGGACCTGGCTCTGGGCAGTTGGCTCGTCCCTAAAAGCAGCAGGGTGGGCGCGGGGTCCTGAAACCAGTCACCTGGTGATACCAAGGGAGGACTTATACCCTTGCCCCAAGACAACTGACATGCCAGGAGACAATGATTCCTGTCCAGTCCTGAACAAGGGATATGCTTCAGGAACTCTTAGTCAAGGAGTTATTAGTCCTATTTCAATAGATTGTATCTACTGTAATATGTAATTATCATAATTGCTATTGGTCAGAAAAACATTTATTTTATAGTAGTCTGTAATTCAGGAGTTTTACCAATTGATTTTGGATTCTTCTCAGTTGTGACTCTTCAGAATGAATATCCTGTTATCATTATGTCTAAATCTAAGCATCATGAGGTTTAAAAAAAAGTTTGTTCAAAAGGCTGGCATATTTCAAGGCAACAATATTAATACAAAACAATGGCCCATAAAGTATCTAGGACTCAGTCATATCCTTCTAAACCGTCCCTAGGACTGTAGCTATGGTCTACAGTTAGAGTAATCATTTAAACTGTGCTGCCAGCACCAGGAAGAATAGTTCTCAACCCTATCAGACACAAACCGCCTTTTAAAACAGCTTAATCCTGAACTGCAATTGCCAGACAATATAACTTACCTACCACACACTAAAAGCCCTTTCTGAAATAGCTAGGGAAATAAAAGGAAAGCCCTTATGTCAAAGAATGTCACGTTACCGTGCACATCTCCATGAAAAGCATCAGGCAGGAGATCATGGGAAGAGTCATTGAAGAATTCTGATGCTTGCGCCGAATACAGCCAGTGTCCCTGGAGTCAAGAGGTACAAACTGGGTGTGTTAAACTGAAGATGGACCTCAGGAGCAGTCCTGCCCTTGGGAACAAATGACGCCCAAAACAGTGGGTAATTTTTGGTGACGTGATCGCCAAAGAAAGAAACGGCCACCTTTCATGACCTTCCCAGCAACTGATTACCATGAAAATTGGTGTGTACTAAAGCCGTACAAAAAAAAAAAAAATGATGACCGCTTGTACGTTGGGATGCTTGCTTTCAAGGTTTTATGAAGAGGGCCTGTCGCTGCCCAGCAGCTGGCACAAGTGCAGTTTCAGTCTCGGAAGTGCGAACTGCAAGCCAGACGTCCAGGAGGTAGTTGAATGATGAGACAGGAAACTGCGACCTGCGCATGCGCACCTAGGGGGCGCTGTGCTGGGCGGGGGGTTGGGAGCTTGGAGAACCGCTTCCATCTACTTCCGGCCCATCTGCGGGAGCGCGAGGCTAGACCAGCGCTGGATTTCCCCAAATGGCAGGTATTTTGCACTCTGCTTCTTGGGGGGCACGGGGCAGGTTTCTTGGTGTTCATTTGGAGGTACGCTGCTCACTCCACAGTCGAGTGGCTGCGTTTGCAAGACTGCACATCGATACTTCGGATAAGAGTTTTTGCCCGGTTCATCGCCCACTTCCATGTTCTCTTCTTACAGGGTCCCCATCTTGTACGATAATGCAACAAGCTGTAGAGCAAGGTTTGGATCTTGCGGAGTATGTCATTGCAACTGCCCAGCAGAGACCGCCGAAAAGGAAATACTCGTCGAGCGGAGAGACATCTCTCCAGGAAAAACTGTATGACATTTATGTTGAAGAATGTGAAGAAGAGCCTGAGGTTACGGAGGAATTAAGAAGCAACGTGAACCTGTTAGAGAAGCTTCTTAGGAGAGAGTCGTTGCCCTGTTTGGTGATCAACCTGTACCCAGGAAAGCAGGGCTATTCCCTGATGCTCGAGGGGGAAAATGGATCATTTTCAGAGAGCATTCGGCTGCCTTATGAAGAACGAGAATTTCTCGAATATTTGGATGCAGAAGAATTACCTCCTGTTTTGTTGAATTTCCTGGAAAAGTCTGCGGTTAACGTTTTTCATCAGGGGTGTGTCATAGCAGAGATACGGGACTACAGGCAGTCCAGTGCTGGGGAACCTCCGCGTTACCAAAGCAGGCATGTTCTCTTACGTCCCACCATGCAGACGTTAGTCTGCGATGTAGAGGCCATAGCCAGCGATCACCAGAACTGGACCCAGGAGGACAAACTTTTGCTTGAGAGCCAACTGATCTTAGCTACAGCGGAACCACTGTGTCTAGACCCTTCTGTATCAGTAGCCTGCACTGAAAACAGACTGCTCTATAACAAACAAAAGCTGAACACTCTTGCCATGAAAAGGAGCCTCAGGAGGTTTTCGGCGCCCACTCTGAATCAGCAACAGGAGCTGTCCCATTGTCCACCTCCTCCTGAGCCAAGAATCCTGACTTCTTGCAAAAAAAAAAGAGAAAGTAAAGCAAATGAACTGTATGACCTCAAAATTTCTAAAGCAGGCAATTGTGTAGATACGTCAATACAGAGACCCGGTAACTTGGCCGTCCCTGCTCAAGTGGATGTGCAGAAGTATGCTAAAGGGAAGAAGTCTGTCAGATACGAGGAGTCACAACCAACCCAGGAGGTACTAGGTGATTCTGCAGTTGGATGTGAGGCTGCCTACCAATCCCAGGCAACGAGGTTGACCATCAGGCAGCCAACTGATAATTCACTTGCCGCTGGAAATGGGTCTGAGAAAGAAGCCACAAGGGAGAGAGAGCCGTGTCTGCCCCAGGCCTCCACAGATGACCAGTTCAAGAGTTTCCTGCCCAGGCCACAGACTGATGCCGGGAGAGTGGTCAGTCGATCCGAGCAGCTGGTCCAGAAGAGCGCCCAGTGTCCAGTGCAGACGTCACCCAGCTCCAGTGGCTCAGCCCATCTCAGGCAGCCTTCTCCAGGGACACAGTCAGCACAGCCTAAGGCTGCGTCCATTCAGTCCTCAGTTCCAGACTGGAGAGCCAGACCTCCATCCCCACTCAAGAGACGTCCCAGGAGCCCAGAGAAGAGCTCCTGCAGTGACAGCTTTACTTCACAGCAGGCGGGCAGCTCTCAGGCCCATCCATCTGCTGACCCTGCTCCTCAGCCACCCAGTCTTTCCCAGAGATCGTCTGTGCAGCTGAACAGAGGTAGCTCGCTTCCTGCGGCCACCCTGTCCACCCCAGGTGCGTTACAAAGAACCCCAGAGGTCCGGGTCACGACCATCTCCCCTGGCGTGAAGGTCATCAGAGTAGCGGGCCCCTTTTGCAGTAGCCAGGCTTCAGGGAGAGGGTGTGCCCCTAGGGCCCCCACTCCTGTGGGGATCCAGCCAGGCCAGCAGCCTACACCTCAGCGATTGAACCTGCAGCCTGCAGCACCAGTGGAGCTTCCTGGACCTGCTTCTCTTCCTTCTACTCCCAGAGCGGTGCAGGTGCTTTTGAAGAACGCTTCTGGTTTGAGACCCTATACTGTGGTGCAGCTCCCCCAGGGGTTGGTGGTCTGGAGCAACCAGCATGGGGTCCTGCAGCCACGCCTCTTCCAGGTACTTCCCCAGCAGCTCTCGCTACAGCCCTGCCTTGTGAGTCATTGGCAGCCAGCGGAACAGCCTTCAGGTACACAGGGTCCAGGCGCACAGGTTCCAGGGGCACAGGCCTCAGGGCCACAGGCTCCAGGGGCACAGGCCTCAGGGCCCCAGACCCCACAGGTACAGACCTCAGGGCCACAGCCTCCAGGGGCACAACCCTCACGGGCACAGGCCTCAGGGCCACAGATCCCAGGGGCACAACCCCCACGGGCACAGATCTCAGGGGCACAGACCCCACGGGTACAGGCCTCAGGGCCACAGATCCCAGGGGCACAGACCCCACAGGCACAGGCCTCAGGGCCACAGCCTCCAAGGGCACAACGCCCACGGGCACAGGCCTCAAGGCCACAGATCCCAGGGGCACAACCCCCACGGGCACAGGCCTCAAGGCCACAGCCTCCAAGGGCACAACCCCTACGGGCACAGGCCTCAGGGCCACAGATCCCAGGGGCACAACCCCCACGGGCACAGGCCTCAGTGCCACAGCCTCCAAGGGCACAACCCCCACGGGCACAGGCCTCAAGGCCACAGCCTCCAAGGGCACAACCCCTACGGGCACAGGCCTCAGGGCCACAGATCCCAGGGGCACAACCCCCACGGGCACAGGCCTCAGTGCCACAGCCTCCAAGGGCACAGACCCCACGGGTACAGGCCTCAGGGCCACAGACCCCACGGGCAGCCTCAGGGCCACAGCCTCCAAGGCACAACCCCTACGGGCACAGGCCTCAGGGCCACAGATCCCAGGGGCACAACCCCCACGGGCACAGGCCTCAGTGCCACAGCCTCCAAGGGCACAACCCCCACGGGCACAGGCCTCAGGGCCACAGCCTCCAAGGGCACAGACCCCACGGGTAGAGGCTTCAGGGCCACAGACCCCACGGGCACAGGCCTCAGTGCCACAGCCTCCAAGGGCACAACCCCCACGGGCACAGGCCTCAGGGCCACAGCCTCCAAGGGCACAACCCCTACGGGCACAGGCCTCAGGGCCACAGACCCCAGGGGCACAACCCCCACGGGCACAGGCCTCAGTGCCACAGCCTCCAAGGGCACAACCCCCACGGGCACAGGCCTCAGGGCCACAGCCTCCAAGGGCACAGACCCCACGGGTACAGGCCTCAGGGCCACAGACCCCACGGGCACAGGCCTCAGTGCCACAGCCTCCAAGGGCACAACCCCCACGGGCACAGGCCTCAGGGCCACAGCCTCCAAGGCACAGACCCCACGGGTACAGGCCTCAGGGCCACAGACCCCACGGGCACAGGCCTCAGTGCCACAGCCTCCAAGGGCACAACCCCCACGGGCACAGGCCTCAGTGGCACAGATCCCAGGGGCACAGCCCCCACGGGCACAGGCCTCAGGGCCACAGACCCCACAGGTACAGACCTCAGGGCCACAGGCTCCAGGGCCACAGACCCCACAGGCACAGGTTTCAAGGCCACAGTGTCTGGGTTTACAGCCTCTAGGGGCACAGGGCGCTGCCCGGCCCAATGTCACTGTCCACAACCAGCCAACAATGGTCATTCACCTCCGACGGCAGCAGGACTCCCTGCAGCCCCGGATGCCTGGGTTGTCTCCACCAGGCTCTGACCAGAGCAACCCTGCACGGAGGATCTTGCATCACAGGATCCAGACCTTGGCGGCCCCGCGCCGGCCGATTTACTGGACGGTGGTGCAGTGCCCAGTGGCTGCAGACCCCACAGCCCCCACCGTGCTGCCCCCTCAGGACCCCAGTCCAGGCAGCCAGACCACAAGGACCCCGGAGGGAGGCCCCCCAGCCACCCCAAAGCCCTGAGACCTGCCTGGTTTTCTCTCTTAAAAAAAAAGAATCCAAGAGCAGCCACCAAATGAATCCCGAATGCCAACCTCATTTGGGTTTTTTTTAACGTGTCACTATTTTACGTTCTTGGATGTGCAGACCTTCCAAGAGGCACAGGTTTTACATACAAGCCCCGAAGGTCTTCAATAAACTGGGATTATTTCACGTAAGCCATGGCTTTGGTGGTGGTTGTGGACAGTTATTTTTTTGTGATATTCTCAAGTGTATCCAGACCCAAACTAGGGTCAGTTTAAACTCCTGAAGCCTTGTTATTTCTCTCAGGCAATAAAACTGTAATACCAAGACAGTAAAAATTAGTATTAACAAGATGACTTTTAAATTTTTAGATGAGTTACTAACACATAAACTGTAGCGCCTTCACTATTTTACATGTCCAGCTCACTGGTGTTCGGTGGGCTCACCTTGTTGTACAACACATCTCTAGGATTCTTTTCTGCTTGCACAAGTGAAACTCTCTCCCCGTGGAGTGCCAACTCCTCGGGTTCCCTCTCCCCCAGCCCCTGCCCCTCCCCTCTACTTTCTGGGTCTCTGAGTCTGGCTGTGGTAGAGTCTTCCTAGAAGTGGGGTCCTGCAGTTGTCATCTTTGGTGAGGGGCTAATTTCACTGAGTATCCTGACTTCAAGGTCCATCCCTGTTAGCATGCCACAGGAAGGTCATGGCTTTTTACAAAGGGTTTCACTGTCCGTAATCTACAGTGAAGTGGCCTGTGAAATATTAGAAACATCCTTCAGAAGAGAATGCACTTCCATATTTGTTTAAGTTTTTGCACAGTGTATGCGATGCAATTTTGACACATTTTGGGGGAGAAATAGCTAAACGTACCAAAAATTGATCCTATCACTTTAGAGACCCTGGGACCCCTGCAGGTGTGCAGCAGGAGGTGGGGCACTTGCTTGCATGGTTGTCCCCAGCCCAGGTCGTGTCCTCCAGGCTGCAGCTTTGAAAAGGCACTTCTGGGATGTGGTTGTGTCTCTATAAAATCATTTACATTTTTGAGATCCCTGGGTTGTTTGCAGAAGGTAGATAGCTAAACGTTTGGAAATGAGTCGATTTGTTTGCTTTTCAGGTGTTTTCAACCTTGTTACATTCGAGGTGACATCCCCCTGCCCTGTTCCTTTCTCTCTGTCTCCTGCTGTGATCACCCTTTGGTCAGCCACGCCTGCTTCCTCTTCTCTATTTTTTCCCTTCTTTCTTATTTTAATGGGGCTCAAAAGATCCCTGAACTTTTCTGTTTACTTAATCCCTTTCTTCCCCCCTTTTTTATTGTGGTAAGTTTACGTAAGAATCGCCTATTTTAAAGTGTGCGATTCAGTGTCATTTCCTCCATTCACAGTGTTGTGCACCCACAGCCTCTGTTGCCAAAACGTTTTCATCCCCCAAGGGAAATCTCTGCACCCATCCAGCACTCTCTTCCCAGCTTCCTCTCCCCCAGCCCAGGAAACCACCGATTTACATTCTGTCTCTATGGACTTCCCCATTCTCCATTTTTCCTAAAAACGGAATCAGAGACTCTGTGACCTTTGCTGTCTGGCCCCTTTCACTTGACATATGTTTTCGAGGTTCATCCAAGTTGGCACAGATCTCAGTACTTCCTTCCTTTTTAGAGCTGAATTCCCTTTCCTTGTTTGTGAACACCAGCTTTTGTTTATCCACTGTGTGTTGACGTACATTTGGGTTGTTCCCACTTTTGCCATTGTGAATAGTGTGGCTCTGAACATTTGTGTACAAGTATCTGAATGCCTCTTATATTTTGTTCTTATAACTTTGAAGGCGAACTTGCTTATAAAATTATTTTTTCTAAGTATACATATATGCCCTAACCAAGTAAAGGGAAGTTTGGTCTGGCAGTTCCAAAAGAGATGAGCAAAGAGACAGATAACAGGCAGGTCTTACTCGATCAACCCAGCTGTGCTAATGTGCTAGAGATCCTGTTAAGGAAAGATTTGGTCAGCTGGAGGCCAACAGCGCAGAGAGGCCAGGGAGTGACCCTGAGTGCATTAGAGCTTCATGCAGCCCACCCTGGACATCTTCGGGAATGGTGCCTGCACTTTTAAGGAGTGAAGCAGTGCAATGGCCAATTGCAAGGAAGAGTGTGTGCTCAGCCTTGTGAGCCAACCAGACACCAGAACTCAGAATTTGTGTACCTTCTCTGCTTTGTCCTCACTGACCTTTTCAAGTGCTACATGGCGACACCAGCTGAAGTCCTGCTCCCTTCCCAGACAAGCAAATAAATGCAGCTTTGTTTCAGATTACTGTTTGGCGGTCTTTGTTTATTTCCTTCTAATGGTCCTCACCAAGGTTGGTAATTCAAAGCAACTGCCACACTGATGAAGACCATACTACCGGAAATAAAATCCCAGAAGATGTCTTCATTCAAACATCTGTGTAGAAAGGACTTCCCATGTACCTTGTACTGTGTGAGGCCCCAGGTGGGATGGGGAGAATGCAGATACCAAAAAAAAATAACTCTTTAGAATGTAGGTCTCATCCAAAAGTCATGTAATTTTATCCATCAGCAATTTAAGCTAGATTCCCTGTAAGATAAAGTCTCAATAGAATAATGAATGTTACATATCTAAAGATGAGTACATGACAGAGAAAATGGGAAATAGCAGAAGATTCAAGGTGTTAGTGACTCACCCCCTGCCACAAGTTGGATGTTAGGACACAAACCAAAGAAATGATGGAACTCGGACTCCAGAGAGAAAATATTGCCCAGCTCATGAAGTCTGGGTACGTGTATCTGCACAGAGAATTTGTACTTATTTATAAGTGATAAATTTAAAAATCTGTCATTCAATTCTAGATTGCTGTTTTGAGAAATCTTTTGTTTATTACTATTTCTTTAAAGTAACAGAAGCATATTAGGTTTCTTGCTAGACAGACTATCTGCAATGCCCTGTTCTTACTTTTGCCACCTCTCAGCAGATACCAATATTGGCCTGTTGGCTTTTGTTGTGTTTTGCCTCCTGAAATAGCACCACGACCCCCTGTTCCTTAGAGAAAGCTGGCTTACTGGCAAAGAAGAGGACAACATTGACAGTCTTAGTAGTGTTTTAGATAGTTAAATGTCTTTTCCCATAAAATCAAATAAAATAATCCTTCAACTCCAGTACTTCAGTATTTGATCTGCAGGGGGAATGTAAAACTTAGCTGCTTTAATTGCATTTTGAGAAACATCTACGCTCTAAAATACAAAATTTTCCCCTCTGTTCTCACTCTCTGCTAGGTGCTATTTTGTTTTTACATGTTTGAGTTCACTCAGTCTTTGCAAGGAAGGTAGGTAGATGAGGAAACAAGGCGTTGAGTGCTTAAATAATTTTCTCTTGGTCAGCCAGCTATGAAGTATCAGAGCCCAGATTTGGACCCAAGCCTCCTGGGGTCAGAGACCACATCCTTTTAACACACTACCCTCTCCACTGCCTCACTGAGGGCAAGACATAGACTTGTCCCCAGTGGGCTCATCATATGATTGGAAAGACCTGAAAACATGTGGATGGAATGACAGATTACCATCTGTCACTTAGCTATATGTTGGTATTTCTGACCATTTGAAGGAGATTCAATACTCAGCTAAACATTGATATATTCTCTTTATATACTATGCTCATATATTCAGAGACATAATTGAGATCTAGACCAAGCAGGTTTTCTAATATTGTGCCCTGTATTAGAGAGATTCTTTCGCTCACTCACAGGCAGGGCCCCGTGGGTCTGGCTCTCTCACAGAGGGAAATGAGTGGGCAGTGCAAGTCCAAGTTTACTTTGATGAAGAGCTTAATCCCTGGATAAGAGGCCTCTGGCATTTGGTAAAGGTTATAAATCGTTTCTCAGAATAACATTTTTATGTGCATAAAGTATATGACATTACAAAGGAAGCCCATCGTACTAAGATACAACCCTGAAAGTATATATATAAATAATATGTATATAATATATATGTGTATGTATATAAATAATACATAATAAATATGCTTCTTTGTTAATGTATTAAATAATAAGATTTAGCAGAACTAATAATTATCATAATTTCAAACAAGTGCTGAGCATGAATGATATTTTGAGGTATCTGCAGTAAATGAAAACACCTGTGATTTCTAATTTGCTTCGAAGACACAGACATTGTTAATACTACCGTGGTCTGTTATCTGTCTTCAGTTGTGGGAAATAATACATTTCACTTAGAGATCAGAGAAAATAAACATAAAGCACTAAGCATTTTCTTTTCTCATTAAATTCATGGATCTCCTAGAAATGTCCATGGGCCCCAGGTTAAGAATACTTGCTCTAATGGAAGCTCCTCCCCTGGCAAAAGAAGTAGGTAATGAGCACCATCTCCAGTGGTGTGTGCTATATGAACAGGACTGTGCTGTGCTTAGTCGCTCAGTCGTGTCTGACTCTTTGTGACCCCATGGACTGTAGTCCACCAGCTTCCTCTGTCCATGGAATTCTCTAGGCCAGAATACAGGAGTGGGTTGCCATGCCCTCCTCCAGGGGATCTTCCAAACCCAGAGATCAAACCCAGGTCTCCCACATTGCAGGCGGATTCTTTACCATCTTGGCCACCAGGGAAATCCAAGAATTCTGGTGTGGGTAACCTATCCCTTTTCCAGAGGATCTTCCTGACCCAGGATTCGAACCGGGGTCTCCTGCATTGCTGGTGGATTCTTTACCAGCTGAGCTACCAGGGAAGGCCCGTGAACAGGGCTAACAGGGACCATTTGCTCACACTGTACATAGTGACTAGATAACTGAATGGTTATCACAGCAGCTTAGAAATGCATGCATTATTCATTTAATCCTCAAAAAAGACCCTATTGGTAGTTAGTGTTGTTAACTTCATCCATTTCAAGTGAGGAAACTGAGGTGAATATAATTTGCAATGTAATTTGTCGAAGGTCACACATCTAAGGACAGGTCAGCATTTGAATCAGGTAGTCCGGCTCCGGAACCGACAGTCTTAACCACTAAACTGAACCTGCTCAGTAAGTTTAGAGCACTAATCTAAGAACACCTGGGGCTAAGTATAACTGCCATCTATAAAGTTATTTCCTTGGAAAAATACTTATAAAGAAATCACTGGACGACAACTCTTCCATAGACTAGGGCTTCCTCCATATAGAGGTCAGGAATTACTGAACACCCTCTAGTTGCCAGTTACCCACTATGTTGAATAAGCATTATCCCAAAGTAACCTTATTCTGGGTTGCCTGGACCACAAATTGGCTGGGGCTGGAGCAGAATGGAGAGCACTCCCACGGAATTCAGCTTCCCAACTGGAGGGCATGTCACTTCTAAAGATCTCTGTCGAGTACTCTGAGGGGTCTGAGACTCTCCCCTGCAACCTAACAAGTTGGCCTTAATTTCATGAATGCTGGCAGAAGACAAGACTGTTGGGTCAGAGACAAAGGACTTTATTACTCATAGCACAACAGGCAGTGTGAGTTTCATGTGTGTCTTCGTTTCCTCTCCCTCCAAAGTCCTGTGGGGACAACCCCGAGGTGGGTTGATAAGGTTGTTTTCTATGCTCATTCTATAAAAGGAAAGGAACAGGGTGCGGTCCCTTTACCAGACCACGGGGATACTATGCACCCAGGAGAGCCAGTGGCACGGGCTCACTTCTCGAACGAATCATGGAAGGAGGGGGACCTGTGCCTTCTCTTCTCTTGCTACCTTGCCCTTTCAGGTTTTCCTGTCCCCCAGTAAAGCTGACAGCTCCACTCATTCCAAGCCCTGATGCATGACACGTGATACCCAAACGGTCTCAGAACACCAGATAAAGAAAAATAACAGACAACTAATACTTCCCAGCAGCCAGAAGGAGGAACATAAAACAGGACAGGCATCCAGCAAAACAAAATTGCTAGAGGCGGACAGATAGCAACTTAAAAAAAAACATCATAAACATTCTGGAAATGGATGCTATGGCTTTAAACTTCAAAATAGATTAGCTGAATTAAGGGAGAGGACAGCTACTGTGGTGGCCAGACCAGAGTTAGTAACCTGGGTGAAAGGGAAGAAATACTCAAGGGATAATGTCTCAAAATTTTTAAAAAGAAGAAACTTAGAGGAAAAAAAAGTTAAGAGACTTGGAGGATAGATCTAGGAGATACAGCAAGCAAAAATAGGAGATCAGAAGGAGGGAAAGGAACTGATAGAGGTGAAGCATGATTAAGCAAGTAAAAAATGCAATTTTCCTTAAACAAAACAAAGACCCATGTTTACAAACTGAAAAAAAATGCACTGAGTTCCCAGGTTCCCTTAGAAGCACAGTAGACAATCTACCCATTATAGTAGATTAATTACTGTTCAGCAAGTATTGATTCCCTCCCCTTTAACATGGAGCAAATTCTACTTTCCCAACTCTTCAGCTTGAGTTTTATCACGTGACTCACTTTGGCAGATGGACTCTTATGGATATGGTACAAGAAAAAACTTGACATACACCTGCACAGTGGGCTCACCACCCCATGCTTCTGCTTTCTGCCCTGAGAAGTGCATGCTTTGGGAGGCTCCTGATCCGAGGAGGTTGACAAACACATCAAGCAGGCCTGGACCCGACCTGGGTCTCAGAGGCAAGCCCAGGCTAGATTTGTGCATGTGTGAGTGACAAAAGGCTCATTGATTAATACCAATGAGATTTTTGTGGTAGTTTGTTAACACAGTATTACTGTGGCAAAAGCTGATATACACAGTCAGAACCTGGTAAAATTATAAATCTCAAAAATGAAAAATAAATCATAATTTTCTAGTCAGAAAGAACAAGTTTTGTATAAATAATAAGTAAGATAAGTATTGGGCTTTTTTTAGACAATGTTGGAAGTCCTAGAAACTAGATGTTGAAGTAACATCTACGAGGTTACTGAGAGTAAAGGGCTACAACCCACAAATCCCATACCCAGCCAGTATTTCATTCATCCATCCTGGTTTTTAAGAATTAAAAAAGTTGAACAACAACATGCTCTCATCGAGAAAAATCATTCTAACCATTCAATCATAAAAAAAGAATGAAATAATGCCATTTGCAACAACATGAATGGACCTGGAGATTGTCATACTGAGTGAAGTGAATCAAAGAAAGATAAAAGCCATATGATACCACTTCAATGTGGAATCTTAAAAAATGATACAAATTAATTTACATACAAAACAGAAATAGGGTCATAGACATAGAAAACAATCTTAGGGTTATTAAAGGAGAAAAGGGGTAGGGGAGGATGTGTGAAATAGATAACCAACAAGGACCGACTGTATAACACAGGGAACTATATTCAGTATCCTGTAATAAACTATAATGGAAAAGAATCTGGAAAAGAAGCTACACACACACACATATATCTTTGCTGTACACCTGAAACTAACAACATGGTCAATCAACTATTCTCTAATATAAAATTAAAAGTCAAAAAACACAATCCCCCCAAATTCATTCATTAATTAAATGGATAATGATTAGATTTCTAAAAATAAGTAGTATGTACTTTAATATAAATCAATCATAAAAGTCTTAGAATATGGAATATAAATACTAGATAAGGATTCTTAAAACAAAAGAGGTTGCTGCAAAGACAATTTTATAATAATCTAGAACTAAACTTTCAGGAAACCCCACACGTTGGATGTGGTGAGCATGGAGGTAGAGTGGAGAAACAGCATTTGAAATTTCTCAACTAGAGCAGGAAGAGAAAATAGTCTAACAATATCATCTTATTGGGGTAAGGAATTCAGGGAAAAATATTCTGCCTTGGTGAGAAAAATAGTTGAGGTGCCTTATGTTCAAATAATGGTAACAAAAGAAGTAATTGATTAAGAATACCAGAGAATAACAAGTTGCCATTAAAAGAATGGAAAAGTACAATGGAATGCCATTAACAATGGCAAAAAAATAGAATGGATAGCAACTTAATAAAACCAGGGAAAAAAGGAAAAAGGACCATCAAAGTCAAATGGTATAGCATAAATACAACACAGAAGGAATAAAACCAAGTATACCAGTCATTCAGTAAATGCAAACGGACTTGATTCTATCGAAAGATCAAAAATGTCAAAATGAGTTTTAAAAACTGAGACCAAACCCAGCTATACAGTAAGTTATAAAAAAGAAGAGGAAGAAAAAGAAGAGACAGCAAGGCCAATGCTATAAAAAACAGAAATGGCAATATTATGGTCAGGAAAGGGGGGGTTGAAGCTAAAAGAACCTTCGAGAGACTGAAGAGGTATATCATGGAACAACAGAAGGCACACGTGTCAGAAACTTTTATGTTCCAAGCAACTCAGCAGCTAAATGCAGAAGAAAGCAAGCCTAGGACTGAGCTTTGAAAGATGCCAACATTTACAGCTTGGGAAAAGAGTAACAGCTGGGGACTTGCCTGGTGGTCCAGCGGTTAGGACTCTGCACTTCACTGGGTTTGATCCCTGGTCAGGGAATTAAGATCCCACATGCTGTGCAGTATGGCCCAAAATAAGTAAAAATAAAAAGAATAAACTGGAATGGGAGGCTGAGGAGTGATCAAGAAAGTAGAGGAAGAGCAGGAAGGTGGGTGGATCGTAATTTCTGGAAGCCTCAACCTACATACAGGTAAAGGCAGCCCCAGCCACAGCAGTCAGACAACTTCAGGGTCAGAAAAGGCAGAGCCTGGGGGACAACACGCCCTCCCCTGCAGGCAGGCTGAGGGAGCCGCGGGTCTTCTCACAGCCCTTCATTCTCCCGCATCTGCAATTTGTAGCAGATTGTAATTGTGATGCACAGTGCAGAATTAGGTTCTTTTATCTAAATGGGAGTTTTGTAGGCTTGGAGTGTTGTTAAGAAAGGAGCAGCTGCCTGATGTATGGGTGACATTGTGGAACACACCAGTAGTGGAAATAGAAAGAGGGTGCCCATTATCTCCCATTAAAGATCAATTTAACTTCCTGAGACTTAAAAAGTGAGTCCACGTTAAGACAATGTACTGCTTCTGACCCACTAAAAATCCCCCTTTCTCTTCTATTGACTAATCAGGAGTCTATATTGTCAAGTTTTAGCAATAGGTTTAGGAAATTTTTTCTAATATCTATAGGAACTACAACTGTTTAATACTGGCAAATACAAGTCAGATCCCATTGCTGTGCCATAAGATGTGCAGAGCTTTCATTTTTCAGTGATGGGAATTTGTGGCAACCGGTAAATTTTCAAAACACTTTCATTGTGCACATTGAGTGCCCCCCTCCACACACACACACACACACACACACACACGCCCCCCAGAGCCTTTTCTTTCTGGAACTGGTAGTAAATTATGAAAGAAAAATAAAGCTCTGCACAAAATACAGATATGATCAGGATGCCACTTACCTGGGATTGTTACCTCTTCCTAGCCTTCAGGGAGATGTTGGCATTTTCAACGTGCAGGGAACTGGGGCAGGAAGACAAAATGTAGCTGGCCTGGTTCAAACAGGGGAGGGAAGTGAAAGAATAGCTGATGTCCCAAACACTTCTTCCCCTGGTGAGGGGACTTGGGAACTATTATTAAAGGGTATAAACTTGCAACTAGTAGATAAATAAATCTTGGAGATCTAATGCACAGCACAATGATTACAGACAACAATATTGTATTATATACTTCAAAGTTGCTAAGAGACTAGATCTCAAATGTTCTCATCACAAAAAAGAAATTTTAATTATGTAAGGTGATAGAGATGTGAACAAACTCTATGGTAATTATATTGCAATACACAAGTGATCAAAGCAGCGTGTGGTACACTTTAAGCTTACATGGTATATGTCAATTATATCTCAAAGTTTTAAATGAATTTTTAAAAAAACTTCCACTGAGTAGAACATTTGGAAATGGGCTAACAGCATCCACTCAGGAATGTACCTTAAAAAGAAACAGATACAAGTAAGGTCTGTTGTTGTTGTTGTTCAGTTGCCCAGTTGTGTCCACTGGGAGGGACCCCATGGACTGCAGCACAGCAGGCTTCCGTCCTTTACCATCACCCGGAGCCTGCTCAAACTCATGTCCACTGAGTCGGTGATGCCATCCAACCATCTCGTCCTCTGTCGTCCCTTCTCCTCCTGCCTTCAATCTTTCCCAGCATCAGGGTCTTCTCCAGTGAGTCGGCTCTTTGCATCAGGTGGCCAAAGTATTGGAGGTTCAGCCATGCTGAAGAGCCACACTACCCAAAGTGCAGTCCTGGACCAGCAGCATTGGCGTCACAGGGGAGCCTGTTAGAAACGCAGATGCAGGGCCCCATGCCAGACCTACTGAATCAGAATCTGCATTTTGCCAAGATCCCCACAAAAGTCTGCAAAGTGCCACTATGGACCCATCTCCCAGCAAATAAAGATTAGACACCCAAGTGTGTTGAAGCGGGATGCAGCCTGGACCTTTGTATCTTTACCAAGTTGCTCAGGGGACTCTGATGCTCGGCCCAAGTCTGAGCACTAGTGCATGAGACCTGTGCTGTTCAACACAGGAGCCAGGAGTCACCTGTGGCAGTACATTCATATCTACATTTAAACTTATTTGAACACAAATTAAAAGTTCAGTCACACTAGCCACATTTCAGTGCTCACATGTGGCCACATGTGGGCTACACATGGCTAGTGGCTACTCTGTTGGATGGTGCAGGTATAACATTGACATCATCGTAGGAAGTTCTGCTGGGCAGCACTAGGTCATTAGTTCTCAGTCTTGGCTACATGTCAGAATGACTGGCCACGGTTTTATTGTTGTTGTTAGTTTGTTTTAATACAGAATGCTTATTTTATTTTTTAAAATGTTTATTTATTTATAGCCACACCTCGCAGCATGTGGGATCTTAGTTCCCTGACCTGGGCTCGAACCCATGCCCCCTTAACTGGAAGCACAGAGTCTTCACCACTGGACCACCAAGGAAGTCCCAGAATAAATAAAAGAATGTTTATTTTAGGCTTCATCCTATAGATACTTTATCTTCATAGAAACTTGACCTACTGTTTTCTAGTAAGGACACTATTAGGAAAACCAAGCTCTTGATCTCAATATAACCTCACATATTTATATTCAGATAATCATGTGAGATACTGTCATTTTGAAACCCGAGCAGGACCCTGTGGGGCCCTCCCCAAGGACAAAAGCCTTTCCACATCCCTCATTTTGTGTTTGCAGAGAAAAAGGCTTCAGCCTCTAGGCTTTCCCTGAGTTCCAAAGGGCAGCTTCAAACAGTTACTAATGAGGGAAAGGAAGGAATTCAGAAACAGGAGGACCAGTTAAGAACCAACAGTGCACCAGTGAAAGCAGCGTCCTGGCTCCTCTTCAAGGGTGGGCACAGTTGTATGTTTCTGAGTTCTTCCACAGGAACTAAAGTCCCCACCCATGTGGAGGATGGTAACTGCAGGCTGAGCACAAGCATGTGGATCCCAGACTGGTTGGAACCAAAAGGCTGATGACTGAGATTCCTGGAGTGCCACCCTATTACCTCACCACCAACCAATCACCGGAAGGTCACATACACTGCATACCTTCCCCTAACTTTTGGCTATGAAAACTCTTCCCTGAAAACCACCAGGGAAATCAGGCCTTTTGGGCACAAGCCACCAGTCCTCCTTGCTTGGCCCTGCAGTAAATCTTTCTGTGCTCCAAACTTCAGCATTTCAGTTTGTTTGGCCTCGTGGTGAGTCAGGCATACAAACTTGGGTAGGACAACAATTTAAGTTTGCTGAATTCCAGGCTATGAGGCCTGGTTCTGCATCGGCAATTTCATTTTCCTTTTTACTAGCTGGAAAAAAAATCACATAAAAACACTAAGAGAAACATGAAAAGATTTTACACAACCATTACATTCTCTCTCTGACGTAGTCACCTTTGTTCAGAGGCATTCCTCTCTCGTCCTTGCATACTTGTGTACAGAATCTGATTTTTCACAGGCCACCCTAGCCTGGCTGTTCAACAGGTTTACGACCATTACAAAACTGAATCTCAACAAGATCGGCCCCCACCCCCAACCTTCAGAAAATACCAAAAAGTCATCTCCAGATGTCTGTCTTCCCTCGGGGGGTTCTGATTTGTCCCACATATATCTTTGCACAAACATAACATGCCTGTTCAGCCTCTGCTCCCACAAAGACAGCAGTGCCCCAGGGCCCCAGGTTACTCAGCGGTGTCCTTTGCTGCTTCTGACTCCTAGATGTGACTCCATTTTGCACTGTAAGGATCTCAACGAGTCACTCCCCCGGGTTACATTCATAAGAGCGGCTCTGTATGGAGATTCACATGATGGGGCACTTTTTCTTGCTGTACCTCCTTGTTCCAGCCCAAGCCCCTAGAGGATCTACTTAACATTTGACTACACGCAAATATCTTCCCTTCAATCAGCCGTCCCCTAACCACGTGTGTGCCTTTGGACTCTCCCTCCTTTGGGGTTAATAAGGAGTGGCCCTTATTCTCAATGGGGCTCAGCCCTAGAGGAGGGAGAGAGCCGGGGGGGGGGGGGGGGTACGCTCTAGTTGCAGTTTGCAGGCTTCTCACTGCACTGGCTTCTCTTGTTGCAGAGTTTGGACTCTAGAGCGAGCGGGCTTCAGTAGTTGTGGCACACGGGCTTTGTTGCCTCATGGCATGTGGGACTTAACCAGACCAACGATTGGACCTGTGTCCCCTGCACTGGCAGGAGGGTTCTTAGCCACTGTACCACCAGGGAAGCCCAAATTACCAAAAGTTTCTTTTGTTTGGCATGCTGTTAAATTTTGTGCAAGTGTCTCACCCTATTCCCAAGCCCAGATGCTTTCCATCAGGTTCCTCTATGCTTCATTCGGGTAGAGCCGTGGAGAGCCAACTGCTCATGCCATGAGGTCATACCTATAAAGCCCCCCTGGTACCCAGCTTAGGCCCTGAGCTCCACATAGATGACTGCTACCTATTAATAGTTGTAATCACAGTATGCACTATATTATAATCTTCATAAACAATTGTTTTGTACACAATTTTCCTTGTTTCTGGGTTGCCTTGTGCTGCACTTAGTTGCTCAGTCATGTCCGACTCTTTGCAACCCCATGGACTGTAGCCCCCAGGCTCCTCTGTCCATGGGATTCTCCAGGCAAGAATACTGGACTGGGTTGCCATGCCCTCCTCCAAGGGATCTTCCCAACCCATGGATCAAACCCAAATGTCCCACACTGCAGGCAGATTCTTTACTGTCTGAACCACCAGGGAAGGCCAAGAATACTGAAGTGGGTAGCCTATCCCTTCTCCAGGTGATCTTCCTGACCCAGGAATTGAACCGGGCTCTCCTGCATTGCAGGCAGATTCTGTACCAGCTGAGCTACCAGGGAAGCCCTAGGTTGCCTTGCTGCTGCTGCTGCTGCTAAGTTGCTTCAGTTGTGTCCGACTCCGTGAGACCCCATAGATGGCAGCCCACCTAGGTTGCCTTAGTTGCCTCTTAACAGCGGTAAGATAGTCCACTAGGCTGATGCACTATACTTAACTATTCTCCAATTACTGGATACTCTGCTTAGTTTCCATTTCTCATTCATTAACGAGTCCTTAGATCTACAAAGGAGCTGAGTGTTCAGGAAGAGGCTTGAGTGAGATTAATTGCTCTGCCTAAAAAATGGGAGGCTTTCTGATGTCATTTCGAATTTGGGGGTTTGGAGGGTTTATTTTTGCTTGTTTTCTGGTGGGCAGCAGAGAAGAGAGTTAAGCAACTGATTGGGAAGCTGGAGTCCAAGTGGGAAGAAATGGTGGACATTTTCAAAAGAGAGGTGTGGTACTGAATATAAGGTATCAACTAAATGGACGCACAATGGAGATCCTGCTGTGACTGCTGCGTCTTCAGATAATGTCTACCACAGTGTGCAAACCGACTCAGAGACACACTATATAGGGAGCTGTTAGGATATTTCAAATGCATACAAAAAAAGTCATTAAAAATCAGTTCCAGCTAACAAAGGCAAAGACAGGAGTAAGAGGAAAGAAGAAGAAATGGTGGACATTTGAAAATCATGGCATTTGTTTTCTTTTCTTTAGCATTTCTTCTGATGCTAATTGGATGGTGTCAAGGGAAGAGGCCAGTACGGAAGCCTATCAAAAGAAGACTGACAGGGGCATGCCTGTAGTCAAAATCTGATTAGCTTGCAGCAGCTAGGAAGAACTCACTCCTGGGGAGCCACAGGGCACTTGAGTAAGAAGAAATACGAGGGGGTATTAGAGGATTTAGGCAGGCATTGAGTGGTTCTAAGAAGAGTTTACAGAAGAGGGGGCATGTGCTGAATTCCATGTTGCTAAGAGGTAGCAATAATATAATAGCTGGGCATCTTCACGTTTCTTTGAGAGAGGAAAATTAAGAAGGGACTAGAATTATTAATTTATTGGTAAAGGACCTATAGTGAGTCCTGTCGGTCAAGGGAGAAGATTAACTATTAATCACTTTCTGGGTTGAGGAGTGGCCTTGACTTTTTCTAGTTCCTAACATGGTCAGAGTGGCCTTCTCTGGACATTATTTACTTTCTACAAGCGCTATTTGTCTTCAGCTGAGAACATCACAACCTAGCTGCCAGCAGGGCTATTTTTCATTTCCGCAGTCCCTCCTTTTGGCCAAGGGCAGTCAAGCGCAGCCTGTAGGATGCTCATCTGAGGGGTCCAGGTCCACACAAGTCAGGGCATTCTGCCCTTGCACAGCTGGATCAGTCATCAGGGAATAAATCTGGTCGTTCACGGATGCCCCCAGGAGGTCCTGGGAATCTACCTCCATGTCTTTCCGACAGGCTGTATCTTCTGTGTCCTTTGATAGCACCTGCACTTCAGTTATGGCTTTTCCCTTGCCCCCCCCCCCACCGCCCTGTTTTCTGAACACATGCAAATGCTGGCTCTTAGCTTTGACTCTTTCCAAATGCCGACCCCAAGGTGACAGAATGCATACGGGTAGTTCACTGTGGAAAGCTGCCCCTTTTAGCAATCGTGGCTCATCCACACTGGGCCCAGCTGAGGGCCTGTAGAAGATCTGCCTGAGACCCTCCTGTTCTTTGGATCTTTATCAGACCCAGAAGGGGCAAGTCTTCACCCATCGGCCCATCTTCACGGTCAAGGGTCTCCCCTGAGTCCCTCACCCTTCCAGGGATGTGGATAACTGAGTGGCCCCCATAGGCATCCCTTGGCTGGCCAGTGTTAAACAGTTCCTTGATATGTGAGAGATGATAATAGACAAGTGAAAAAAAATCTTCCAGCATTTTGCCCCTGAGAGTTTTCAGTGATTTCTACGGCCACCGTGTTAGCAGGCTGAAGTCTCCAAAGTGGTTGTAGCACATGATACGTTGAAAAACCTTACAGCTGAGCTGGCCTACCTGGCTTTACCTAGGCAACACTTGGCCTCTTAGAACTTCTACAAGTCACTAGCCAGGGTTCTGCCTGCCTCTCCTGGGCCACAGAACCTGAAAGGTTGTTTCTGTCCTTGTGGGTGAAAGCCCTCCACATACACGTCTCCCCACGGACCAGACCTCCCAGTAATGAGAGGACAAAGGAAAGCGAGAAGGCAAACACACCAGCTTTATCCTGCTCCTGTGCTGTCAAACTGGCTGCACAACTCCTCAGACTATGCATCTCTATTTTCAGCAGTATAACTCTGGACAGTAAAATTTCAACCTTTAGCAGGTTAAGAAAGACTGGCCAGAACTGAAAAGGAGCTCAAAATGTACTGATTGAAATGGGTAATGTACATAAATAGCTGGATCAATTCATCTCTTGCTTAAAATCCTATTCTATTTGTGAGCAATTTTCTTCCACTTCTAATTCTCTCATTATGTACCCTTTCATTCAAAATGTTAATTCTCGCTGCTTCTGTAACTGAACCATCCACTAATCATTTCTAGGATAGAAACACATATTCCTAAGCAAAATTCTTTTGAACAGCTGAATTAAGCAGACAGTGGGTTTGTTTCTCTCATTTCTTGTCTGATGGTTAGTAGAACTGCCAAAAAAAACTTTTTCAAAATCTTAAACACATGACAACGTTTTTGTGCAAACTAAACTTTGGGAGGCCAGACAGATGTTTATATTTCAGTATTTAAGGCGAAAAGAGACAAAAATCATTAAAAAAATATGTTGCCCCAAAATGATATTTACAAAAACAACTTGAGAGTCTATAAAAAATACAGAGCAACTCTCTTCCCAAATAACAGGAAAAGTACAGAGATACGGATTCTAACCTTTGGTGTTCTGGTTACTAGCTAAGTAACTTTGGGTATATGTCTGCATTTTCCACCACATCTGTGAGTCCATTTTAAACAAACAGACAGACAAAGATAGAAATCAGAAAAGAAGTTTCACATAAAGAAAGGCTATCAATATGAGGGGACAGGGAAGAAGTCAGATACCCTCTCTGGTTCATTTCTCTACCACCACTTCTCTTCAGCCTTCCCTACCACTCAAGGGACTGTCTAATCAGAGTAATTCACAGTCCCCTCAGCAAAACAACCCTCCCCAGGATGTCAGCAGTGAGTCAGACCAGCTAAGGCTTCCCTGTGTTTGAAGTTGAGAGATAAACTATCAACTGGCTCCAAATTCTATCTCATTTATAAAATTAAAATTGAATCTGCTTAGGGTCAATGGCTCTTACTAAATCCAATGTCATCCTTTATCGCTGTGGGGAAGAAACATTAAAGATCTAAGCATTTTGAGACCTTCCATTCCCTCCTGTTCTCGCAGGATGAAAAAGTCCCCAAGTCATCAAATGTACGGTGTGGTAAACCACACAAGGGCCCAATTTCTCCCCTCTCCCCACATCAACAGCATTTGCCATGGAATTTGGTGACGCCTTCCTGCTGTACTCAGTCAAGTTCACAGCCTGGATTTGCGGGGCCCTGTGCAAAATAAAAATGTGGGACAGCCTTGTTTGAAAAGAAGCAAATGAGTGCTAATAGAGCTCCTAAAATACAGTTTTTTTCCTCTGCAGCCTTTCTCTCTCTCCCAACTTGTAATGGTATTTTTGTTTTTGTTTTGCTACTGTCATTAAGTTTTTTAAAAAGTTTTTAAATTGGCATCGACTTTGCAATTCATCTTTATATGTTACAAGAAGTGACACCTGAGGCTGGGACAGTCCAAGAAAAGCGTCCGAGGCAGGGACTTGGTGCAAAGATAAGTATGCTGTATTTGCCCTGGGTTGAAGATGACTTGAGTCTGGAGGCATATTTATCTTTGAATCTCCACTGTGGGGCACAGTCTTGGATACATAGTAAACAGTAAATATATATATTAAGGGAGAAGGAGAGCCAGGAAGTAAATGAGTTTGAAAATCACTTGTAGAGCTATTGGCACCGTCACACATCACAGGTAGGAGAGAAAAATGGTGCACCCACTTTGGAAAAGTCTGGCAGCACCTCAGAAACTTCAACAGAGAGCTCCCTGTGAGCCAGCAATCCCACTCCTAGGTACAGACCCAAGACCAATAAAAACAAATGTTCATGGGGACTTCCCTGGTGGCCCAGTGGCTAAGCCTCTGTGTTTCCACTGCAGGGGATGTGGGTTTGATCCCTGATTGGGGGACTAAAATCCTGTATGCTGAGCAGTGGGGTTATGAAACATACGTTCCAAAAACTTGTACATGAGTGTTCAGAGCAGCATTATTCATAATGGCCCCAAAGTGAAAACAACTCAATTGTCCATCAACTGATGAATGGACATTCTTGTCCTGCCATAAAAAAGAATGAAGTACCGATTCAGGCTACCACAGGGATGACCCCTAAACACGTTATGCTAAGTGAAAGCAGCCAGGCACAGTGGACCACATATTGTATGATTGCATTTGCTTGAAGTGTCTAGAAGAGACAAATCCCGGGAGGAATGAGGAATCACTGCTAATGGATAGAGTTCCTTTTTAGGGTGATGACAATGTTCTGGAATTAGATAGCAATGATGGTTGCACAACTTTGTGAACATGCTAAAAACCACTGAATTTTATGAATGTTATGGTCTGTGAATTAAACTTCAATTTAAGAAGAAAAAAAACAACAATTCTGCCTGGGCCCATTTGGTAGCATTGTGTGACCTTGGAAAAGTAATGTAACCTCTCTGAACTTGCAGTCTTCCCAAATATAAAGCGGGAATAATAACACTTCTGTAGAACTGTCTGTGATGAGGATCCACTCGGATATGAGATGGAAAGCCTCTGCTCTTCCCTGCTGTTCTTGGTGTCACAGAGAGTCCCAGCCAGAATTCAGAGCAAACTGACACCACGGGGTCCCTCGCTCACCCTCTAACGGCGGGGAGTAGAATGCGGATTCATAAGAGAGTGGAGGGATCAGAGTTCTCTCCCTTCTTTCTCTGTAAGTGGCTTGTCTCCCCATCTTCCCTCGGAGTGGTCTGATGAAGTGGATGAAGTCTCTTCCTGGGACAGACTCTGTGCCTTGGAGGGACCAAGTGAGACCCCAGGTCAAAGGAGCTAGGCCCCTGCCCCCCTGAGCTTGGCTAATCTCTAGGCTATAAGGGGCAGAGGAACAGGGCTTCTCAGGATCTGTGCCTGGTCCAGCCGCCCTCAGCACCTTAGAGTGGAGTAAAGTGTGAACAGTGGCATGATCTCTTACTGGACCTGGATGCTCAGCAGGAATACAATTTCAGGGAGGAGAAGGAAGCCTCAGTGTCTGGCACAACCCGGGCTAAACAAACCCATCTGGAGCTCCAGGCAGCAAGGTTTGCATACCTATTCAAAAAGAATGCTCTTGAACTGTATTTGCTCAAAAATTATTTTGTGCATGTATTGATAAGGAGTGCTTTTGTATGTCCACCAGGGGGCGCTGTCTGCTGCCTTGGTGGCCACTCCCAATGTTCTACAGTCTATGTGGAGTTAAGTTGAACCATATAAATAATTTATGTTTTAATACCATGAAAGTGACTCCCCAATCTACACTTTGAATCCCAAACTTCCCTCCAAACACTGGTTCTACATTTTCAGTTTTCTGTTTCCTATTTCTGCCTGGATGTTCTGCTGACCCACGGAACTCTTTCTCCTCAGCTGAGCTTCTTACTTCTGTGTGGACCTGAGACAGCTAATTCTATTCCACAGAATTTGAAATGCAAAAGGGCCCCCAGCTGAAACCCAGTCGCACTCTGCTGGCTGAGCCAGGCCATCTTTCTCTAGAGTACCCCAAAACACCATAACGGCCAGCAGAGGTCCAGGGCGCCATGCTCATCTCGTACTCAGCTTGGTCATTTGCAATTAGGTGCTTTGCCCTAGTCCATGTCCACCAACATCCTTGAATGTCAAAATCATATCTTTTTTCCTGAAGTGTTAGTCACTCAGCTGTGTCTGATTCTTTATGACCCCTTGGACTGTAGCCCACCAGGCTCCTCAGTCCATGGAATTCTCCAGGCAAGAACACTGGAGTGGGTTGCCATGCCCTTCTCCAGGGGATCTTCCCAACTCCACGATGGAATCTGCATCTCCTGCATTGCAGGCAGATTCTTCACCATCTGAGCCACCAGGGAAGCCCATTTTTTTCTGGAGATCCACCACAAATGTCACTGCCATAAAACCTCTGGATTGCTTTCTCTCCTGCACTCCCACCAACTTTAAGTCTGTTCTCCAGCTGAATTTTCAAAGCACCTTACTTTATTTACTATGGCATTCAGCCCTTTCTGCCTGGTACTCAGCTATTTTATTTTCTGGTAAAAAACATATAACATTAAACTTACCATCATTTAATCATTTTAAGTGTACAGTTCAGAAGTGTTAAGTATATCTGCACTGTTGTGCAACAGATCTCTATAACTGCTTCAGTTCAAACCACTGAACCTTTATGGGAATGGAAATTGGTGCAGCCACTATGGAAAGCAGTATGGAGGTTTCTTTGAAAACTGAAAATAGAGCTACTGTATGATCCAGCAATCCCACTCTTGGGCATATATCTGGAGAAAACCTTAATTCAAAAAGATACATCCACTCCACTGTTCTTAGCAGCATTATTTACAATAGCCAAGACATGGAAGCAACCTAAATGTCCATCGACAGATGAACAGATAAAGATGTATGTGTGTGTGTGTGTGTGTGTGTGTGTGTGATGGAATACTACTCAGCCATAAAAAATGAAATAGTGCAAAGTGCACCAACATGAATGGACCTTGAGATTATCATACAAGTCAGACAAAGACAAATATCATATGATATCACTTATATGTGGAACCTAAATTGGGAGTTTGGCATTAATAGATACAACTATTATATATAAAATAGATAAACAAAGTCCCACTGTATAGCACAGGGAACTACATTCAATATCCTATAATTAACTGTAATAGAAAAAATGTATGTGTGTGTACATATACTGAATAGTTTCACTGTACACCTGAAAATTAACTATTCTTCAGTTTTTTAACAAAAAAACTGTAAAAAATGAAAACTGAAGCTTTATATGCATGAAACACAAATTCCTCCAGCCCTTGGTAACCACCCTTCTACTTTCTGTTTCTATGATTTTGACTCCTCTGGATACTTCTCGTAAGTGCAATGATACAGTATTTGTTCTCTTACGATTGGCTTCTTTTGCTTAGTATAATGTCCTCAAGGTTTACCCATGTTGTAGCATGTGACAGGACTTAAAGCTGTTGGGAGAAGGCAATGGTACCCCACTCCAGTACTCTTGCCTGGAAAATCCCATGGACGGAGGAGCCTGGAAGGCTGCAGTCCATGGGGTCGTTAAGAGTCAGACACGGCTGAGCAACTTCAGTTTCACTTTTCACTTTCATGCATTGGAGAAGGAAATGGCAACCCACTCCGGTGTTCTTGCCTGGAGAATCCCAGGGACGGGGGAGCCTGGTGGGCTGCCGTCTATGGGGTCGCACAGAGTCGGACACGACTGACCTGACTTAGCAGCAATACACACACACACCCACACCACTTTCTTTATGCATTTATCTGTCAGTGGCCTTTAGGGTGGATTACTTTCACCTCTTTGCTACTGTGCATAATGCTATGATGAATGCTATCTCTTGGAGATCCTGCTTTGAATTCTTTTGAATATGTACTGAAAAGTGGGGTTCGTGGGTCATATGATAGTTTTTATTTTTATTTTTTGAGGATCCTCCATACCATTTCCCATAACAGTTGCACCATTTCACACTCTCATCAACAGTGCATAAAGGTTCCAACTCTCTGCTTCCTCATCAGTGCATGCTCTTTTCTGTTCTTTGGGTAACAGTTGTTGTGTTCACTCAGTCGTGTCCGACTGTTTGCGACCCCATGGATAACAGGTAACAGTACCTTGCTATTACAGTACACGTGGCTGTTTCCTAGGGTACAGTACGAATGTTCCTGCAGTACATTTGTTTCCTAGAGCTGCTGTGACAAATAATCACAAATTGAATGGCTTACAATAACAGAAACTTATTCTCTCCTACTCCTGGAGGTTGGAAGTCCAAAATCAAGGTATCAGCAGGGCTGGTTCCCTCTAAAGGCTCTGAGGGAAGAGCTGTTGTTCCACGCCGCTCTTCTAGTCTCTGGTGGCTGCCAACAACCCTTGGTATTCCTTGGCTTATGAGAGGATGACTCTAATCTCTTTCGACCTCCAGACTGAAACAGCCAGCTTTTCTGTGGCTTTTCTTTTTCTGTCTTTTTCAAGGACACTGTCATCGAATGAAGGGCCCACCCAATCAGATGGGTAAAAACAGTGCAACCCGCTAGAGTTGTCACTACTAGACTAAGCTCCATGAGACCAAGATCTATGTCTTGTTCATATTTCAGTTCAGTTCAGTCGCTCAGTCGTGTCTGACTCTTTGTGACCCCATGGACTGCAGCACGCCAGGCCTCCCTGTCCCTCACCAACTCCCGGAGCCTACTCAAACTCATGTCCGTCGAGTTGGTGATGCCATCCAACCATCTCATCCTCTGTCATCCCCTTCTCCTCCTGCCTTCAATCTTTCCCAGCATCAGGGTCTTTTCCAGTGAGTCGGTTCTTCACATCAGGTGGCCAAAGGATTGGAATTTCAGCTTCAGCATCAGTTCTTCCAATGAATATTCAGGACTGATTTACTTTAGGATTGACAGGTTGGGACTCTCAAGAGTCTTCTCCAACACCACCGTTCAAAAGCATCAGTTCTTCGGCACTCAGCTTTCTTTATAGTCCAACTCTCACATCCATACATGACCACTGGAAAAACCATAGCTTTGACTAGATGGATCTTAGTCAGCAAAATAATGTCTCTGTTTTTTAATATGCTGTCTAGGTTGGTCATAGCTTTTCTGCCAAGGAGCAAGCATCTTTTAATTTCATAGCTCCAGTCACCATCTACAATGATTTTGGAGCCTCCAAAATAAAGTTTGTCACTGTTTCCACTGTTTCCCCATCTATTTGCCATGCAGTGATGGGACCGGATGCCATGACCTTAGTTTTCTGAATGTTGAGATTTAAGCCAACTTTTTCACTCCTCTCTTTCCCCCAAATGCCTAGTACAGTGCCTTAAACACAGAAAAGGCTCAGAAATTCCCTGGAAGTCCAGTGGTTAGGACTTGGCACTTTCACTGCTGGGGCCAAGATTCAATCCCTGGTCAGAGAACTAAGATTTCACAAGCTGCAGAATACAGTCAAAAGAAACCCCCCCAAAAACACAGAAAGGGCTCTGTATGTCTACTGAGTTTATAGGTGAACAGACTGATGGTTGGTCAGATGATGGATATTGTCCAACCCACTGGATCGACACACGATGCAGTCAGAATTGGGAAGTGCACATTAGAGTTTCACATTCCCCATAGAAACTTCATAATCGCTCTGGGCAGGACTTCAAAATACAGTGCACAGAACTCAATGCAAAAACCACTCATCTTCACAGCCATGTAGCTTACATAAAAAACTTCTCCCAACCTTTGCAAATAGATCCCAGATGAAGGCTGCCTGGCCTCGGGAGATGAAGGTAAACTTGCTGAGACAACCAAGTTGCACAATGAGAGTCCATAGCCCCCCATAGTTTCTGTGGGTTCTCAGCTCTCTACTGCATGGCCCTGATTTGTTGTTCCTGTGTGTGTTCTTGATTCCCTTTCTTGCCAAAGGTCAGACCCTTCACCAGATGCTGCACAAGAGCCCCAACTCGCCGCCGCCACAAGCATTTTGTACATTTAGATCTCCACTGAGGATCTGTGTGGGGGCACAGATCTGGTACACTCCCCCCAGTCTTCGGCCATAGTGCTCACTCCACTTTCTCCGGGACTCACTTTTCCCTTTCCCTCTGGTTCAAAACACAAATTACTTTCCTTGTCATGTGCCAGGCCCTTCTGTAGTTCTGTTCACACTTTTGGCCCTAAGGCCATCTCAGCTTCTACTTGAAACAGGCTTATTTTTAAAAGTTAAGGGAGGTTAGGCATGCCAGAGAAAAGAGAAGGACAAAGGTCGGGGAGAGAAGAAAGGAAGGAAGGAGGGAGGGAGAGAAGAAAGGAAGGGAGAAAGACAAAAGAGGAAAGAAGAAAAGAACTTCTCAGAATTCTCATATGGGCTATTAAAATAATTGTATTTTCTCTTCTTGTATTTTATGAATATTAATAATAACTTAAAGTGGGAAGTTCTCTGAGTAGGGAGGGAAACTGAACAATAGCCTTTGGTCCATTTGCTGTAGACTCTCCCAAATCTTGGCCTTCTTACCGGAGTGAAGCAATCCTCTTCTCAAGTTTACATTTAATTATAATTGCAACCGTCATGATGATTAAGTCTCTCCCTTTGTCATCGTCTTTTCTTGGCATTATTTCGTTGGCTCAGCTTGCATGCTATAGACCTCAGATGGATCACAGAGAATCTGTGCTTTTTAACTGTGGCAAAACCATAGGCAGCATTCTGTTTATTCCCAGAATCAGTTCCAAAACAGCTGTTTAATGTTCATCCTTGGTTTTGTCATCTTATTTCAGGGAATCTTAACAGCAGCATCTTCTGTTTGTAATTCCCCTGAAGAAAAAGAAAATTGTGCGCTGTGTGTAGGTGCTAGTTAATGACTTATTTCCTCTCATTTCCTTAATCAGGAAATTTCATAGCTCAGCAGCGGCGGGGTTCCCATGAATGTGGCTCTGACCTGAGCCACACTGTGAAACACTCCACCATGAAAACAGCTTGCTCTGCAAGCCTCTGACTGTTCCAAGCTGAGACCGACCAGAAGCTTCCATTTGACACAGTGGTAAGGAAAGCTTGTCAGTTTTTCATGGGTAGTGATGGTTCCATCTCTTAATAGAATCAATCAGCCAAACATTAAGTCGTCCATCAAATGGTAATTTGGACACAAACTGCCTGGCGTGTTTTACTTTAGGGAGATTTCCTTCTGAAAAATGACTGTTGAATAATGGACGCACTTAATATCTTGTAGTATGAAAAAACACTCGGGAAAATCAAGACAAATTGTGCCCAGTCTGGGTGCAAGATATCGCTTAGTAGAGAATCACTGCTTGAAGGCTAACAACTTATGAAAATGGTCATTTCTAAATGTCGTCAGCCATGTTTAAACTGCTTTTTGCTAAAATGGTTCTTCATGCTGTTGCTATATTAGAATTACCTGAGGACAGCTTTCCAAAAAAAAATATTGGTAACTGACCCTACCTTCAAAGACTATGAATCACTGATCTCAAGTGAAACCTGGGCAGTGATCCTTTTTTTTACACTTTATTTATTTTTAATTGAAGGATAATTACAATATTGTATTGGCTTCTACATACATCAACATGGATCAGCCATAGCTATATATATGACTCCTTCCTCTTGAACCTCCCTCCTCACTAATCTTTTTAAAGTGCTCTCCAGGATATGGAGACAAGTGAACCCTCCTAAACTATTGGTGGGAATGTAAATTGGTAGAGCCACTGTGGAGAACAATATGGAGATTCCTTTAAAAACTAAAAATAGAACTACCTTATGATCCAGCAATCCCACTCCTGGGCATAAATTCAAAGGAAGCCACATTCTGAAAAGATACATGTTCACTGCAGCATTATTAACAACAGCCAAGACATGGAAGCAACCTAGGTGTCCATCGACAGAGGAATGGAGAAAGATGCGGTTCACATACACAGTGGCGGTTTAGTCGTTAAGTCCTGTCCGACTCTTGCAACCCCATGGACTGTAGCTCGCCAGGCTCCTCTGTCCATGAGATTCTCCAGGCAAGAATACTGGAGTGGGTTGCCATTTCCTTCTCCAGGGGATCTTCCCGACCCAGGAATTGAACCCAGGCCTCCTGCATTGCAGGCAGATTCTCTCCCAACTGAGCTATAAGGGAAGCCCCAGTGGAATATTACTGAGCCATAAAAAGAATGACATAATGTCACTTGCAGTAACCTGGATGGACCTAAAGATTATCATACTTGGTGAAGTGGGTCAGAGAAAGGCAAATATCAAATGATATCGCTCATATGTGGAATCCAATTTTTAAAAATGATACAAACGAACTTACTCAAAAAACAGACTTACAGACTTCAGAAATAAACTTCTGGTTACCAAAGGAGAACTGTGGGAAGGAGGGATAAATGGAGAGCTTGAGCACACACACACACTGCTATATGTAAGACAGATAACAAACAAGGATCTGATGTACAGCACAGGGGACTCTACTGAGTATTCTGTGATAACCTATATGAGAAAAGAATCTAAAAAAGCATGAATACATGTATCACTGAATCACTTTGCTGTATACCTGAAACTAACACAACACTGTGAATCAACTATACTCCAATAAAATTAAAATCAAAATAAATAAAGTGATATCTAATGTGTAGCCAACTGGCAGCACTGCTTTCTGCAAATCACAACTACAAACAACCTTTGAAACCTCTATACTGTGTATGGGGAACACACAGTGTGACTATGCATTTTGCAATAAGTCAACTTGGTATGTAATGACCTGTCTGTGAAATAGAATTTATTTTCTTTCTATCAGAGATAAATTAGCCTGTGACAATTAGTCACTGGCAAACCTCAGACTCACGTCTGTTCCCTCTCTCCTGTTAAGCCTAATTTTCATTCCATACTATCTTTCAGAGACAAGACACCTGCAAGGCCCAGTTCAGTTGGCCACAATGTGAGCCCTACAAGGAAACTCTTCATATCACCATTTGCCAAAGTAGTCTTTGTCCAGGATCCATTTCAGGAAATGGCCTGAAATCCAACCTCTTATTAAGCCGATAACTTGGGCTCCACCTTGATCTTCTCCTTTCCCTCGGCCTTCATGTCAAATCCCTTGCACCTTCCTCACATTCAATCAGCTCAGCCTTCAAACAGAAGTCACAGTCGTGCACTGCTCACCATCGCCGGGGCCACCTGCCTGCTCCAACTATTACCACCTCCCACCCTGGTTGCAAACGCCTCCTGCCTCCTGCTTTCACCCCATTCAAGCCATTCTGAGCCCAGCAGCCAGAGTAATCCTTCATGTGGTGATTTAGAAGCCATTTTCCCGCTGGAAGCCTTTCAATAGTTGCCCACTTCAAGTGGAAGAAGATCCAAACGCCTCATCTTGGCCTCCAAGATCCGGCTGCTGCTGCTGTGTCTCACCCAGACTTGTCCCCCTCTTCCTCTCTCCCTCCCTTTCCCCCCTCTCTCCCCACCTCTCTACCCCCCAACTCCCTCAGCAGCATCCACTCGCATAGGTTGCTGCCTATTCCTGGACCATAAGAGGCGCTCCCTGGGCACCTTGCCTGGGTGGCCCCCTTACCCTGCTGCTCTTCTTTTACGTTCCCCTCTTCAAAAAGGCCCTCCTTGATGATTTTATCTCTGTCACAGCACCCCATTTCTTTCCCTTCTCATGAGTATTTAATTTACCTGTTTGTTTTCCATCTTCCCCCATGGGAATTGAAGCTTCATGGGGAAAAGGACTTCCTTTTATTCGTAGTTGTATCCTCAGCACCTAACAGCATACCTGGCATGTAGTAGTTCAGTTCAGTTCACTTCAGTTGCTCAGTCGTGTTCGACTTTTTGCGACCCCATGGACGGCAGGCCTCCCTGTCCATCACCAACTCCTGGAGCTTACTCAAACTCATGTCCATCGTGTCGGGGATGCCATCCAACCATCTCATCCTCTGTTGTCCCCTTCTCCTCCTAACTTCAATCTTTCCCAGCATCAGGGTCTTTTCAAATGAGTCGGTTCTTCGCATCAGGTCGCCAAAGGATTGGAGTTTCAGCCTCAACATCAGTCCTTCCAATGAATATTAAGGACTGATTTATTTTAGGATTGACAGGTTCGATCTCCTTGCAGTCCAAGGGACTCTCAAGAGTCTTCTCCAACACCACAGTTCAAAAGCATCAATTCTTCTGCACTCAGCTCTCTTCACAGTCCAACTCTCACATCCACACATGACTAATGGAAAAACCATAGCTTTGACTAGATGGACCTTTGTTGGCAAAGTAATGTCTCTCCTTTTTAATATTCCGTCTGGGTTGGTCATAACTTTTCCTCCAAGGAGCAAGCATCTTTTAATTTCATGGCTGCAGTCACCATCTGCAGTGATTTTGGAGCCCCCAAAAATAAAGTGTCTCACTGTTTCCATTGTTTCCCCACTTATTTGCTGTGAAGTGATGGGACTGGATGCCATGATGCTAGTTTTCTGAATGTTGAGATTTAAGCCAACTTTTTCACTCTCTTTCACTTTCATCAAGAGGCTCTTTAGTTCCTCTTCACTTTCTGCCATTAAGGTGGTGTCATCTACCTATCTGAGGTTATTGATATTTCTCCTGGCAATCTTGATTCCAGCGTGTGCTTCATCCAGTCCAGCATTTCTCATGATGTACTCTGCATAGAAGTTAAATAAGCAGGGTGACAATATACAGCCTTGATGTACTCCTTTCCTGATTTGGAACCAGTCTGTTAATCCATGTTCAGTTATAACTGTTGCTTCTTGACCTGCATACAGATTTTTTAGGAGGCAGGTCATGTGGTCTGGTATTCCCATCTCTTTAAGAATTTTCCACAGTTTATTGTGATCTATACAGTCAAAGGCTTTAGGGTAGTCAATAAAGCAAAAGTAGGTGTTTTTCTGGAGCTCTCTTGCTTTTTCAATGATTCAGCAGATGTTGGCAATTTAATCTCTGGTTGCTCTGCCTTTTCTAAATCCAGCTTGAACATCTGGAAGTTCACAATGGTGTGATCACTCACCTAGCGCCAGACATCCTAGAATGTAAAGTCAAGTGGGCCTTAGGAAGCATCACTATGAACAAAACCAGTGGAGGTGATGGAATTCCGGTTGAGCTATTTAAAATCCTAAAAGATGATGCTGTGAAAGTGCTGCACTCGATATGCCAGCAAATCTGCAAAAGTCAGCAGTGGCCACAGGACTGGAAAAGGTCAGTTTTCATTCCGATCCCAAAGAAAGGCATGTCGTAGGAACACATCAACTCTTTGTGGAATCAATGAATGAATAATGACAGGATAATTCACAGAGTGGATGATGCCACAGTATGAAAAGGCAAAACATTAGGATACTGAAAGAGGAACTCCCCAGGTCGATAAGTGCCCAATATGCCATTGGAGATCAGTGGAGAAATAACTCTAAAAAGAATGAAGGGATGGAGCCAAAGCAAAAACAATACCCAGTTGTGGATGTGACTGGTGATAGAAGCAAGGTCTGATGCTGTAAAGAGCAATATTGCATAGGAACCTGGAATGTTAGGTCCATGAGTCAAGGCAAATTGGAAGTGGTCAAACAGGAGATGGCAAGAGTGAACGTCGACATTCTAGGAATCAGCGAACTAAACCGGACTGGAATGGGTGAATTTAACTCAGATGGACCATTATATCTACTACTGTGGGCAGGAATCCCTTAGAAGAAATGGAGTAGCCACCATGGTCAACAAAAGAGTCCAAAATGCAGTACTTGGATGCAATTTCAAAAACGACAGAATGATCTCTGTTTGTTTCCAAGGCAAACCATTCAATATCATGGTAATCCAAGCCTATGCCTCAACCAGTAACGCTGAAGAAGCTGAAGTTGAATGGTTCTGTGAAGACCTACAAGACCTTTTAGAACTAACACCCAAAAAAGATGTCCTTTTCATTATAGGGGACTGGAATGCAAAAGTAGGAAGTCAAGAAACACCTGGAGTAACAGGCAAATTTGGCCTTGGAGTACAGAATGAAGCAGGGCAAAGGCTAATAGAGTTTTGCCAAGAGAATACACTAGTCATAGCAAACACCCTCTTCCAACAACACAAGAGAAGATTCTACCCATGGACATCACCAGATGGTCAACACTGAAATCAGTTTGATTATATTCTTTGCAGCCAAAGATGGAGAAGCTCTATACAGTTAGCAAAAACAAGACTGGGAGCTGACTGTGGCTCAGATCATGAACTCCTTACTGCCAAATTCAGACTTAAATTGAAGAAAGTAGGGAAAACCACTAGGCCATTCAGGTATGACCTAAATCAAATCCCTTATGATTATACAGTGGAAGTGAGAAATAGATTTAAGGGACTAGATCTGATAGACAGAGTGCCTGATGAACTAAGGATGGAGGTTTGTGACACTATACAGGAGACAGGAATCAAGACCATCCCCAAGAAAAAGAAATGCAAAAAAGCAAAATGGCTGTCTGAGGATGCCTTACAAATAGCTGTGAAAAGAAGGGAAGTGAAAAGCAAAGGAGAAAAGGAAAGACAGAAGCATCTGAATGCAGAGTTCCAAAGAATAGCAAGGAGTGATAAGAAAGCCTTCCTCAGTGATCAATGCAAAGAAATAGAGGAAAACAACAGAATGGGAAAGATTAGAGATCTCTTCAAGAAAATTAGAAATACCAAGGAAACATTTCATGCAAAGATGGGCTCGATAAAGGACAGAAATTGTATGGACCTAACAGAAGCAGAAGATATTAAGAAGAGGTGGCAAGAACACATGGAAGAACTGTACAAAAAAGATCTTCACGACCAAGATAATCACAATGGTGTGATCACTCACCTAGAGCCAGACATCCTGGAATGTGAAGTCAAGTGGGCCTTAGGAAGCATCACTATGAACAAAGCTAATGGAGGTAATGGAATTCCAGTTGAGCTATTTCAAATCCTGAAAGATGATGCTGTGAAAGTGCTGCACTCAATATGCCAGCAAATTTGGAAAACTCAGCAGTGGCCACAGGACTGGAAAAGGTCAGTTTTCATTCCAATCCCAAAGAAAAACAATGCCAAAGAATGCACAAACTGCCACACAATTGCACTCATCTCACACACTAGTAAAGTAATGCTCAAAATTCTCCAAGCTAGGCTTCAGCAGTACGTGAACCAAGAACTTCCAGATGTTCAAGCTGGTTTTAGAAAAGGCAGAGGAACTAGGGATCAAATTGCCAACATCTGCTGGATCATGGAAAAAGCAAGAGAGTTCCAGAAAAATATCTAATTCTGCTTTATTGACTAAGCCAACGCCTTTGACTGTGTGGATCACAACAAACTGGGGAAAATTCTTAGAGATGGGAATACCAGAGCACCTGACCTGCCTCTTGAGAAACCTATATGCAGGTCAGGAGGCAACAGTTAGAACTAGACATGGAACAACAGACTGGTTCCAAATAGGAAAAGGAGTACATCAAGGCTGTATATTGTCACCCTGCTTATTTAACTTCTATGCAGAGTACATCATGAGAAATGCTGGGCTGGATGAAGCACAAGCTGGAATCAAGAGTGCCGGGAGAAATATCAATAACTTCAGATATGCAGATGACACCACCCTTATGGCAGAAAGTGAAGAGGAACTAAAAAGCCTCTTGATGAAAGTGAAAGAGGAGAGCGAAAAAGTTGGTTTAAAATGCAACATTCAGAAGACGAAGATCATGGCATCTGGTCCCATCACTTCATGGCAGATAGATGGGGAAACAGTGGAAACAGTGGCTGACTTTATTTTTCTGGGCTCCAAAATCACTGCAGATGGTGATTGCAGCCATGAAATTAAAAGACGCTTACTGCTTAGAAGGAAACTTATGACCAATCTAGACAGCACATTGAAAAGGAGAGACATTACTTTGCGAACAAAGGTCCGTCTAGTCAGGGCTATGGTTTTTCCAGTGGTCATGTATGGATGTGAGAGTTGGACTGTGAAGAAAGCTGAGCGCCAAAGAATTGATGCTTTTGAACTGTGGTGTTGGAGAAGACTCTTGAGAGTCCCTTGGACTGCAAGGAGATCCAACCAGCCCATTCTAAAGGAGATCAGTCCTGGGTGTTCACTGGAAGGAATGATGCTGAAGCTGAAACTCCAATACTTCGGCCACCTCGTGCGAAGAGTGGACTCATTGGAAGCGACCCTGATGCTAGGAGGGATTGGGGGCAGGAGGAGAAGGGGATGACAGAGGATGAGATGGTTGGATGGCATCACTGACTCGATGGACATGGGTTTGAGTAAACTCCGGGAGTTGGTGATGGACAGGGAGGCCTGGCATGCTGCAATTCATGAGGTCGCAAAGAGTTGGACACGACTGAGCAACCGAACTGAACTGAATCCACAGAGAGATAATCTACATCTCTGCATGATTCAGGGTTCACTGCAGGTTTTGAGAAAAGGAAAGTCAGCTTTTACTTAATGTGTCCACTATGTCCATTAGCTATTGTTGACACATGTATCACCCAAGTCATTCTTATAACATGCATCACGGAGAGCTCTGGCTGTAAGTACAGAAACCAACCAAAGCCAACTGAACCAAAACAAGAATCCACTTTAAGGCTGCTGGTGTGCCTCATGGAACCTAAGTGGGGATTAGAAAGGGACTAAAATCAAGGAACTCAATTTCTTTGAAAGCTGGGGATATCTCTCCCATTCTTTCTTCCCTGTTTTGCTCTGTACACCAATTTCTTTCTTCTTTCTCTGCAGATCAGCTTTCTGCACACTTGCTATGCACAGTTTCTGAGCTTTTATATCTCTGCTGTCCTAGAATCCAAATGGAACTCAAGTCTCACAGAACTGAACCTTCAACTTTCCTGAGAAAGAGATTCTGATTGCCCTCGGTAAGGTGCTTAGCCTCGGACAATTATCTGCAGCCAATGAGACAGGAAGCCACGTACAAACACTCCCTCTAAGTGGACCATGTTGAAAAATGGTGATGAGGGTGAGGAATTTTGGAGAGATAATTCCTGGCAACATGAGGAATTACTGATTTTGCTAAGTGGACACCTCAAAATATATCCACTAGAAACTTCAATTAGTTGCTGGGACACGCCTGTTCTCACCCGCTCCTGGCTGTCTTTCCTGTTTGCTCTCTGTGACTAGTTTACCTCTGGACAATCCAGGCTTTGGGCTGATTTGTTTAGTTCCTGGAAGTTGCCAGGCATTGAACTGTGCCTATATAGGAGAAAAAGAAGAGAAAAAGAGAAGCACTTTTATGTCACAGAAAGAGGGGAATTAGATCAAGGAAAGAATAAGTGTATTTTAAGCATCAAGGCATGACAAAGGATTTCTAAGAAGAGAACTGGATTAAGAAAAGAATAAGTACATATTAAGTGTGAAAGCTTGATAGATTATTTTAAGTTGTTGCCTTTGAGTCATTTTTTTTTTCAAACCAAATGACTCAGCCACTAAGAGATTCTTCTGTTGTATGATCAATCTTACTTTATTGCTAACAGCGCAAGTTCAAATGACATATTCCTGATTAAATGCTGTAATATATCTATATTTTCCATATATGAAAAATATACCTATATGATGAAGCAGCCTGTCTCTCCATAAAGTCCTTAGGTTCACTTTATGAAGTATCATCTTCCAACACTGATGCTTGAGTCTATAAAAGAGACCCGTCAATATATCTGGATGAAAAATAAGTAGTTGAATTTGTGTATAGGAACAATGTCATGCAAGATAGAATGACAAGACATATTTAGGAAAAAGTCTTCCTTAAAGGCCATATGGTACATTGGTCAATATTCTGGCTTTGTGGCCTAGTGATTCAAAGCTTGGTTTCTGTTTCTTTACTAGCTGTGTGATCTTCAACAAAATATTTAACTTAACATAAAATAGAGGTAGTAATAGCATTTGGGTGATGTTTACTTGAAATAATGGATTGTATCAGTTAGAGATTGTGCTAAACTACAAAAACAGAATCCCTGACTAAACAGTAGCTTCAACAGACCAGGGGATTAGTTTTTCTCACTCACCAAGAAGCCCAGAGGAAGGTAGTCAGTCACTGGCCTTGGTTAAGGGGTTCAAAGATTTCAGAGCTGAGGTCTTTGCAGCTCCCATGACTTTTCTCTCTTTATCCCAAAATGGCTGCTGCAGCCTCAGCCATCACATCCATATTCCTAAATAGGAAAAAGGAGAGAATGTTAGTGATTGAATCAAGAGAGCAAAAACTTTCCCAGATGTTTAAGTTAGGGAAGGCTAACAGCTTTAACAAACAAATCCCCACTCATTAGGAGCACAGTGGATTAGCACAATAGAAGTTTACTTCTCACTTCTGCCAACATCAACTGATAGCAGAGGGCAGGAGTTGTAGAGATAGGATGGGATGCAGCTCTGCTCAGTACAATCATGTAAGGACCAATTTAGAGTATGAGGCTTCCAGGCTTATATTAGGCATGAATATCCCACCAGCAGGCAAGGGAAAAGAGAATATGGGGAATTGTATAAGAAGGTTTATGGATCAGATTGAGAATCGAGGTACTATATTTTTATGCACATTTGATTAGCCAGACTTCAGTCACGTGGGTCCACACAAATGTAAGGGGAACCAGAAAATAAAGTCCCTAAGTGGACAATGCCTCTTAGCAACATCTCTCTGTCACGGAAAGGGAGCATGAATCTTTAGGGACACAGCTGTCTCTGTCACATTGGAGATCCATAGCCATTTCTACAGAAATGTTATTGCCTAGAACTATGGCATCTGATCATCCCTGCCTGTAATACAGGCTGGGAAATGTAATTCTCAGCTGGATATCACTGCAACATAGCGAGCTTAGGTTCCTCTTAGTGAGGAAGAAGATACTGTGTAGGCAGCTAGCAGTGCCTGCCACTGGAGAGCCCAGTGCTTGGTACTCAGTAAATATTCAGTAAATGCTAGCCACTGTCACTATAGATGGTAGTTTTCTTAGGGAAAGATAGCCTATCTGACATAGCTGTCTCTCCTTTTGGAAGTTACTTATTCGGCATCCTGGTTGATTGATTGCTGAAGCTGGAATGAGAAGATTTGGGTTTAAAACCTGGTTTGAGCCCTTCCCATCATCTCTGAACCTCAGTTTCTTTCTCCAAAAAGTGGGAAGGGTTCAACCTGCCTCACCAGCTTGTTGTGTGGATGAATTGAGGCAATGAGCCCGAATGGGCTGAAAGCACTATTATACACATATTAAATATACAATATTAAAACTAAAAGTCAAGTGGAAGCAACCCACATGCCCATTGCATTGCTTTCCTAGGGCGGCTGTAATGAATCCCACAAACTGTGCAGCTTAAAACACAGAGACAGTCTCTCAAGAGAGGTATTGGCAGGGCCAGCCTCCCTCTGAAGTCTCCAGGGGAGAATCGGTCCTTGGCTCCTCCAGCTTTTGAGGGTGGCTGGCAAGACGAAGTTCCTCGGCTTTCAGCTCCATCACTCCAGTCTCTGCGTCTTGTCAGCACGTGGCCGCCTCCCTGTGTGTCTCTTCTCCTCTTGTAAAGACACTGTTTAACGGCCCACCTACTCCCACATGACCTCATTTTAACCAATTGTATCTGCCATGATCCTATTTTCAAATAAGGTCACATTCTGCAGTACCAGGGGTTAAGACTTCAACATATCATTTTGGGGAGCAACACAACTCAATCTTTGTCAAATGATGAATGGAAAAATAAAATCTGATATAACCATATACTGGAATCGTATTCAGCAATAAAAAGGAATGAACTACTGACACATGCTACAATGTGGATGAACCTGAAAACATTAAGCTAGGGACTTGCCTAGTGGTCCAGGGGTTAAGACTTCGTGCTCTAAATGCTGGGGGCCAGGGTTCAAACCCTGGTCAGGGAACTAAGATCCCACATGTTGTGTGGTGTGGCCAAATAAATAAAATTACAAAAAAAATTATTCTAAGAGAAAGAAGCCAGACATAAAAGGTCACATATTGTATCATTTCATGTAGACAAAATATTCAGTATAAGCAAATCTATATAGACAGAAAGTAGATTAGTGATTGCTTAGGGCTGTGATAATGGGGACTGGGGAGTTACTGCCAATAGGTACAGGGTTCCTTTTCAAGGGGGACAAAAATATTCTCAAATTGACTATGGTGAGAGATGTGCAAAGAAAATGAGCAAAGGTAGTCATCAAAAAATAATAATAATAATAATGCCATTTGCAGCAACATGGATGGACCCAGAGATTCTCAGACTAAGTGAAGTAAGTCAGAAAGAGAAAGACAAATACCATGTGTTATCTCTTATATGTGGAATCTAAAATATGACACAAATGAACCCATCTACAAAACAAAAACAGACTCACAGATATAGAGAACAGGCTTGTGGTTGCCAAGGGGGGTGGAGGAGGGGAGGGAAGGAATGGGAGTTTAGGATCAGCAGAGGCAAACTATTTTTTTTTGAGGCAAACTATTACATATAGGATGGATAAACAATAAGGTCCTACTGTATAGCCCAGTGAATGAACTATATTCAATACCCTGTGACAAACCATAATGGAAAAGAATATGAAAAAGTATATGTGTGTGTGTGTGTGTGTGTGTGTGTATAAACTGAGTCCCTGCTGTACAGAAGAAATTAACAAAACAGTGTAAATTAACTATACTTCAATAAAGTTTACAAAAAAACAATATGAGCAAATGAAATTCTGCCATTTTAAATAGGTTTACACCTCTAACCTTCAATAAATTTCATTTCCAGGGTCATGAAAGAACCTATGCATGTCATCGTATAAATGCTGCTAGAAAGCTTAAAGGAATCCTGTGCTGGGAAAGAATAAAAGACTTTCAGGCCCTCCCTCCAGCACCCTTTCCCAAATTCCTCATGGGAGGAGGAGACAGGGCTGACCTAGAGGGCCAGGGAGAACTGGCAGTCACTGTTGTCTTCATTCACACTCTTTGCCCAGCATCTGGAAGTCCCTCATTAAAAATGCAATGACTGTTAAAAAAAAAAAAAAAGAATACAATTACTTCCTTGATCTACAGTCAGGACATCACCGTGTATCTTGGCTTAGCTCAATTTTGAGCCCTCTGTCATCACTGGCTGGAGTAACCCCACTGTTTTCTCTTCCCTCATTCCTTAAAGCTAAATTTACATTTAAGCATTCTGATTCTTTCCCAGGTCAACTTTGACACACAATTCAAGGCCCTGTTCTTAAAATTTTCACAAAATTATCCCTGCAATGTCACCACAGGATATGAAAGCTTGGGATATCTATGACCACCAGATTGTTATTTAAACTTACATTTTTATTTCTATTTCCCACAGCTTCTAAACAGTTCAACTCCACTTAATCTTGCAAAGAAAAAGGGACAGAATCTCATTTTTATAGACAGAAAAGGCAGCTGAGAGCTGCTCTTTTGATCTTGCATACTGTCACATGCCTGGCCCAGGGCTGGGGGCTGTCTGGGATCCAAAAAGATGAATAAGACCCGTAATCTGCTCTTAAGAATCTCTGAAACTTGTGGATAACAGTGTGAGTGAAACGGAAAGAACTAATGCCCCTAAGCTTTGTGACTCAACTGCCTGCAAAACTCCCCCGCCTTACCTATGTCCCTCTCTTGGTCTGGAATGATTTCTCCACTTTCTCGTGTACATTGTTCCAAAGAAAGTTTCTCTGGCTCTCTTCTCTCTTCACCTTTCAGTAATACTTCTTTTGGGGGTAAGTCTTTCCTGCCCCCACCTCAGCCCCCAAATCAAGCAGGCCATTTCTTCTGTTTCCAGCTGCCCTAGGGCTAAATACAAATGTCTGTTACATTAAGAGGAAGAAAATGGAACTGAAAGAAAGTCTGCCTAATTTGTAAAACAAAAATGAGTTTCGATCTCAGTAGATTATGTATTATTTGTGTAAGAACTGGGTTTACATCGATCATCTTTTCCGTGGTAGTCAAGTGTGGAATGTGGTGAAGTTTAGAAATGTAATTGTGTAGACATAAAAAATTGCATCTCTATAACCATCATTGGGACACTTTTCTCAAGATGTTATTTCAGTGTCCTTTGGAGCAATAACGATATCAATTGAGAATGTTAAGAGAAGCAACTTAAATGTTATGGCTCGTTTACTTCTGGGAAGGCTACTATGCTCCAGAGTAAGACTATTGCTCACGACATAAGGTACTCCCAGAGAGGCTGGAAACACTTCAAGACCATTAAAAGAAAATGCCAGTCATTCCTGCTGTTCAAATATTCGTCAACTTCTAATTTAAGGCACCAACACCTAAGAATGTAATTGTGTTATTCTCTCTGAGAGCTGGAATCTATCTAAGCCAAATGCTTGGGAATTATGGACTACTGGGGCTATAGGAGTCCAGAAGAAAAATGAGGTGGATAAAACGTGGGTTTTTTGCACTAGCACGTTCAACATTAGAACTCTGTTACCATTTGTGTTAAAATGCATTCAAAGATGAAAAGTGCCTGAAGTGACTTTCCTCAGCTGAATTGAAGAAGAGGTTGGGGAAATGCTTAAACCACCTCGGGATCTCAACTCAGAAATTTGAGAGAGAGAAAGTCACACACCTGTGCTCAGAATTATTTTCTACACTACATTTTCTCTACAGTTAATGGTCCACTTTTGAATCAGAATGTTGTCATCTTGATAAAACTGTCCCCTCTACCTGACACCCCCCTCTCTCCGCCGCCACCCTGTAACTAAAAATTCTTTCCCTGATGAGCAAGTGGACCACAGTCTGAAAAGACACGTTGGATCAGAAAAGGGCAATTTTACAAGCCAATGCTGCGAAAGGTGATGCTTCCCCATCACATGGGGAAATTATTTCTGTTTAACGCCTACTACCTTAGGAGGAGAAACTTAACATTCATGGACCCCATTGTCATATCAGGGCTTTGCCTGGGACACCATGCCAATTCAAACTGTCATAGTACAAGGAAGGAAAAAAAGCCTAAATCAGCTTCTATTCTTTAATAGAAAGCAATACTGTAGTTTAAATTAACAAGGCGCTGCTGAACCACTATTTAAAATGCGTTTGCACTGACATCCCAAGAAAGGGTTTTTTTTTTTCTTGTTTAATTGTACTGTCAGTGTGGAACGCTTTCACTTAAAACCATTCTGAGTTAGACCTTTTAATAGAAAGTGACAATTTAAATTGCCATGATAGCAGAGTAAATGGTGCTTAAATTCATGACTAAACTGATGTCGCAGCTGGCTCCAGACCAGTTTGTTAAAGCTGCAGAAAAGGTGTTGGGGGAAGGGCAGAAAGTAACTCAATGGTGAATCATTCATTCCTTTTATACTCATGGTAATAACATTAGCTGTGATAAAGTTGTCTTGTTCCCAATGGATGTAATAATGTACATTTCTACTGAATTCCACATTATTCCACTCAAACGTTGCCCTGATTAACACCTATTACGGAGGAACTGCTCCACTTACAGGCACTTACCTCTCTGCAGTTACTCTGTTTTCTTGCCGTCACTCCAATGGTCCAAAGACAGGAGCTGTGGCTCCCATTTGCTGGCTGGAGCCCGGAAGTGTAAGTGCCAGATTTACCTAGCGCATTCTTTACTCTGCCAAAAATCAGTCAGATTCTCCTGGTAGCCCATGGAAATGCCTCTCACTGGCTTTCCAGGAGCACTGTCCCCAGAGCTGAAGGTGCCATGTGAGATGAGGTCAATTCTGCTTGAGTGGTGCTGTTGGTCAAACTTGACTGGTTTATACAAACCAATTGGTTTGCCAAGCCAGTGAGGCAGTAGTGCATCTGTGAACCTGGAAAGGCACTTGTAAGTGGGTTACGGTTGAGTTTGGAGCATGGGGGACAGTGGGAGGGATGGTGACAGGGGCTGGGACGGATGGACAAGGAACTGAAAAGCCTGAGGGACTGAGGCCCACTCAGAGTCATCTTCAGTTTGCTTGGTTCTGAAACACATCACCTTAGAAGTAAATTAATCATCTCGTTTTTCTTTTAGGCACAACAAGTGAACTAGATCATTCTAGAATCACCATTTTAAAATATGCTGCACATTCTTCCTTGTGAGAAGACTCTTGAGAGTCCCTTGGACAGGAAGGAGATCAAATCAATCTCGAAGGAAATCAACCCTGAATATTCACTGGAAGGACTGATGATGAAGCTGAAGCTGAACCTCCAATACTTTGGCCACCTGATGCGAAGAGCCAACTCATTGGAAAAGACCCTGATAATGGGAAAGACTGAAGGCAGGAAGAGGAGACAGAGGATGAGATGGTTGGATGGCATCATCAACTCAATGGACATGAGTTTGAGCAAACTCTGGGAGATGGTGAAGGACAGGGAAGCCTGGTATGCTGCAGTCCATGGGGTCACAAAGGCTCAGGGCATGACTTAGTGACCACACAACAACAACAACAATATTCCTCTTTATTAGGTAAAAATTACCTCAAACAATTAAGTGTTGTAATTGGGTTCACAGTACTGGGAATGACTCTATAGTCTTCAAATTTTCCCTAAAATAGTCATTACAATCTCTTAAATTTGAAGTGACTATAGTAGTCATTTGGGGCATAATATTAGAGTCTTAGTTTTGGCATCTGGGGAGGGGCTATGGAGAGACCATGAGAACCATACACAGATTTTTTTCATAGTTGGCATTACTAAGGAGAGTTCATTTCTTTCATTAGAATTTCAAAGGACGTTGCAAACCAAAAAATAGTTCAGAACCATTCATTCAATCTCACCTTACTGAAAACCAGAAAACGGAGGCCCAGAGAGGTAGATGATTTCCCCAGATCACACTGCTAATTCTTGGCTGGTTTACAGAATCCTGGTCTCTGATTCCCAGTCCAAAACTGCCTTTTTAATTTTTCTACAAATCTTCTTCCTTTTGCAAAACAATGGATACTGCGATGCTGTGCTTTTCTCAAAGCCACTCTCCTGGCAAATTCAACTTTCTGGAACACAAGTGTTTCTGGCTGAGGCAAAAGAGGCCCCAGAGCCACTGAAATTTTTGTCAAGACATGTCATGCACCATGAGGGGGCCATGAGAGATCACTGAACAAAGATTTATTGACTTCAGTGCTTATCAAGGCTTTTAAAAACAAAATTCTGACAAATTGTGTTATCCAGTTTCACAGAAAACAGCAGAGCATGAGCTGGAAGAGGACTGTAGAAGGCAAAAATAAAGATTGAGAATTGTGATATATTTGTTTGTAGTCTGCCAATAAAAGGCAACAAGGACATCTACTGTCGAAGAGCAAAGACTCCAAGCCGTCAAGCAGACAGCAAATGAGTTCTCACACTGTCTTGTCTGTGAACACACAGTTGGGCAGAGTATGTTTTAGAAAACTCTTCATTTAAAGGGTTAAAATGTATGCCATATGATGAAAACATATGTCTACACAAAAACTTGTACATGAATGCCCATAGCAGCACCATTCAGAATAGCCAGGAGATACAAACAGTCCCACTGTCCATCAACAGATGACTGTGATCTATCCATACAATGGAACAATATTTGAACATAAAAAGGAAGGAAGCAATGATGCATAGCACAATGTGAAGGAACTTTCAAAATATTATGTGGAGTGAAAAAAAAAACCCAAACAGCCACAAAGGACTACATATTGCATGATTTCATTTAACTGAAATATCCAGAATAGGCGAATCTACTGAGACACAAATATTAGTTGCTTAGGATGAAAGATAAATAAGCAGGGTTACAATATGCAGCCTTGACATACTCCTTTCCCGATTTGGAACCAGTCTGTTGGTCCATGTCCAGTTCTAACTGTTGCTTCCTGACCTGCATATAGGTTTCTCAGGAGGCAGGTCAGGTGGTCTGGTATTTCCATCTCTAAGAATTTTCCACAGTTTGTTGTGATCTACACAGTCAAAAGCTTTGGTATACTCAATAAAGCAGAAGTAGATGTTTTTCTGGAACTCTCTTGCTTTTTCTATGATCCAACGGATGTTGGCAGTTTGATCTCTGGTTCCTCTGCCTTTTCTAAATCCAGCTTGAACATCTGGAAGTCCATGGTTCATGTACTGTTGAAGCCTGGCTTGGAGAATTCTGAGCATTACTTTACTAGCATGTGGGATGAGTGCAACTGTGCAATAGCTTGAACATTTGGCACTGCCTTTCTTTGGGATTGGAATGAAAACTGACCTTTTCCAGTCCTGTGGCCACTGCTGAGTTTTCCAAATTTGCTGGCATATTGAGTGCAGCACTTTCACACCATCATCTTTCAGGATTTGAAATAGCTCAACTGGAATTCCATCACCTCCACTAGCTTTGTTCATAGTGATGCTTCCTAAGGCCCACTTGACTTCGCACTCCAGGATGTCTGGCTCTAGTCCAGTGATCATACCATCATGGTTATTTGGGTCATGAAGATCTTTTTTGTACAATTCTTGTATTCTTGCCACCTCTTCTTAATATCTTCTGCTTCTGTTGCTGCTGCTGCTAAGTCACTTCAGTTGTGTCTGACTCTGCAACTCCATAGACGGCAGCCCACCAGGCTCCCCCGTCCCTGGGATTCTCCAGACAAGAACACTGGAGTGGGTTGCCATTTCCTTCTCCAATGCATGAAAGTGAAAAGTGAAAGTGAATTCACTCGGTCGTGTCCGACTCTTAGCGACCCCATGGACCAGAGCCCACCAGGCTCCTCCGTCCATGAGATTCTCCAGGCAAGAGTACTGGAGTGGGGTGCCACTGCCTTCTCCGTCTGCTTCTGTTAGGTCCATACTATTTCTGTCCTTTATCGAGCCCATCTTTGCAGGAAATGTTCCCTTGGTATCTCTAATCTTCTTGAAGAGATCTCTAGTCTTTCCCATTCTATTGTTTTCCTCTATTTCTTTGCACTGATCACTGAGGAAGGCTTTCTTGTCTCTCCTTGCTATTCTTTGGAACTCTGCATTCAGATGCGTATATCTTTCCTTTTCTCCTTTGCCTTTAGCTTCTCTTCTTTTCTCAGCTACTTGTAAGGCCTCCTCAGACAACCATTTTGCCTTTTTGCATTTCTTTTCCTTGGGGATGGTCTTGATCACTGCCTCCTGTACAACGTCATGAACCTCTGTCCATAGTTCTTCAGGCACTCTATCAGACTTAATCCCTTGAATCTATTTGTCACTTCCACTGCATAATCATAAGGGATTTGATTCAGGTCATCATCATGCAAAATGCCTTGCAGGATGAAGCACAAGCTGGAATCAAGAGTGCCAGAAGAAATGTCAATAACCTCAGATATGCAGATGACATGACCCTTATGGCAGAAAGTGAAGAGGAACTAAAGAGCCTCTTGATGAAAGTGAAAGAGGAGAGTGAAAAAGCTGGCTTAAAACTCAACATTAATAAAACTAACATCATGGCTTCTGGTCCCATCACTTCATAGCAAATAGATGGGGAAACAGTGACAGACTTTATTTTGGCGGCTCCAAAATCACTGCAGATGGTGATTGCAGCCATGAAATTAAAAGACTTGCTCCTTGGAAAAGTTATGACCAACCTAGACAGCATATTAAAAAATAAAAATTACTTTGCCGACAAAGGTCCGTCTAGTCAAAACTATGGTATTTCCAGTTGTTATGTATGGATGTGAGGATTGGACCATAAAGAAAGCTAAGTGCCAAAGAATTGATGCTGTTGAACTGTAATGTTGGAGAAGACTCTTGAGAGTCCCTTGGACTGCAAGGAGAGCCAATCTGTCAATCCTAAAAGAAATCAGTCTTGAATATTCATTGGAAGGACTGATGCTGAGGCTGAAACTCCAATCCTTTGGTCACGTGATGCAAAGAACTGACTCATTTGAAAAGACCCTGATGCTGGGAAAGATTGAAGGCAGGAGGAGAAGGGGACGACAGAGGATGAGATGGTTGGATGGCATCACCGACTTGATGGACATGAGCTTGTGCAAGCTCCGGGAGTTGGTGATGGACAGGGAAGCCTGGCGTGCTACAGTCCATGGCGTCACAAAGAGTCAGACATGACTGAGCAACTGAACTGAACTGTGGTCTGGGAAGGAAGGATGGGGGGAATAACTAAAGGATACAGGGTTTCTTTTTAAGGTAATTCCAATGTTCTAAAATGGACTTGTAGTGATGGTTGCACCTATCTGTGAATATATTAAAAACCACTGAATTATGTACACTTTAAATGGGTGAATTGTACACTGTGTGAATTCTATCTCAATAAAGTTGCCATTTTTCAAGTGTACAAATGAATGCTTAAAGCCTACATTTAAACTCTGTGGAAAATTGATCTTCTCTTTCGAGCCAAATTCTGAACCATCCCTGGTCTTAGAGAAGGGGTCACACCAGGTTCTTAGTGGTGTCTGCTTTTGTTATAATAAGAAAGGCTGCAGCAAAATCTGTGGGAGAGCACAGAATGTCAGAGGATATATCAAGGGAGGGAGGAAAGAGAGTAGCTAGGACAAAAATTTATAGATATATGTTTATACTATATATAATATTATACGTGTGTGTGTATGTATATATGTCACAATGTTCTGTAAGAGGATAAGCTTGGGGTTTGGGCTCAGTCAACTAGTTCCCGTAGTAACCTTTAGGAAGATAATTCTCAAAACAGGGAGGGGGAGGCTATGTGACAGAAATAAGCTTACCTTTTTGAAAGGCTGTGTCTTGTTGGAGGAAACCAACTGCTGATGTCCAGGAAAAGGAAGTCATCAGCCTCTTGTGTTTCAGGGTCAAAGAGTGAAGTTGCCTGGTGGGGTGGGGATGGGGGCATGCAGAAGACAACATGAAGGTCTTAAGAGAGGGTATGAGAGGGGACAGCCCCTCCATTGTCTTTGGGGACATACGAGGAGCCCTCTGGCGCCGTGGCGATCCTCGGGACTGGAAAGAGGGCAAGCGTTCTGAGTTGCACTAAGCAAGAGCTGCTGGGCCAGCCTGGGCCCAGCACTTCTAGGGCCTCCAGGCACTGGAAAGGATTAACTGGTGTGGCTATGGGATGGGACACTAAGAACTGTAACCTCTGGAAGCCTGTACCAGGAGCCCATCACCCAGGGAGTGCAGCACGCTGGCCCGGAGGAGCAACAGCACTGGCCAGTGACCCGGAAGACTGGTGTTCTCTGCGGCGCCTGGAGGGAGCAAGGGCAGCACCAGGCAGCAGCCAGCTGGAATCTTCCGTTCAGACGTGTGAGGCCGTGTTCTCAGACCGCCCAGAGGGCCGTGGAGAAGCCTGCGAGGCTAATGCTGGATTTCCTGCCCACCTGGCACAGAGGCTCCTGCATCTCTCTCGACTGAATTTGCAAAAAAATAAAAGAGATGCAGCATGCTTATATGCTAAACTTTGTGGAGAAGCTCATGCTGGTTACAATGAGAATAGCAAGCCTTAGAAGCTGAACAGAATTTTGAATTGATGGACTTTTTCACAAGCATCATCGCATATGGCCCTCATCCAAGTCCTGAGAGAATGTAGCTGGTTGATGTTATTCTCCCCATTATCAGATGAAGAAATTGAGGCTTAGTGAATTGCCCAATATCACATCATTAGTAAGTGCCGAAGCTCTGATATCAGTTATTTTGACCCCTATTTCACTGGGCCTTGGGTAACACCATGATGCCTCTTGAAACAAAAAGAATACATAGGCCTGCCCCCAAACACAAAAAAAACTTCTGACTTCTCCTGGCTCTGGCCTAAAAGGAATGATCAGAGTCCAGAGCTACATTCTGAAATAACCTCAGTCTGGCCCCAGCTGCTTCTCTTGCTTCAGTCTAGCACACTTGCTCAAAGAAAACCTCCCTCCATGCAGCTGGCCTCTCCAGACTAAGTCTGGCCAGGCCCATCCAGATCATACGTACCCTGACTCAATCCTGCCACCTCCACTTGCGACACCAAGCTGCTCTGTTCAAAGTCTGCTGAGAAGGGAGCTTTGGGTGGGGGGGGGGGGGACTTTCAGAATGTGTGTGAGAGAGAGAGTCATACAAATAAATATCCAGGAAAGAGAAATACAGGTAGAGTGAGAAGCAAGTTGCAAGGCCTTGAAGTGAAGCATGGCAGGCACGCTGCTGGAGTGAACAAGGAGAGGAGGAATGGAGGAGAGATTAGAACCCTAGCGGGCAGAGCACGTGGGGTCTAGTAGGTCTTCCTAAGGACTTGGGTATTATTTTGAATAAAATGGAGGCGAGGTTCAACAAAGGAAGGACCTGATCTGACTGGGGTTTTCATGAGATTACTGGCTGCTGTGTTGAGAATGCAGGTGGATAAGGACAGAAGCGAAGAGGCCACCTGGGAGTCTGTTTCAATTATCCAGGTGAGAGATGCTCGGGGCTGGGATCAGCATGGTGGCAGTTAGGGGAGGGACAAAGGTCAACAAGAAGCAGCTGAATTCTGGATACAGTTTGAAGATGGGACCAAGAAGATTTGCTGGGTTGGGAGAAAAAGAAATCAAGAATGACACTGACGTTTGGGGCTTTGAACTAGGAGAGCTACCACTAACTGAGGTGGTGAAGTTTGCAGGAGTAGCTTGGAGTGGGGTTGGTATATATATCAAAGACTCTTATTTGGGACAGATAATGGGGATGCCTAACACATATCAAAGTGGAGAGACCATGTGGGCAGCTGGATATACGGGTCTGGAGTTTGGGAGTGAGGTCCAAGCTGGAGACAGAAATTGGAGAGTTCTCAGCATGTAGGTGGTATTTAAGGCCCAGAGGCATTAAATAAGATCAGTCAGAAAGTAAGAGTGGACACAAAAGAGGTCCAAGGATTGAACTGCCTGGCACTTCAGCATTTTGAAGTTGGGACGATGAAGAGAAAGCAGCAAACAGGATGAGAGAGTGATCAAAAAGAAAAGACAATAAATGTCCACCAACAGATGATTGGATAAAGATGTGGAACATATGTATTACACAGCGGGATACCAGTCATAAGAATGAAATAATGCCCTTTTCAGCAACACAGATGGACCTAGAGATTATTGTACTAGGTGAAGTAAGTCAGACAGAGAAAGACATATGATGTCACTTATACATGGAATCTAAAAAAATGATATGACTGAACTTATTTACAAAACAGAAAAGACTCACAGACATAGAAGACAAATTTATGATTACCAAAGTGGGGAGGAATAAATTAAGAGTTTGGGATTAGCAGAGACACACTGTGTGTGTTAGTCGCTCAGTTGTGTCTGACTCTTTGCCACCCCATGGACTGTAGCCTGCCAGGGTCCTCTGTCCATGGGATTCTCCAGGCAAGAACTGTGGAGTGGGGTGCCAGTCCCTTCTCCAGGGGATCTTCCTGACCCAGGGATCAAACCTGGGTCTCCTGCATTACAGGCAGATTCTTTACTGTCTGAGCCACCAGGAATACACACTGCTATATCTAAAATAGATGAACAACAAGGACCTACTGTACAGCAAAGAGAACTATATTCAATAACCTATAATAGAAAAGAATCTGAAAAAGAATATATAAAAGCTGAATCACTTTTCTGCAACACAACACTGTAAATCAACTATACTTCAATAAAAATTTGTTTGGAAAAAAAAAGAGACGACGTAAGAGGTGAGTGGGGTATTGCCGGAACCCAGGAAGCAAGTGTTTCGAGAAAGTGACCATCCTGTCAAGTGCTGCTGCTGAGGACTGAGGCGTGACCACTGGGCTCAGCCACGTGGGGTCATTTGTGACCAGGGTAGTTCTGGTAGAGAGATGGGGACAAAACGTGACTGGGTGGGCTCGTGTGAGAAAAGTAACAGAAAAACTGGAGATAATGGACAGAAGCAACTCTACTACTTAATACAGAAGGAATAACAGTCCAGTAAACAGAGGGAAATTGGCAATGCAGTAGAGAGAGGAGTACTGCAGCAGCCAAGCCCTTGGGAGGAGATGGATCCAGTGTACAAGCGGAGGGAGCGCTCTTGGCTGAGAGCATCAACAAGTCATCCATCTCACTGGGGAGGAAGTACAGTATACGGGGCCAGATGCAGTGGGGAGGGTGGCTCTGGTGCTGGGAACTCATGGAAATTTTAATTCTTTCCGTGTTCTTAGTGAAGTAGGAAGTGAGGTGAAGCTCAGGGGAGACAGTAAAACTAGGGAGAGGAGAGGTTGAAAGTTTGAGGAGAGAGCTTTTGAAAAACACAGTGGTGATTTTTGCTTGAATTTCTATGAGGTGGAGGACAAATTCTTTCTGCAGTAGTTAGGGCACAAGACACGCAAAGCCTGGAATGAGCTAACCCAGACTTAGGTTCTTAGTAAGATCCGTGTTTACAGAAGTAGGGGAAGTCGGGGTGCAAAGGACTCCAAGATGCCTACTGAGGGACAGGAGGCACCCCATCCTCTCCATCGGGTGGCAGCTGAGGCCACCAGTCATTCAGCGTGTTGGCCAGTGCAGGACCCCAGTGTGAGGTCTGTCGGTGCCTCCGGAAAGCAACAGAGGAAGAGCCTTCCCTCCATTTCGCTCCCTTCAAATGGAAGACAAGATGGAGGGGGTCAAGCAGGAACCCCCCACCTCGGAGTGGCCACCCTACTCCTCTTTTAACACTGGGTGGCCGTGGCAGTGAGGTGAGCTGGGGACTGCTATGAAAAAGGAGAGAAGAAGCCTGTTTTGACTCTTCTACACTCCAAGGAGCTCCATGCAAGGGCAACGTTTCTCAATCATGGTCCCCAGACCAGCAGTGTCAGCTTCTCCTGGAATATTGTTAGAAATGCAAACTCTTGGGCCACGTGTGAAACCTACTACATCAGAGCATTTAAGGGAAGGGCCCAGCAAGCTGTGTTTTAAGGAGGTCATTTTCTGATGCCAATGGAAGTTTGAAAAACACCGCTTGAAGGCAGCCTGGAAAAGTTTCTATCTGCTCCTATCCAGTAGTGCCACCTATTGGGCAAGCTCTCCAGATGCTGAGCGAATAATACAAACCCTGGGGAATTTCCTTTTATTTTTCTATAGTTAAACAACTTTACAAACCCAAAACAAAAGGCAACCTTCCCATGACTCTTCGCATTATGCAAACACTAACTTTACATGGCTGTAATGAATATATCGAGACTCTTATATTTTGGTTTTCTCCATAAAACATTTTGTACCCACTTTCCATGTATTAGCCCAACAGAACACAAAGTCACTATTTTTATTGTAAAATTCCATTATAACAAAATTACACAGTCACAGTGACTACATTTTTCAAAGTAAACTGGACACATGGTCTGACCGAATATAAACAAACAGAGACAAATGTGGCCTAATATTTAGAATTACTACCATCCCAGGAAATTGTAGAATTTGTTATCATATTACAAATCAGTCCATTGTTCCACAGTTTTATTTTTTGATTAATTAATTTATTTAGCTGTGCCAGGTCTTAGTTGCAGCATGCGGGATCTTTGATCTTTGTGTGGCATGTGGAAGCTTACTTGTAGCATGTGGGATCTAGTTTCCTGATCAGGGATCAAATCTGGGCCTCCTGCGCTGCGAGTGCAGAGTCTTAGCTCTGGACCACCAGGGAAGTCCCGTTTCATGGTTTTAGATGTCTGCGCTATTTTCAGTTTTCAGCAGTTAAAAATATTAAAGCTGTAAGGACCTTTGTATAATAAACTGCAGTTTTCATAAGTTATTTCTTTGCTATTACAAAAATCTCTAAAGTAAAACTTCCGGCCCAAAGATCTGATAATATCACAGCATTATTTAAAATAAGTTAACAACAACAAAAAAAACATAAAAATAATCCAAATGTATTAACAAAAGAATCGGGAAGTTACGGTAGAGTCATCATGGGTGTTATTCTGCAGCCATCATCAATCATATTTACAGCAAGATTTAAAACAACATATTATCAGGGAATTCTGTCAAGGTTGTGGCTTCCCAGAATCTTTGGAACACCTTTCCTGAGCTGGTCCTGCCTCCACAGCAGAAGCCAGAAAACTTGCTTTGTCAGCTTCTCTTGCAGACAGGTCAGGCAGATTTACACGTGATTTAGGGTTCTTCCATCAGACATGCCAAAGTAAGACTCTGATTCAAAAGTGAGCAATGTGAAGAAGCAGAAAACATCTGGAACCCACTTTCTGGTGAGGGTGGCACTGGCTTCCAGCATGGAGAGGTCCTGGTATCCAGTCCTCAGCACCTCAGACAGAAAACTCTGGGTCCATGTCCAGCAGTTTTCACCATGTAGTGTGGCTTGACCATTATTCCTGGATGAGTAGCCTTTAAGCCCAATACTCTGGCCCTCTCAGAGATCTGTGAACTATCTAATTTTCTTTAACAAATTCCCTTTCTGCTTGTGTATTTGTTCTAGTACTTTTCTTAATATTTATTTTTATTTGGCTGCGCTGGGTGTTAGTTGTGACATGTGGGATCTTTTCAGTTGTGTCATGCGAACTCTCAGTTGCAGCATCTGGGATCTAGCTTGGGGCATGTGGAACCTAGTTCCCTGACCAGGGATGGAAGCCAGACCCCTGCATTGGGAATGTGAAGTCTTAGTCACTGGACTACCAGGGAAGTCCCTGTTCTAGCACTTTTGCAGTGGAACAAAACATCCCCAAACTTAGTGGATTATGTGGCTTAAAGTAGGGTTTCTCAACCTTAGCACAACTGACATTTGGGCCAGATAATTCTTGGAGGGGGGATGTCTTGCATCCTGTAGGATGTTTAGGAGCATCTGGTCTCTACCCACTAGATGCCAGGAATAGCCCCCCACCAAGCTGTGACAACCAAAAATGTCTCTAGCCATTCTCAAATGTCCCTTGGGAGCAAAATCTCCTCCAGTTGAGAACAGCAAATATTGGAGAATGTCTTGAACTGAGAGGTTCTGACTTGGGGTGTCTTATGTAGCTACACCCAAATGGTGGTCAGAACTGCAGGCTGGCTGGGAATCTTTCTCATGTAGTCTCAGGATCTCTCCACATGGTCTCTTCGGACTAGTTTGGGCTTCCTCACAGCATGGTGACATCAGGTTAGCTGAACTGCTTCTGTGGAAGCTCAGGGCTCCAAGAAGGTGTCCCAAGCAAGTGGGCACACCTCAGAGATATTGGGGGTTCAGTTCCAGACCACCACAATAAAATAAATATTGCAATAACGAGAGTCACACAATTTTTTCGGTTTCCCAATAGCATATAAAAGTTAAGTGCACACTATACTGTAGTCTACTAAGTGTGTAATAGCATGTCTAAAAAAAGTGTGCATACCATAATTTAAAAACACTCTATTGCTAAAAAATGCTAACCATCATCTGACACTGCAGGGTTGCCACAAACCTTCAATTTATTGAAAACAAAACTTTATGAAGCACAATAAAACAGAGTTCAGTAAAAACAGGTACGCCTATAATGCCTTTTAGGACCGACTCTCAGAAGTTACATGTTACCACTTCCTCCAGTCACAGGACTCAAGAGGAGGGCACATGGACTCCATCTTGAATGGGAAGAGTGCCACAGTTCCATTGTAAGATGATGGGAGATGTTGTGGAAACTTTGGGAAACTCTGTATCTGTCACCGTGCTCAACATCATTACTCATCAGAGAAATGCAAATTAAATGCACAATGAGACACCACAGCACACTCACCAGGATGGCTAAAAATAAAGACTCACTAGGCACCAGCAAGGATGTGGGGCAACTGGAACTCTCATACATTGCCGATAGTACAATCAACCTTCAAAAAAATTGTATTGACTAAGCTAAACATATGCCCAGTCTATGACCCAACACTGTCTTTCCTGGGTTTGTCACCCAAAGGAAATAAATGTATATGTTTACCAAAGACACAAATGAGAATGTTCACAGAAGCTTCAGCCAGCAAAATTAGAAAAGAGGGATAAAACCAAATGTCTAGAAATAGGAGAATGGATATATAAATTGTGACCTATTCATTCAACAGAATGTTACACTGCAATATAAAAGGATAAACAACATATACACAACAACAAGGATGAATTTCCCACCCTCAGCAAAGGAGATCACACAAGCACACATGGCGTAGTTACATTTCTGTAACATTCAACAACAGGAAAAAGTAATCAGTGGTAATATAAACAGAGGAAATGATTACCTCTGGTGGGAGGATGGGATGAATACTGACTGGAAAGAGACACAAAGAACTTCTGGAAGGCTGGGGATAATCTATATTTTGATCTGGATGGTAATTACACAAGTGTATACATACGTAAAAGCTAATCAAGGTACAGAGTGTACTAGTGCTAAGCACTTTATTAAATCCTTCGATAAGAAGTAGAAATAAAGTCTTTTTCTGTTTAAAGTAGCTATTGGATTCTGTCGCTTACAATTAAGGCCCTCCTCACCTAAAATAGTTGGGGAAACAGTGGAAACAGTGGCAGACTTTATTTTGGGGGGCTCCAAAATCACTGTAGATGGTGACTGCAGCCATGAAATTAAAAGACGCTTACTCCTTGGAAGAAAAGTTATGACCAACCTAGATAGCATATTCAAAAGCAGAGGTAATACTTTGCTGATTAAGGTCTGTCTAGTCAAGGCTATGGTTTTTCCAGTGGTCATGTATGGATGTGAGAGTTGGACTGTGAAGAAGGCTGAGTGCTGAAGAATTGATGCTTTTGAACTGTGGTGTTGGAGAAGACTCTTGAGAGTCCCTTGGACTGCAAGGAGATCCAAGCAGTCCATTCTGAAGGAGATCAATCCTGGGATTTCTTTGGAAGGAATGATGCTAAAGCTGAAACTCCAGTACTCTGGCCACCTCATACGAAGAGTTGACTCATCATGACTGATGCTGGGAGGGATTGGGGGCAGGAGAAGGGGACGACAGAGGATGAGATGGCTGGATGGCATCACGGACTCGATGGATGTGAGTCTGAGTGAACTCCGGGAGTTGGTGATGGACAGGGAGGCCTGGCGTGCTGCGATTCATGGGGTCGCAAAGAGTCGGACACGACTTCGACTGAACTGAACTGAACTCACCTAAAAAGGATGGTGGCCGTCACCACTGGAAGGCCAGGGTCACACCATGCTCCTATGTAGCCAGCCCCTCTGCAAATTAGGCCTGCTGGAAAGTCATCTCCTCTCAGGATGCAGCCAGGAAAACTTTCCTATAGGACGGAAGTCCACAACCAAGCATGGTAACCTTAAAATATCAAAAGCTGAGGAACCAGAAAACGTAGCTGCTGAACTATATAAGTGAGTAGCAGTGTGTACACAGTTGAAGGATAAATTTGTAAGCTGAAAGGTTGCCTTGAGAAACTTTCCCAGGATACAACACAAAGAGATAAAGGGATGGAAAGAATGAAGAGAATTGTAAAGGCGGATGGGAGGAATGATTCAAGATTACAAGTTACAAGATTCCTCTAAAAGTTATTTCCAAAAGGAGATAACTGAAGCAACATCCAAAGAATAGTAACAGTCAAGGAATTCCCAGGATTGAATCCAAACACAAGGCCTTGGATTGAAAGAATCTCTGAGTGCTAATCAGTAATAATAATTTTTGAAAGACACATCTAGACACTGCAGCAAACTTTCAGAACAAGAAGGATAAAGAGTTCCCTAAAAGCTACCAGAACAAAAAGATCTGGAAGAAAAAGAGAATGGGGTTGACCTGAGATTTCCTGTCAGCAAACAGATGCAAAAATAATGTTAATTGCTGAAGTCAAGAGATAAACACATGGAGTTCATTGTTTCATTCCCTCTACTTTCCTGTAAAGTTTTTTTTTTTATGATAAAAAGGTTTCTTCTCTATTTTTCTTTTTTTTTAATAGATTCAAGAAGATAATAAATACCTGCAAAGTGCCAAAGGAAAGCATCTTTGCACTTTGAATTCTATATTCATATTGTCAACGAATGAAGGCAAAATAAAGACCATTTTCATATTATAAGGACTCAAAAATGTTGTATCAGAAGCTCCAAGGGAACCTCAACAAGGAAAAAAATAAAACTGAAAGAAGTGATGGGGGAAATTCCCTGGCAGTCCAATGGTTAGGGCTTCACACTTTCACTGTCGAAGGCCCAGGGGAGTCAATCCCTGGGTGGAAATCTAAGACCCCACAAGCTGCAAAAAAAAAAAAAAAAAAAAAAAAAATTATTATTGCATATAAGCATTATGGCCTTTAATAGCAAACTGTAATAAAAATTCAAGATATATCAACATGGAAGTGGCAGGAAAGGGAAGAAGAGGTGAAATTTAAGTAAATAAAAGCTTCTCTCCTCTCTCCTCATCTTGTCCTGGTTGGTAATACAGAAACTAACCGACCTTTAGAGGAGCGCTCCTCAAACCTGAACCTGGGCCTTTTGTCAAAGAGCTGTTTCTGATCCACCAGGTCTCAGGGAGGCCTGAGATTCCGAATTTAAAACACACTCCACAGAATCTAAAACATACAACAAACTAGTGAATATAACAAAAAAGAAGCAGACTCACAGACTGAGAGAACCAACCAGTGGTTACCAGTGAGGAGGGTGAAAGTGAAAGTGAAGTCGCTCAGTTGAGTCCCACTCTTTGCGACCCCGTGGACTGTAGCCCACCAGGCTCCTCCGTCCATGGGATTCTCCAGGCAAGAATACTGGAGTGAGTTGCCATTTCCTTCTCCAGGGGAATCTTCCTGACCCAGGGATCGAACCCAGGTCTCCCACATTGCAGGCAGACGCTTTAACCTCTGAGTGGGGAGGGTAGGGAGAGGCAATACAGGGGTGGGTGAGTGAGAGGAAAAACTATTAGAAATAAACTAAGCTACACAGGGAATTGCCTGGTGGTCCAATGGATAGGAATCCACCTGCCAAAGCTGGGACGTGGCTTTGATTCCCTGGTCTGAGAAGATCCCACATGCCACAGAGCAACTAAGCCTGTGCGCCAAAATGACTGAGCCCACGTCCTGAATCCATGCTCCGCAACAAGAGAAGCCACAGCATGCTGGGAAAAGTGAACAGCTACATTTTAAAAAAATGAAATTAGATCATTCTTTAACTCCATACACAAAAATAAGCTCAAAATGGATAAAGACCTAAATGTGAGACCAGACACTATACAACTCTTGGAGGAAAACATAGGCAGAACACTCTCTGACATAAATCACAGCAACATCTTTTTCAATCCATCTTCCAGAATAATGGAAATAAAAACAAAAATAAACAAATGGGACCTACTCAAACTCAAAAGCTTTTGCACAGGAAAGGAAACAATAAACAAAATGAAAAGACCACCCACAGATTGGGAGAAAGTATTTGTAAATGATGTGACCTATAAGGGATTAGTCTCCAAAATTTACAAACAGCTCATGATGCTTAACAGCATCAAAACAAACAACCTACTCAAAAAATGGGCAGAAGACCTAAACAGACATTTCTCCAATGAGGACATACAGATAGATGGCTAATAGGCACAAAAGATGTTCAATATCACTCGTTATTAGAGAAATGAAAATCAAAACTATAATGAGATATCGCCTCACACCAGTCAGAACGGCTATCGTCAAAAAATCCACAAACAACAAATGCTGGAGAGGTTCCTTAAAAAACTAAATATAGAGCTACCATATGACCCTCCAATCCAAATCCTGGGCATAGAGCCTGAGAAAAACATGATCCGAAAGGATACCCCAATGTTCCTAACAGCACTGTTTACAACAGCCGAGACATGGAAGTAACCTAAATGTCCATCAACAGAGGAATGGATAAAGATGCAGTACATGTATACAATGGAATATCACTCAGTCATAAGAAAGAAAGAAAGAATGCCATTTGCAGCATCATGGATGGACCCAGACAGTACCATAATGAGTGAAGTCAAACAGGAGAAATTATCATATGACATCCCTTATATGTAGAATCTAAAAGGCAAGGATACAAATAAACTTAAAAAAAAAACAGAGACTCACAGATTTAGAAAATGAACTTATGGTTGCCAGGGGGAGACAGTTAAGGAGTTTGGGATGGTCATGTACACACTGCTATATCCAAAATGGATAACCAACAAGCACCTACTGTATAACACAGGGATCTCTGCTCAATGTTGTGTGGCAGCCTGGATGGGAGGGGAGTTTGGGGGAGAATGGATACATGTATATGTATGGCTGAGTCCCTTCACTGTTCACCTGAAACTACCACAACGCTGTTCATCGGCAATACTCCAATACAAAATAAAAGTTGAAAAAAAAAGAGTGAGAGAAGCCACTGCAATGAGAAGCCACACACTGCAACGAAGCAGAGCCCCCCCTCCACAACTAGAGAAAGCCAGCACACAGCAAAGAACACCCAACACAGTTAGAAATAATTAATTTAAAAAAACAAAATAAGCTACAAGAATATACTGTACAACATGGGAATACAGCCAGTATTTTGTAATAACTGTAAATGGTAAGGAAGCTTTAAAATTTTACAAAAATAAAAAATGAACACACTCCACAGAAGGCACTTGAGCAGCAAGGCTTTAGACTACATTTTGGTTAAAAACTGTGTTGACTCAGGGTGAAAATATGCTAAACTTCCTGCACTCTGTTTCAAAATGTAAAAATGATAAAGTGTTTCAAAAATACTCAGGGGACATGATTTTTTAAATCATGGACTAGAAAGGAAGTGGAAGCCCACAGCAGTAAGGAAGTAAGCAGTAAGGAAGGAAGGACCCGACCCAGACAGTAAAGTGTGGGATTGCTTTTTTGCTTTGTTTTGTTCTATGTTTCAGTTTTTCATTTGTTCAGTTTTAATGAGGCATAATTAACACACAGCACTGTACAAATTCAAGGTGTACAGCATAATGTCTTGACCTACATAATTGTGAAATGATTACCATAATAAATTTAGTTAACATTCATCAGCTTATATAGATACAAAAAAAGAAAGAAGTGTGTTTTGCTCTGTCATGAGAACTTTTAAGACCTAATCTCTTACCAACTTTCAAATATATCACACAGCAATGTTAACTGCAGTCATGATATTGTGCGTTGCCTCTCTGGTACTTATTTTACAACTGTAAGTTTTTACCTTTTGACCAAGTCTGGAATTTCAAATCCAACCCAGGAGAAAGGACTCCACCACACCCCCATTCCCAGTGGGGAAACGGCTCATGGCCCCCAGCTCTATCTGAAAGTGACCAAATCCTAGCTATCCGTTGGGGAGTGGAGCTAGAAACCAACTGCTCAGTGACAGAGAAAGAAAGCAGAGATGTGCACGGTCAGCCACCAGGTAGACACGTTGTGTGGCTCCTGCTTTGGAACTGTGGTATATGTCCACAGAGCAAAATCCCTGAGCAACTGACTTTGGTCCTCAAGACACTGGGCTGAAGCAATCACAAAAGCACTTTCCAGGGACAGTCAGTGGGAGAGGAAAAAAGCCACCATGACGGTAGGCATTCAAAAAAAGGAAAAAAAAAAAACCAAAAACCTACAAAGGCCCAACACCACAAAAGGAAGTCGACATCTAAGAGGAATCATATAAAAGAAATAATTTAACAGTTTGGAAAGAATTTTAAAATAAGTGTATTTGAAATCAACAAACAAAAGCAGGTGCTATGAATCAAGAACAGACAGATATCTTGAAAATTTTAAAAATAACACAGAGGCAGTGCACTGGGCGGTCCCTGGATATCTCTTGCTACAGCAGTGTTTGTTTGCATGGAACAGACCCAGGGATGCCCCTTGCTCCAGGCTCCAACCACCCTCCAACCTCTTTTCCAGTCACAACCTTCAGAATCAGCCCCTTAGCTACCTTCAGCCACTGGGACCACCACCATTTTTGACCTTGACCTCCTAGATTCGTCAGAATGACTCCACCGAGGTGGAGACCCCGGTCACCACCTAGTCACCCTGCATCTGCAGGCCTCGCGCACCAACGTCTCTCTCGGCTTGTTTCCACCGTGACCACATGGCTCTGGAGTGCGGTGGCCACTTTGTCCGCGAGCTGGCCCAGGAGAAGCGCGAGGGTGCCCAGTGTTTCTTGAAAATGCAAGACCAGCAAGGCGGCCGCGCCCTCTCCCAGGACCGCAGGCACATCTCAGGATGAGTGGGGTCAAGCCCAGGACACCGTGGAGGCCACCGAGCTCGGGGACAAGCACCCGAACCGGGCCGTCGTGGACCTGCAGGCCCGGGGCTCTGCGCGCGCAGCCCCCACCTCCGTCACTTCCGAGAGAGCCGTGTCCTGGGTGAGCAGGTGAAACTCATCCGGAAGATGGGCGACCACCTGACCGACCTCGGCAGGCTGGCTGGTCCCCAGGCGGGGCTGGGCGGGTCTCTCTTCCAAGGGCTCACCCGCAAGCACCACCAGGAGCCGCCTGAGCCCAGCGGGCTTGGAGGAGCCCCTCTGGTGACGTTGCTCAAAGCCCAGACAAAGGGAGAGAAATACACAAACTTACATAGAAGGGATGGTAGGATAGGAAGGTCCTTGCAGTATGGATGGAATAGAGCACAGCAGGCTGGGGAATGAATCTGAAAACAAACTGATGAATGCCCAACATGATGAGATAAACAAGAGAATGCGTGCAAAAGTGAGTTCATGACCTGGAGGGCAGCCGAGGAGTTCACTCATCAGAGGACACACCATGATAAGATTTAAAATATGAGAAACTAATTAAGAGCTAGGGGGCTAGATTGAAAGGAACCAAAACCTATTTAATGAAAGTTCCAGAGAGTGAAACCAGAAAGAATCAGGAAGTGACAATACTTAAGGAGAGAATGTCTGAGAATTTTTATGAACTGAAGAAAGTGTCCCTAGATTGAAAAAGCTATTTCTAGGAAAGATGGGCTGTATTATTTATACCAATCAACTAAAACATATGAATAAATAACAAACCACTGAACACATGAATAGATTTTTTAAAAAATCTGAAGAGCACTTAAAAGCAAATGAAAAAGCAAGGAAATACCAGGCCAAAATCCAAAAGAAAGTAGGAGTCTATAGAAACAGTTTCAAAGCTCAGAATCACTTTACCCCAAGGGATTTGCTAATAAGGAACACTTGTGCTTCAATTTTAGCAGCTTAATAGGGAAATCTGGACATAAAACAACCCAAGGTAGACAAAGTAATAGGAGGTCTTTCCCATGTTAAGCTGGGACCCTACTGGCTTGATGATATTTAGAGCAGGAAAAAAATTTCTTCCCTGCAAAGTTGTGACCATGAACTTACAGCTCAGGTTCCCACTGCCTGAGTAGTTCTGGGAAATTAGAGCTGTGTACCTGATTTAAAATGGTTCCAGATTGGGTCTACTCCAAGAAAAAAAAACCAAATGGAAAACTTTTTTTTTAGAGAAAATCAATTTCATCCTAGGCTTCAGTGAATCTTTAAAATAAAATTTCAATTTCAGTAATTATTATAGTATAAGATTAAAAAAAATCAGAGAAGGCAATGGCACCCCACTCCAGTACTCTTGCCTGGAAAATCCCATGGATGGAGGAGCCTGGTGGGCTGCAGTCCACGGGGTCGTGAAGAGTCGGACACGACTGAGCGACTTCCCTTTCACTTTTCACTTTCATGCATTGGAGAAGGAAATGGCAACCCACTCCAGTGTTCTTGCCTGGAGAATCCCAGGGATGGGGGAGCCTGGTGGGCTTCTGTCTATGGGGTCGCACAGAGTCGGACACGACTGAAGCGACTTAGCACCAGCAGTAGCAAGATAAAAATAACCAGAGTGGCTCAGTGGTAGAGAATCTGCCTGCCAATGTAGGAGATGCAGGTTCGATCCCTGGGTCAGGAAGATCCCCTGATGAAGCAACCCACTCCAGTATTCTTGCCTGGAGAATCCCATGGACAGAGGAGCCTGGTGGGCTACAGTCCATAGGGCTGCAAAGAGTCGGAGACGACTTGGCAACTAAACAACAACACAAAAAAATAACCAAACATGTAAAAAAACAAGTCACTGTGAGTGGGAAGCAGTTGAAACAACTGACTGCACAATCAGACTTAGCAAAACTTCAGAGATTAATTGAAAAAAAAAAAGCTTACTTTAAAGAAATAAAATACATGATTAAAAATATCTGCAAGAAAAAAAATGGGGGGGGGGGGTGTGGGATGAAAAGTACAATGTGAGCCTGAAGCATGTGGCAGTGCCAGAAAGTAAGGAAGTGCTCCAAGAAAATGATGGGAGCCAATGGAACACAGGACACAACCTGAATAAGCTATGAACTGTCAAAACTGGAATAATTTGGGCAAGAGAAAAAACAAATCACATAATACTGAACTACAATCTGAAGTTATATTTATAAAATAAATATCCATGAGTCCATATAAACAACTGAAAAAAAAAACTAATGAGGGAGAATAGAGAAATCTCCTATACTGAAGAATTAGAAGTAATTTATGTAGATACTCCCCCTCAAGACAGTGAAGCTTAATTCCCACCCCTTAAGCATGGGCTGTTCTTAGAGTCTTGTTCCAAAGAGTACAAGGGGGTGAGGGGGAGTCACTTTACACTAGAGAAACCTGATAAGCACTATGTCAACCAAGTAATCAAGGCCAACATAGCCAGTAAAAGCGCAGAAAAATATATCACCTACAGAGGAGAAACAGACTGACAGTGCACCTTTCAACAAAAACAGTAGAGGCCTAAAGAAAAGAGGAAGTTAATTTCAGTGAGATGAAAGAAAATAACAGCCAACCTAACAACCTGTACCCAGTGCAAGTACCCTTCAAGAACAAATGTGAAATGTATTTACAAGAGCCAAGACACAGAAGCAACCTAAACATCCATCGATAAATGAACAGATAAAGAAGATGTGGGGCATATACACAGTGGACTATTACTCAGCCATAAAAAGAATAATGCCATTTGCAGCAACATGGATAGACCTAGAAACTATCATACTAAGTGAAGCAAAGCAAATATCATCTATATCACTTATATGTAGAATCTGAAAACTAATATAAATGAATTTATGTATAAAAGAGAAGCAAACTCACAGACACAGAAGACAAACATAGTTACAAACAGGAAAGGGGGGAGGGATAAATTAGGAGTTTCAGATTAGCAGATACAAACTACCATGTATAAATAGAGAAACAATAACATCATACTATATAGCACAGGGAACTATACTGAATATAGTATAATGGAAAAGAATATGAAAAGAATATATATAACTGAATCACTTTGCTATATACCAGAAACTAACACAACATTGTAAATACTCTATACTTAAATAAATACATAAAAGGCATAAAATATTGATTGCACAATACAATAATAATTATATTTTGAGAGGCTTAACAGACACAACTACAAAGGCACATAGGCCAGGATGGGGTAGAGTGGGATGTTCTACGGTTCCTGTGGCCCTGGGAACAGGCAAAATTGTCATTTAACATTAGATTTAATAAGTCAAAGATGCATGTTTAATCTCCATTACAAGTATAGTCATTTTACTCCTGGGTATATACCCAAGAGAAATGAGTGAACATCTGCACCAAAAGTGAAGTACAAGAATCTTCACAGCATTTTCTTGTAATAACCTACACTGGAATATAATCTGCCAAAACAAACCCAAAACTGAATCACTATGCTGTCCACCTGAAACTAACACCATATATAAAGCAACTGTGTTTCAATTTAAAAAAGAGAGGAGCACTCGGATAGCTTTTAAACTGAAATCAAAGTTCAAATATCAAATCTACAGAACGGGAGATAAGGTGGGACAACACTGGAGAATGGTGGTAGAAGACGTGCTTTTTCAAGTTGAAGATCTATTCTCACTCTTAGAGTTCTAAAGTTAAACCTCTCCTCGTTGGGATTTCAGTCCAGTGACATCTAGAGAAATATGACTTTTTGGTCTCTAAATACAAGGTCCTGAAAGTATTTTTAAATGGTTCAAAAATCTCATTTGTCATGAACTAACATTTTAGAAGTAACTTTTCAGTGACTTGACAATAAATCAGAAGCATACTGATTAAGTTTACCCTGAAATCCCTGTGAGTTTAAAGATTAACAAGCAAAGAGAGAGAAAAGACAGTTTAGACATTTCCAAAGGCAATGCATTTGACCAAATGTTTGAGTCACTCAACAAAACAAAGGACCTTGATTCTTTTTTTTGGTCTATGATGCAATCAAAAGCTATAAAAGTACTCCAACATTGCTTTGTGTATTTTCATTACAATTTTTGTTTTTATTCTTAACATTAATTACAAAAACAAAACAAATCTTATCAAATAATCTCACTTTTACTAAATTTTAAATGTTTTAGCTAAGTGCAATGTCTGGCAATGAAAGACAATTTGTGCGTTAGGTATGGCTATTAGAACATTTTCCCAACTTTGCATTTTTTATAGCTTGGTATTTTTTCTCTTTTACTTAAACTTTAGATATACTTTCTCTTTTAGTAGGGTATAAACTGACTTTGTCTCTTCCTAGAAATATATGTATTTAGTAAGAGCAATAAAAAGAAATTAAAATGTATATATTTAAATGTATTATAAATAAACACTATTGTGACAAAAATCTATCCACTCAGTAGCTAGGGACAGAAAGTTGAAGTTACTGAAGTAAAATTAATGGGGAAAAAACAAAAAAGAATCCTCACAGCTGCAATACTTGAGATAGCCCCAGATGTGGATAGAGAAAGGATATATACATTGAAGTATATCCATACAGTGGAGCAAAACAGAACCAGAGAGGCTCTGTAACTGGAGTAGCTTGACAATCTTTCCCAGCACAGTCACTGGAATGAATGAATTGATTTGCTTCACTCTGTTGAGGATTAAAGGATTAAAAGTTCCAGAAGACTGAGTCACCCTCACATACTTCGGGCAACATGCTGACACTTTGGCTCTATTGCAGAAATTAGAGGAAAGATCTGGCAGCTGGAGACTTCAGGGGCCTCTGGAGCAGGAGTTCTACCAGATCCTCAATCTATCATTCCACCAAGATTGTACACACCTAGGGAATTGCCCAGAAGTAATCATGCTTGCTGTCAGGAGGGCGGAATGAATATTGGGTAGTATCTCCCACACATCCATCACAAAACATTCCATCCCTTTGGTCACTAATTATTCACATCAGCCATCTTCTCATATATACCCTTCCAAAAATTCTGTTGTCGAAAATAACATGGTTGTTTCCCATTTCAACATAAAATACAATCTCACTTCCCAAAGAGAGACCAAGGTCTCCTCAGTCTCTGCATCCAGCTGCAAGATAAAGATCTTTGGATCAGATCTGTTCCTCTGCTAATTCCAACACAGTTCTGGAACTTATGGCCTAAATAGCACAAGTTTATCCCTCTTCATCTATACCGAGACAGAAGTCAGTCAAAGATATGAGAAATTCTTTAAAATATATAAATATACTATCGGGCAAGGAAGAAAATTCGAGGATCAGCAATTGCCTTTGTTTTTGCAACTAGTTATGAGGCATCCCTCCTCACATCATACAATCCTAACTCCTCTTGCCTTGACAGGTGTGAGGCATCCCAAGCTTGAATTCCAGAGAGTCCTTGCTCTTGTCAGTTTTGTCTGTTTAGGCATGTGATCATCTTTTATTAACTGTTACTGAGGAGAGCTTCCTGAGTTCCATTCATTCTCTGCCTGCCCCCATAGTGTGGCAGCAACCTATTTTGCGCTGAATCAGAGGCAATTAATTAAGCCAACATCATAACCCCCTTGTTTTTGCCTTCACACAATAGTGTTGGGAAGAGTCTGAGTGCCGGATAACCCCCAAGCCTGGCTAGATTAACCTCCTAGCTGAAACCAGTGGCTCTGTCTCACTCCCAAAGAAGCTGTATGTGATCTCAATCTCCCACAAGCTCTCCCAGTATCGAGAGTGCACGTTCTCAAAACTGGAATGCAGCTCCGCTGGGTAGTTGGTATCCAACCTCAAATTCACACCCTTCCCCCAACCCCCGTAACACACACACACACAACTGCTCTCATAGGAACCCTATAAAAAAGGGAGAAAACCTGACAAAAAATGTATGAAAAGCTTTTCAACCTCACTAATAACTAAGGAAATGCAAACTAAAACAACGAGAGGTCATTCTTCTCCCACCAGACTGGAAAATATGACATTCTGGCAAGGTTTAGGGCAAACAGGAAGTGTAAATTCACGCAGCCATTTTGCCGAGCAATTTGGCAATGTTGCTAAGACTAAAGGTGTGCCCCCCAACACCACTTGCCCTTGGAGGTGTCTGCCCCAGAGAAGCAAGCTCTGGTATAGACGAGTAGGAGATGTTCATTGCAGCATTGTGTTTAACAGTGAAAATGTGGAAACAACTGAAGGTCATGAGTACAAGACAGAAAAGTAAAATGTGCTGTTTTCATTTCATAGCTAAGAATGAACTAGATCCACATATATCAAAATGTAGGTTTCAAAACAATGAGATGGCTGAGTGGGAAAAAAGCAAGGGAGAGTGAAAAAAGTGAATGATATTGCAAGGGAGCGCTATTTTTGTAAAAACAAGCACATGCATGTTTATAGAAAGTTTTAGAAAGATTCACTCCAAACTCATAATAAAGAGTGGAGAGGTTGCAGGGAGAGAGACCTAGATCAGGTTACTGTTGAAGAGGGCTTTATCTATAATGTCCTAATTTTCACCAAGAGAATGTATTCCTGTTTTATTCTTCCAACTGAAAATTAATGATAAAAACACATGAAGCTTTGAAGCTTTGGAAAATCCATCAAAATTACTGAGCCATCATTGGCCTTTGAATTAGTTATCTACTGCTGCATAACAAAACATCACCAAACTTAATAGCTCAAAACAACATTCATTTTGTTACAGTTTCTGTGGGTCAGGAACCAGGGTGTCTCACAGTGCTGCGATCAAGATGTTGACTGGGGCTGCAGCCTCATCCGAAGGTTCCATGGAGGAAGGATCTACTTCTGAGCTCACTCACATGAGTGTTGGCAGGACTGTGTTTCTCACAAGCTGTTGGGCTGTGGGTCTCATTTCCAATAAGGGCCTCAGTTTCTCACTGGTTGCTGGCCAGAGGCTACCCTCAGTTCCTTACCATCTGGACCTCTCCATAGGGTAGCTCACAAGTCATGGCAGCTGGCTTCATCAGAACAGGCCAGTAAGAGGCACCAGAGAAGCTGAGCCCAAGACAGAGGTCACACTCTTGTAATCTAATTTGAGAAGGGCTATCCCATCCCCTTTGGCACATTCTATTGATTAGAAGCAGGTGACTAGTGCACACTCAAGAAGACACAAGCATCACTGGGATTCAGTTTGAAGCCCGAAAATCTAAAGCCCACGTTCTGCAATAAGAGAAGCCACTCCAATGAGAAGCCCCACCACCACAACTAGAGAAAGCCTGTGCAAAGCAATGAAGACCCAGTGCAGCCAAAAATTTTTTAAAAAATCATTGGGATTCAGTTCCGAAGCTGCTACACAGCTCCATGGGAATTCTGTGCGCTGTTTATGCTGTGTGAAAATGGGCTACTAGTGGGGAAGGACGGATAACGCAGAAATGGAGGAAATGTTAGTATCCAAGAATCCTGAAAGAGAATTCCTGGTGGTGTTAGAGGGAATGTTAGTAAATCCAGTAGATGGCACCCTTCGCTATGAGCTGGTACCCATTCCCTTGAAAACAGCACCTTCTAATACAGCCTATTCTGAGTATAAAGAGACTGAAGCCAATTGAATGTTGTTTATAGGGAATTATCACATATGCCATATTGATGATTAATTTTCCAAAGGAAGTAACATAGTTCTACAATTCTAAATGATATCTGTGATTTTCTTTTTAAAAAGAAAATTTTGTTGCAGATTTTGACACATACTGTGGCAAATTATATCAGGTATGTGTGTGTGTGTGTGTGTGTGTGTGTTCAGTCATGTCTGACTCTTGTGACCCCATGGACTGTAGCCCATTAGGCTTCTCTGTCCATGGGATTTCCCAGGCAAGAACACTGGAATGGGTTGCCATTTCCTCCTCCAGGGGATCTTCTCGACCCAGAGATCGAACTCACATCTCTGGCATTAGCAGGTGGATTCTTTACCACTGTGCCACCTGGGAAGTCAAAACTATATCCTAACCACAAGTAAAGTTTTTGCATGTAAGCCAGGATCTGTGTATTACTAAGGGAGTAGTCATTTCAAACTAAGGGCACCTCAAGTCAGAATCAACTGGTAAATTCGATTAACATGTGGCCATTTGTGCCTAACAAAATATTATACTTCCAGGAAAATGGCCATACCATTCATGATGCATCAATTGACTTTTAAATATTTCTTCATAAAAGATTAAAATCTCTGGGTTGTTATAAAAATTAAGGGTCATCTATCACTATTTTTCAACCTATAGTATGTGACTTATTACCAGGGGCTTCCCCGGTGGCTCAGAATCCCCGGTGGTAAAGAATCTGCCTGCAATGCAGGAGGCTCAGGTTCAATCCCTGGGTCGAGAAGATCCCCTGGAGGAGGAAATGGCAACCCACTCCAGTATTCTTCCTGGGATAATCCCATGCGCAGAGGAGCCTGGCGGGCTACAGTTCAGAGTCCTAAAGAGTCAGACACGGCTGAGTGACTGAGTTCAATGAGCACAATACGACTTACTAGTGGAACAGAAGGGACATTCCCAGTGGAGCTGAACAGTCTTCTGGGTGGGTGATTTCAAGACTACATGTACACATTTGGAGTGTTTTCCTCCTCTCCCACTCTCTCTCGTCACATGTTCTCCAAGGGCTTGTGCTGAGCAGCGGACAGCAGCAATGTGTATTCTCCCCCTAAAACTGCCTCAGGAAGCCAGCAATCCCCATCAGGGAGAGACACAGCCAAACATCCCCCACTCCACTGTGGCCCCATAATCCTCCAAACAAGCTCCATAATCAGAGCCAGCATCACAGCCATACAAACAAAATTTCTCAAACAAAAACATGAGCACACAGAAATCACAGACCATCTGAGGAAATTCATTGCTGTAAAAGACAGGCACCAGGCTCAGCCAACACAAGAAATACCAGAGTTACCTCTGGTATTAATGGATTAATGGAGGAATAGTTGTGTGTGTGTGTGTGTGTGTGTGTGTGTGTGTTCCTTTCCACTCCACTTGAGGAGCCTAAAACATCTCAAGGCTTTTAAAAAGTGTAATTAAAAGTTGAAGAGACATGATCTCTTTCAGCAAAATCGGATTCAAAATATACACCAACAGAAACTTATCCTCCACAGCAAGATCCGGCTGCTTTGGAACTATAGCTCCCACAGGTCACAGCAGCACAATGAACTCTTCCACTGTCCACTTCCACCTTCAGGACTTAAAGCTTTCTCCCACTCCCATCCCAAAAGAGGAACTGTGTGGAGTACGGGGGTGCTAAAAAGATCAAAGGACATGGGGAAGGGGCGCAGATGTGGGAAATGGTTCCAGAAGGTGGATCTCTACCAGCAGAAGGACTGGACACAGGCACACAAAATGAGTTGAATGGAGAGGACAACCGGCCAAGCTCTTCTTCACCCTCCAGATGGTTTGGATTATAAAGTAAAGAACCAATTCTGTGTGTTTGTTTGGCAGAGGATGTGGGTATGCTACATCTTTCACCTCTCTGATCACTTAAAAAACTCTGCTTTCTCCTGAGTAGAAGACAAAGAGAGGGAAAGGTCAGGTCATGCATGAAGTAGTTCCTGACCGACCTGTCCCTTCCCCAGCATAGCAAGGGCCCAGTGCCTGGACTACATTCTAGTGTGCTATCAGTCATCTCTGAGTTCCAAAGTGTGAGATCCAGCTGGACTCCACGTCAAAACTTGTGTTGAGCAAGAAAAATCAGATCAAAGATGGTAAAGAAAAGGAGTCACCCAGACAAACCAAGGCCATAACAGACCCGACATTTACTCCAGATGACCCAAAAGGGACAGGATGAGGTGTGAAGTCAAAGTGGCAAATTTGGTGGAGAATACGCTGTTAGAAGTGTATATACTGGAGAGAAAAACCAAACATATGTAGCATTATTTAAGTCTACCAAATGCAGAAAGCATGCAGTTATAAATGACACGTCATCAGTTTCTTCAGAAATGTAATTTGTTTCTAGATGGGAGTAGGGGTCTTGTGACTGATCTGTTTGCAGTTTGTATTTGCCCAGGGTCCTCCTAGGTTCCATCAGTCCACTGGGAGTTAGCAGCCTCTATGAAGCTAGTGATGATGTATACTTTGACATCACTGAAGTGGAGTATGTGCTACCAGAAACATGATCAGTTGGTGAGAAGTACCTCAGGGTACCAGATCAAAACACTGATCCGTGATTAGAAATGCCAATGAAACGGAACAAGGGCAGAAGCTGCAAGAACAGAGCATCAGTTAAATGGCTCCCACATTAGGGTTGTTCAGGGACCCTAGGTCACCAAATCTTTGTTTGTGTCTGACAGCTGCCTCACAGCCCTAGAGAGAACAGCAGAATGGACGATGGCCTCAATTCATAGGCCCAATTTGTTAGTACATATTAGTGAGAAAAGGGAAAGGGTGCTATTTACATCTTCAGACTGGACCACCTCTTACAGCAGGTGTCTCCTGGGAGAGACATCAAGGCTAGAAGGACCAGAAGCACCAGGAGGAGAGGTTCTCAATTGTGACTGCACATAGAGTCACCCAGAAGCTTTTTAAAAACCTGATGCCTTGGCCCCTCCTTCAGAGATCCACGTTCAGTTGGCCTGGGCTGAGTCCTATGCACAGGAACTCATTTAACCATCCAGATGAGTCTCATATGCAGCTAGGGTTGAGAACCTCTGACCTGAAATAAGGGCTTGTAATCCTAATCGATGGGCTTCCTGGCGGCTCAGTGGTAAAGTACCCACCTGCCAGTGCAGGAGATGAGGGTTTGATCCCTAGGTCGGGAAGATGCTCTGGAGGAGGAAATGGAAACACATTCCGGTATTCTTGCCTGGAGAATTTCATGGACAGAGAAGCCTGGTAGGCTACAGTCCATGGGGTCCCAAAAGAGTCAGACATGACTTAGCAACTAAACCACAGCAATAATAATCCTAATTTATAGTCAAGATTTAATAAGTCATCTTGTTGTTGTTCAATGGCTAAGTCATGTCCGACTCTTTGGGACCCCATGGACGACTGCAGCATGCCAGGCTTCCCTGTCCTTCACTATCTCCCGGATCTTGCTCAAACTCGTGTCCATTGAGTCGATGATGCCATCCAACCATTTCATCCTCTGTCGTCCCCTTCTCTTCCTGCCCTCAATCCTTTCCAGCATCAGGGTCTTTTCCAATGACTCAACTCTTTGTATCAGGTGGCCAAAGTATTGGAGCTCCAGCTTCATCATGAGTCCTTCCAATGAATATTCAGGACTGATTTCCTTCAGGACTGACTGGTTGGATCTCCTTGCTGTCCAAGGGACTCTCAAGAGTCTTCTCCAGCACCACAGTTCGAAAGCATCAATTCTTCAGTGCTCAGCCTTCTTTAAGGTGCAACTGTCACATCCGTACATGACTACTGGAAAAACCATAGCCTTGACTATATGAAACTTTGTCAGCAAAGTGAAGTCATCTTAGATTTCATTAAACTCAGAATTCTCATTGTTGGTGAAGCTAATCTGAAGAAGAGCAAAAGGTCACTGTACATGTTTTCCAAAAGCAAGATTCAACAATAAAGCACAGACTAAAGATTCTAGTGTAGATCTAGGGGAGAGAAGTTATTAAAAAATATGAAACTGTATCCAAGATAAGCAAGATCCCAGTGGCTTGAATAAAGTAGAGTTTGAAACCCGAGCAGGACCCTCTTCCCCAGAGTTCAGTTGGGAGACTACACCCACTCATTTGCTTTCGTTTGAGTAAGATGATTCAGAAGAGCAGGGGCAGTGAGTTTTGGACCAACCATACCCTGGCATTTTGGAAACCGAGACAAATGGAAATGAAACTGAAAATGCTACCTCCAAACATTGGGAGGTTTATATGGCCTGGGTTTGTTTCAAGTTGTTAAGGAAGATGGCCATCCAGCAGCAGCTGGCAAACGTGATGACAGCTACTCGGTGAGCATCTCCTCTTTTTCACATTACACTGTGGAGTGTGCCACTCTCTGGCTCTAAGGTTTTTGAGAAGAAACCATGATGCACTCAGGCTCAGCCTGGCATGGTTTCTAGGATGCCAAAAAAGTAATTAAACTGACAGAGAAAGATGGGGAGAGAACTGGAGGAGTAATCTCTGGCTGCCAGGATTAAATACCAGGATTCTTTTCACAGAGACTTTCAAATACTTCCTCGGGAAAACTGTCACAGGAACAATTTTATTTATTTATTTATTGGCCATGCCGCGCAGCTTGCAGTATCGTAGTTCCCTGGCCAGGGGTTAAACCCACACCCTCGGGAGTGAAAGCACAGAGTTCCAACCACTGGACCACCAGGGAATTCCTTTAGAGTGTGAGTATTCACAATCTTACCTCACTATGTCCAGTTTCTAAGGGAGAAAAATTCTTCTGCATGTTGCAGTTCTTGGGTTTTCATTTGTTGTGGAGAATCCACACGTGAGGCATAAGGAGTTTTTTTTTTTTTTAAGTAGAGAACATAGAGAATCCAAGTTGGAAAGGAGGGGGTATAAAGAAGAAGCTGTATGGACAAGATATTGGAGAGGATTTGAGAGGGTTGGAAGGTGACTTTCACAGCTCTCTTACCAGCAGTATAAAGTGTACTGAGAAGCAGCAGTGGAGAAAAGGCATATTTAAGATGTTAGGTAGGTATTTAAAATGCATTTCCTCTTCGGTTTTTCTCAAGAGACCAAGTAAAGCTTTAAATTACTCATCATGAATGTTGGCTGCTGCCCTAGATTTCTCTGGATGTCAGACTTGTAATAAATGGATCACATAAGGCCTTGACTTAAAATTATTAAGAGTAGATGTAGCATACAGAAAATAACTTAAAATTAATTATTAATATCTGGAGAAAGATGAGAGAGGCTATCGCATTCATAAAACAAGAGTTGGCTGTTAAAAAAACAAACCAATTAAAGACTGGAAAAAACCCCAGCTGAAGAATAAGTTTTTCTGAGTGATTTTCTTAGAACACAGTGCAAACAGGGAACAAAAGAGATTACAATATTAAAGAAAAGTTAAAAGAACAAGGACAGATTAAGAAGTATCAGCTTTGATCAAATGAAAGTTCTAGAGTAGCTGAAGAGAATAGAGGGGAGACCATAATAAAATTAATGAGTTGGAAAATCTCAGAGGTAAAAAAAGACACAGTTTTCATATTTAAAGAGTGAAGCAAATGTTAAGGTATGACAAATTTTTAAATATTTATCTGGATCTATTGTAGTGAAATCTCAGAACATCAAGAATGAAGAAAAAAATTCTTTAAATTCCCAAAGAGGAAAAACATTGCCTTCAAAGGAACTAGAATAATATCATTTTCAGAATTCTCATCATTGCCTCTATGTGCTATAAAAAAGGAAATAATATAGCTTCAAGTACCAAGAGTGAAAACAGAAGGCAGACATAGTGAAACATGCAAAGACTCAAAAGTTTATGTTCCCAAACCCTTTTCAGGAATTTAGAGCATGTGACTGTGTAATTTTTAAGCCTAGAAAGAGAAAGACATAATATTAAAGAAAGAGTACATACAACCAGGAAAATAATAAGTAGAAATAATTTGAGGATAGCAGCTGTACAAATAGACCTGGAAAGAAACCAAGCCAGCTGAAACAGGGAAAGGAGGCTTCCAGAGAAAAACTTTTGGGAATAAAATCCAAGCAACCTAATGCTGAATAAAATAAAGAGCTCAAAAATGGCCTGCAATGCTGAAAGGACTGGTGATGAATATTCTATGTAAGTAAATTCAGAACTTACACTAAACAAATGAGAATTGTAATTATAGAACATAAAGCAAATTTCAAACACCCTGATGAAGGAAAGTAACCAACAAAAAAATGAAAGGTAGCTTTTCTATTTCTGGCAATAGTGGACTAACTTGTTGCATACCAACTCTCTCATCAAGTACAACTGGAAAAACTAGGTAAAATATTTTAAAAAATCTGTTTGAAGGTATCAGAGCCAATGCAATGAGGTCTTGAGAGCCAAGATAAAAGATGAAAAACACACAAAGATGAGACCAATATTCATTGCTGGCTGCTTTTCCTTCAAGGCATTTACTGATTTTTAAAAAAGCAGCTGAAAAGCTGAGAAGCTTAGCGGAAGCAATGACTCATAGTCTGAGGAGCTGAGCAGTGCTTCCAATAGTCCCAAAGGGGTGGGAGAAATTAAGAGTTTAGGGTCCACCAAGGAAAAGGGACCCTGATAAATACTCCAGGTTTTCAGCTAGAATCTCTGAAGGGCCTTATCTTAGGAATAAGGATGAATCAGAAATGAATAAACACTCAAAAAGACTTACTCTCCGCTTCAAATCAGTTTAATCCCTGATTACATTAAGGAGAACTGCCTCTTTCAGTTGCCAGCCTGAAACTAAAGTAAAACAATTCTATAAGAAAACAATACTTTACAGAGAATCAAATTATCTATGTAATTTTTTTTATATATGTCAAACATTCCATCAAAAATTATTAGGAGAATCCTGGCCAAGATGGACTAAGAAGGTTGACTTTACCCTCCATCTGAAACAACCAAAAGATGAAAAAATATATGAGACACTGGGTTACAAGACACTGGACATTAGGCGACAGATGACAGTGATGGAGAGAGCTGGAAAACAAACAAGGTGAACACTAGGAGCACACCACATTACGGCCTTGGGTGCCCAGGTCATGGGGCAGGGAAGGGGAACTCAGAAATAGCCCAGTGACCTCCCCAAGCTGAAGAGACAGAGCTGAAAATCTGAGGTGATCAAAATGGCTAGAATCTTCAGGAATGAGTTTCAGAGAGGAGAGAACTGCAGAGAGGGAAGTCCAGCTTCTCTGCAGAGGGCCTCCCTTGAGTATTCAGCAGAGTACTAATCAACACAGGCATGTCAGGAAACTGCCCAAGGCCAGGGAAAGAATCAAGTGAAGAGATTAGAGGGAACAGGACTCAGAGTTAACACAGGGCCAAGAATACTGCATGTTCCCACTAACCGGACTGGACAACCTCAAAATTCACAGGGAATTTGGCAGAGTACTCAGAAGAATCTGAGGTCAGTTGAGGGGATAATTAACCCTAGACTAAACACTGCTCTGATCCTGTCTAACAAATCTTAAAAACAAGACCTGAAAGGATCAAATTGTTTCCAAGGAGCTATGTCACAGAATAAAGCTTAAGAATGTTTATAGGAATACAAAATTATCCATCACTCAACAAGGTAAAATGCACAATGTCTGGTGTCCAATTAAAAAAATTACTAGGCATGCAAAGGAGGAGGAAAATACAACCCAAAATGAAGGGGGGGGGAATCAATCAATCAAACAAACCCCAAAATGACACAGATGCTAGAATTAGTAGACAAGACCATTAAAAAGGGTTAAAAGGTATTTCATGCCCTCAGAAGTTATGATGTGGAAGATATGTATTTAAAAAAAAAGACTCAAATTGAGCTTTAAGAAATAAAAATTATAATGTCAGACATGAAATTACACTGGACAGGATTTCTAGTGATCAGTAATAGCCAAAAGTTTTCCAAATATAATGGAAACTATAAACTCACAGATCTAAGAAGCTCAGTGAATCCCAAACACAAGAAACATGAAGAAAACTATACCAAGGCACATCATAATCATATCGCTCAAAGCTAGTGATAAAGAGAAAATCTTAAAAGCAGCCCAACAATTTTTAAAAATGTTACTTAACAGAAGAATATCATATTTCTCTTTGGAACAATGCAAACAGTGAAGATAGATCTTGAGAATATTAAAAGAAAAAAAAGTAAACCGAGAATTCTATACCAAGTGAAAATATCTTTCAAAAATGAAGGGAAGTAAAGACTTTTTCAGATTTACAAAAGCTGAAAGAAGTCATCACACAATGGGGAAACAATAGTCTTTTCCAATACCAAAGGAAAACTGAATATCCACATGCAAAAGGATGAAATTGGACCTGTATCTTATGCCATACACAAAAATTAACTTGAAATGGATTAAGGATTTAAATGTAAGGCCTGAAGTCATGAAAATCCAAGAAGAAAACATCAGGGAAAATCTCTTTGTCATTGGTCTTTGGAATGATTTTTTGGCTATAATACCAAAAGCACAAGCAAAAATAAACAAGTGAGACAACATTAAACCAAAAAGGTCCTGTACAGTAAAGAGTATCATCAACAAAATGCTGCTGCCTATGGAATAGGAGAAAATATTTGTAAACCGTATAACTGATAAGAGTTAATATCTGGTATATATAAGAAATCCATACAACTCAATAGCAAAATAGCCAATAACCCAATTTAAAAATGGATAAAAATCTGAACAGACATTTTTTTCAAAGACGACACAAATGGCTAATGGATTCATGAAAAAGTGCTCAACATCACAAATCATCACGGAAATGCAAATCAAAACCACAGTGAAATATCACTCACACGTTAGAACGGCTGTTACCCAAAAGACAAAATACAGTAAGTGTTGGCAAGGAGAAAAGGAAGAAATGGGAACCTTTGTACTTTCCTAGTGGGAATACAAATTGGTGCAGATGTTATGGAAAATAGTATAGATGTTTCTCAAAAACTGAAAGCTAGAACTACCAAATGACCCAGCAATCCCACTTCTGTGTATAAAACTAAAGGAAACAAAATGGATAAATGGATAATGAATAAATGTGATATGTATATATATAAAGGAATATTACTGACTTTAAAAAGAAGGAAATCCTGCCATTTGCAACAATATGGGTCAACTTGGAGGACATTATGCTAAGTGCAATAAGCCAGCCACAAAAAAAAAAAACAAATACTGCAAAATCTCACTTATATGTAGAATCTAAAAAACTCAAATTCATAAAAGCAGAAAGCAGAATAGTAGCTGCCAAGAGCTAAGGGTAGGAGAAATAGAGAGATGTTAGTCATAGGGTGCAAAATTTCAGTTATGCAAGATGAATAAGCTCTGAAGATCTAATGCGTAGCATGGTGACTAAAAGTAGAGCAACCATATAATATAGCAATCCCGCTCCTATCCAGAAAAGATGAAAACTACAATTCAAAAAGATACATGCACTCTATGTTCATAGCAGCACTATTTACAATAGCCAGGACATGAAAGCAACCTAAATGTTGATTAAGAGCGGAATGGATAAGAAGATATGGTACATATACACAATGAAATATTACTCAGTCATAAAAAGAATGCTATTTGCAGCAACATGGATAAACCTAGAGATTGTCATACTTAGTGCAGTAAGTCAGACAGAGTAAGACAAATATCGTATGACATCATTCATATGTGGAATCTAAAATATGATACAAATGAACTTATTTACAAAAAAGAAACAGGCTCACAAATTTAGAAAACAAATTTATGGTTACCAACAGGGAAAGTGGGGGAGGAAAGGGAAGAATTGGGAGTTTGGGATTAGCAGAGGCAAGGTAGTATAGATAGGATGAATAAATAACAAGGTCTTATTATATAGCACAGGCTTCCCTGGTGACTCAGAGGGTAAAGTGTCTGCCTGCAATGCAGGAGACCCGGGTTCGATCCCTGGAGAAGGAAATGGCAACCTACTCCAGTATCCTTGCCTGGAGAATTCCATGGACAGAGGAGATTGGTAGTCTATAGTCCACCGGGTCGCAAAGAGTTGGACACGACTGAGCGACTTCACTTGACTATTGTATAGCACAGGAAACTATATTCAATATCTTGTAATAAACTACAATGGAAAAGAATCTGAAAAAGAATATATATGTGTGTGTGTGTGTGTGTGTGTCTGAATCACTCTGCTGTACACCAGAAACTAGCACAACAATGCACATCAATTATACTTCAATTTTTTTTAAATTAAAAGAAATTTTAAAAATTTAATGGGCAAACTGCATTAATAGACACTAAAACAAAGAAGATATATGGATGGTAAATGAGCATATGAAAAGATGGCTAAAGTTACTAGTCATTAGGGAACTGTACATTAAAATCACAATGAGATAGCATTACAAACTTAATAGAATGACTAAAACAAAAAAATTAAACTTGCAATACCAAGTACTGACAAGCACGCAGAACAAATGGAACTTTCATACATTGCTGATAGTTATACAAAACAGTACAGCCACTCCAGGAAATGTTTTGACAGTTTCTTATAAAGTAAAACATACACTTACCACACTAATGACCCAGGTATCCCATTCCTAGGAAACCACCTTACATAAATGAAAACTTATGTTCACAAAAACGTGAATGTCTATAGCAACTCAAATCATAATTGCAACCCAAATGATCTTCAATGGGTGAATGAATAAACAATTGCGGTACAGCCTTATAATGGAATGCTACTGAGCAATAAGAAGAAACAAACTATTACGTGGACGAGTTCCAATGGCACTATACTGTGTGAAAGAAGCCACTTTCAAAAGTTACATATTGCAAGATACTTTTTCTATGGAATTTTGGAAAAGAGATATAGAAGATTGTTGGTTGCCATGGATTAGGGATGTGATGAGGGTAGGCTCACAAAGGGGCAGGTTGAGGGAGATTTTTAGGATGATGGAATTTTTCTGCAATCAGTTTGTGGCAGGGGTTATGGAAATGTATTTATTTGTTAAAACTCATGGAACTGTACACCAAAAACAAAAAAAGGAATCATTTTTATTTTATGTTAATTTCTAAAGCTCATAAACTTTTATACCAGAAAGTCAACTGCACTGTTATTTTAAAATAAAATGAAATTTCAAAAAGAAAAAAAATTAATATCAATACATAAGCACTAAAATGGGGACAATTTTTAAAAGAATGATCATGAGTCTTGGTGAGGATATGAGGCAACCAGAACTCTTAATACTGCTAGCGGAATTTAAAATGATACAACTACATTGGAAAAAAAGTTTGTGTCTAAAATGTTAAACATAGACCATACAAACCACTCACTTCATTTATCCAAAAGAAATGAAAACTTATATCCACACAAATACATAAATGTTCATGGCAGTTTAATTTGTAATAGCCTAAAACTGCAAACAATCCAAATATCCATCAATGGGTGAATGTATAAAAATATTGTGGTATATCCATACAATTGAATAACACTCAGCAATGAAAAGGAATGAACTATTAGTATATGTGCAAATATGGAGGAAATTCAAAATAATCATGCTGAGTGAAAGAAACAAAAGAAAGCAAAGAAAGAAGGAAAGAAAGAAAAGAAAAAGAATAGCAGAGTTAAGAGCAGACTATATGCAGCCATTGATCACTTAGGAAGGCTTTCTTATCTCTCCATGCTATTCTTTGGAACTCTGCAATTCAGATGGGTATATCTTTCCTTTTCCCCTTTGCCTTTAGCTTCTCACCTTTTCTCAGCTATTTGTAAGGGCTTCTCAGACAACCATTTTGCCTTTTTGCAATTATTTTTCTTAGGGACGGTCTTGATCCCTGCCTCCTGTACAATGTTACGAACCTCCGTCCATAGTTCTACAGACATTCTGTCTATCAGATCTAATCCCTTGAATCTATTTGTCACTTCCACTGAAAGGGATCTGATTTAGGTCATACCTGAATGGTCTAGTGGTTTTTCCTACTTTCTTCAATTACTTTGCTGACAAAGGTCTGTCTAGTCGAAGCTAGCTAGGCTATGGTTTTTCCAGTAGTCATGTATGGATGTGAGAGTTGGACCATAAAGAAAGCTGAGAATGAAGAAGCTGCATTTGAAGAGAGAACAGAAATCATTTTGAATTGTGGTGCTAGAGAAGGCTCTTGAGAGTCCCTTGGACTGCAAGGAGATCAAACCAGTCAATCTAAAAGGAAATCAGTCCTGAATATTCATTGGAAGGACTGATGCTGAAGCTGAAGCTCCAATACTTTGGCCACCTGATGTGAAGAACTGGCTAATTGTAAAAGACCCTGATGCTGGGAAAGATTGAAGGCAGGAGGAGAAGGGGATGACAGAGGATGAGATGGTTGGATGACATCACCGACTCGACGGACATGAGTTTGAGTAGGCTCCGGGAGTTGGTGATGGACAGGGAGGCCTGGCGTGCTGCAGTCCATGGGGTCACAAAGAGTCAGACACGACTGAGCGACTGAACTGAACTGAACTGAACTGATATGCAGCCAATGATAGAATTACTGAACTGGAAGGTAGGTCACAAGAAACTACCCAAAAATGAAGCATGGAGAGATTTAAAGGATGAAAAATGTATTTTAAAAAGTATGAGACATGGGCTACAATATAGAGACCTAAAATAGATCTCACTGGACTTCCAGAAAGAGAGGAGAGAGAGAATGAAGAAGCTGCATTTGAAGAGAGAACAGAAATCATTAATTTCTGGTTTCAAGAAACCCAACAAATCCTAAGCAAGAAAAATAAAAAGAAATTCACACCCAGACATATCACAGCAGAATTACAGGGGTGGGGAAAGCACACACAAGCGAAAAAACTAATCACTTGCCAAAGAGCTATAGTTAGATCAGTAGCTGACTTCTCAATGAGAACAACGGAATCCAGAAAACACTATAATGAAAATAACTGCCAACATAGTATTCTAATGTAGAGTTTACAACACACCGAGAATTTAAATGTATGACAACAGTCGTGGGGCAACTAAGCCCATGTGCCTTAACTACTGAGTCTGTGCCCTAGAGGCCAGCCCCATCTACTGAGCCCATGTTCTGCAACTACTGAAACCCATGGGCCTAGAGCCCATGATCTAGAACAAGAGAAGCCACCTCAGTGAGAAGCCCATGCACCCCCCGCCTCCGCTCACCACAACTAGAGAAAACCTGTGCAGCAACAAAGAGCCAGCACGGCCAAATAAATAAAATTATAATAAACAATACAAATGAAACTGTTTACAAGACAGAAATTGAGTCACAGATCTAGAAAACAGACTTATGGTTAATAAGGGGGGATAAACTGGGGGGCTGGGATTGACATATACCGACTTCTATATATAAAAGGTAACTAATAAGAACCTATTATATAGCACAGGGAAATCTATTTGGTGCTCTGTAATGACCTATATCGGAATGGAGTCTGAAGAGAGTAGATACATGTATACGTATGGGTGATTCACATTGCTGTACAGCTGAAACACAACACTGTAAACCAACTATAATAAAAAGCCAGTTTTAAAAGGGTAAATCAAAAGTCCTCATCACAAGAAAAAAAATTGTTCTTGTAACTATATATGGTGACAGATGTTGTTAACTAGACTTGTGGTGATCATTTCACAGTATATACAAATACTGAATCATTATGTTAAATGCCTGAAACTAATATCATGTTATATGTCAACTGCATCTCAATAAAATATTTAAAAATTTTTTTCCAAAAAAACATATATATGACAACAGTAGCATTTAAGTTAGGAAGACTAATCTATAGTCCTTACATTTTCTCAGAGAAGTATAAAAGTACCAATTAACATTTGACTTTGATAAGTGAAGAAGTCATATTATAATGTACAGGGTAACAATTATCAAAACAGCAAAAGAAATTTCTTTTATTTGCAGACCAACAGAAGGGGAAAAGTGAAGCAGGAAAAAACAATAAATCCAAAATAAAGCAATTAAATAGATAAAAGGTAAACATGCATCTAAATTTACTCATCACTAAAAGTGCAAAAACCAGGTCTTCTGTGCCCAAGCATATGATGCAATATGAAGAACCACCTATTAAGTATTTCTGCCAAAAACCTGAATATGAATCTAATCAAGGCTTCAGATCTAACTACTCATTTGCAAGAAATAAGAGCAACAGAAGCACAAGTTAAATGACATCAAGAGGAAGCAACCAGCCAAATGCAGTCTGTGAGACATTCCATATAACAAATGACCTGATTTCTCTGAAAAATTAATTCTGTAAAAATGGGCGGCTGAGTGGGTGAAGAACTCTTAAAGAATAAAAGAGTCAATTAGGGAAATTTGGATACGGATTGGGTAATATAAGATAAGCAATTATTGTAAATGGTGATGGCATAGTAGTTACATTTTTTAAATGCCATCTGCTTGAGAAGCATACTTGGGTATTTATCAGTGAAGCTACATGATATCTAGAATTTGCTTTAAAATACTGCAGCATAAAATGGGATGGGAGGAATAGATGAAGGAGATTGGCAAAATGTTGATAATTATTGAATATGGATAATGGGTAAATGAGGGTCCATTATCCTATCCTGACTGCTTTTGTTTATATGTGAATTTTTATAATAAAAATATAAAAATGTACAGGTTAGACAAATATGAAATATTTATCACTGATAAATATCACAAATATTTTAAAATTTTCCTATGTACTGCTTACAAGAGATTAATTTTAAAGCATGATGACACCATAAGGCTATAAGTAAAAATATTTTTTAAAAAAGGAAAATGTTAAGAATGGTACATTTGTAAGTACATAATAAGCTCCCCAAATTTATATTATGTGGTCATTGCAAAGAACCAAGAAACTTAAGACATCCTTGAAGAAGAACAAAATGGGTAGACTTTCCCTAAGAAATATAAGAATTATTCTTGGTACTCCCCTGGTGGGCCAGGGGCTAAGAATCGTGCTCACAATGCAGGTGGCCCAAGTTCCATCCTTGGTCAGGGAACTAGATCCCACATGCTACAACTAAGATCCCAAATGCCATTACTAAGATGTGGTACAGTCAAATACATAAATAAATAAAATTTTAAAAAGAAATATAAGAATTATTCTTAAACTATAGTAGGTCATGTGACTAGTATCCAGAGTATATAAAAACTCTTTCAACTCAATAATAGAAAGACAGACAACCCAATTTTAAATGAGCAAAGGATTTAATAGACATTTCTCCAAAGAAGGCATATACATGGCCAGTAAGCATATGAAAAGTGCTCAACATCCTTAGTCATTAAGTGAAAGTCACTCAGTCGTGTCTGACTCTTTGCGACCCCATGGACTATACGGTCCATGGAATTCTCCAGGCCAGAATACTGAAGTGGATAGCCTTTTCCTTCTCCAGGGGATCTTCCCAACCCAGGGATCGAATCCAGGTCTCCTGCATTGCAGGTAGATTCTTTACCAGGTGAGCCAAAAGGGAAGCCCAATAATGTATTAAGTAAGTATGCTATTTACCCCATTAAATTTTAATAAAGTAGAATTAACCCACTGAAATAACAGTCTAATAATGAAATAATGTTCTAATGTTACAGTAAGTTGGAAACTGCATTCCTTAGTCATTAGGGAAACACAAATCAAAACCACAATGAGATAAAACTTCACATCCACTAAGATAACTATAATCAAAACAACGGCCAATAACAAGTGTTGGCAAGAAAGTAGAGAAATTGGCACCCTCATAATGCTACTGATGGGAATGTAAAATCATGCAACTGCTTTGGAAAATAGTCTGGCAGTTGGTCAAAATATTAAACAATTATTACATGACCTAGCAATTCTACTCCTAAGTATACATACCCAAGAGAAATGAAACTACACGTATGTGCAAAAACTTGTGCACAAAAGCTTATTGCAGCATTATCCGTAATAGCCAAAATGTAGTAAGCCAGAAGGAGAAAGACAAATACCATATGATATACCAATACTTACATGTAGAATCTAAAATACAACGTGAATGAACAAAACAGACTCACAGACATAGAGAACAGACTTCTGGTTGCCCAGGGGGAGGCAGGGTAGGGGACAGACAGATTGGGAGTTTGGGATTAACAGATGCAAACTGTTATATATAAGATGGATAAACAAGAAGATACCACAATATAGCACAGGGAACTATATTTAACTATATTTATCCTGTGATAAGCCATAATGGAAAAGAATATGAAAAAGAATATATATATGTATGTATAACTGAATCACTTTGCTGTATAGCAGAAATTAACATAACATTGTAAATCAACTATACTTCAATAAAATGAAAAAAAAAACAAAATAGCCAAAAAGTGGAAGAACTCAATTGTCCGTTAACTGATTAATGGATAAACAGATTGGTATACCCATACAATGGAATATTATTCTATCATAAAAAGAATGAATTACTGATACATATCACAATATGGGGGGCTTCCCAGGTGGCTCAGTGGGTAAAGAATCCACCTGCAATACAGGAGACGCAGGAGGTCTGGGTTCAATCCCTGGGTCAGGAAGATCCCCTGGAGGAGGGCATGGCAACCCACTCCAGTATTTCTGCCTGGAGAATCCCATGGACAGAGGAGTCTGGTGGCTACAGTCCATGGGATCACAAAGAGTCAGACATGACTGAAGTGACTAAGCACACTCGCATATACTACGATTGGATGACCTTTGAAAACACTATGCTAAGTGAAAGATGCCAGTCAAAAAGAGCACGTATCATATGATTCCATTTATTTGAAATTGCCAGAGTAGCAAATCTATAGAGACTGAAAGTAGACCAATGGTTTCCAGAGGCTGGGAGGAGAGGGGAACCAGGGAGTGACTGCTAGTGAGTACAAGATTCCTTTTGGGGTGATGAAATATTCTAAACTTAGATCATGGTGATGGTTGCAAAACTCTTTCATTATACTAAAAGCATGCAATTGTATATTTTAAATAGATGGGTTTTATAGTATGTGAATTATATCTTAATAAAGATGCTTTTTAAAAAGTATAGTAATTCAAACACGGTGGTATAGCTGCAGAAAAAGACAAATGACAAATGGAACAAAACAGAACACCCAGAAACAGACTCATATACATAGGAATATTTTCAGCTGGCTCTGAAAATCAGTGAAGACAGTACTGGCTTTTCAATAAATAGTTGAACTTGTATCCATTTGAAATTGAAAAAATTTAAATTGGATGCCTAATTCTTAGGCATATATATTCTAGAACTGACTCTGTGGATTAAAGACTTAGTGGCGATAAGTCAAACTACAAAGCTTTTGAAGATATTATCAGAGCATCTTCATTAGAGTAGGGAAGGGAAGGCTTTCCTAAGACACATGAAGCACTAAACATAATGAAAATATTTCAACTTTGGTTCTTTAAAATGAAGACTTATGTTCATTAAACAAAGCAACAGAAAGTAAAATGGCAAGCCATAGAGGAAGAGAAGATACATGCAGAGACTGCTAAATTACATAAAACTGGCAAAGGACTAATATCAACAAAGAAAAGGTAAACAATCCAACAGAAATGGGCAAAAAAAAAAAAATCTATACAGGCTTTCACAGAAGAAGAAACACAAATGATCAGTAAGCATGTGAAAAGATGCTCAATATTATTCATATTTAGGGATATGTTAAAGCCTCAATGTAAATTTTTTTTTTCACATGTACAAAGTTGGCAAGACTTGAAAGTCTGAGAATATGCTTTGGTGAGAATGGGTAGCAGTGGGACTTCTCATACATTGCTGCACCTGTCAGAGTGTAAATGGGTTCATTTTGAAACAAAGCTTGGCATTCCATGTTAAATTTGAATAATGTGAGAAAACACATTCAGAAATAACAGCTATGTCTGCAACAATAAATGCTCTCCTTGCTAGCTTAACAAGATTTATAATATACTGAGAAAGAAGGATATGGAGAATTCTTATCTAGCACCATCTATAGGCTAAGCATTAAGTTAAGACCTTTTCACATGCTTCTTAAAGTTGAAGCAAAAGGGGTACCCAGACTGCTGTTATTCTATGACAGGAAACTTCTGGCTGAAGTTCCTTCTACCACATAAAAATAACTCAGAAGCACTGTTAGCCCATGAGGACAAGCTACACATGTACAAATATCACCACTCTCTTGCTTTGCTCTTCTAACGACATAGGTTTCAAACATTTAAATTTTTCAGTACAATAACAATCACATGCTGGGATGTGAAATTAAAGAGATTCTTTCTTCAGTTGAAGACAGACTTGACCCATCACCAAGAAAGTGTTCAACAAGTAACTTCCAGACATGATTAAAACAGCCCACACACACAATGTATCTTAATGAGATTTCTGAATTTCAAAGATATTTTAAAAATCATATGAACTTTAGAAAACAAAGGAAAGATATAGAAAAGAGAACCAGTGAAATAACATCTATCAACAGTGAAAGGTTTATAACCTCCCAACTAAGGGACTGTGACCAAAAGTTTATACCTTCCAACTAAGACAGCATTTGTCTTAGTTGGGAAGGCAAAAGTAGATATTTTGGGGTAGTCAAGGCCTCAGAAAGAATATAAGACACCCACATATCAGACATGAGGGAATAAACATTTGGTATGCATCAATCAAACGTCAATTTATTCAGCACAGAGATGTCAAATGGGGAGAGATAAAATGAATAAGAAACAACAGTAGCAATAAATCTTGCAATATATGCTTACATATAAATAGAGTATGATAACGTGACTGAGGATTTATAATATAAGCAATAAGAAAGGATTGTTGAAATAGAAAACACGTATCAGACAAAGCAGGATTCAAGATCAAACACTAAAAAGGACAAAAACAGATGCTCTGTACAATCATAAAGAAGATATGTCATACATCTGTCTAACAGAAATGTACAAATGGCAAATACATAATGCAAAACTTGAAATACAAGGAAATGGAATAAAACACCAATATGATGGGAGACTTGAATATTTTTTCAAAAATTTAAAAATCAGGTAGTTAAAACAGTATACTATATATTTGAAATTATAATGAAGTCCAACTTTATCTATAAATCTATTTCAGAAGTGGAAAAATATACATTGTATTAATTTTCCTGTACTGTATGTTCCCCCCAAAAAACTTATTATGCCTTGCCCAAAAAGAAAACTACAAAATTCCAAAAAATGTAGAGGATATTTGGGCCACAGTATGAACCCAAACCAATAAAACTAGTGATCAACACTAGAAAGGAGATATTACCAGAAATGCAAGAGAATAAAATAATTATAAGAGAATATTATGTGCATCTTTATGGTAATAAATAGAAAAATCTAGAAAAGTGGTCCTTAACCATGGCTACACATTGTCATCAATTGAGGAACTTAGAAAATTACTGATGCCTAAGTCCCTCCGTCTAGTCAAGGCTATGGTTTTTCCAGTAGTCATGTACGGATGTGAGAGTTGGACTGTGAAGAAAGCTAAGTGCCAAAGAATTGATGCTTTTGAACTGTGGTGTTGGAGAAGACTCTTGAGAGTCCCTTGGACTGTAAGGAGATCCAACCAGTCCATTCTAAAAGATCAGTCCTGGGTGCTCTTTGGAAGGACTGATGCTAAAGCTGAAACTCCAGTACTTTGGCCACCTCACGCGAAGAGTTGACTCATTGGAAAAGACTCTGATGCTGGGAGGGACTGGGGGCAGGAAGAAAAGGGGACGACAGAGGATGAGATGGCTGGATGGCATCACCGACTCGATGGACGTGAGTCTGAGTGAACTCCGGGCATTGGTGATGGACAGGGAGGCCTGGCGTGCTGCGATTCATGGGGTTGCAAAGAGTCGGACACGACTGAGCAACTGAACTGAACTGGACTGAACTGAACTGAAGTCCCTCCCAGAGATTCCAATTTAATTGGTCTGGAGTGTTGCCCGGGCACTGGGTGGGACAAAGCCTGCCTCACGTGATTCTGATGGTTGACCAAAATTGAGAACCACTGAATTCTTAGTGGGCTTGGACCATATGGTCCATGAACCAGCATCACTATCTACACGGAGCATGCAAGAAGTGCAGAATCTTGGACCCCACATCAGGCCCACAGAATTAGAATAAGCATTTTCACAACCTCCCTCAGGTGATGTGAATGCACATTAATGTTTGCAGAGTACTGATTTAGAAGAAATGGATGATTTCCCATGGAAATACAGATATCAAAACTCATTTAAGAAGAAAAGTTGGTGGGCCAATTAAAGTAGAAGAGATCATTAAAGTAAAAACCTACCATTTTACAAAGAGGCAGCAGACCCAAATGCTTTCATGACTGAGTTCTATCGAGATTATAGAAAAGTCTCCAAGTTTATCTTATGGAGTTAGCTTTACATTAACATTTAAACCTGATGACAACAGTACAAAACAAGGAAGCACCAGAATTATGAACACAGATACAAAAATTCTTTTAAAAAATACTAGCCAAATTTAAGTAACAATATATTTAAAGAACAATAAAAATTTCCTAAGTAGGGTACTTTTATCCTAGAAATGCAAGTTTGGTTTAACTTTTGGAGAAGGCAATGGCACCCCACTCCAGTACTCTTGCCTGGAAAATCCCATGGACGGAGGAGCCTGGTGGGCTGCAGTCCATGGGGTCGCTGAGAGTCGGACACGACTGAGCGACTTCACTTTCGCTTTTCACTTTCATACATTGGAGAAGGAAATGGCAACCCACTCCAGCGTTCTTGCCTTGAGAATCCCAGGGACGAGGGAGCCTGGTGGGCTGCCGTCTATGGGGTTGCACAGAGTCGGACACGACTGAAGTGACTTAGTAGTAGTAGTAGTAGTTAGGAACCTATCAATGTAATTCAGTATACTTCATTACATCAACAAATAAAGAGAAAATCACGTAACTGTATCAATATGTGGCTAAAAGACATTTGATAACATTAGTTATTCCTAATAAAGTCTCTAAGTAAAATAATAGTGGATGGAAACTAACTTTGATAAACATGTTTTCCAAAACCAACATTATACTAAGTGGTTAAGTGCTGGACTGTTGCCATTAAAAGCAGGAGTAACACAGAAATGTCTGCTGTAATATATATAGTATTCAGCATTGTTTTAGAAGTTCTAGCTAACATAAAATAGAAAATGGGAATAATTGACATCTTTTTGCAATATGACTGCAAACATAGAAATTCAAGACTATTAAAACAAATTAGAATTGAGACTGTCATGTGGTAAAGTAGCTAGGCCTATGAAAAATATATAAAGATCAATAGATGCTTTAATAGTATCTAAGGTGACTAAACTATGGTGAGTACAATCTCTGGCAAGTTTTTCAGCTGTTAAAGAGAATGAGAGACAGCTCAGTCTGTTTTCCCAAAGGGATAGATATGATATATTATGTGACTTATAGAGAGGCACAGTCTTGTTTTGGTCAAAAAAAATTTACATTCCTCCAAATGTGGTGGCTCAGAGGTTAAAGCGTCTGCCTGCAATGCAGGAGGCCTGGGTTCGATCCCTGGGTCGGGAAGATCCCCTGGAGAAGGAAACAGCAACTCACTCCAGTATTCTTGCCTGGAGAATCCCATGGACAGAGGAGCCTGGTGGGCTACAGTCCACGGGGTCGCAAAGAGTCAGACACGACTGAGTGACTTCACAATTCACAAAAACGTCCTCTTGCTCTGTTTACCTATTTATCTTTGTACAGTTTTGTATGAGCATGAAGGGAAGGCATACAGTCTATTAACTATGATTACCTTAAGAAAATTGGCTTGAAGGAGTGTAGAAATGACATCATTAAGCTGCCTTTATACGGCATGTTACAATAACATGCGTTTTATAACCTAAAAATGTAACAAAATTAAAACTCAGTAAAGATTTTCTTTTCTCTGCGCTGTGTCTTCGTCATGGCGCACAGGCTCCAGAGTGCGCAGGCTCAGTAGTTGCGCTGCACCGGCCCTAGCACTTCATGGTGGCTCAGGGTAAAGAATCTGCCTGCAGTGCGGGAGACCTGGGTTCGATCTCTGGGTCAGGAAGATCCCTTGGAGGAGAGCATGGCAACCCACTCGATTATTCTTGCCTGGAGAACCCCCATGGACAGAGGAACCTGGCGGGCTACAGTCCATGGGGTCCAGAGTTAGACACGACTGACGACATGGCCCTAGAGCACGCAGGCTCAGTTGCCCCCAGGGCATGTGGATGTTAGTTCCCTGACCAGGGACTGAACCTTCATCCCCTGCACTGAACATAGATTCTTAAACACTGGATCACCAGGAAATCACACAGTGAAGATTCATTTAAAGGATGTTCTGGATGGGACTTCCCAGTTGGCTCAGTGTAAAGAATCTGCCTGCCAATGCAGGAGACTGCAGGTTCAATCCCTGTGTAGAGAAGATCCCCTGGAGAAGGAAATGGCAACCCACTCCAGCATTCTTGCCTGGGAAATCCCATGGCAGAGCAGCCTGGCAGGCTACAGTCCACGGGGTCGCAAGAGTCGGACACAATTGAAGCAACTAAACCACCACCACCAATGTTCCGGGTAATAGGATAAGAGGGAAAGGCATTTTACTTTCTTCTCTGTACCATTCTGAATTTTCCATAGTCTCTCCAAAAAGAATGTGCATTAAAAAAAACCTTTTAAGTCAAACAATAGTTACAGAAATACTTGATGTTTGAAAATCACTAAACATACAACAGAATCAATGCTGTGGTTACAAAACACAAGATTTATGCATTATCAACTGAGACTGGAAGAAAACAAAGAATAGCCCTTTAATAAAGCAAGTGTATTGTGGGTCACATACAATAAAAATAACTTGCAAGATATCCATCTTTGTATAGTTTAATAAATGTTCCCTTTAAAAGCTATTTTTTTCCTGAAGAAAAATTGAAGCATACCACCCTGGGAGAAATAGGAACTAAATGTTTGAAAGTCTGTCACAACTTCCTCAAGAGAGGAAAAACCAACAGGAATATGCAAGGCCAAAAGTAAAGAGGGCAACCCAGAATTGGACTAACCCTTACTTTATGAGAATGGCTTAAGGGAACTTTTCTTTGCTTCCCCTGAGAGGGTGGGGAAGATGGCTGTTCCATTTCTCTGGTAGAGGGCCAAGCCATCTCTCTATAGCCCAGACGGTAAGGTGAACCCCACACTTTCAAGTGACTGGCTGCATTATTCAAGGGCTGGCGTGCTGCGATTCAAGGGGTCGCAATGAGTCAGACATGACTGAGCGACTGAACTGAACTGAGACTGGATGAAGGAAAAGATTCGGCCTCTGAGTCTCTCAATCCAGCTTTACGATGTGAAGCCACATACCCAGTGAGGGTGGTTTATGTCTGTTTTCAATGTGATTAGAACCTCCCAAATTCCATCAGATAGCTTTGGAATACCTCCCCTCATTTCAGAGTTCAGGCAAAGGGAAATGGGTTCTGCACTTAAAGTCAAACACAAGCATGAAGGAAAAGCAGAAATTGGCCTCTCTTGAAAAGTAAAATATAGGTCTAGTTAACTATTCCATTTTTGTCAATGGGTTTAGCTGTTTCTGAGTAATTCACATCATCAGTGAATAAAGACCATCCAGAAGTACTACCTAGGTTTTCTGTGCTGAACTTCCCTTGTGGCTCTATAGTATCAGTACATCACTACAACGCCAAATCCTTTGTGTTCACCAGTATTAGCAACCCAAGTAACCCGAGACCAAGAGAATAGGAAAAATCAAGGAAAATAATTCTTGATTTTTTTTTACTTTGACCTCAAACTTGGTTGACTAAGAATTTCCATCAGAGGCCATGAAAAAGATTCTTAAGTCTGAGCAAGCACAGGTGCTATATCTAGGTATAACAGTGACACTTTCATCTGGCCTAGAAGTGATGAACTACTGAAGGAGTCACATTACTTCCCGCTTGTACTGTGTTGGGGATTTATTATCTGTGTGATTTAAGCCTCGTGTCCATGTATGTGTGTGTGTAGGCCTTGTCTACAGGCAACACTCCACTAGAGTAACTTAAAAATAGGAATTTATTTACAATAGCAAAGGTGTCAAAAATAACAGGAACAATATATAACAAATCCAAGAGTTATTTTATGAAAAAGGCAAACAATACATACACAAAAGATAAAACAAAATCCAAAAGGGCAAACTTAATGTAACCTTAACAGCTACATATGTGGCAAAATGGTTTTTCAGATATGAATTACTTAAGTACTGCTGGGCCATTCAACACACACATTTTTCAGCCTTTCTTTTTTACTTGCTGAACCTTCCTCTGAATTCTATTTACTTTTGAGGAATGTAACTTTGGGGAGGCCATACAAGATTTATGAAGTACATACAGGATATTTACATGTATACTAAAAGATAAACTTACTGACAGGCTCACATTTCAAAAGGGGTATAAAGTGGTGTGAAAGTGAACGTATAAACTGAGTCCCACTTCACCATCACTGCTTCCTTCTAGGGCATGTGTGTGTGTTGTCTGCTACATAAAATTAATGCACCAGTAATCTTTAAAGTTCCTCAAGTGCTCTAAAGCAGTGCTTCCCAAACTTGAGCATGCATCAAAGTCATATGTTAAGACATGTTAAAACACAGGTCACTGACTGGGTCCCACGCCCAGTTTCTGATTCAGTGAATCTAGGGTGGGGCTGAGAATTTGCGTCTTTTAACAAAGTCCAGGTGATGATAATGCCACCACTGCTACCAGGCCACACTTTCAAAACCACTGCCCTGAACTATCACCCTTTTAAGATTTCAACTACTCTTAAAGCTTTTCCTTACACAAATCCTAGAATTTGTGAGAAATAAAGGAAATTGTTAATACTGAGATTCCCAGAGAAGAGAGCAGTACATTGTCCGTGGTTGGGATCAGACAAATAAGATCAGGGGTTCTACCGTGATTAAGTTTTTCAGCATGGCGTGGTTTTGTCTTTTTCATGGCTCTAGACAGTGACATTCACCATGTCTTCTTAATCATTTACCTCAAATTTTGATTAGTGTTTCAACTATTAGAGAAACACTTGTTCCAACAGTTAAATAACTGTAAGATCTCATCTTTAAAAGTCAAAGATGACTCAAATCTGTTTTATTATTTCCTTCTGACTCCTGGTAACTTTTACCTGGCTTCTGAATTTATTATAACAATGACCATTCTCTAGGATGTTAGTGTCTACTAAAGCCTTCCAACTGTGTACAAAGGGGTAACTCTAGGGCAGGGCTTCTGCTGTGGAGGTGGGGACAACCCCACTGATTAAATGTGCTATTGGACTGATGCTGAAGTAAACTTTAAGTGCTCTCAAAAACCATTTTGTGCGTGGGGAAATTTATCTTGGGGGAATTAGAGATGCTAATAAAACAAATCCTTTATGAAGATAAAAGAAAATAAGAATTTCAAGGACATGCTCATCAAAGGACTTCCCAATCACCTCTTAACTTCTCTGAAATGTTACTTGCAAATTTGCAGAACTGAAATATTAGTAGTATTTAAATCCAAGTCACAAAATTCAAAGCGATCAAGCATTTTGCATTACGCTGCTGCACGTAAGGAATTAAGAAATGGGGAAAGGAAAATAATCCACTGCTTTTGATGTTTATTGGGTTTACAAAAACTGTACATTTTTTTTTTCTTAAGAAAAAGCATTAACTTAGTACTGGTATCAAATAGACTAAACATTAACAGGAAAATATTCTGATTTTTATTTTTGCACGTTATTCTCAAGTACACAATTACAATAATGTCACACATCCCTATATGATTTTCTTTTTATGTATTTTACTTTTTTTACAAAGTGTACAGAGGGAGGGACATACAATATTTAATAGGATATTTCTACAGAACAATAACTTATATTATGTCCTTGTAAAAATCTGTACCTCTTTAAAACATTTAACTGAAACATCCTTTTAGCTTTGCTAATCAAAATTGTTTTAAGAATTAAAACTAGGTTGTAACTAATGTCAGTACATAACAGTGACTACGATTTCAGTTTCTCTTTATACAGACAAATACACTTTATCATATTCACTTGACCAAACCCTTAAATACCTTTTAAAGGTTTCAATATTGTGCTTTAAAAAGAAAAGAACGGTGTATGATTCCAGACCATGTAAGAGAAATATAAAGTGTGTAAATTGTTGTGTTCTTTATCTTTCAGTTTATTTAAAAAAATATAAATGACCAATTATATTTTCTGTATTAATTTTTACAGGACGTTTTAAAATTAACAAATTTCCACTTTCATTTAAGTGTTTTCTTTTACATTATTTGTGGGAAAAATAAAAAGGGAGATTTTAAAGGTTCTCACAAAAAAACAGACAGAGCTTTCAACTGTACTGCGGGGCAATGAATCACAAAATTGTTAGTTACTTTAAAAAAAAAAAGCACGTTACGGGGGGCAAAAGGGCACAGGCGTTTCTATGCCCTGGCTTTCACTGGCATTCAAGGATGGTGTTCATACCAGCCTAAAGCACTTGATTTAGAAATGGACTCAATCAATCTAGCACTTTAGAGGCTTGCCAAACACTATTAGATTTCTAACCCTAAAAATATAACTCTCGCAAAGAAGTATCAATGGCAAAGAGAAAGATGAAAGCTAAAAACCTAATAGCACAAAGGGGATAGAGCACCATAATGAAGTGGCAAGGCAGCTAACAAGTGGGGAAAGAATTCCAAAATCTCCCACAATGTGCCAGATACTCGTGTGTCAACAGCCAGTGTACTAAGGATTCAGTTGCGTCCGACTCTTTGTGACCCCATGGAGTATAGCCCACCAGGCTCCTCCGTCCATGGGGTTCTCCAGGCAAGAGTACTGGAGTGGATTGCCATTTCCTTCTCCAGGGGATCTTCCCGACCCAGGGACTGAACCCAGGTCTCCCGCATTGCAGAAGACACGTTAACCTCTGAGCCACCAGGGGAGCGAGACCCCAAAACCTATTATATGTTCTCCAAAATTCATCTTAACCAAATTCTAAGTAACCAAATACATTCTATGTATTTATGACCCTGAATCATATCTATTTGTTAAAAAAAGTTAACTCCTGAAGAAAAACACAACTGTGAAAGACTTGGTGATATTCCAAATAAGGCCTCAAAATTTTCTCATGCACTGAGAATACACCTTTACCTTCTAATCAAAGCCAACATGAGTGTTACATTTTTGAAAGGTTGCTAGCTGTAACGGAGAAGTAACGAGCAGTCTCAACTTGCTAAGTGGAAGTCGTAATTAGCACCCATTCTGTGGTACATGGAACCGCTGCTTCCTTAGTCCCCTCCCTTGGTGACACAGAGTCCCCTCACGGGCTTCTCAGAGAGAACTGAGGGAGTATATATCTGGATACTCATTAGCTTTTCAGAAAAATATAAAGGCATGAAGCTGAAGTTATATGAAAACATTCTATGTAGAAACATCTTAAGTTCTATTTTTCAGTTACCAAAGATATTTAAAAGAAAATACCTTTACTCTTTAAAAATACTAGTGTCCTTATTTTCCTTCTAATTCTTCACCTGAGTAGTCTCTCCAAAGAGCATGATTTACAAAATGCTCTCTCATGCATCCCTGCATCTTTCATGTTATTGTAAATTTAATACTTTTCATTATTATAGATTTTAAACAACTACTAATTGGGGTTGTGTGTATAAATATGTAAAATAAGCAATACACACGATACATGTCATATATATGTGCATATACATAAGTCAGGGTACATTTACATATATAAAGTTGCAAAAGATCCTATGAGCCACGAATTACCTCTAGGAGATTCCAAATGCAGTCCTCAGTAAGTCTCATTTGTAGCACACAACCATTCCAACACAAAGCAGCACAGACAAAATACAACAGGATCAAGCAAAATTTTTCAATAAAGTTTTCTAAAAGTTTGCTATGCTGACAAAAGGCGTAAATACTCCAAAGAAAGCACCCCCTGAAAGGATATTTTGTCTGCTGAACAAAACGAAAGTTAAACCCGAACCTAGCCACTGCTCTTCACTCAGCAATGCCAGGGACGCAAAAGCTTGAATGAAAACTTTCATTGTCACGTGGTCTGAAAATATTAAACAAGAAGAGTAAATGACTTCCATGTTAGGATAATTAGACCTGACCATAAAATCTCCCATTTATGTTAGTAGATGTCTCTGACAATTTTATTGTGAGAAATTTATGGGAAAAAATAAGTCAACATGAGTACTTTCAGAGTTACCAATCTAAAATTACCTTAACTTTAAGTTAAATGGTCTTAGAAGAGTACCATCAAGGTAAGCAAGGTAAATATTTAAATAAATATAAAACTTCTAAGATAGAAAAATTCAGTATAGAATCAGGGATTACTTTATTAAAAGCAACTTGCTTGTTGCTGCTTTTCCCCATTTATTAAACAAACTGAATAGAATTCAGAACACACTATTGAACAAAATGTAAAAAAAAAAAGTCAACTAAAAGCAATAAATCTATTTGTACACAGCATAAATCAATATACAGTATTGTATGTGAACGAGACTGACTGGCTTTTAAAATGATTTTTCTGCTTCAAAGCCAACATCTCTACAAAAGTCTGCCGAAGTATTATTAGGGCAGGCCAACTTCTTTATGATGTCGCATTATGTGCTGGTTCTTTTCTGAAGGTCTTCGGAACCCTTTCTTGCAGTACTCACAACGGTGAGGGTAGTCTTTTGTATGAATGGAAATAACGTGCCGTTTAAAGCCTGAGGCATCTGTAGTGCTATACTCACAGTACTCACACTGATACACTTTCCTGCCACTGTGTGTCTTCATATGCTTTTTAAGCTCATTCTGTTGCCTAAATCCCTTTCTACATCTCTTACACCTAAACGGAAGATCTTTTGTGTGAACTGAGAGAATATGACGACTTAGAACAAACGGATCTGCAATCTTAAAGTCACAATGTCTACACTGGTGCATTTTTTTACCCTTGTGGGCAGCCACATGTTTCTTGAGTTCTGAAGGCCTATGAAAGCCTTTATCACACATGTCACACTTATGGGGGTAGTCCTTTGTGTGAACTGAAATTATGTGTCGTTTCAAATCGCTTGAGTTCGAACTCTTGTGGTCACAATGCAAACACTGGTGTGTTTTGCTTTCTTGGTGGATAAGAGCATGTTGCTGGACCTCTTTGGTATCTGAGAAAGTCAGAAGACAAATGTCACACTTGAATGGCATCTCTTTACTATGCTTAGTTTTTACATGCGTTTTCAAGTTAGAAGAGTCTGCAGACCTATATTCGCAGTACTGGCATTGGTACGGCTTCTCGCCAGTATGGATTCGCATGTGCTTTTTGAGCTCTGATGGATGACGAAAACCTTTACCACACTCCACGCATATATGAGGAAAGTTTTTGCTATGGACCGCCAAAAGGTGGCGATTCAGTAACCCTTGTTCAGCTGTCTCATATTCACAGAATTTACATTTGTGCATTTTGTTGGCTCCTTTCTCCTTATGCACCATTTTATGAGTAAACAAAGCCCCAGCATGAGAGAAATGCTTTCCGCACTCATCGCATTCAATGGCCTTCTCCGCCTTGCTGGTAAGCTTGTGGCTCTCCAGGTGGTTGTGTAAACTTATCTTCTTGTTGGTAGTGTAATCACAGTCAGTACAGCGGTACTTCTTCTTGGTAAGGTGCTCAGGATGGTTTTTCATGTGCCTTTTCAAAAAACCTCTCGACTTAAATTTTTTCCCACAAATCATGCAAGGATAGACAGTCAAGGGATGTCCATCAGGGCCAATAATTATTGCTAAGAAAGGAAAAGAAAGGAGCATGAGTGATCAAACCAAGTTCTGTTTTGGTTTCTCATTATTACATTTAGTGGGTCAGATTCTCTAAAAAAAAAAAAAAAGAAGAAGAATTTAAAGTGTGTGTTCTGAACATTATTGGGCAAGTACTCCTATGTTAGGCTACTTGCTGCTTAACAATCCTTTTACAGTTTTTCAACATAAGAGATTAGCAGCCTCATCATGAAGGGAACCTGGTCTGGCAGCTCCACTCAGTATGACTGTACCAATCTCACTCCCTTCAGCTTGGAAAAAATAAATGAAATAAATATGTAACTTTTACCAACTAGCAACTGAAGCTATACCAATTAAGAAATCGGTGAAAAATTATTGATAAAAAAGTTTCATAATCACAATTGCTGTTTTGGTTATTCTTAACATAACTTATGTCAATTTACAGTAAAGCTTAAAGATGTCTAAAAAATTTTAGTATGCAAATCAGCATGTAAGAATAGACAGGAATATGCCACATGAACTGAAGTACTTGTCCTACTGCTCTGTAAATTATTCCTGCTTTATGCTGACATAATCAGATTCTTTAAATAGGTTCATTTTTAAAAAAAGTTAATGCTTGTAACATATCTCAGGGATTTCTTTGCATAGCCACATAAAAATCACCCAAGTTTTGAATTTTTTAAATCTACATTTGATCCACTCACTGTTGTTTTTAATCCAAGGAAATCATTCATGAATATCACTGAATTCTTAAAATTATATTTTTAAATTCAATACACAAAAACTCTATGTGGTCTAGCAGCTAAAATGCCATCACAACACCTTTAAGGATACACACTAGAGTTTCATCTGAGAGCTCGCAAAGCACGCTGCGCTGTGGAACTCATATGCCCTCACCTGTTTGGTACTGCCTGGAATCAGGTCTTCTCCTTTTCTTTGGTTTTTGTTTAGCCAGTCTGCCAAGCCCAGCAGACTCATCTATGTGCAAGAGGGCACTTGCAGTGCCATTCCGGTTTTCAATTCCATCAGAATTATTACCTAACAATGTGCATTAAAAAACAAAATTATACAGTATTATAAAGAATTAGGGACTCTTTATTAACTATAACAACGAAAATAAGCCATGATACTCATGAATGACGGAAATTCCCCATTCTAGGTAATGGGTTTTATGACCACATCTATTATAGCAAGACTGTAAGAAATGCCTAGCTTCCATACCTAAAAAATATATGTCAGCATTTTGCCCCATGGACTCCCTTGTTGTCTCCCCGAACTATAAAGTCATGGGCCACATATAATCAAGATGAAAAGTTTCAGCTTGAAAGCTTGTGTACTTCTTGCGCTACTTCCTTCTACGTGATATACACATGAAGGAAATTCCTCTTAAAAATAAAGGCAAAAAGTAGACTTTATAATCTTCCTCTATTCTTATTCAAATCAAATAACCCTTACAGGATGCTGGTATTTCAGATTTGTGAAATGTAAGACCACAGAAACTGTTTTCAATCATGAATTCACGTTAAAGAACCAACTCAATCCCAAGAGTTGCAACAGGACTTACCGTAAGCTGCTGCCCATGCTATTGGCATGAAGGTTTTGATTTCGTTGTCATCCATCTGCTGCTCATGGGCGGCAGCAGCTGCTGCAGCGGCAGCAGCATCCTCCTCTCCTACAATCACTTCCATATAAACTTCATCTGCAATTTCAGCAACATCTAAGTAGAAAATTTTAGAAACTTCTGTGACCATGTTTACAGAGATAACATATTTTCACGTGAATTCGGTTAATAGACAAGTAGAAAGAAGGTTCACATGTTATATACCTAGAACACAGCTTTCACATAGCACTCAATCAATATTTGTTGAATGAATCATATATTTCTTGGCTTTTAACATAATTTGCTTTAAATTTTATCTTTCCATATTCTTTTCCATTATGGTTTATTATATTGAATACAGCTCCATAATTTATTCTTAAAGCCATATTCTAAGCATACACAGTAAGTCATTGATGTTTCTCTTGGGATACAGCAGAATCACAGTTTCTATAATACTGCTATTTGTTTCCTCCAGTTACTGGCCATATTAAAAAAAAAAAAAAAGAGCTACAGGAACATAAAATTCTCTCCCACAAAAAGGCCACCTACTTACTTAAATCTTCATCTTCTTGCTGAGAGTCGTTGACAGTCATATAAACCATCTTTTCTCTTGGCACACGAATACTGTTATTCTGATCAAGTAGTTCAACTCCATGATCATTTTCAGGCTCACTCTCCACAATGTCTACAGTCCCACCTATCAGGGAAGATGACAGCTCCAAGAATCTATGTGAAAACTTCATTTCCACTTGTTTTACTTATTATATTTGTATACTTTTCTACTGCTATATTGGAATCCTCGCTTAAAAGGTTATTTTCAGAAAAGATTACAAATATTCACTGTCTAAACCACCAAACAGTAATTAGGGTGAAGTGTTTGATCAGGATGGATACTATGCTGAAGGTCTTCTCTTACCTAGGTCATCTTCTCCAGGGTCAGCTTTAAAAATGTACACCTTGATAACTTCAGGGCAAGTGCCATCTACTTTACAAGGATCAATCTCCGACTCTGCATCCATGGTCATTCCAGAGGAACCGTCATGTTCTATTTTGCCAGCATCATCCACTAAAAAGGGCAGGAAATATATAATAAATAATAACAGCAGATATTTAAATAAAATGTTACCATTTTAAAATGCCCGTTTTACAAATATAATCCCTTAACTTGATTCACATAAAACTGGATGATTTTTACCTCAACAAGTAGACATGCAAAACTGATTGTAACAGGTACTAGAAATGTGGCTAACTGCTAAGATAGAGCAGGGTCACGGAAGGCTTTGTAAAACCAGGCAGAGAGGTTCAGACTTGACTCTGATAGGCAGGAGGTTTCAGAGTCTGGTCAGGTATGACAATCTCTCAGGAAACTTAAAAACAGGGGCACCGCCAAGCAGGTCTACAGAATCAGAAACTGCAGGGGTGGGGCCTGACAGATTCAGAGGTGCCCTGCCCCAGGGATTCTGATCAGCAGTTCAAGAACTTCTACTATAGATAGTGGATGAGTCTCACAGAGCTGGCCTTGAGAAAGGTGGCTTCAAAGGGATCAAGACACAAAGCAGAGATACCACTTTTGAGTCTACTGCAATAATGCAAGAAGGCCTCAAAAATCAGGACAGGGGTAGGATGCATGGGGAAGAGGGCTATCCTTGAGTTGTATCTAGGACTAAAATTGTAGAACCTGGAGCCCAAATTAAAACTGAACAAATGGATCTCTTCCATTGATAAAGCAGAATCTATTTTCATTATTCAGTCTTTTACCGAAGTAGAATTCACCTTCAGATTTTCACCTTGAAAATGTGTCTACTAACTTAAACTATGAAATTATTCTGAATATGAAATATTACAGAAGTGATTTACTTTAAAAAGAAAACACTTTGGTGGTCCTATTAAGTACGAAAAATTTCACTGTGATTTTAAAGATTCCATTAAAAATGAATTTCTAAAAATAGACAAAGAGAGCTTTCATAACATTGAGTCATCACACATATGATTTCTGCATAAGTGCCTCCTTCTGATGTTGTAATGAAGAACTAAAGTTTTAGAATAAGGCCTCTCCAAAACAGAAGAGCATAATTTCTGGAAATTAAGACCACTTCTAATAATAACTATCAAATGCATAGCATTTTGCAATTTCCTTAGCATTTCTATATAGTTTTATTCCATTTGATTCTTACCTTTTCCAGAAAAAGAAAGGAAAGCTCTGAAATGATATGTGATTAGCCCCATCAGTTAATAAGTAAGCAGTGGGAGAAAGAGTGGGCAGGTGCCTGTTTTTAGAACTTAGACCTTTGTCCTCATCCTCAGATTTTTAAAGAAATGTAGGTTCACTATATAACATTTGGTATTAAAAAAAATCATCAATAGTCTCACTAACCAGAGATTGCATCATTAGTAAATTTCCTTCCTAGTTTTTTCTTTTAAAATGAATTTATTTTAATTGGAGGCTAATTACTTTACAATATTGTCAAGTCTTAAGTAATAATCATTATAACCCATTTAGTATCTTAAAAGCTAAAGAAAAATTTGACTTATCAACGATCTTATTAGCAAAAGCAAAACTACAGCAAAATACAGGCATACTTTACCCTTAGGTTACATTTTCTCAGAACTTTGTGGATACTGTTCCACTGTCTTCTAGCACTGAGTATTTCTGTGTGGATGTCCCTATAATACTTTATCCTCAAAGTTCCTAAACATCACTGTGATTATGACTTAGTAGTTTTATCATTTGGTCAACTTGAAAGAAAGATTTAATCTTTATTTCAGGAAAGTTCCTTGAAGATTCTAATCTTTATTTCGGAAAAATTTTTTCCATTATAAATATTTTTCTAGTTCAGTTAGTCCCTTCTTCTGGAATTTCACTTATGTGCACTTGTCTCCTTTATCTGTCTCCCATATCTATCCATCTTCCCCATAATCATTTATATCTTTTTATTTTTAACCATTTCATTTTTGTGATTTTCTAAAGCCAGGTATCCCTCTGCCCCTCCCTGGTTACATACTGAGGCATATTTATTCTTATAGTTACTTCTATGGTGGCTTTCATCTTGATCATATTCTTACTTCTCAACTTCTGTCAGTTTACTATTTACCTCTATTGTCTTATAATACATTTTTTGAACCTCTGTATCTCGTTCTCTGTGTTTTAAGAAATCACATTGTTTGCAATTTCATTGAGCCTGCAGGTCAGTGCTAACCAACAGAATTTTCTGTGATGACGAAAATGTTCTATATATCTGCACTAGCCACATTTGACTACTAAGTACTTGAAATGTGGTTGGTGCAATTTAGAAACTATGTACTTAAATTCATCTTGCAAAATATTAAATAAAATATTTCAGAGAGCTGAAGAACATGAATCTTCAAAAGGCTCACCATGCATGATAACACAACACATGAAAAAAGATCCACACCTAACTAAATACAACCTATGATCATATTTCAGACCAATGGGGATGAAAAGATGATCTGTAAAACTTTCAGGTGAAAAAGAAATATGTACAAAGAAATGAGAATCAAAATGGCATTAGGCTCTTAAACCAAACGTTGGATGACAGTGAAACATGCCATCACAAATTGTCAGGGAAAATTCATTTCAACCTAGACTTCCATACCTAACCAAGCTATCAGTTAACTTAGAAGTTCATTTTTAGACTTCCCTCTCTTATCTTCCTCAAGAATCCTCTTTCTGAGGTTAAAATTTCAACTTTATTATATAGCCTATAAAATATTTCAAAGAATTGGTTATAATCTGATCTCCTTTAATTCTTGAAACTTTCCTAGAGAGGTTCAAAGGCTTTCTTAGTCTCTGTAGACAGAGACTTAAAGGATCAGAGCCATTCAAGTGCCTACCCTAAGTTACAGTCATCTCCAACATGTCATCACAGATATAATTAGTGAAAAATATGGGCCAAATTACACTGCATTGGTCTAAAACACACAGTTAATTAAACCTAGTTAACCAAGAACTCCTTTCTTCACAAATTCAGGGGGAAGAGGAACGACTGCTACAATTCCACCCTATGCCTGCCTTTACCCAAAAACGCCCTGATGGGACAACAGGAAGGTTTTAAATGAAGCCAGTCCAGGGTTAGTCTTGCTAGCCCAATGGATGTCACCAACAGAGAGACTCTGTGTGGATGATTACTATGGCCAGTAGTTATTGACAGGCATGCTTTGTGCTGGAAGCCTGGTGTGCATGACCTCTAATTCTCACCACCACACTGTCGGTCAGGTAGTATTACTGCCTTTTCACAAATAAGACTTTAAAAAAGTGAAATTAGTAATTTGCTCAAATTCATACAGCTCATAGGCAGCAGGCATAGCATCCAAATTGAAGGAAGGCTGGCTGACTCTAAGCTACACGTGCTATTTCCACACACCATGCTGCTTCTCTATCATCCCTATGAAAGGTCAGGTATGTTCTCTCTCCCTCTCTCCTGTCTCTCCACTAACCAACTCAAATTATCCCATCAAGTAAGCAGAGATCTGTCCCAAGAGCAAGGTATCAGACAGTTTCTGTCTAGGGCTCAAGCAGATAAATAGTAAATATGAATCACAAGCCCAATCTGAAGCTCAAACTGTATCTAAGACTTTCAAGATGTAGAACTTTTAACCCAATCTTTTTTGTGGTGGGGAGAAGGAAGGAACTACATCATCTTTATCTTATTTGAGCACTTTATCCCCTGGTGGCTCAGATGGTAAAGAACCCACCTGCAATGGAGAAGACCCAGATTCGATCCCTGGATCGGGAAGATCTCCTGGAGAAAGGAATGGCAATCCACTCCAGTATTCTTGCCTGGAGAATCCCATGGACATAGGAAACTGGCACCCTACAGCTGATGGGCTCGCAATAGTCAGACACGACTCAGTGCTATCTTTCTTTCTTTTGATTCAATGAATTCCTGAGATTTTTAATGAGAAGAATATTTGCACATCTGTTCATATTCTTCTTTGACCTATCAAGTAATGAATAAATATCACAGGAATTCAGATACACCACCATCTCTAATGAAGAGCATTAAAGCTGACTGCTAATAATGGCATCTCAGCATTCTCTATCACGGATAAAATCAGGCCATTCCTGTATATGTTTGGCACAAAGCCCTCTCAATCCTAAACTTCTGAAATCAATATAGGTTTTAAGTTAAAATGCAGCATAAAAGAAGTATCTTTACTGGGAGGCAGAAACAAGAGAAAAGCTAATTAATTACAAGACATTCAACTGGTTTGATTCCAAAGCCAACAGTTTAACATGATTATTACTTTGAAGGGAAAAGGGATGACAGTGTGGAGTACAGGAAAACAGTGAAGAAGTGTCTGTGTAATAGAGAAGACAAAAGAAACTACCAAAAGCCACCATCCCTAAAGCCAATTTAAAACCAATCCAACCATTTCATTACAGTAAAATAGGGGGTTAAGAACTTGTACTAATATATATGTTTTTATATTCTTTGAGCTTAGGTGTGATATTCTATTTTAAGAGAAAGAAACAAAAAAAAAGTAAAATTGCATTTTATTATTAAAATATGTATTTTTATGTACATATATAAAATGTACTAAAATACAGTATAACAGCAGTTTGTATCCATTTGTATTTACTTTTTCAGGAAACATTAAATCTATATAAATTAGCAGAAACCCCAGGCCTACAAAAAAGATGATTATAAAGATTTTTTAATAAAAATTTTGCAATTCTGAGCTCTAATACGAGAATCTAGTACACTGTGTCAACCATTACTAAAGAAACTTCTGGCTTTTTGGATAACCTTCTTGGAAGAGTTGACTTCTCAAAAGGGTAATAAAGTGAGATGCTGTGCAACTAAAGGTCAAACCAATGACACATTTTACTCCTCAGAAAACAGGTTTAAGGCAGGGCAGAAAATGGAAAGACAAGTCAAGAATGGAGAGTGCTTTCTCTCCATTGATGGAGACAAAGATTCTTGTCCCCTCGAAAAGCACAAAGAACCCAACTCCCTCCTTTCTCCAGCCTTGCCCTTGGGTTGCCTAGTTGTGGGATACAAAATCTGGCAGTTAAAAATAGCATTTTCATAGTAAATAATGCATCTTACAAATAAACTTAAGTCTCCCAAGCTCACCTGGCCCCTGCAGTTCAGCAATCAATCTTATAGGCTCTTAGCTTCCTATCCTGGCCCATCCCCGTAAGATAAAGGTCTTTGCTACTACCCTTCAGCTCCCACCCAACCTCTGCAGGTCCTTCTTTATTAGCAGGTGAATTTGCTACACAGAGAAAATAGCTCCCAACATTCAAACACTCCTTTTAAACTCACTGTCTCAGGCTCTCCAAATTTCCTGAACCTTAACTACCTCTCTCTCACTCTTCCTTTCTAGGACTCACCTATCAGCTTTCCACTACTGCCCTGAAACCTACTCTATTCCTCTTCTCTGGAACCTGCTCCACCTGTTAGTTCTTCCTTTATCTTCAGTCCCTGTTCAACAGTTTGTGTTCTGCACCTATAAACCTATAAATGCTCAATACACTTCCACCATCCAGCCAACCATCAAAACCTGTACTCATGCTTTTTCTGTCCCTTCAGTGACCAAAATGGCAATTTATACAAACTGCTTCACCTACTCCACCACTTCCACCAGCTTCTCAACCCATTATAGCTTATCTCCTCTATGTCCTCTCCACTGGCCCATGCTTTATTGAAACTATTCTAATTAAGATACCAATAACTTGTTATTATAATTTCTTTAGTTCCTTTCCATTTATAGTTATTACAAAACATTGGCTATATTCCTCATGTTGTACTATACATCCTTGAGCCTATATTATACCCAATAGTTAAAATAAAAATTTTTTTACAGATGGTAATATACATGAGGGATAGGATGGGGAGTGAGGTGGGAGGGGCGTCCAGGATGTGGGGACACATGTGTATCTGTGGCTGATTCATGCTGATGTATGGAGAAAACCATCGCAACATTGTAAAGTAATTACCCTCCAATTAAAACAAATTTAAAAAATGAAAAAATATTTTTTTAATTAAAAAATAAAGTTGCCTTTCCACAAAAATAAAAACAAAGGCTCACTGAAAAAGATACCAATGACCTCTTAACTACCTAAAGAAAACGGCCACTCCCTCCTCAGTGACTGACACTCTTAGAAAGTCTTATCTTTGACAGCGTTAAAAACAGTCTAAAGATTTTTCTCTTCCTCTTTTTCCTAAACCTTCCTGATTTTCATGGGCTCTTCTCTGCCTACTTCTTAAATTCCCAAAGGATCAATACCTGACATTCTTATTTGATAAGCACTTCCTGGGCCCACCATCCATTTCCAGATAGGACAGGATACCAGCTATATAATCTCTTGTCCTAAATTTCTTCCTCTCTAGTCACAAACTCTCTCAAAAGCACCAAATTTATATTTTTAACTTCCACAGAAACATCCACCAGATTGTTCCCAGCAAACAACCCAAACTTTAAACAGGTCCTAAATCACTTTCTTTCCACTGAATTTATTCCTCCTCCCAGGTAACAGCATAACCAGGCAGTCATCTCCCAAGGTAGAATACCTTAGGGTCCTCCTCGAATTCTTTCTTCCTTAAATCCCTACCCCTAATCTATCACCAAATCACATTCATTTTACTTCCTAAACTCTCTTAAATTGAACTTCCCTTCTATACTCCCACTATTATGAAGGTACTCGGATCTTGTCTCATCTAGGAACCATTTCGACTACTCTCTACCACTAACCTCTCCTCACCTATTCTTACTCCATAGTACTACTAGGATTATCTTCCTAAAATAAATTCAAGTTTCAAACAGGGTATTAATATTTTTCCTTGTCAGAATGCCAAAAGTTAAAAGGGGAAACAATGTCCTACGCTGGTCACAATGTAGGGAAATGGACATTCTCATAAACTTGGTGGGTGGAGTTAGTATGAGGGAAACTATCAAGGGAAATATAACCAGACTTGTAAATATGTGTACCCTTTGATCCATCAATACTACTTTTAGAAATGCATTCTAAGTAATTAAACAGAAAGTACACAAAGATACAAGTACATCCTAAGTTCCCATTATTCTCAGAAGCCAAGACTTTTTTTTGACATACTATATCATTTTCCTGGAATGGCTCCCTCTCATCCATGACCTTCTTCATCTTGTTAAACTAAGAACTCATCAGTGAGTTCAAAGGTCAGCAACTCCATTCTGTCTCCACATTAGTCATACCTCTACATCATAGTGTGACCTATCTTTCTCTCCCACTGTAGACTGCAAGCTCTCCAAGAACAATGGTTTTGTGTGTTTTTTTATTTAGCATATATCCATATTCTTGGGTTTCCCAGGTGGTACAGTGGTAAAGAATCCACCTGCCAATGCAGGAGACACAAGAGATGTGGGTTTGATCCCTGGGTTGGGAAGATCCCCTGGAGAAGAAACAGCAACCCACTCCAGTAATTTTGCCTGGGAAATCCCATGCACAGAGGAGCCTGGCAGGCTATAGTCTATATTTGCACTATCTACACAAACTTCTGAAACACAGTAGAGGCATAATAAACGTGTTGGAGTGAAGGCATTTTTCTTCTTTTCACAAAAACAATTCTCTGATTTCCAAAATCTTAAGAACTTTTAAAAGGTATTTCCTAAAATGCTGGTGGACTCCAACATGTTCTATTAAATTAAATGTAACAGGTATTCAAACAAAGCAAACAGTCTCATAAATTTATATGAGCAAATAATCTGTGAGTGTTGTTTGAATTTAGTTCCTAAAGGCACAGGAATTTCCACACTGGGTCAGAACTGTGGTCTATTCAACTGTGGATTTTATCTCTGACAGAGGCACCAAGAAACAGATTGTAAGACGACACAGCTGTCCTCCCAGATGTTAGAGGTGTGTTCCAAAACAGTTACTTTTCTTCAATAATCTAGTATGAGTCTGTCACATTTGAAATGTTTTGGAATCATCTGTTTAAATACTATGCCAGAGCTCTTTCCCATGCTGTTATAATAAACAGCATTTTACATACTGTATACGTATGTAAGTTGGAGAAGGCAATGGCACCCCACTCCAGTACTCTTGCCTGGAAAATACCATGGATGGAGGAGCCTGGTAGGCTGCAGTCCATGGGGTCGCTAAGAGTCAGACATGATTGAGTGACTTCACTTTTACGCATTGGAGAAGGAAATGGCAACCCACTCCAGTGTTCTTGCCTAGAGAATCCCAGGGACAGGGGGAGCCTGGTGGGCAGCTGTCTCTGGGGTCGCAGAGAGTCAGACACGACTGAGGCAACTTAGTAACAGCAGCAAGTAAATAAGTATTATATAAGTAGTACTGTATATCCATATACAAGAATATAAGTAGTTTGATTACACATTTTTCTCCTTTTAAGTTTCAAGAGGGCTCCTAATTCTAATAAAGGCTCGTAACAACCTAACCACATTCTTCATGATTTCACAAAGTTCAATTCTATTCCTTTCCACCTTCGTCTTTCTAGACAAAAGAAATTTCATCTTTTTATTGTGTCCTTAAAAAGAAATAACTCTATTCTGTATCATTTCAGTTTTCTTCAATTTTGAGTTGTCTTACAGGGTCCAGACTGAAACAACAATGAAAAAAGGTCAATGAGATTTAATTTAATTTTACAGAAGTCAAGAATATATCCTCCTAACCTAAGTTAGGAAAGACAACCTTTGAAAACACCTTTGACAATCACTGCACCACAAGACTTACAGGAAATCATAAGGTAGTCCTCACAGTTGCCTTTGTCATCCTCCTGCTGGTCCACAGGGATCCCGTTGGCATCTATGACTGCTTCTGAGGCACAATCTGCTACCAATACTTCTTCTGACACTACATCGGCTGTCAGAGGATCAGTGACGATTTCTGCCTCTACTACGCTATCATGAACAACGTGTTCAACGTGTCCAATGTCAGACACGTGTATGGATTCACTCGTCAAGACGTGTTCTGGCATAGACATTGAGGCTGAAGTAATATCAGAAGCTAAGACATCATCTGGGACTGTGCAATGTGCTAAAGACACTTCTTCTGTTACATCTGAGTCCAGCACTTGCTCAGGAATGATGACTGTTTCAGATACATCTGCTTCTTCCATGATATCTGGACATTGAACATCTTCTATAACAACATCCTCGATAACATCTTGGATTACAACTGAGTCTGGGTCATCAGGAACAAAGTTATGCACAGTTATGTCTGAATCCACAACATCTGAAACAAAAACAGTTTCTTGTACTTCCACAACAATTTGATCACCATCCATGTGTGTAGCGTCAGCTCCTTGAAAAAACAAAAATTAAAATCACAAATTTCAGGTAGACCTGCATGACTACCTCAATTAATACAAATGTTAAGTTCTACCAGGAAAACAGTCTAGAGCTCCTCAGTTGTCTCAAACATTAAGGCAGATTAAAGAAATAAAGAGGGAATCTATTTTTGAATCATATCAGAAATTAGAAATTCTTAACACAAGAATTTTTATACTCATCCCAAATCAACTGATAAGGAAATAACAGAAAAGCAAATTGAGATAGTCACACAAAAAAATATATTCATGAAAGTAATTTCCTAGGCTGACTAAAATTAAACCCATATGTACAGATACTTGAGGGATGATTATAAAAATTAGTAAGTAAAGCAACTTCAGGAGGTAAATATACCATTTCCCTCATTATATGTTTTTCACTTCTTTCCCTTCTTGCTCCATGTCTCTCTCAACTCATGTTTTTTCTTCTTTTCATCTCTCCCATGTTTTCTTTTACTTCCCTTCCATTTTTTCCCCTTTCTCCTGTTTTGTTTGAGGACAATATCCCACCAATATCCTCCATTTATGACTATAGAAATTCAGAAACTATCTTCTGAATCTAGAAAATAAAAAGGATTGGGCCATAAATAAAACCAGGGCTAGAAGGCCACAGTTATAGAGGAAAGACAACTGATTAAGGAGCCTCTGTGGAAAGGTAAGATGAATAAAAGTGTAGCTGCTCTGCAGCAGTGGAGGGTAAGGTTAGTTGGAGCAGGGCCTGACCCAACCTCACCAGGGTAGTCTGCCTCCATCCAGCTTCCTCCCATCTTCCCATATCCCAATCCCCCAGGCAGTTCCTCAGAATATAAGAAACCCTATTCTAGTCCACTCTGCAGTTAATGAATGAAGGTAGAGGGTTGAATCATTTGAAGCCCAGTGAGATTAAATGACTTCACCAAGATCACACAGTTTGCACAGATTATGGTGCTCAGTAAATATTACTCTGAATGAATGCCACAAATGAGAATCAAAATCAGATATCCTTGCCAAAAACATAATGTAAGACAAAACAAATCCAGTATCTTGGCTCCTGATCCAGAGAAAAGCAAACAATATTTTATAAAAGTCTTACCTAAAAAGCTATTCAGTCGATTAGTGCTTCTGGATGTGACTCAGACCAAGCTGAGTCCAAGCAGCTGCCTAACTCAATGACTGTATCAATGGCCAGGCCCGCAGAGACACACAGGGCTTTTTAAAAAAATTTTTTAACGAACACAAATAATCAACAAGGGCCAAAGAACCTTTAAAAATGTAAGACATCTTAAAGCCAGTTAATATTCATTTTTATTTTAATTATTCCTAGAAATAACGAAGTGTTTGCTTTAATTCCCATAGAACTCACACAAAATGTTTTATACTGTTTTCAATATTCTCAATGTAACATCAAGTAATAGAGCACTGTAATCTCCATTTTGCAGGCATGAAAATGAAAGCATTTAGTGGCAAGAGTACCGGTTAAAAAATCTAAACCACAGGGCAGGATTTGGACACTTATTAGTTTTGTGACCTTGGGCAAGTCATTTAACCTCTGAGTTTAGGTTTCCTCATCAGTAAAATGAGGACAGTAGTATCTGCCATGCATACCTCACAGGACTGTTGTGATGATCAAATGGGAATATATGGGAAGTGTTCTGAAAAACTGTAATGAAAGGTTTCATTATTATTAGGACATATGGAAATGGAGGCCCTGGCAGATTAAGTGACTTGCTCAAAGATAAACAAACACCATAAGTGTTAACAATCAGGGCTAGCAACAGCCCTTCAATCTACCCCTCAGCCCATGATCTAGGCTTGCATGCGGCAAGATTAAGCTAGTAAATAGCGTGCATTTTTCTCCAAAGAGCTTAGTCTCTCCTTCAAGCACATTAATTTATACTTCATGTTCTAAAGAAGAAAGAATCATAACTTTGCATTTATCATTATCAAGCTGAAATTACCAAAGGTGAATCAAAAGACTATCCCATATTGTTAAGAAAAATACATAACCCCCCATTAGATTTAGAGATTAAAGAAAAGTTAAAATTAAATATCATTAATATTTAATTTCCTGATAGTTAATTACTATTTTCTTAATATACTACAACAGTCATTTCAAGTCCAATGGAAAACTCATTAACATTTTATTTATAAGGGCTCCTAGTTAATGTTATATAAAACCATTTTACATTATAAAACCTAGCATAATCACTTCACTATGTTATATAATAGGAACCATGAGTAATTAAAAATTGTGAATACTTTATTCTATTTTTAGGACTTCATAAATTTAATTTTCCTTGAACAGTTTGGGGAGTGAGGTAAGATTCCATCTTCTTGAAGCAAATGGCTCCTTTTGTTACCTTGTGAGAGAGAGGATTTTAAAAGTAGGATGGTGTCAGAAAACAGAGTGCCTTAGGTTTATACTTTACCTCCTGGATAATGGGAAACAAAAATGACGAGATCCATATGTTATTTTATGATGAGTACTCTGATTGCTGGGCTAGCCAAAAAAGACTAAGGGGAAGGAAAAGAATTTAAAAGTTACTGAAGACTAAGAATGAGATGATAGAGTTGGTCTATGTGGAAGAAAGTAGAATGAAGAGATGTAAACAAGGAATATCTTAAAGGAAGAACTTTAATAGTTAAACTTAATGCTATAACTGAACTATACACTAAGGTTTGGATCCTGTTGCTGTTACTGACAAGAATATGAGTGACGGTTAAGAGGGAGCCATATTTTTAGGCAGGGAAATAATAATGTACTGACTTCAACAAAGTAAGATACCTAAATGTGAGTATCAATGAGAGCATCTGGCAATTTGTCCATTTGACAACCAACTCCAAATATGGTAGTTGGGAAGTGGAACAACCCAAATAGTTATACCTGTTGTATCAAAAAATGAGTTTGGTTCTTGTGGTTGTAATTCAAGTCCATCTTCATCCATGGCCTTTAATTTTCATCAGTCACAGCTCCTAAATTAGGGGGGAAAGTAAACCAAGCATTAGGTTTTTTATATCATGTATTAACAATGTCATATAATATTTACACTTCTGAAACACTCAAAATTATGTGAAAAATGAATACCTATCAAAAATGTATCTAGGTGAAATAAAAGAGAAAAGTTAAAATTAAATTGCCAAAAACATAATGATATATGGGCATCTATATGGCAAACAAAGGTAGATAAATCAAAAAACCAACTCAGCCTAGACTTTGAGATACTACTTACATACATCATACATACAGCAGACATCCTGATGAATTCTGATACATGCATAAATCTGTGTAATCACTACTCTACCTAGATCAAGAAGAGAACATTTCCAGCATCCCAGCACTCTTGTCTCCTCTCAGTCTGTAATATTCCTCACTCACACAAGGTCAACTGGCTTTATTAAGACTCAAATCTGTAGCTTACTGGGAGGAAATTCCTGCACAATTGTCTTATTACTTCTCTAAATTTACGTAGTCTGCCATCTTCCAACCAATACATTAAACAACAGTTAAAAATTCAAAGTGTGTAATTGTAGCAAACACCCTTTAGGATCTCTGCCTACCTTAAAATGACCTCATAACTAACCTTCCAGTCTAGAGAAGTAAATTCCCACAGTGAATTTATACTCTCCTGGCCATAGCTGATTGGCACTAACTATAAAACAGTACAAATAAGTTCATCTTTGAGCACAATAAAATCAAAGTCCTATCCCTAGAATTGAACCATGAGCAAAGGTCACTCAGTCTATCATTCTCTCTCTCCTCTCCTCATGGCTGGAACATAGGAGGTGAGGAAGACTATTTACCAACTTCAGCTTAGACTAGTGAGATAAAGTTTACAAATAAAAAACAAAAAGAATCCAGTGAATGCCTTGAGAAATAGAGAAGAGGGAGCAGGGAAGAGAAGCTTACCAATAATAGCTTTTTAGCTCCTGGTTCTAGATCTTTCTGAGGTCCAGCTACAGTCTGCCTTGAGTTTTGCAAGCCACCCCAATGACCTTAATGCTCCCTTTTCTACTTAAGCCAAAAATTTACAACAAAAAAATTAACCAATCAAATAATATACTACTTAATACTAATCACTGCTTCAAAAGAGCAGACATCAGGGATTAGGGCTTACTCATGTTACAAGTATTACATAAACTTCCTCCCTCACTGGTTTCCTTATCTCTACTTTCTCACTTTCTAATCCAACCTAAATGGTAGTATTAAACACATCTTTTTTTTACTTTTATCATCTTTTGCTGATGATAAAAGTGCCGCATAATGCTTGCTAAAATTTCAAATAACAGAAACAAGAGTCATTTTTTTTAAAGCATCAGCTAGGTGATATCAGGCCTCTGTTCAAAACATGTTTAATGGCTCCCTGTTTCCTTCAAATAAAGTTGAAACGCCTGCCATCTTCTAAGTTCCAGCTGCAAATTATCTTTTTCTCATTATCTTCCCTAAGTCTCTTTCCTTCAAGCAACATCCCTGAACACCACATTCACACACTTTAACCAAACAAAAATGCTCAATGTCCACATAAGATCCAAATTCTATACTTGGCTCAGAATTTCTTCTACCTGGAACATCTTTCCCCTGTCATCTGTTCTTCCCCCAAACCCCCTTCCCCACACCCAAAAAAGAAAAAGATGAAAATAACATCCCCCCTCCTCTGAACTTCTACAGCATTTTATCCTTTTCCGACTGTACTTGCTTGCTGTAAATTATTTATGATTATTTTCAGATGCTAAACTTGCATTTACATACACATATATAATCCTTAATGAAATATCCATGAGAAACTCAATTAACATTAATAAACAGATTTTCAGCTTGTCAATTCTGAGACGTAGTCTATCCATTTTCAGGAAAGTGAATGTTTCATGTTATTTATCTGAAGTTGTTCAAATTAAATGGACCAAAAACAAAAATATTTCAACTATAAAAAATGTAAAACATAAATGCTCTGAATAAATTGTCACTGCTCTCTCCCCAACAAAATCACCTCTGGCCATAGTCCATTCTTGCCTTTTAAAAATGTAACTACAAAATTATAAATGTAAGCTAATTTTCTAAGCATAATGACATAGTCTTAAAACATGAAATTAAGCCAATTTGGAAGGTAATAAACCCAAACCCATCGGCTCTAAGAATTTTCCACCTGCACAGTAACTCCTTTTCTCAGCTTTTCTATGAAAGAGTTTGACAGCTAATCCCCTTGACTGACATTCTCTCCTTCCTCAGTTTAAGTGATACTCTCGTCTCTCCCTATCTTCCCAGCTTCTGTCTACTCTGCTGGCCCTCTCCCCTTACTTCAGTCCTGCCCAGGATAGGACACTTAGCCCTACTCTCTTCTTTCTCTTTATTCCAGAGTTTCAATTACGATTTACACAAAGATAATTCCCCAAATCCAATACTCAGGGTAGTTCCTAACACTTCCACCAGACTGTCTGCTGAAGATTTTCATCAGGAGAAAATCCTGCTTTCTCCTCCCCATAAGACCACTAAGGCCTTTTCCTTCTTCCCTGCTTATATTCCACCAGGTTGTCAGACTGTGTCCCTTGCTTCTATTCCACCAGGTTGTCAGACTGTGTCCCTTCCTTCTCCACAGGTTCCCTGGAATCTGTCCCTTTTTATTCCTAGTGTCACCATTCACTCTCGGTTTCATATGTCCTGATCCCCAAGGGACAAAAATAGCCTCTCAACTGGTCTTTCGCTTTCTGCCACTCCCACAACAAATGACCAGGAACCTACAAGTCAGGGCTGGTACCAACTGCCAGGGCATTCCTGCCATCTGTGGGCAGACTAATTTTCAGAAGTACTGTTTTGTTCAAGGCACTCCCTGCTCAGAAAGCTCCAGCAGTTCCCCAAAACTCAGGGTGCTCTAAAATATTAACCCAAGTTACCATATTAGACTTATTTGCTATTATTCCCAACATTTCACATCATATCCATTTCCTCAGATACTCTGGTCCAAATGGAGGGTGTCCGTCCACTCACCTTATTTTGACTCAGGTAAGCAGTAACTGTTCAACAGTTTTGCCTGGTTATTTTTCCTTCTATTTTGTCATTATAAAAACTCAAATCAGGAAAAAAACATGTTTTGAACTTCCAGGCAGAGGTTACTGTACTTTGTAACCCCTCTGGGTTAGAAACCTCTCTGATCATCAGACTGAAACCAAAGTTCTTAGAATGGGACTACTCAGGACACTTCTATGGATTGTGACAAAGTCGGGGTGGTAGGGGGCACACACTGATGATGTAACTGAAAGTGCCCCTACCTTTGCTGCAAGAACCATGTCCAGGGACCAGCTGAATCTGAAGACAAATCAGCAGAACGGTTCAGAGAACCAAGAACCCAACAATTTGGGTGAACACATAGTTTTAGTCTATCAAATGCCCTCAAAATAATTCCAGGACCCCACTGTCCCTTAAGCTCAGTAAAATATTCCCTTCCTTGGATGCATAATCTTAAAAATGCTATGGAAAAATTCACAGCAGAAAAACGTACCATTTTAAGAGAAATAATGGATTGAGCTAAACTCAGGAAATTCAAATAACTTTCTTCCATCCTTTAAAATAAAGCAATAAAAATACCATGCCAAGTTAGTAAGTATAGCAGTGGCATTTTATCTGTCTTAAATTAGGGATAAAGAATATAATTTATGTTTTATGTCTTTTGATACCTAGACACTTTCACAATCTTCCTCTCAGGCAGATTAACAGGGTGCTTATGTATTCCCTCTGCTTGTTGTCATAAGCATACAAGAACCACTTGTCTGCTTCTGGTCTTCCAAAACTCAGTGCCTTTTAATTTCATGATGTAACTCTAGTTCTTCTCCCTAAGACATGCTCAGAGACTCAAACTGTATTACATATGTTAAATGAAACTGCTCAAGTCACAGGAAACACAAACAAAAGCAGACCCGTCTGTAACAGAATTTTTCTTAAAAAGAAAATGAAACTGCTTAAAATTTATATTTAAAGCCTAACATGTTCTCTCTTAAGCTACATTTCTTTACCAATTTTCCCCCAAATTCTTCAATGTGGGATATGTAGTCATCATTTCTTCAGGTATCTAACTTTCAAATCTGGAATGCTATTTCACTTCTCTCACCAATTCAGCCCTTTAATTTGTCTCACAGCCAGTCACTCTTAAATTCATCATGTCCCCTTTATTTTCACCACAAGCTCTGGTGGGCTTCCTCCAGAACCCAGTGGCAATCTTCCAATTAAAAGTTTGAGCCCTTTTTGAATTGAAGAAATTTTCTTCTGTTTCTACACTTTCTTCCATTGTCTCTGTTCATTCTTACTAGAATTTCTATTATAGAATGTTAGAACTCCTAAATCTAGCTTCCACATTGCTTTAACCTTTTCTCCTGTATTTTCTATCCTTTTCTATTACATCCTCAGAATCCTTAAACCCTTTCTTCTAAACTAGCTATTTGATCTTCACCCCATCCACTGATTTTTACTTAAAATATCATGTTTTGGGACTTCTCTGGCGGTCCAGAGGCTAGGACCCTGTGCTTTCAATGCAGGAGGCATGAGTTCGATTCCTGTCAGGGAACTAATATTCAGCATGCCAAGTAGCATGGCCAAAAAGCCTTTTAAAAAAGTTTTAATTTCGAAATAAACTTAGTTTTCTTTTTCACAGTAGCCTTTTTCAGTGGATATTGCATCTTCTCAAATATCTCTGAGGATTTATTCTGTACTCTATATTAAACTGTCTCCTCTGTTGTTTCATTATTCAGTGAGTTGAATTTGGTGCCTCTCTTTCAGACTGATGGTATTCCTCAAAAGCATTGTTCTTACCAGTTCTCCACATATATTTGTGGATGAGGGTCTAGACTAGAGTTACATTCTGATAGCTGGGCTGTAGTCTGTCTTCTTAGCCCAAGCAAGAATCCCTGGTTGCCTAGCAATGAACCCAAGTTCTGACCAAAGGAGTCCTGTCTAGAAAAAGGCCAAGGAAGAGAAAGGAACCATGTAATTGGCCAGGCTTTCCTTTATGGTGGATGAGTATCCCTAAGCACAGGTACTAGAGGTCCAATACCCTCTGGATAGCTACAAGCTACCTAAAGCACTGTCCTTAGCTTTCTCCCCACAATACTCACATTGGAATTTCCTATGGATGAATTTGCAATTCAGAAAACCAAATTTCTGGCATTAGCTCAGGAAGACAACCACTAGAGACATCTATACTGATAAGTAAATGCTTGGCTTTCCATAACTTTAATTATGGTTGTGCCCATGGCTTGCTCTTTCTCCTAGGATGTCCCCACTTCTGACACTGGGGATAACACAAAATGACAATTTGGGGATGGTCCTTCCAGTTTTTCAAATAGGGATACGTTTATTAAGCTAAGTTCTCTAGGGCTTTGTCATTGATTGATTCCCAATTGCTTTATGCAACCAGAAATTCATCATATTCTAGACTACAAGTGGCATATCCCTCAAGTTTTCTTTTTTCTTTGAATCTGTATACTTCATCCTCAATGTGATTTCAAAAGAAAGTAAAAAATAAATGTGTGTTCTCTAGTCTATCTTGAAGTCATTATTAATTTGTATGTGTCAAATAAAACAGCATGGAAACATGTAAAAGGAAAAAAAAAGAAAAAACCAACTATGAGATAGAAATGGAACCAAAAAAATCAATAGTAGTAAAAAGCTACAACTTTTATCAACACCTGACAGATCAAACACTCAAAAAACAAGTGAAGATATATATAAGTAATATTAAGCTAAAAGATTTAATTCAAATTCCACTAACAGAATATTTTAAACAACCTTGCCACCCTCTGTGTTAAGAGGAAAAAAAATGCGTCCTGTTGTAAATGTCAGAGCCCCTCCTTCCTTGTCCTGTCGGAATTCTGTACATTTTGCTCAAAAATTTAATGCCAAGTTGTTACAGATTAGCTTTTTCCATAAAACCATTTGCACCAATCAGTCACTTCAAGGTTTTTTGGTTAAAGTCTAAGAGTGCAAACTTTCAAAATCTATTAAAATTTTGTCCTAAAACTAACACAACACTGCCTATTAACTAAACTTCGATTAAAAAAATTTTCTTTAAAAAGCTTTTAAACAGGAAAAAAAAATTAGACCTAAAAATGACAAATCTTCCTAAAATCTTATTTTTCCAAAGCCCCTATTCATGTTCAGATTAAGAGTTGCCAAAATATTAGTACCTAAATGTCCACTGACAGATGAATGGATAAAGAAAATGTAATATATAAATACAGTGGGATAGTATTCAGTCTCAAAATCCCATCAGTCAGACTCAGAGAAGCAGAGAGTAGAATGTGGTTCCCCGGGGTTAAATGGAGATGTTGGAGAGAGAATGGTAAAGGATAGAGAGTTCTGCAAATCCTCTATATGGCACAGTATCTACAGCTAACAATACTGTAGTGTACACTTAAAATTTCCTAAAAGGGTAGATCGTATGTTAAGTGTTCTTACTATGAAGAAGGAGGTGGTGAAGAGAAAAAGGAAGAACGGGAAGATAACAACAGGATTCCACTAACATGAAATGGGAAGGCAAAGCCATACAGACAAAAAGTAGACTGGCAGGGGCAGGGGGTAGAAACTGTTTGCTAACTGGGTACAGGCTTTTTGAGGTGATAAAAATGTTCTAAAATTACTGGTGATAGGAGAACAACTCAATCTACAAACTGTTCACTGAAGTGTACAGTTTTGAAGGGTGTACTTTGTAACAGCTTTCTCTCAATAAAGTTGTTTTAAAAAACACACAAGTACATGCAAATCAAAAACTAGTTCATGTTACAATATGTATTTTTAGATAGGAGACTGGTATCAGTATCACTTTATAACAAAAAGAAATGTATTAAAACTCAGGTGAAACACTAGAAGTATTTCTTCTCAAGTCAAACTTAAGACAAGGATGCCCACTATTACTATTTAAGATTGTATGGGAACTGATAGCCAAAGCAGTAAGATAATGAAATGCAAGATATAATTATTATTTGAAAGAAACTATATTTATTTACATATGACTTACTGAGGAAATTCAAGAGAATCAACTAAAATCTTAATTTCAGAGTGAATTCATAAAAGTGTGCTGATACAAAATTAATATACTTGAAGGCAAAGGCTTTTCTTTTGTAAGACAAAAGCTTTTTTATGCCCTAGTTAAAAATGTAAAATACCACCGATAAGAAGAATAACTGAAAACTCTACTAAGCAGGATTTAAAAAAAAAAATACAAATACAAAGAAAAGTCAATCTTGCTCTTCAATATACTGGATCAGTAATATTAATTTTCTTTGATTACTACATTCAATTAAAATCCCGACACACTTTTGTTGTAAATCAACTGACCTCATATATATAGGTCTACTTTCAGACTATTCTGTTCCACTGACCAATTCAGCCTTGCACCCACTACATTAATCATTATAACTTTATAATAAGCTTTGATATATGGTAGTGTAAGTTTTCCAACATTTTTTTTCAAGACTGGCTTTGCTATTCCAGGCCCTTTGCATTTCCATATAAACCTGATATGGTCTATCAAAAAAAAAAATACCTGTTGGCGTTTTGATTGGGACTTCATTGAATCTGTATGTCAAAATTGACATATTTATAATATGGACACTCATGATCCATGAACACTGTGTCTCTCTACATTTATTAGCTCGTCTTTCATTTCCTCTCAGTAATGCTTTTTAACTAAAGATCTTAGTAAGTTGTACTGAGTTTATTTCAAGGTATTGAATGTTTTGTGATCTTATTACTGGCTTTTAAAACAAAAATATGAAACAATCAATCAACTGTACTGGCTTTTAAATCTGATTTTCAAATTGTTTGTTGTTGGTATAGAGAAATACAATTTATTTTTGTGTATTAATCAACGTCCCTCAACTATAAAGTAGTAAAATCAGAAATGTCACAGAGATAATAACACCCCCCCCCAAAAAAATCCCATAAATTTGAAAGTCTCAGTAATTCAATGGGCAATTGGAAAATTATAAAAATCACAATACATTTAGATATAAATAACAAAAAATCAATTCATATCAAATTCACTATCCAGTTACAGTTCAGAATAAATGTTATAGTTTTAAAGGCATTTAACAGTAGAGATAAAAAACTAATGAGCTAAACTTCAAATTAAACTTTTAAAATGTCAGAATAAATGCAAATAAGATAGAAAGAAATATTAACCACATGAGCAGAAACAAAAAGGATCAATAAAAAGAACTATTTTAAAAGCCTTAATATAGGCAAGTTATTGGCAGTACTCATCAAAAAAAGGAACAAATCAATGAAATTAGACATTTTAAAGTCATTAGAGAAGACTATATTTTATACCAATATATTTGAAATATCATATCTTTCTGTAATAATTTATTTTGTATAAAGAAAACTCAAGAAAAGCCAAAAGACCTATCACCATAAAAAAAACTATTAATCAAAAAACAATTCAGAAAAAAAAAGACACCAGGCAAAGACAACTTCACAGATGAATTCTAACTTTCCAGAAACAGATCATCTCTATTAAACACAACTTGTTTCAAAAAGAAATACTCAATACATACCCCCTTCAAAAAAAAAACACCCCACCAAAATATCATTTTTAATGATAAAATATTAGAAGCATTCCATTAAACATTAAAGTACCTAGACAATAATGCCTGTTATCAATGTTTTCATACAAGTCTGTGCTGGAGGCGTTAGTCAATGAAGTAGAAGAAAAAGAAAACAAAAAACAAAGAGGCAAAAAGGAATCAAAAGAAGAAATAAAACATCTTTATTCACATACACTTATGTATTTAGAAAATACAAACAAATTATAAACTCCCACATTTCATTGAATCCAAAAATACCACCTGTTTTAAGATGCATCCTTGTTCTACCTACAACTAAGGAAAATACACTGTCAATTAAACTGATACTACACTTTAACATCTAGAAATTTCATTTTAGACTTATCAAGACAATTCTTTTAGACTGATTTAGATGTATTTCCATCATAGCCTGTGCATATACAGAAGAAAAAATAGAAGCAAAAGAAATTGATAGAGGGGTACTCCTAAAACTTCACATTCAGGGTTCTACTAATGCTCTTCTACTTAAAGCTCTTCAATTTTTCCTAACAATACTGTCCTCTACCAATAAGAGTATTGGTGATATAGCATTTCATAAATGTTCCATTATTATCTATGGGATTTTCTTTCTGGTAAGACACTCACTTCACAATTCCTTCTGCCTTCAGTTGTATTGCTGAGCAAGAAATTACAAAACAACAATCCACATACTCATTTAAGTGATGACAAAATGAAGAGTCCTGACCAAGTACGTGCATATAAAGACGATAACATCAAGACATGGACAACCACGATTGGAGGACAACCATGATTACAGGACACTATCAACTGAAGATCTATATGACTCTCTGAGGGGGAGAGATGTAAGATATAATGGAGAGGGGGAATGTACTTCAGAATCTATGAAATATAGTAATATGCAAGTTCAACAAGGTTACACTATCAATACATTAAGTCCATAGTACTCTCTATATATCAGCAATAACTAGAAACAACATCTAAAAGATATTCACAATAACAAAAATTATACAAATTTTTTCTAGCAAAAAATCTAAAAGCTGTGCAAGAGCTTTATGAAAAGCAGTAGAATACACCCAAGACTCAAATCTCAGCTCCCCTATTTAGCATATATCTATATTTATCTATATATTATTCTGTAAATTTGATGCAAATACAATAAAAATCCAACAGTTTTTCATACAAACCAACAAACTGACCTGAAAATAAAGGAAGGAAAACAGCTTTAAAACTCTGAAAAAGAACACTTATTTAAAAAGATTAGATCCCTACATCACACAATAGAGAAAAAATTCCAGATGAATTAATGACCTAAATATGAAAAAAGTACAATATCACTTATGACCTTGGGGCAAGGGAAGAATTTCTTGCTGATATAACATAAGACATGTATTAAAAAAAAAAAAAAACGGAGAAAACTGACTACTTTCACATTAAGAAGTCCTACACAAAAAACATTGCACAAAAATTAAAAGATTAGCCACAGACTAGAAAATGGTTTTTTCGGTGTGTAAAACTACACATCATTAATATTCAGAATATAAAGAGAATAACCATAAACCAATGAGGAAAAGGCAATAATCCAATAAAAAATGGGCCAAGGTTAGGCACAAGTAAGTCACAGAAAACTCATACAGCCAGTAAATACATGGGAAAAAAAGTTCAACAACATGAGTAATCTAAGAAATGCAAAATGACAACAGCAATGAGATACCATTTTTACCCAAAAGACTGGAGAAAACTGCAAAGTCTAATCTTTTGGCAGTGGTCTGGAGAAATAGAGGCTCATACACAGTTGGTGGGGATGTCAAATGGAGCACAATTCGACAATTCCCAATACAATTGACAAATGTGCTGACTCTTGAATGTAGCCACTCGACTTCCACAGTCTCAAGAGAGAAGAACCCCCTATTAGGATGCTCAGGGCCACATTGTTTGAAATTGCAGAAAACTGCTAACCACCTAATGGCTCCTCCCTAAGAACAGATAAATAAACCACAGTATATATACACATTAAAATATAAGTAAAATGAATGAAGTATATCAGTGGTTTTCAAATTTCTTGGACTCGGGACCTCTTTACACTCTCAAAAATTGAAGACCTCAAAGAGTTTTTGTTTATGTGGGTTCTATCTAGACATGTTTATGTTAGAAATTAAATCCGAGACATCTTAAAAAGATTTATTAGTTGATAGAAAATCAACCCACTGTATGTAAACATGAACACTGATTTTTAAATAACTATTTTTCAAAACAAAAAAATTGTGAAAAGAGTAGCACTGTTTTACATTTCGGCAAATCTCTTCAAAGACAGGCTTAATAGAGGACAGCTGGATTCCCATAACTGCGTCTGTGTTCCATCTATCATGACATCATGTTTCGTGGCGCCTTTGTACAGTACTTGTGCAGTGCACAAAAGAATGAGGCTGGAAGAATCTCAAGGATCCCTGGGAATTCCTGGAGCACTCTGAGAATCGCTAAACTAGATTCACATACAAGCATGAAAAAAATCTCAAAAAACACTTTGCGAAGTGAAAAAATATATATAAAATGATCAACACAGTACGATACCATATATGTAAAGTTAAAACACACAAAGCAGTACCTAATATTGTTTCTGGTACATACGTAGTAGGACAGTGGTTATTTCTGGAAAAGAAAAGACAGGAATGGGATAGGGAGGCACTCTTTATAATCTGTGAGGTTTTCTTTAAACACAAAGCAAGTTATGAAAAAAATACGTGTAAGATATTTAAGATCTGTTAAATCTAAGTGATACTTGCTTTTTAGTAAATCGGAGATATTTCATAATTTTAAAATTTTAAATTTTTTTAAATCCTAATGGTTTTATTTTCAAGGTCATGTAGCTTCCTCAAAATGCACCTCCCTTTGAGTAAAATATAGTTACAAGATTCCTGGATTTTATAAAAAAAAATTCTTTGGAAAATAATTTGACAGGAATAAGAGGAGACCGACTATATTAACCCCAAGTTTAAGCAGTGGGGATTACTCAGCTTATGTGGTATGTCTTACTACATACACCCCTTGGTCAAAGAACACGATGACTAGACAAGATACTTTAATAGTTGAAAACTACCCAACTACATACAATTCTCTGCACCCAATAATTGAGATAATTGTTTTTAGGTAACTGTCTTTACTATGTGCCAGGTAATGCTCTGGGACAAGGATAAATGAGAACCTGTCTCTACAGGTTTAGAAAAGATAACAAAAATATAAATACACAGCTAAAACAGAATAGGTTACATGCTAAATTAAAACACACCGACACTGCTATATGAGACAGAATAAGAAGCCTGGAAAAATGATGGTGCCATAAAAGAAAGAAAACAAGCTAGCAGCAGGAGTTATTTTAGGGGCTCTGGGTTTAAAGAACAATTCCTCATCCCCCCAATAAACAGTACTGGGCATCTACTGTGTTCCAGATAAATCTGGTTTCAGCCATGTTAGACACCTGAATAGAGGTGATTAATAGGCAACTGGAAATGCCAGATGAGAAACTAGAAAAGAGGGCGGGCATTGTAAAGGGCACCAAAACCACGGGAAAAGATTCAAGAAAACAGCATGGATGACTGACCTGGAGGAAAATCCCATCCAGAAGACAGAGAAGGCACCGAGTTTCTGAGACACAGACACTTTTACGAGATACACCTGCTGACATGCTGTGGAAAAGCTTCCCAATTGGGGAAGTATCGGATCTAGGAAGAGTGGGATGAACAGAAATAAAAGTGCTGGTGAAAGGAAAAACAGCTGAAGTTTTTTTAAGATGAGCAAACCCAGGAATGTTTTTAAGGACAGGGAAAGGCACCAGCAGTTAGAGGGCAAAGATGCAAGTGGCAGAAGCACACTGACAGAGCTCCATCCTTTGGGACCGGTGGATCCCACAGGCAGAGCGTCTGGGCCTGAAGGGGGCCAATTCTTCCTGCAAGCGAAGAACAGGAGGACAGCCTAAGGAGAGACAAAGGAAGAGTTTCAAGTGGCAGGAAGGAAATTCAATTGCTTATATCTGACAGTCGTCTATCTCTCTGGCCTAAGTAAACGATTAGGTAATCTCTGCTGAGGCTGAGTGGTTTAAAGGACAGGTTGAGGAGTTAAAGAGTAAAAAAGAGAAGTCAGGAATTGCCAGTGTACACAAACACAAATAATACAAACAAGGACACCAGGGGCAATAAAAGTCTAGATGGGTTTAGGAAAGAAGCATTTACCAAAGTTTTTCTTCAATGCATTATGAGTATGCTTTTTAAAAAAGGCAAACTTGCATCTATCTGAAAGACACACAAATTGAAAATCAACACTTAGTTTATCCAAGATGGCCAGTGTTCCACCAGTTTTAAACCACAGATGTCTGTCCTCCTAACTATACAACTTGAGTCCAACTCTGAATCTTATTCATCCACTCTTGCTGTACTGGAACATCCACTGCTGCTGTACTGCATGTGCAGCAATAACAAGTCTCTCTTTTAGAGTTCTATGTGTTTCCCAGTTGTCAAGATACAAAGCAACTGGTTCTTTCAAGTTTACGTTTACCTTTACCATCTCAACAACCACAGCCCACCTTAGTATCTTGCTTAAGAGTCCGCCTCCTACAACGCACTGTCTCAAACGTTTCTAACCCACGGCCCTTTACAATCAACATGAGACTCTTAAAAAAAAAAAAATGGAAAAAGTGAAACAACTTTCTAATGAATATTTATGCTACCTATAAATTTACGTTATCGTAAAATTCTAGGAAACACATTCCCAAAATGTGCATCTAGACTAGTTCAAATATTAATCAAAACATGAGAAGGCTTAGTGTAGCGAACAGCCTTAGTTACCCTCTTAATCAAAAAGGTGGTTCCTCTTACCAAGCAGAAAAATAGGGATTCCAAAAAAGCCATCTGAAGGCTGCTGCCTTTTTAATCATCATTAAAACTGACTTCTTTAATAATCACCATGGGGATACTTACAGGTTCATTCCTCCTTTTGGTAAAGTAACCCACAGCACTGATCCTGTAATGTTCAACCACGGTAAATGAACAGCTAGAAGTCCCTCCCCATTGGTTTATTACAGAAATTATAGCAACTCTTGAACAAAAGGTTACTCGAAGTGAGAAATTAGGACAAGAAAAAGGAGCAGTTATCTATAACAAATTTTTTTTTTAAGTAGCAAAATTGGCTGAACTTCCGAACATTCTTGATAATCATTCCTGTAGTGAAACACTGCTTTTCAAGGTTAACTTGCTACTCTCATTATATCTCAACTTTGAAACTTCTGAGGCCAGCGGAAGGACCAAGAGACTATAAAGCCAGGCTCAGGTGCGTCATCACTCTTGATACTTGAGGGCTCTCTGGGCCTTTCCCATCAAGTATAAGCCTCTCTACCTGCAAAGCAAGCTCCATCTACCTTAGCCACCACTCCCCTACCTACACCATCTACTCCAGCCAAATTATACACACTTGCTGTTTTCTGTAAGAAACGTTCACCCTTGAAACGCCCTTTCCCCACCCCCATCTCCGTCAAAGTCCTACCCATCCTTCAGTAACCTCAAAATGTGACCTAACTTGGCTTTCCTCTGAAACCCCAATAACTGGTTGTACCTTCCCCGCACCACCTCAGTACATCTCACCTCATCTGCCTCTGAACAACGAACTTCTTGGAGTCGGCGTCTGCACTACAAGAATCTTTTTAATCTTTCGGGCTCCGAGTTCACGGGAGAGTAGAGTATGCAATCAAAACTACTTACAAGGTGGAACTGCACCGTAGAATTTTTCACATCAAATAGAAAAACTGAATACCGTACCAGGTACAGGAACAGCACTGCATCACTTTATGCTGTTCTTCAGTAAGAATATAAAACTTCTGCCCTTTTCTTACTCCTGGCCGAAAAAAAAAGTGCTACCAACAGATCGCTAAGAGCTTAACTGTATCTTTGCTAGAAAGCTGTTGCCGAATTAATGAAATTCAAATGACTCCGTAAGATTTTTCATTCCTCCGTTTCCGTGCTGTGCAATTTGCACTTATCCCTTACAGCATAAAAGTGGTAAGAACTTCTTACCTATCAATGTTTTTTTTTTTTTTACTCCTTAGTTTTTTTACTCGAGAAGACAGTGATTGTTGGAAAACAACTGCATCTAGGGCACCCTAACAGTCACGTGTGACTTCGATGTGGTAAAAATTGAAAAATGTCTTGGGGTCCCTTTTGCGTGATGAATCCACAAGCCTGGGCGGCCATCCGTCCGGACGACCCTCAAATGACTACCAGCGCGGGGGAAGGGACCTGAGGGACGAGATGGCACCGGCACCCGGGCGCCAGCTATGGCCGCCTGCGGCAGCTCAGTTAAAATACAGCGGAAGCAGGAGCCAGTCACGGGGCTGCGGGAGGCAGGGCAGGAAGGTGGCGCTGCCGCCGAGCGCCTGGAGCCCGAGCGCCCATCATGGCGGCGAGGGCAATGGCCGCTGTGGAGAGCGAGCACGCCCCCTCCGCACGCACACGCTGCCGTGCCGGGCCTCCGGGACCCGTCACCGGAGCCGCCGCCGCCGCCGCCCGCTCTCCCACCCCCCCTCACGGGCTGTAGCGGAATTTTCTCTTCAGACGCCGCCTTCAAGATGGCGGCTCCCCCTCCCGGCAACCCCCTCAACCGTCCCCTGTAGCAGGCGCCGAGGTGCCGCCATCTTGTCCCCCGTCCCTCCCCCCCCGTCGATATTTACATAGCGAAAATCGGCCCGGCCGGCCTGCGGCCTTCACCTCACGCCTGCAGCCTTCGCCTCCTTGCCAGGCCTCACCCCCGCAAGATGCCCCAGGCCGGCCGCGACACCGACCCGGGGCCCCTCGGCCGTCTCCAGGGCCACCGGGCAACCCTCCCCCAACGCCCGCCCGTTTGCGGAGCGCGCCTCCGCCGCCGCTCGAGGCAGCCGGGCTCCTCCCCGGGCCTAACTGCGGCCTCCTTGGGGCCTGCTCGGCGCCGCGCGCCACACCGCCCGGCCTAGCGCGGAAGGGCGCCACGCGGGCCGCCGACCAGGCCGGGACCAGGCCCCTGCGCGCAGGCTAGGCCCTACGGCCGCGGCGGCGCCCGGAACTCACCGGACGGGCGTGCGGGCGGTCGGCGACGGTGGCGGGTGCTGCAGGCCGGCCTTTCTCTGGAGCACTGGGCCGGGCTCCGGCTGGTGGGGCGGGCGGAGGGAGGGAGGAGGGGCCGAGTTCGGAGCTGACAAAAAGCGGCCCAGCTCCCCGGCACGGGCCCGCCGTCAGCACGTCACGTCACCGCCCGGGAGAAAAACCCAGGAAAATGCGGAAGGATAGATAGGCCCCCTCCTTCGCCCGGTGTGTCCCCCTGGCGCCCCGGTCGGCGCGCTCACGCTCCGCGACCGGGGAGCCCAGTGGCCTCGCTGCGGCGGGGTCTCCGGCGGCCGCAGTCTCCGTGACAGCGCCCCCCTTCTTTCCACCTCCTCCGCGCTCCCGCCCGCCGCCGCCGCCGCCGCCGCTACACACGCGCCGCTGCCGCCGCCTCGGCCGTAAAAGCCCGCGTGGGGCCGTGGTCTGCCGACCCCGTGGAGAGGCAAGCGGCCCGCAACCGGCCCGGCCGCCCCTCACCATCTCCCGAGGGCCGCGGCCGGCCCCCGGGCCCTCCCCGGAGACCTACCGCCTCTCCGCGCCGGTCCTGGCCCAGGCGCCTGCTCGAGTTGTTTGCAGGCCCTCAGACCCCCGCCCGCAGTAAATGTGTTTTCTTCATCCCTGTGGCTGGAGAAGAAGATAAATTTAGCAACCCCCACTATCCCCTGCCTTCGCTTAAAAAAAAAAAAAGCAACTTTGAAATAAAATGAAAATAGGCTTGCCAGTCTAAATGGGTGTGTGGGCAAAAGGAGGGGGAGAAGGGTTATCCTAGAGCACGTAACAACCGTTTAATTTTTTCTTTTTAATAAACGTTCAGAAAACCTAATTGATTATGGCGGAAAAAATAAAAAGTGTTACGTGTCACATTTTGAAACTTGTTTCGCACATGGCAACGAACAGCAATTCTTAACGTATATTTTCTCTATATCTGTTTCACGGTTGGGGAGTCTGAAATATATGTCTTGTGTGATTGTTTCATAACTAAATAATTTTTCACATTCTTTAATAAATCTAGAGGGAGCAGCAGAATGGCGATATGGGTGTTTTTTACAAACTACTTAAGCCTTTCAAAGTTTAAAGAGACAGAAAAATATGTATTTGAGTAAATAAAACATTTATCAACTCCAAAAATGTGTATTTTGCAATTTCGCTACTGAAATTGGTATGCTTTTTCCATAGTGAACCCAAACTATGTTTAAAACTTATTAGTTAAACGCTAAATAATGTAGCCATTACATTAATTCGAATCTGATATGCTTTATTTCTTTGTTCAGCTCACTAAATGTTAAAGATACTTCTAAACAGTAAAGAACACAAAAGTTATAAAGCAAACAGCATATTAGTGTGAAATCTCTTCAAATATAGAGGCCTTCTATTTTAGTATCCCGTGATGACTTTTTAAAACTCCCAGAATGCAATTTGTCCTTTCCTTCAGACCTCTTAAAACTATAAAGTTGCTTTCAAAAAGGAAAAGCAAAGGTACAGTAAGAAGTACTCTCTGAAAATGTACTTGATGGTAAATTTTCTCTCAAGGCTTTAAGCTTGATTTTTTTCAAGCAATTAAATGATAAATGACATGTCATCATTTATAGAAAATTCCACTGGGCTCAGATACTGACTATTCACAGAAAGGTAAATAAAACTAGTATTTTTTCAAGTTAAAAAAGTGAAAAATTGCTTGTATACCCACACTAATATGGTTTCAAAATATTGGTAACCAGCATTTAATAGGTACTTTCCAAGGGCCTCCTTTTAATGCTATGACATGTCAAGAACGGGTCTCATCAGTCATGTAACTAAGCAACATAGGACACAACCTAATGTCAATATTCTTGTTCTAGTTCTTCCATAATTACCCTCCAATACTTCTAAGTCCACTAGCACTTGAGGAAAAAGTGTCAAGGAACATAAAAAAGATGTTTACTCAATTTAAAAAGCCAAAAGCAGTTTAGGTACAGATACTTTTAAAGAGCCTTTTGCCATTGCCTTTCATCCATAAAAAGACTGTTACGGGACTTCCCTGGTGGTCCCAGTGGCTAAGACTCCCTGCTCCAGATGTGGAGGAATGGGTTCAATCCCTGGTCAGGGAACTAGATCCTACATCCCTGCAACTAAGACCTAGCACAACCAAAAATAAATATATTTTTTAAAAGACTGTTAACTTTGATGGGAAACAAGGAAAGGATGGCCTAGTCCTATTAATTATATTTAACAGACCATTATTGAAGTCCAACAAAGATTAGTCTATGGATGATTGTACAGATGAGGTCAGCTATAATTTTTTTTTGCATTTTTAAAAAGGTATTTCAAATCCATTTACAGAAGGCTGTAAGAAACAGTATATGATAAAAATCATTTCACTGGAACTACATTTAATACAAAATTCTCATGTTATAAAAGTGAAGTCGCAAAGGAAGTATGAACAGCAGAGATCAGAAATTGTTTGATGGTGCAATGTTGGGACTTTGCTGGTGGCCCAGTGGCTAAGACTCCATGCTCCCAATGCAGGGGGCCCAGGATCAGGGAACTAGATCCCACATGCCACAACTAAGACCCGGCACAGCCGAAAAAGAAATAAATATATTTTTTAAAAAGGAGATTGTTCCATATTATATAAAACACAAAATATAGGTTGTGAAAATATTCACAGTAGGACCCTGAAGACACCTAAAATCACTGAAAGCATTTGATAATCAAGCACTAAGTGATTAAGCACCTGAGACCTTGCATTTAAGGGACCTACTGCAGCCTCTCTTGCACTCATACTTTTTTTGTTGTTTTAGTATTAGGGACCTAGAGAATTCTGGGCACAGGGAGTAAAAAGATATGGTGCTTGCCCTTGGGGAACTAAGAATAAGGAGGCTGTGTATGGCTGAATACAAACATTCTTAAGTGCTTTCATTTTCTCACTTAAATAAACACACAATAAAGTGAAATTTTATTTAGGGAGATTGAGAGCAGAACATTTCAAAGGCATATGCTGTGAATACAAACGAGATGGTTTCAAAGCAGTCAAAGGGATTTTGGTTAAGTGCTAAAATTTATTTGTTCCTTCAGAGCTGTTAATGTATATCAGATAGTTAAAAGCAACTACTCAAGGTTTCGACAGTGTTTTAATAACTTAACTAAAAATCCCTGACATGTTTATGGGTCCTTGAGCCAGGAATAATACAAGGCCTTTCAATCATCTCTTCAGAAAAAGATTATTCAGAAAAGAAGCTGTTAAAAAAAGAAAAAAAGAAGCTGTTGCTTTTCATTTCTCATCACTGACTGACAGAAATCCAAATATGAAACAATAAATTACTAGCTTATGAGAAATATAGACCTTCTTGAATAAAGTTGTGATAATTCATTATATTATATCCCAAAGGTTAAAAAAGCATTTACTTTCCCCTAGCAAGAACTTAAGTTTTATTGAACTAAGCATGCCCTATAAAAATTTATCATTTATCTGGTACTTGATACTTAAGTTATACTTAACATGAACACGTTGCATCATGTTGGAATTCAGCTGACTATAATTAATGCCAAGTAAGAATTTTTACTCTGAATCTTTAAACCACCCTACCCAAGGGAAATAATTTTAAAATAAACACTGAGTAACAATTAGGTGGTTTTCGAACAGTATTTTTCACACAAATCATTAGTTGAATAAGACACTGTTTAATTCCTGAAAATTACTAATAGCTAAATTCTACCTCATGGATTATAAATCATAGGACAAAGCAAACAGATTAGCTCCACTGACGAGGTAAAAATCAATATATGAGGTCTAGAAACAATAACCAGTAATGATGAGCACCCCAGGCACCCAGACTGGGATCTCTATATATAATTTCCCACTACAGGACCAGGGTTTCTGGGAGAAATGACTGATTCCTGGGCTGGAGCAGAACAGTACAAGATGAACCAGCGATATCTTCTCATAAAAGAAAGCAAAGAAAGAAAGTGTCAGAAGGTCTCAGGAGCCAGTTTAAAGAGGCTCCAGCTGGCTAAAGATGAAAAACAATTGAATGTTAAAAGAATAATTGCTTTGGATCAAAATACATCATTTATGTCCCTGAGTTTATACTGAGGCTTTTAAAAATGATCACCTAGTGGTGACGGTCGCACAACTTTGTGAATATACTAGAAACTAGTGAATTTTATAGCATGTGAACTGTATCTTGACATCTAAAATATGATCACCTTTGGAGAATACCAGAGAACTAACCAGGCTTCCCAAGTGGCACTAGTGGTAAAGAACACACCTGCCAATGCAGAAGAAGCAAGAGACAGGGGTTTGATCCCTGGGTTGGCAAGATCCCCTGGAGGAGAGCATGGCAACCCACTCCAGTATTCTTGCCTGGAGAATCCCATGGATAGAGGAGCCTGGTGGGCTACAGTCCATAGGGTCGCAAAGAGTTGGACACGACTAAAACAACTTAGTACACATCCATGCAGAGAACCAACCATTATTTTAAAAACTAGTAAAGGGAAAGATCAAGTATTTATCGTGTATGAACTATACTGAAATAGCCAGAATACTGAAGTGGGTAGCCTTTCCCTTCTCCAGGAGACTTTCCCAACCCAGGGACTGAACCCAGGTCTCCCGAATTGCAAGTGGACTCTTGACCAGCTGAGCCACAAGGGAAGCCCAAGAATACTGGAGTGGGTAGCCTATCCCTTCTCCAGCAGATCTTCGCAACCCAGGAATCAAACCAGGGTCTCCTGAATTGCAGGCAGATTCTTTACCAACTAAGCTATTAGGGAAGCCCTGTATGAACTATACTTCAAGTTAAAAAAAATAGTTGATGAAGGGAATATTCTTTTAATAGAAGTATCCCTTCTCCAGTGGACCATGTTAATGCAGAGTTCCAAAGAATAGCAAGGAGAGATAAGAAAGCCTTCCTCATTGATCAGCGTAAAGAAATAGACGAAAACAATAGAATGGGAAAGACTGGAGATCTCTTCAAGAAAACTAGAGATAACAAGGGAACATTTCATGCAAAGATGAGCACAATAAAGGACAGAAATGGTATGGAACTAACAGAAGATATTAAGAAGAGGTGGCAAGAATACACAGAACTATATAAAAAAGATCTTCTCGACCCAGAAAATCACGATGGTGTGATCACTCACCTAGAGCCACACATCCTGGAATGCAAAGTCACGTGGGCCTTAGAAAGCATCACTACGAACAAAGCTAGTGGAGGTGATGGAATTCCAGTTGAGCTATTTCAAATCCTAAAAGATGATGCTGTTAAAGTGCTGCACACAACATGCCAGCAAATTTGGAAAACTCAGCAGTGGCCACAGGACTAAAAGGTCAATTTTCATTTCAATCCCAAAGAAAGGCAGTGCTAAAGAATGTTCAAACTACCACACAATTGCACTCATCTCACATGCTAGCAAAGCAACGCTCAAAATTCTCTAAGCCCGGCTTCAACAGTACATGAACTGTGAACTTCCAGATGTTCAAGGTGGATTTAGAAAAGGAAGAGGAACCAGAGATCAAATTGCCAACATCTGTTAGATCATCAAAAAAGCAAGAGAGTTCCAGAAAAACATCTACTTCTGCTTTATTGACTATGCCAAAGCCTTTAACTGTGTGGATCACAACAAACTGGGGAAAATTCTTAGAGATGGGAATACCAGACCACCTGACCTGCCTCTTGAGAAATCTGTATGCAGGTCAGGAAGCAATAGTTAGAACTGGACATGGAACAACAGACTGGTTCCAAATTGGGAAAGGAGTACATCAAAGCTGTATATTGTCCCCCTGCTTATTTAACATATATGCAGAGTACATTATGAGAAATGCTGGGCTGGATGAAGCACAGGCTGGAATCAAGATTGCTGGGAGAAATATCAATAACCTCAGATATGCAGATGACACCACCCTTATGGCAGAAAGTGAAGAAGAACTAAAGAGCCTCTTGATGAAAGTGAAAGAGGAGAGTGAAAAAGTTGGCTTAAAGCTCAACATTCAGAAAACGAAGATCATGGCTTCTGGTCCCATCACTTCATGGCAAATAGATGGGGAAACAATGGAATCAGTGAGAGACTTTTTGGGGGGCTCCAAAATCACTGCAGATGGTGATTTCAGCCATGAAATTAAAAGACGCTTACTCCTTGGAAGAAAAGTTATGACCAACCTAGACAGCATATTAAAAAGCAGAGACATTACTTTGCCAACAAAGATCTGTCTAGTCAAAGCTATGGTTTCTCCAATAGTCATGTATGGATGTGAGAATTGGACTACAAAGAAAGCTAAGTGCCACAGAACTGATGCTTTTGAACTGTGGTATTGGAGAAGACTCTTGAGAGTCCCTAGGACTGCAAGGAGATCCAACCAGTCCATCCTAAAGGAAACCAGTCCTGAGTATTCATTGGAAGGACTGACGCTGAGGCTGAAACTCCAATAGTTTGGCCACCTGATGTGAACAACTGACTCATTTGAAAAGACCCTGATGCTGGGAAAAATTGAAGGAAGGAGGAGAAGGAGAAGATAGAGGATAAGATGGTTGGATGGCATCACCGACTCAATGGACATGAGTTTGAGTAAACTCCAGGAGTTGGTGATGGACAGGGAGGCCTGGCGTGCTGTAGTCCATGGGGTCACAAAGAGTTGGACATGACTGAGGGACTGAACTGAACTGAACTGAATAAGTATCCCTACAATATATGAAGAAGACTTGATAGAATATCACCATTTTGCAACCACTAATAAATCAATGGATCTGAACAATGATCATCAATAGCTGCTAACTAGAGTAACAACCAGACATATGCCTCATGACGGAAATACACAGTGCATCGGTGAAAAAAAATGAAACCTGAACCTAATCAACCCACTAGCTTTCTCTGCCAATTTACAGGAAATAAAAGAACAGAGAAATATACCAATGAAACAACAGGGATGTAGTCGACAAAATCTAGATGGTAGGAAACACTATGGGATCTTCTTTCTTCAATAAATAAATTATAAGTCAAAAAACATTGGAGGGGAAACCAACAGATGAGAAAAGCGACAAAAGATATCTCAGTCAACTGAAGTGTATGAACTTCATCCGAATCTTAAGTCAAGTAAGTATAAAAAAATCAGACAATTAGAGAAATGGGAACACTGACTGGATTGTTATCGACACTAACCAGATAAATGCTGACATAAATTATTGTTAATCTGGTTTAGGTGTATAGATGGTGTGATCATATCTTTGAGTCCTTATCTTTTAGAGATATATTATCAAAATATTTACAGATAAAATGATATGCTGTCAGAGATGGTCTTCAAAGAGGGTGAGTGGAAAAGAGGTTGAGGTTGAGCAGTGGATAAAATTGAAAGAAGATTGCAGTTGAGCAAACAATCGTTGAAGCCGTACGATACGCACATGGGTGCTTGCTACATTATTCTCTTTGTGCATATATTTGAAATTTTCCGTAGCAAGTTTAAAAAACAAACATATATAAACATAGAAGGAAAAACATTACCTTCAAATTTTCAAAGAATCTTTGGAGAAGGGCAAGCATTACAGATACTAGTTGCTTCTTTTCTCACTTTTCTGTGGACCATATAATACCACTTATTTTCAAAACAATAAGAATAAGCACTAAAAGAAATAAAATTAGACTACATATTAGGAAAACAGCAATGCCTTTCAAATTTGGAAGGGAACACATTGTTAAAGATGTGAATTCCTGGGCCTCAATTCCTAGAAATTCTTATTTTTAGTAGGTACAGTATACAGCTGAGGAATTTACAGTTTAACCACGAGCTCAGGTGATAACATAAACAAGTGGCCCACACACCAATAGTACTTTAAGAAATTCTAGTACATCCTTTAATACATCTTTGCCCATATTTATAAAAACTTTCTCTTTGAGTATCAAAGAAGTAAAATTGCTGCATGTGGCACATTTTCAGTATTACTTTCCAAAATGACTGTACTAATATACATTCCCTCCAGCAGAAGAGAATTCCCAGTTCCCCATTCCTTGGCCAATTCTTGATGTGCTTGTGCTTTTAAATTTTTGCCAAGAACATAACTATCTTACAGAATGACCTTTCAGCTAGCAACATTTGTTAAAGCAGCTCTTGAAAAATTTTCCACATTTTGAACAAAGACTTCTTTTTAATGACATAACGACTTTTCACCCCAAAACACATTCAATAAATATGCTAAAAAGAAATGATAATTCAACCTTAACCTTAGAGCAATACAGGACATTAGAATTATTAGTCAGAGAATCTCATATGGAACAAATTTGAATTGTGCTCTGTGTTTACATAAACCACAAATGTTTTTTGATTGTTTTTGCATACAAACATCAAGCAAATAGAAACAAACGGCCCAAACTGAGAACAAAACAGGAAGAAGCATCTGGCAGAAATGTGGCAAGTTTCGTAATTCTCCAAAAGGTGAGGCGAGCCAAGGACACAGCAGGAATCTGACCTAGTAAAATTAAAGTTTCAATAAAGTATGAATTGTGCATATAAGATTCCTAGTCCTTGGTAATAGAGCCCCCACTTTATGGTAGTGACAGTAAGGGAAATTTCACATGAAGATGAAGTAAGCAGTAAAAAGAACATGACATGATGTGGGCTGGTGAGGAGTCTGGGAAGGATTTCGCTATGAAGAATGACTTGTGATTAGATCTCCCCACTCCAAAAAAAGGACTATGAATAAAAGGGTTAAAGTGGCCTGTGCTTTGGAGCCAGGCTTCTCAAATGGGCACACAAATCGCCTGGGAATGTTGTGAGAAAGGCTTCCTGTGACGTAGTGAGTCCAGTTTGGGGCCTGAGATTCTGCATTTCCTTACTAGCGCCCAGGCTAGGCCTGCACATAAGGGGTCTGTGGAACCTGCATAGTTGCCCTCGTCCCCATAACTTTGCCTGAAGTCTATCACTGAGAAGTAGTGTATGGCAGGTACCTGCTGGTACTGCTGCTAGAAAGACAGCAGGCCTGGCCCGGGAAACAGCTGAAGCCTTCTCCACAACCACCCAGCATAAAGGAGTAGGCTTTATGTAAGCAAGGAGTTCTGCTGCCTGGGCTTCTGTGGCCCCGGGAGTTGGGGGTAGAACAAGGAAGAAGTCAACCGCTATTGAGATTAACACTGCCGACTACGTCCACGCCTCCAGGAACTCATCAGGCAGAGGAGGACAAAGATAAAGATAGGAAGAACAGAGCGTCAGCCCCAGCACCAGGGACTCGCTGTTCCCACCAAGGCGTAGGATGAAAGCTCTTTGAGAAGAAGGTCTTCCTAAACTAGAGGAAGATCTGTATCTGTGGACTGAAAGAACTCACCTCGGTTCACAGGAAATTAACTACCTGCCCACAGAGACATTTGGCAACAATGTTTAATAAGGGGCAGGGGAGGTGGTGGTTGGGGGGAGAGCCCTGCCTTCATTCAGGGAGGAGAAAACAAGTGATCATTAATGGAGGGCTTGAGTTCCACACGCCACATGTTACTTTCCATGAATTCTCTCATTTAACCCTCATAGCCTTCCAATAAAATGGTGGTGCTGGCCGTTAAGTGGACTGGATTCAGCGACTCGGCCCATCTTGTCAGGATCCCTCTGCCCTCCAGCTGCCTCAGCTCTCTCATCGCGCGTGGGAGCAGGCAGGCTTCCCCCAGATGCACACAGGCAGCTCTGGGCTCACAGTGTCCCAGCTCAGCTGCCCCAGAAGACAGAGTCCCTCTTCCGGTTTCCCCACAGAAGGATACCGGTTGTTTATGTTCTATGCTCGCCCTTGGATCCATGACGGTGGGCAAGAGGATGGAGTGATATTCAAGCAGGGGCTGAGGGTACTGTGACTAGAAGTCCCACTAGAACTAAAAGGTTAGAGTGAGAAGAAACAGACGAAGAAAAGAGAGGAAGGCTGGTCTGGCTAAGAGATCCCAAGGGTCCACGACAGGGAGGTCTAGGAGCTGCCCCACTGTACAGAGGACAACAGTAAGGATCAGAGAGGTCAAGTCACTTTGCCCAATGTCGCACATCACGGGCAAGTCAAAGAGCCAGGACACAAAGCGAGGCGGTCTGACCAGAGCTCTTAACCACTGCGCTTGAAGGCAACAAAGCCAGTTTGGTTTCAGACTTCTCTGCAACATCAGTTTTCAGAAGAAAAAAGTCTAGCAACAGCTCAAGTTTTGGGGGAAAAAGACTGTAACTGAAAAGATCTGTGTGCTCTGCCAAACTGTCTTTCTCTCTCTCACACACACACACACTCACACTGTGTGACAGGCAGTGTTCTAAGTTCTAAGGGGACCTCTGTATTCCTCTGCTTGAGCTGAGGGAAGAGGAGGCTGGTGGCCCACTTTTCCCAGAGTGACACGTCTGCTCTGGAGGAGGATAAGTGGGCAGGGATTGTAGCCCCTCGTCTTATCACCTCGCTCTTCCTGATACGGAACCTTTGCCCTGTGAGCAAACAGGAGCAGGAATGCTGGAACCCAGTACTCCACAGCCTGCCACACGTGTGCAGACCCTCCGTCCTACTGTGGAAGCTGGGCAGAGGAGAGATCGCCAATCCTCTGCCCTGCCCCTGCCTGGATATATGCCTTCTGCAGCACAGAGCTGGCTGTGATGAGAGGTGGCGTTGGCCTGCCTCCCTGGAGTGAAACCGAAGCTCTAGACCAGGAGATGTAAGGGAATGGGGCCTCATCTTTCTGGTTCTATTTTCTAAGAGTTCTAAGAGCAGAGCCTCCATCATACTGAGCTGGGGGATGGGAAGCAGTCCTTGGCTCAAATTCTACGGGCTCCCATTGTTCTTCAGTTCAGTTCAGTTCAGTTGCTCAGTCGTGTCTGACTCTTTGCAACCCCATGAACTACAGTACACCAGGCTTCCCGGTCCATCACTAAGGTCTGTGGATTTTCTTGAATAAATGCTTCTCTATTTGCTGTATGTCCTTAAAACAAATTCCAGATACTTAAAATGATTGACTTTTAAAAATAATTTTTACCAGTTAAATGGTTATTTCACTGAGGAGAGTATCTCCTGACTTCTTTATCCCACTATTTTAAAAGTCAACTACCATAAACAGGTTTTTTTTTTTAAGGTAAAAATAAGTTTTCTTGGTAGTCTTATACTCGTGATTCAAAGATATTCAATGTGTCTCAATTCACTGCAGGTTTTTTGTTTTTTGTTTTTTGTTTTTTTAAGCTACGCTGCACCTAGACTGCAGGATCTTAGTTCCCCAACCAGGGATTGAACCTAGGCCCACAACAGTGAGGGTTCAGAGTCCTAACCACTAGACTGCGAGGGAATTCCCTGATGCAATTATTTTTACTAATGTTCAAATTATCCCAAATTATCCTTGGCTACAAGGAACTTCTTTAAAAAGTTGCCTTCAGATTTCTTCTGAAGTGACACTAACAGTCACGGAGAACTTTCTTGCTATTACAATACAGGGTACATGACATTCCATAGACCCACAGAATGCTTCTGAAAAACTTAAAAGTCATAGTTACCAGGGAATTCCCGGGCGATCCAGTGGTCAGGACTCCACGGTCTCAATATTGAGGACCCAGGGTTCAATCTGTGGTCAGAGAACTAAGATCTCACAAGCTACATGGTGCCACTGGAAAAAAAAAAAAAAAAGCTTACCAGTATCAAAAGGAACACATAGGCCTTCCAAAGAAACAAAGAAGATAAAAGCAAACACTCAAAAGAGAAAAATAAATGTAAAAATCACAAAGCAAATAAAAAATGATCATGCACGTGTTCAATCGCTAAGTCATGTCCAACTCTTTGTGACCTCATGGACTGTAGCCTGCCAATCTCCTCTGTCCATGGGGTTTTCCAAGCAAGAACACTAGAGTGGGTTGCCATTTCCTTCTCTAGGGGATCTTTCCGACCCAGGGATCTAACTCACATCTCCTATGTCTCCTACATTGACAGGTGGATTCTTTACCACTGTGCCACCAAAAAATGATGAGAAAACAAAGTAGCATAGAAAAATGAAATGAATAATAAAACAAATGTATTAGTGATCATGATAAATATAAATGGAATCTACTCCCTTATTAAAAATTAGCATTCACAAATTGAATTAAAGTTCAATTTTACATAACTTAAATGAAGCACAAGATGAAACAAAAAGATTAATGTAAAGGAAGAGGAAATATATAAAACAAATACAAACTAAGAGAAATCTAATATGAAAAATATTAGTAGAATTTGACATTTAAAAAATGACACTGAAATTTAAAAAAATTTATACATAGGATGCTAAGTCGCTTCAGTCGTGTCTGACTCTGTGTGACCCCTTAGACGGCAGCCCACCAGGCTCCCCTATCCCTGGGATTCTCCAGGCAAGAACACTGGAGTGGGTTGCCATTTCCTTCGCCAATGCATGAAAGTGAAAAGCGAAAGTGAAGTCGCTTAGTCTTGTCCGACTCTTAGCGACCCCATGGACTACAGCCTACCAGGCTCCTCCACCCATGGGATTTTCCAGGCAAGAATACTGGACTGGGGTGCCATTGCCTTCTCCAATACATAGGATAGAGAAACACTAAACAATATGATTAATATCCTGCAAACAAAAGTCCAAGACGGACAGCCTCACTGAAGAATTCTACCAAACATACAGAGAACAACTTATACCTACCTTTATCAAATGATTGCAAAATAACTGAAGAGTGGGAAACAGTGTCAAATTCATATTATAAAGACATCACTCTGATACCAAAATCAAACACACTACAATAAAAACAAAATTACAGACCAGTATCTTTTATGAATACAGATGTAAAAATCCTCAAAAATATTAGCAAAATGAATTCAACAATGTGATATAACACATTAACAAAAGGAAATACAAAAACCACATAATCATCTCAACAGATGCAGAAAAGGCATTTGACAAAATTGAACATCCATTCCTGATAAATATTCTCACCAAAATGGGTATAGAGGGAACATAAGAAAAGCCATTTACAACAAACCCACAGCCAACATAATACTTAGCAGTGAAAAGCTGAAAGCCTTCTTTCTAAGTTCAGGAACAACACAAGGATGCCCACTCTTGCCACTTCTATTCAGCATAGTATTGGAAGTTCTAGCTACAATAATCAGAAAAGAAAAAGAAACTAAAGGTATCCAAATTGGAAGGTTAGAGGTAAAACTGTCACTATTTGCAGATGCCATGATATATGTAGACAGAACCCTAAAGTCTCCACACAAAATCTATTAGAGCTAACAAATGAATTTAGCAAGAGAGCAGGATAAAAAATTAATACACAGAAATCTGCTGCATTTCTTTATACTAATAATGAAGTGTCAAAAAGAAAGTAAAAAAATTCAGATTTAAAATCACATCAAAAAAAATCAAATACCTACCAATAAACTTAACCAAGGAGGTGAAAGACTTCTACACTTAAAAAGATAAAACACTGATAAAGGAAATTGAAGATGATTCAAAGAAATGGAAAGCGACCCCATGCTCTTGGATTGGAAGAATTAATACTATTAAAATGGCCACACTACCTCCAAGCAATCTACAGATGTAATGCAATCCATGTCAAAATACTCATGACACTTTCCAAAGAAATAGAAAAACTAATCCTTAAAGTTATATGGAACCACAAAATGCCCAGAATTGCCAAAGCAAGTTGGAGGAAAAAGAACAAAGTTGAGGACTTCCCTGGCAGTCCAGTGGTTAAGACTCCACCCTTCCACTGCAGGGGGCACAGGTTCAATCCCTGGTCGGGGAACTAAGATCCTGCATGCCACACTGTGCAGTGCCTGTTCCCCACCAAAAAAGAACAAAGCTGGAGGCATAACCCTCCCAGACTTTAGACTATATTACAAAACTACAGCAACCAAATAGTGTGGTCTTGGAAAAAAGCAGACATTACAGATCAATGGAACAGAGTACAGAGCCTAGAAATAAACCCACATCCCTACAATTAATTAATCTATGACAAAGAATGCAAACTATACAATGGAGAAAAGAGAACCTCTAAAACAAGTGGTGCTGAGAAAGCTGGACAGCTACAGGTAAATAAAGAAATTAGAATACTCCCTTATACCATATATAAATATAAACTCAAAATGGTTTAAAAGCCTATGTATAAGACACGACTACATCAAACTCCTAGAAGAGAACATAGGCAAAACATTCTCTGACATAAATCATAGCAGTATTTTCTTAGATCTGTCTCTCAAGGCAAAAGAAATGAAAGCAAAAATAAATGGGATCTGCTGCTGCTAAGTCTCTTCAGTCGTGTCCGACTCTGTGCGACCCCATGGACTGCAGCCTACCAGGCTCCTCCACCCATGGGATTTTCTAGGCAAGAGTAATGGAGTGGGTTGCCATTGCCTTCTCCGAAATGGTATCTAACCAAACTTAAAAGCTTTAGCACAGCAAAGGAAACGATCAACGAAACAAAAAGGCAACTTGTGGAATGGGAGAAAGTATTTGCAAACAATGCTTTTGACAAGGAGTTACTACACAAAATAAACAAATAGTTCATACAGTTCAATGTCAAAAAATCAAACAACCCAGTCAAAAAATCAGCAGAAGACTTAAATAGACATTTCTCCAAAGACACAGAGATCGCCAACAGGCACATGAAAAGAGGTTCAATATTGCTAATTATTAGAGAGATGCAAATCAAAGCTACAATGAGGTATCACCTCACACCAGTCAGAACAGCCACCATTAAAAAGTCTACAAATAAATAAATGCTGAAGAGGGTGTGGAGAAAAAAGAAACTTCCTACACTGTTAGTGGGAATATAAACTGGTACAGTCAGTAAAAGAAAACAGAATGGAGGTTTCTTAATAAACTAAAAATTGGGCTAGCATATGATCTAGCAATTCCATTCTTGAATATATATCTGAAAAAAATGAAAACTCTAATTCAAAAGGATACAGGTATCCCAATGTTCATAGCAGCACAATTTATAATATCCAGGACATGGAAACAACTCAAGTGCCAATCAACAGATGATTGGCTTAAGATGTGGTATATACAGACAATGGAGTATAACTCAGCCATAAAAAAGAATAAAATATTACCATTTGCAGCAACATGGATGGACCTAGACAATACTGTATGCAGTGAAGTAAGACAGACAGACAAAGGCAAATACTATCTTACATCACTTATATGTAGAACCTAAAAATAAAACAAATGAATCTATATATAAAACAGAAACAGACTCACAGACATAGGAAACAAATTTCAGGTTACTAAAGGGGAGAGAGAGAGAGAGGGAGGGACAAAATAGGACTATGGGATTAACAGATACAAACTCAGTTCAGTTCAGTACAGTCGCTCAGTCGTGTCCGACTCTTTGTGACCTCATGGACTGCAGCACACCAGGCCTCCCTGTCCATCACCAACTCTTGGACTTTACTCAAACTCATGTCTGTTGAGTCGGTGATGCCATTCAACCTTCTCATCCTCTGTCATCCCCTTCTCCTCCTGCCCTCAATCTTTCCCAGCATCAGGGTCTTTTCCAGTGAGTCAGTTCTTCATATCAGGTGGCCAAACTATTGGAGTTTCAGCTTCAGCATCAGTCCTTCCAATGAATATTCAGGACTGATTTCCTTTAGTATGGACTGGTTTGATCTCCTTGCAGTCCAAGGGACTCTCAAGGGTCTTTTCCAACACCACAGTTCAAAAGCATCAATTCCTCAGTGCTCAGCTTTCCTTAGAGTCCAACTCTCACATCCATACATGACTATTGGAAAAACCATAGCTTTGACTAGACAGAACCTTGTTGGCAAAGTAATCTCTGCTTTTTAATATGCTATCTGGGTTGGTCATAACTTTTCTTCCAAGGAGCAAGCATCTTTTAATTTCATGGCTGCAGTCACCATCTGCAGTGATTTTGGAGCCCCAAAAATAAAGTCTGACACTCTTTCCTCTGTTTCCCCATCTATTTCCCATGAAGTGATGGGACCAGATGCCATGATCTTCGTTTTCTGAATGTTGAGCTTTAAGCCAACTTTTTCACTCTCCTCTTTCACTTTCATCAAGAGGCTTTTTAGCTCCTCTTCACTTTCTGCCATAAGGGTGGTGTCATCTGCATATCTGAGGTTATTGATATTTCTCCCAGCAATCTTGATTCCAGCTTGTGCTTCTTCCAGCCCAGCGTTTCTCATGATGTACTCTGCATAGAAGTTAAATAAGCAGGGTGACAATATACAGCCTTGACGTACTCCTTTTCCTATTTGGAACCAGTCTGTTGTTCCATGTCCAGTTCTAACTATTGCTTCCTGATCTGCATACAGGTTTCTCGAGAGGCAGGTCAGGTGGTCTGGTGTTCCCATCTCTTTCAGTATTTTCCACAGTTTATTGTGATCCACACAGTCAAAGGCTTTGGCATAGTCAACAAAGCAGAAGTAGATGTTTTTCTGGAACTCTCTTGCTTTTTCGATGATCCAGAGGATGTTGGCAATTTGATCTCTGCTTCCTCTGCCTTTTCTAAATACAAACAGATACAAACTATTATACATAAAATAGATAAGCAACACAGATTTATGTAGGGAGGATCCCCTGGAGGAGGAAATGGCAATCCACTTCAGTATTCCTACCTGGAAAATTCCGAGGACAGAGGAGCCTTGTAGGCTACAGTCCACGGGGCAGCAAAAGAGTTGGACATGACTTAGTAACTAAACAACAGGGAATCATATTCAAAACCTTGTAATAACTTGTAATGGAATACAACCTGAAAAAAAAACTGCATCACTTTGTGTCCTGTAATCACAGGACCCTAAAATGAGAAAAACTTACAAATGTAAAGTTTATAACAGAGAAAGCACACACTATATATAGCAAGGGTATGAAAGTCAAAATATACATCACAGGGACTTCTCTGGTGGTCCAGTGGCTAAGATTCCACACTCCCAATGCACGGGGTCCAGGTTCAATCCCCGGTCAGGGAACTAGATCCCTCATGCTACAACTAAGAGTTTGCATGCTGCAACTAAAGATCCCAAATGCTGCAACTAAGACCTGGCACAGCCAAATAAATAAATAAAAATAAATATTAAAAAAATACATCACAGTGTATGATTCATAGCAGGGGTCTAGAAAGAACAAGTGTAGGGTTCCATTGTTTTTTCCCCTCTGGTCCCACCAGATGTTTTGTACTCATTTTGTATCTTCCTGCCCCAGTGCCTAGAATGAGCCATTTCTTCAAGGAGCCCTGATTCCATTTACGGGAGAATGGTGTTTAGAAAGAAAGATCTGGATGCGAGGTGTGCTTCCTACTTTTGGGGTGTAACTGTTTCTAAGCCATTTCAGCAGCCAGAGCCAGAAAATATATCTAAGTATACTATCTGATATTTATAGACCTGTCTATATTTCTGTATCTATTTACCAACTGGAGTACAATATTTATGTATAGTTCTTTTTGTTGACAGTCTTACATCAGTTAAAACATGGGCTTTTAAAAACAATATATTGACAAACATGATTATACTAGTTTCGGGTATATAACATAATGATTCAATATAAGTATATATTGCAAAATGATTCCCACAATAAGTCTAGTTAACATCCATCACTATACATAATTACAGAATCTTTTTTCTTGTGATGAGAACTTTTAAGATCGACTCTCTTAGCAACTTTCAAATATGAAATATAGTACTGAACTATTGTTAAATGAAGCACAAAATGATTCGTGTAAATGAAGTGGAAATATATAAAACAAATGCAAATTAAGAGAAATCAAAGATGAAACTACATTAATAGACGGGGCTTCCTTGGTGGCTCAGTGGTAAAAAATCTGCCTGCCAGTGCAGGGCACATGGGTTTGACCCCTGGTCTGGGGAGGTCCCACATGCCACAGGGCAAGTGAGTCTGTGTGCCACAACTAATGACCCAGAGCTCTAGAGCCTGTGAGACACAACTACTGAGACCAGGTGCCACAACTACTGAAGCCTGAGCCCTAGAGCCCATGCGCCACCACAAGAGAAGCTACCTCAATAGGAAGCCCGTGCGATGCAACGAAGAGTAGCCCCTGCCTGCCGCAACCAGAGAAAGCCTGTGCGCAGCAAGGAAGACCCCACGCAGCACTAAATAAATAAATAAAACGGTGATATGGAAAGACATCCATGTCCTAATCCCCACAACTGTTGAATATTATGTCATATGACAAAGGGGATTTTGCAGATGTGACTAAATTAAAAATCTCGTGATTGAGAGACTACCCTGGATTATCCAGGTGGGTCCTAAATGTAATCACAAGGGTCCTTAAAGAGGGCACCAAGAAAGTCAAAGGAGATAGTAGGAGACCCGAGAATGGGAGCAAAAGGTTGGAGTGATGTGAGGAAGGAGTCACAGGCTGAGGAAAACAGGCTGCCTCCGGAAGCTAGAAAAGTCATGGAAAATGAATTCTTCTCTAGAGGTTCAAGAAGAAACCAGCCCTACAACACCTTGACTTTATTTAGCCTAGTGAAACTGATTTCAAATTTCTGGCCTCCAGAATTGTAAGAGAATAAATTTGTGTTAAATTTTTATAGCAGCAACAGGAAACTAATACACATGTCTTTAGTTCTGCCTTTTTCAAAATGCCATATGAGGACTTCCCTGGTAGTACAGCGGATGGGAATCCGCCTGCCAATGCAGGGGACATGGGTTGGAGACCTGTCTGGGAAGATCCCACATGCCAAGGGGCAACTAAGCCCATGAACCATAACTGCTGAGCCCAAGTGCTGCAACTAGTGAAGCCTGTATGCCCTGGAGCCCATGCTTTGCAACAGAAGAGGCCACTGCAATGAGAAGCCCATGCATCACAACTGGGGAGTAGCCTCCACTCTCCACAGTTATAGAAAAAAACCCTTGTACAGCAACAAAGACCCAGCGAAACAAACAAACAAAAAAAACCCATATCAATAGAATCATATAGTACTTTTGGGTCTTTGGAGTCTGGCTTCTTTTGCTTGGCAAAATGAAGTTAAGATTCATCAATGCTTATATTATGCATACTTTACCACAAAAAGAAAGATTCGTTCATTTTGTTGAGTGAATCAATAGATCTTTCCTTCTTATCACTGACTAGTATTCCATTGTATGCATGCACCAGTTTGTTTATGGGTTTCCCAGGTGGCAAAAGTGGTAAAGAATCTGTCAGCCAAGCAGGAGATATGAATTCGATCCCTGGGTCAGAAAGATCCCCTGTAGAAGGAAATGGCAACCCACTCCAGTATTCTTGCCTGGGAAATCCCATGGGTAGAAGAACCCGATGGGCTACAGTCCATGCAGTCACAAAGAGGCAGACATGACTTAGCAACTAAACAGCAACAGTAATCAGTTTGTTTATTCATTCACCTGCTGAAGGACATCTGGTTGTTTCCAGTTTTTGATAATGATGCTATAAATATTTGCATACACGTTTGTGTGTGTACATAAATATTCATTTCACTTGACTATTAAAACCAGCTCATAGGTATTCATAGCTTTTAGGACATGGAGATGTAGATTTAAATAGCATTACCAGGGAAACATATTACTAAATAATACAAATAAACAAACAACAAAAAAAAACAGGCTTTTTAAGGCCAAGGTTACTTTTACAGAATAAGCCATAAGTTCTCAGTTCCAAATGTCTTAGACATAGCATTTGAAGGACATCTTAAGAAACCAGAATATTGTCTTCTTATTCTGTTGCTGGGATTTCTTACAACAGCAGTTAGGGGGGCCTATGATTTTTTCAGACTAAATGCTGAAATTTCATTATTTAGAACTATGAGAAATAAGGACAATTCTAAGAAGTTTAAACTTACTATGGAAAGGAAAGGGGCAAAACAGAATTACAAACAATTGGAATAGGAACATATAATGTTATCCATCTACGGTGTAAATAGAAAAAACCTAACAATGAATATTTGAATTTCTGATTTACAATATTGGCAATCCATTCACTCCTAGTCCTTAGTATTGTTTGCTATGAAACTTTGTCAAATGGTTTCATGAAGTCATTAAAATGTACCTGTTCTTTTTCCAACAGATACGCAGTGATACTTCTGCCAAGGGAGTTTTGCCTGAATAGAGAAAAAAATTAGACATTCAAACATAGAAGTGGCAACATTTTCCCCTAAGGCACCAAAGCCACAGAGGAAGAACTCTGAATTGCAACACTCAATGCAAAATCAGGTTCATGTCACATAATCTGCAAAAGGTTTATAAAACCAAAGCATTTAACAAATATTTGTCAGGGTATGGGATTTTCTCCTATTTACAAGCTAACAAGTCAGCCTGTTAACATTTCCTGGATGCCAGCAGCACAGTAAGCAGTAGCAGCACCATCAGCGTATTTGTGTGGGTTCCCCACAGCCCTAAGCCCAAAAAGAGGCCACGCAGAGGGCCAGGTGGACATACTATGCACACAATGCATGTCTGCATCACACCAAAGGACACTGGCCTTGGGGAATTGACATCTTATACAGCAAGCTTGCTCTTTACCCCAGAGGGAAATATCACCTCCTCCTTCAAGGCAGCTCCTTGCACATACAGCGCAGAGAAATGAGTCAGGTAAAGTGGTCAGGGCCTTGCATTCTTGGCATATAAAGCAAGAATGAACAGGGACACTCTGGGCTGTGTCAGATTGTATCTCCTTATACTATGCCCAGAAAGAAAAGAGGCCATCTCTCCTCCCACTTGAAGTGAACAGTAAGATGTACTGCCTGAAGTTTTGCCCCTAGAAATACCTTCTGCCTTTAGCTGGTGCCAGCAAACTGCAAAAACCAGGCCTGTGCTTTGTCTCTGTTAACCAGTCATAGAGAACTCTCAGGAAGCCATAAATGTGGATTAAGTGAGAAATAAATTGATAGGATCAAGGACCATAGGAGTTTAAGACACCTCTCCAGGCAGTTTACTGGTGCCTTCTGACTAGCCTGGACTTAATCGTATATATAACATTATCATTTTCAAACAGAATACTGGTGTCATATCCAACTTTATGCTTCCATGGATTAGATAACATCTCGTTTCTAGTGGTCCTTTCAAGTGGCATATCTCACTCTCCTTTTGCCTTCCAGATCTCCTGTCCATGCTCTCGAATGAGTGAACCTACCCAGAAGCCAGAGAGCAATGAAATCTATTGATCCAATCCCTTCCCCAGGGCGCAGCAGAGGCGGAGAGGGTGGAGTGAATCTGCAAGGGCAATGGAAGATATCCAGCACAGCCCATAAATGGCATTGATGTCATTGGTGCGATTTTCTAAAACATTAAACCATTCTTGGTAAGGTTCCAAACAAAACAACACATACTCCTTTCAATATACACAGTAGTTCCGTTCCTGGAAAATTCCAGGATATTAAAACTGCTCAAAAATTACTTTGAGTTATGTTCGCTTCAGCAGCAGTATACTAAGATTAGAATTATACAGAGAGGATAAGCATGGCCCCTGCACAGAATGACATGCACATTTGTGAAAGCATCTCATATTTTTAAAAGTAAATTTTAGAAAAAAGTACTTTAACTTTACATGTAAATGAGGTTAGGCTTAGGCTTGGATGACCACAGATAGGTTTTTCATACACATGGATGGCTAGAGGGACATTTGAAAATTATGTAAAACGGAGGAACATTCATCCCTGTACAAATGTCACAGACACTGAAGGACACATGACATTCTTGGCTCCTGCCCTCTAACTGCCAGGAGATCCCTGCCAGGGGATTCCTGTCAATCACTGTAACAACAAAAATAGCCCCATGTGTTTTCAAAGTATACCCTTGATGGCACTGCCCCCAGGGAGACCCACTCTCCTAAGGCGAAACATTCATCCTTACGGAAATTGAGTTTGATACTTCACCCTTTAGTGGCTGGGGGAAGACAACAAATAGAAGAAATGACTTCTCGATTCATGGCTCCTTGTTCAGTCCAATATACAGAAGTCTCTGACCCAGCTACCAAACACTTGCTGCAATTTCCAGCAACATGGAATTGTGAACTTGAATTTTATGATTTGGTATAAATAAAAAGTAAGAAAATAAATGGATGCAAAGCTCAAACTTCACATGGAGCCAGGTAAAGTTTATAAATAACCACATTTATGTCACTTGAAATTAAACAATAATATTTTTCTACTTTTAACTTACATATATATTTTTTAAAATTTTGCTTCTTTTTTCAGCTGCACCGTGGTGCATGTGGGGTCTTAGTTTCCCCATCAGGGATCTAACTTGCACCCTCTGCTTGGGAGCATGGAGTCTTAACCCCTGGACCACCAGGTAAGTCCCTTAACTTACACATTTTAAGTAACACATACATGTTATATAAAATTACAAAATCTAGACACAAAAATAAAAAGTAAAAACATCATACTCTGTGGCAGACAGAATAATGGCCCTCCTCAAAGATGTCCATGACCTTATCCCTGGAACCATTTACATGGCAAAAGGGATTCTGCAGATGTGACTAAGTGAAGGATTTTTTTTTAATCAGAGGATAATTGCTTTGCAATGTTGGTTGGTTTCTGCTATACAACAACATGAATCAGCTATATGTGTACATAAATTCCCTCCCCCTTGAGCCTCCCTCCCACTCTACCCCCACCCATAAGTGAAAGATCTTGAGATGGAGAGATTACCCTGAATGATCCATGTGCGCTCAATGTAATCACAAGGATTCTTAGAAAAGGGAAGGAGGGGAATCAGAAGGCCTCATAAACCTATAAGAAATTAAGTTTGTATTGTTTTAAGCTACTAATTTGTGGTAATTTGTTTCAGAAATAAGAAGAAATTCATAAACACCCCCTGCCACCCGTCACAGAGATCCACCATTGTTAACACCTCAGTATCTGTACTTTAAGAGATTTTCCTACGCTATTATGTGTATGTGTGTGTGTGTACTTTTTCCAAGGATGTATCACAGTGTACATGCTATTTTATAACCTCCTTTTTTAAGTCAACAAACTCCATCTTTCCATTTCATCAAATACCTAAACCATATTAAAAATTTCCCAAATAACATAAAAATGCCCTTATCAGTTGTTTTATCCAAATCATGATCTGTTCAAGGACCACCCACAGCACTTAATTTTTAGGTATCTTTTGTTATGATCTTGACTATTGAAGAGATGGTCCTACAGTTGTTCAGAGCAACCTGCCACCTTCTGGGTTTGTTTAGTTTCTCTATTTTGAACATCATTATTAAATCATGGGTTTTCACAGAATTCATTTGTTTCCATTAATTGCCACCATTAGTCTTTATAATGTTCTAAATGTTATGACTATGGCCATTGGAACATAACCCCACTGATTTTTGAGAACATTATGGATTGTGAGCATAAAAGATATCCCTAGATCTCCTTGTACTTTCCCTGTCCCAGCCCTGGAATAAGCTCTTTCTCCAAAAGGACCTAGCTTCCCTTTAAGGGGAATGGTCTTCAGAGGCACAACCTGAGCACGAGGGAGTATTCATTAGTACTGAGGTGACATTGCTTTTAGGTCATTTTAATGGACAGAGCTAAAAAAAAATACATAATTGTGGCAGACAGACTTTATGGTGGCCACTATGATCCCTGTCTTCTGGTGTTCATACCTTTATGTACCTATCTTCTAAAAGTGGGAAGAACTATGACTTGCTTCTGGTCAGTAGTATGTGCCAAAGGTGAAAGGATGCACATGATCATATATATATACATATATGACTATAGTATGTATGACTAACACCAGTCTTGCAAGGATACTATCTCCCTTGCTGGTTTTAAAGAAGCCAGCTGCCATGTTGTGAGCTGCTTATGGAGAAGGCCACTTGGGTAAGCAACTAAGAGCAGACTTTGGCTGAGAGCCAGCAAGAAACTGAGGCCCTCAGTCCAGCAGCCTACAAAGAATGAAAGGCTGCCAACAAACACGTGAGGTTGGAAGCAGATGTGACCGCAGCGCTGGCTGACACCTCGATTGCAGTTTTTTAGTCCCTGAAGCAGGGCATATAACTAAGCTATGCCCAGATTCCTGACCCACAGAAAGTGTAATATAATAAATGTATCTTGCATTAAGCCTCTAAGTTGGTGGAAATATTGTTATGTATAATAGATAACTAGCACACTATTTAATCATGGATATACATGAATATTTTCAATTCCATTTTAATATTTCAATGTATTCCTCAATTTCTTGGATTTTATCCTAATATTTTTACCAATAATGGAACTGCTAGTCCTGTCCTCTGGAGGACTACACACTAAATTGTGAATGAAAAACTGAAAATGAGGGATCTCCTTTCCATTCTTCCTCTCTTCCAAAGGGAAAATTTATTCACTCATATTTTTTTTCTTATGGCCTTACTCATTAAGTAAACTAATACTTTTAACCCTGGGATTCCTTTAAATTGTTACTATAAATTGTAATATTTCCTGTAAATATAGTACTTTATGGTTTAAAACAAATTTGCTCATGTATAAGTTCCTATAATAAATTTTGGAATAGCATTCAATTAACAGCCATTTGATTTAGGTAAAATTATCATACAAATTATCTACTTCTCACTAACGATGTTTATTTCCCCAAACAAGGTATATCTACACTTCAAAAAAAAGGTTTTAACAATTAATACACTGTTTGATTCTTCATATTTTTAACTCACATATTAAATAAAAATTCAAAGTCCAAACTCTGAACAAATACGATGAATAAAGAGGTCCCTAATCTAAACCAATCACTTCTTTCTTGGAATATTTAGTAACAAATATTTAATTCATAAAATTATACAACCACATTTATATTTCTATTATTTTTGCTCAAAAATTAAATGCTGTCAAATGTCTTCTTGAAATGATGTTATTTGTTGTAATTGTTCAGTTGCTCAGTCATGTCCGACTCTTTGCAACCCCATGGACTGCAGCACACCAGCCTTCCCTGTCCTTCACTATCTCCCGGAATTTGTTCACTCATGTCCATTGAGTGGGTGATGCCATCTAACCATCTCATCCTCCATTATCCCCTTCTCCTCTTGCCTTCAATCTTTCCCAGCATCAGGGTCTTTTCTAATGAAAAGCTCTTCTCATCAGGTGGCCAAAATATTGGAGTTTCAGCTTCAGCATCAGTCCTTCCAATGAATATTCAGGGGTGATTTCCTTTAGGATTGACTGGTTGGATCTCCTTGCTGTCCAAGGGACTCTCAAGAGGCTTCTCCAGCACTACAGTTCAAAGGCGTCAATTCTTTGGTGCTCAGCCTTTTTTATTGTTCAGCTCTCACATCTGTGCATGACTATTGGAAAAACCATAGCTTTGACTTTACGACCTTGCAGGCAAAGTAATGTTTTTGCTTTTTTTTTTTAAAATCTAGGTTTGTCATTGCTTTTCTTCCAAGGAGCAAATGTCTTTTGGATTCATTTTGAATACTTGTCGATTACTTTCAGGTTCAACACAATATGTTATAGAATAATTCAGCCTGACAAAATAACATTTTCCAAAAGTACTATTTCCAGCAACAATTTCTCTGCTGAATAAAATTGACAGCAAATACTGTAAAATATCTCACAACCACTTGGCACACGGATCAATATTACTATAACATATTTTAAATAAAGCAGCAGTACTGGCTTTATAAAAGCTTGAGGAACAAGTTTCTCCTGACTAAAAATACCATACCCACCAAGAAAAAAATTGTTATTTAAATCAAAGACCTTTCTGGCACAGCTTCACATATTCCTTAAAGCACTCTTTTACATCATGAAATTTTTATCTGGATTAATAATGCACTGAAGAGGCTAAAGCTGAAACTCCAATACTTTGGCTACCTGATGTGAAGAACTGACTCCTTAGAAAAGACCCTGATGCTGGGAAAGATTGAAGGCAGGAGGAGAAGGAGATGACAGAAGATGAAATGGTTAGATGGCATCACCGACTCAATGGACACGAGTTTGAGCAAGGTCCAGGAGTTGGTGATGGACAGGGAAGCCTGGCGTGCAGTAGTCCCTGGGGTTGCAAAGAGTCAGACACGACTGAGCGACTGAACTGAACTAACTGAAGAGGCTAACCTTGAGAAAAGGGTATGGGTTTTATTTACCTCTGTTCCCTAGTATAGAAACTGGCATATTAACTTAATTAACGTTACATAAATGAATGGATAGTTGGGGGAAGGAAGGAAGGCAGGCAAATGATCCAATGACATGGCCTTAAGTGGCTTTAAGTTACTCTGAAATATATTTAAACACCTTAAAAGGAATAAAGAAATACAAAGCAATTAAGGACTGAAGGAAGCTAGCCAAAACCTTAGTGAAAGCTGCAGATTTCCATGAACCAGTTAAATAAGGATTAATAGGCTATAAACCCAGAAATGAGGATTATGTGGTCTATAGATACAACTCTTACTCTGAAATTTTGGAATCCATGTTATTTTATCTATAAAAGGGGAATTAGTCTAGCCTTTGAGACCGCGATCTACAGCCCAGATCTCTCAACTTAGCCAGTGTCTGGCCAACAACAACCTCTGTCAAGTGACAATTATCACAAAAGAGCACAGGTTCAACTGGGGCAATACTGCCCTCTAGGGAGAATTTTGGAAGTTTGTGGGTATTTTTTCTTGACACATTGAAGTGAAGCTGCAAAACATTAATGATAAAGGAGATCTTGAAGGTCACAAGAGGAAATAAAAACACTAAGAAACTAAGAAATGAAAATTAGAATATCAGAAGACTTTGCATCAGCCAACAATTGATACCAGAAGACAGTGGAATGATATTTTCACATTGAAAAAGGGAAATTATTAGTAACGTAGGATTTTATACCTAGGTAAATTACCATTGTAAAGGCAAAATAGAGACATTTACAGACATACAAAGAAGTAATTTACCACTCACAGGCTTTCACTAAAAGAAACACTGTGGATGTACCAATTTCTGGTACCAGACAAAAAAAGAATAAGCCCACTACAATCTCTCTCTTCCACTTCAAACAACTAAAATTTCTGGGGGAAAAAACAGAACACAACAAGCAACTACTTGAGAATCCTGAAAAGTAAGCAAAGGAGGTTAATTGAGAAAAGAACTAAAAACTTTAGGAAGTGACTCATACAGGGATGAGTTACCAAATTTTTACCTACATTCTGTCCCAACACTGATCAGAAGGAAAGTCTCTAGCAGAGCTACTGTAGACAGTACAAGGAGAAAAAAAAATCCAAGGAACCCCATAGTTTGGGCCAGAGGTCTGAGAAAATGTGCCCCCCGAAGCTGGAAAGTGTAGAAGGAATCACTTTAAAAATTCTCACCCAGCAGAGGACTTTAACAGGATCCAGATTCTTACTTTAGGTTCAAAATATTCAGTATACAATCCAAAGGTACTTGACATACTAAGAATTAAGAAAATGTGACTAATTCCCAAGGGAAAAGACATTCAATGGTTGACAAATCCAAGATGATTCAGATGTTGAAATTGACAAAAACTTTAAAGCTGTTATAATTATGCTCTGTGAGGTAAACACACCCTTCAAATAAATAAAAAGATAGTTCGCAGCACAGTAAAAAGAAACTATAAAAACTAACCATTGGAAATTTTAGATGACAAAAATACAATATATGAAATTAATATATAAAATGAGGATTATATGGGATATATTCTTACTTTAAAGTCTTGGAATCCATATTGTTTTATCTATAAAAAGGGGATTAGTCTGGCCTTTGAGCTCATGAGAAACTGGAGATCTATAGCCCAGATCTCACAACCCAGCCAGTCTCTGGCCAAACAGCAACCTCAATCAAATGAGAGAGCAATTACCTCAAAAGTGCTATGGGCTCAATGGGGGCAATACTGCCCTCTAGGGGTCATTTTGGAAGTTAGTGGGTGCTTTTTCTTTTTTTGATACATTGGCATCAAACTGTAAAACATCAGTGATAAAGATATATATATATATATATATATATATATATATGGTGAGAGAATGATTGATTTTAAAGAACTGGTTAATGCAATAGTGTGTGTGTGTGCTCAGTCTCCTCTTTTCAACCCCATGGACTAAAACCTGCCAGGCTTCTGTCTGTGGAATTTTCCAAGCAAGAATATTGAAGTGGGTTGCCATTTCCTCCTGACTCAGGGATTGAACCCATGTCTCCTGCACTGGCAGGTGGATTCTTTACCATCTGCACTGCCGGGGAAGCCCAATGTAATAGTGGAGGCTGCAAAAACCAAAATCTTCAGGGCACAAGAGGAGGCTGGAGACCCAAGAAAAAATTAATGTCACAGTCTTGAGTCCAAAAGCAGTCTAGAAGCAGAATTCTTTCTCTTTAAGAGAGGGAAATCTTTTCTCTTGAGGCCTTCAACTAATCAAATAAAGCCCACCCACATAATAAAGGATAACCTACTTTATTCAAAGTCTGCTTATTTAAATGTTAACATATTTAAAAATATCTTCACAGCAACATCTAAACGAGTTTTTGACCGAACACTGAGTACCATAACCTAGCCAAGTTGACACATAAAAGTAACCATTACGGATGGCAAAGGAAACAATTAGTGAAATTGATTATAGATTAACAGAAATTATCCAATCCAAAAAATGGAAAGAAAGAAAAGTGAAGAAATTTAACAGAACTTCAGAACTGTGAAAAAATACCAAAGAGTGTGTGTATACCACTTGTACCACTGGAGTCCCAGGAAAGCAGAAAGAGATTAGTACAGAAAAAATATTTGAAGAAATAATGGTTGAAAATTCTCCAGATTTGGAGAAAGACATAAATATATAAAGATAAGTAAAAACCCACAACAAGATAAACTGACCAACAAAAAATTCTGTTCATTCTTCTCTATTACACATAGAACATTTATAAAGAATAATCAGATATAAATGACAAATGAAGTCTCAACAAATTTCAAAGCATCAGTATTAGCCTTAACCCTGATGGAAAACAACTACAAAAAGAAATTTTAAAAAATTTAGCCAATTATACCTCAATTAAGCTGAAAAAATGTTTAGAACTCTACAATGCTGCTAAATGACTCATAGGTTTAACAGTAAATCATGATTTGGCAGAGGATTCTTAGGTATGACACCAGAACCATGAGCAACAAAAGAGAACATAGATAAACTGGACTTTATGAAAATGAAAACCTTTTATGCTTCAAAAGATACCATCAAGAAGATGCAAAAACTCAAAGAACGGGAGAATGTATTTGAAAATCATAAATCTGATAAGAGCTTTGTATCTAGACTATACAGAGAACTACTACAACACAATAATATGAAGATAACCCGTTTTTTAAAATGAGCAAATGATATGAATAGACATTTCTCTAAGGAAGATATACAAATGGCCAATAAACATACGAAAAGATGCTCAACATCACTCATTGTTAGAGACATGCAAATCAAAACTACAATGAGGTATCACCTCACACCAGTCAGAATGGCCATCATAAAAAATCTACAACAAATAAATACTGGAGAGGATGTGAAGAAAAGGGAACCCTCCTGCAAGGTTGGTGGGAGTGAAAACTGATACAGCCATTATGGAGACCATTATGGAGGTTCTTTTAAAAAACTAGGAATAAATCTACCATATGACCCAGCAATCCCACTTACTGGGCATATACCCTGAAAAAAACCACAATTCTAAAAGACACATGCACCTCAGTGTTCACTGCAGCACTATTTACAATAGCCAGGACAAGGAAGCAGCCTAGATGCCTATCAACAGATGAATGGATAAAGAAGATGTGGTACACATATAGAAAGGAATATTACTCAGCCATAAAAAGGAATGAATTTGAGTCAATTATAGTGAGGTAGATGAACTAGAGCCTCTGACACAGAGTGAAATAAGACAGAAAGAGAAAAACAAGTATCGTATATTAATGCATATATATGGAATCTAGAAAAATGGTACTGATGAACCTAGTAGAGAAAGGACTTGTGGATACAGTGGGGGAAAGTTAGGATGGGATGAACTGAGAAGGTAGCATTGACATATATACACTATCATGTGTAAAATAGTGGGAAATTGCTGTATAACACAGGGAGCCCAGCCTGGTTCTCTGTGATAACCTAGATGGGTAGGCTAGAGGGGGGGAGGCTCAACAAGGAGGGGATATATATATATGACTGATTCGCATTGTTATATGGCAGAAACCAACATAATATTGTAAAGCAAGTTTCCTCCAATGAAAAAATATATGAAACAAGCAAACAAAAATGGGTAGAGGAGCTGAACAGACATTTTTCCAAACAGGATGTATAGATGGCTAACAGGCCCATGAAATGATGTTCACCATCATCAGTTATTGCAGAAATGCAGATCAAAATCACAATGAGACATCATCTCACACCTATCAGAATGGCAAGAAACAATAAGTACTAGCAAAGATGTTGGGAAAAAGGAGCCCACATACACTGTTAGTAAGAATGCAGACTGGCACTGCCATTATGGAAAAAAAGATGGAGATTGCTCAAAAAATTAAGAATAGGACTATCCCATGATCTGGTTATCCAACTTCTGGTTATTTATCCAAAGAATACAAGAACACTAATTTGAAAAGATATATGAACCCCTATGTACATCACAGCATTATTTACAATAGTCAAGATATGAAAACAACCTAAGCACCCATCAGTGGACAAATGGATAAATAAGACATGATACACACACACATATATGACAATGGAATACTACTCAGCCATTAAAAATATGAAATCTTGCTATATGCGAGAACATGGATGGACCTTGAGGGTATTATGCAACATGAAATAAGTCAGATGGAGAAAGACAAATACCACATGATTTCAGAAATGTAGAATACAAACAAAACAAAACAAAAAAAACTAAATAAATGAACAAACCAAACAAAAACAAACACATAGATACGGAGAACAGAGTAGTGGTGACCAAAGGGGAAGAGTGTAAGGACGAGATGGGTTAAAGGGGGTCAACTATATGGTGATGAAAGAAAACTAAATTTTTGGTAGTGAGTACATTATAGTATATACAGAAGTTGAAATATAATGTACACGTGAAACTCATATAATGTTATAAACCAATGTTACCTCAATAAAAAATAGCATGAAAAAAAAAGTTCCCCATCAGGGAATGCAAATCAAAACAAAAATGGGATACCACTTCTCACCCACCAGGATCACGAGAATCAAAAAGCCTTAACAAGCTACAGGAATTCTCTCATTCATTGCAGGTGAGAATGTAAAATGTACAGTCGCTCTGGAAGACAGTTTGGCAGTTTCATACAAAACTAAACATACTCTTACCATATGATCCAGCAATTTCTCTCCTCAGTATTTACCCAAATTAATCAAAAACTTATGCTCACACACACAAAAATCTGCACATGAGTATCCACAGCAGTTTTATTCATAATTGCCAAAATGTGGAAACAATCAAGATATCCTTCAATAGATGAATGAATAAACAAAGTGTTACATTCATACAATGGAATATTATTCAGTGATAAAAAGAAAAAATCTATCAAGCCAGGAAGACATGGAGGAACTTTAAATACATATTGCTGAAGTGAAGGATGCTAACCTGAAAAGGTTATATACTGTACTATTCCAACTATGACATTCTAGAAAAGGCAAAACTATGGAGAGTGTAAAAAGATCAGTGGTTGCCAGGGGATGGAGGGGACAGAGGAAAAGAGGAATGAGCAGTGGAGCAAGGGGATTTTTAGGGTAGTAAACTATTCTGTATGATAGCGTAATGGCAGATATATGTAATTATACAATTGTCAAAACCCATATAATGTATAACAAAAAGATTGAATCATAAACCATAGACTTCAGTTTAAAAAAAACCAACCTGTTGTAGACAATGTAAAATTATGACCCAGTAATTCCACACCTAGGTATATACTGAAGACAAACAAAAACATACGTCTGCACAAAAACTTGCATACAAGTTTATAGCAACATTATTCAAGTGAGCCAGAAGGTAGAAACCCAAATGTCCATCAACAAATGAATAAATAAACAAAATGTGGTATGTTCACATGACAGAAAGTTATTCAGCAATAAAGAGGAATGAAGTACTTACCGACAGATGCTACAACATGGATGACCTTGAAAACATGCTAAATGAAAGAAGTCAGTCACAAAAATCCACATATTATGACTCTAGTCATATGAAAGTTTAGAATATGGAAATCTATAGAACAGAAAGTCGATTAGTGGTTACTTAGTACTGTGGCAGGAGATGGGGGGAGGGACCTATCAGGAGGAGAGGATGATATAGCTAGAGGGTACAGGGTTTCTTTATGAAGTGATGAAAAGGTTCTAATATTTACTGTGGTAATGAGTGCATATATGTACGAATATATTAAAAACCACCGAATTGTATACTCTAAATGGGTGAACTGTATGGTACATGAATTATATCTCAATAAAGCAGTTTTTTAAAGAAGAGTGAAGTATTGATACATGCCACAACATGGATGAATCTCAAAAATATGCTAAGTGAAAGAAGCCAGACACAAAAGACTACATATAATTCCATTCACATGAATGTCTAGAATGGAAAAATCTATAGCTCCAGAAAGTAGATTAGCAGTTATTATTGCTGGAAAGTTGAAGAACAAGGGAATGGGAGTGGGTGGGTGATAGCTAAAGAGTATGGGGTTTCTTTTTGAGGCAATTCAAACGTTCTAAAATTTACTGTGGTTGATGGTTGAACATTTCTATGAATATACTAAAAACCATTGAATTGTACATTTTAAATGGGTGAATTGTATTGTATGTGAACTATATCTCAATAAAGCTGTTTTTTTTCCTTTAGCCAGACTTTATTGTTTGAATATTTGAAATCTTTATTCTATACACAAATTTTAATTTCTTACAAAGCTCTATATTCCATATCACCAAGTCACTTCACACTCCATTTTATGGCACATTTCCATCAAGAACTATTTCCCCAAATCACAATCTGCCTGATTGTGTGTTGTTGTTGTTCAGTTGCTAAGCTGTGTCCAACTCTTTGCAATGCCATGAACTGTAGCCCGCCAGGCTCCTCTATCCATGAGATTTCCCAGGCAAGAATACTGGAGTGGGTTGCCATTTCCTTCTCCATGTTTTTTAAAAAAGACTTAATTTTTAAAATTATAAAGTATTTATAGCTGAATTCGAATGTAAGTACTATACACCAAAATGTATAGGGTTTAGCAAAATTAGTATTTTGAGATAACTTTTTGATTCTTAAATGGGTTAATTTTAAATAAGAAAGGAAAGTTCCAAAATGGCTGATTCCAAATCTGGGAAGGAAATCTATGAGGTAAACCTGGGACAGCTTGCAAGGATGCCACCAGGACAGCACAGGAGTCACTGAAGGGGCCCCACTGGCCAAAAAGAAGGAGAGAATTAGAAAATCAACATTTTGCCACCTCTAACGAAATTATGTATTTACATTCCAATTATCAGTGGAGGTTAAAACCTCTAGATGAGAGGTGAAAGGGGAACTTTATAATGGAGAGGTAGCACTGAGAACACCTAGGTAACAAATACTTGGTGAACAAAGATTAAACGCTTTCCTCCTGCAAGTCAAGGAACATCAAAAATTGTCAGCTGACTACAAGAAGCGTGGCAAGCAACCTGGAACAGATTCTCCTTCACAGCATTCTGGAGGAATCATTCCTGCTGACACCCTCATCTCAGACCTCTAGCCTCTGGAATCATGACACAATAAATTTCTGTTAAGTCATCCATTTTGTGGTAATTTGTTATGTCAGCCCTAGGAAACTAACACTAGTACTGATACACACTATAGCATGAATAAATCTTGAAAACGTTACACTAAATCAAAGTCAAGTATAAAGGCCATATATGATATGATTCCATATATGTTAAAAGTCTAGAACAGGCAAATCCACAGAAACAGAAAGTAGATTAGTGGTTGCCAAGGGTTGGGGCAGGAAATGACTGCCTAATGGATATGGGGTATGGGGCTTCAGGTTTGGGAATGAGATAGTGGTGCTGGTTATACAACTTCTTGAATATACTAGGACCCACTGAATCACACACTTTAAATGAATGAGTTTAACAATATGTGAACTATATTTCAGTAAAAAATAAACACCCTGAGCCTTAAGGAACAAGACAGTTCTAGTGGCTGCTCCTGGGGAAGGGGCTTGATTTAAGAAGAAAAAAAAAAAAAGTTGAAGAAAACAGGAAAGCCTGAGAATAAATGAATTCCATATTCAGTTCAGGATCCTGGGGTGAAGAAAGTAAACCTCCCAAAAGTAGAAAAGTGAGTATAAAAATATAAATTCCCTGCTTCCTGGTTAGGATTCTGCACTTTCACTGCTGAGGGCACAGGTTCAGTCCCTGGTCAGGGAACCAGGGGGAAAAAAAAGAAAAAAAAATACATGTAAGAGCAGAAATTAATGATAGAAAATAAAATGGTAAACAATAAAACTAAAAGGTTGTTCTGTAACAAAATACTACATAAAAAAATCTCCAGGAAGTCTGCTCATCAGAGAGACAAGAAAATAAACAACATTAGAAAAGAAAGTATGACAAACAGTAATAGCAGATATTTTTAATAACATATGGGAATACTATGAACAACTTCCCTGATGGCTCAGATGGTAAAGAATCTGCCTGCAATGCAGGAGACCTGGGTTTGATCCCTGGGTAGGGAGATCCCCTGGAGAAGGGAATGGCTACCCATTCCAGTGTTCTTGCCTGGAGAATTCCATTGACACAAGAGCCTGGCAGGCTACAGTCCATGGGGTCCCACAGAGTCAGACACAACTGAGAAACTAACACATAACACACACGAACAGCTTTATTCCAGTACATCTGAAAACTAAGAGGACATGGTGAGATTTCAAGAAAAATGTAAATTACCAAAACTTGAACTGACAATCAAACATCTCCCATGATAAGAAATACCAAGCTCATACAGTTTTACTGAAGCTTCAAAGGAAAAATAATACAAACAACACATTTCATAAAACAGAAGAAATGGAAAAGTTACTCAGCCCATTTTATGAGGTGACATAGCTTGATATCAAACCCACAAAATAGTAAAATAAAGTAACAATTTAGATCACTTATTAATATACACATAAATCTTCTGAATAAAATAGTAACAAATCAAATTTAAGCAATGCATTAAAAAAAAAGTAATGTGCAGAAATTCCCCAGTGGTCCAGTGGTTAGAACTCCACACTACCACTGCAGGCAGCATGGGTTTGAACTCAGGTTACAAAACTAAAATCTGATAAGACATGACGTAGCCAAAAAGAAAAAAAGGTAATGTGCTGTGACCAAGTAGAACTTTTTGAGGAATGCAGCAAGAAGAGTTCAATGAGAAAATCTAGTAATATGATATTTTATAGGCAAAAGGCAAAAATATAATCATTTCATCAGATATAGAAGAGATAATGAATATTTATTATTTAAAATTTTTTAAAAAAGGAAATTCCCTGGCAGTTCATGCAGCATGGCAAAAAATAATAATGTAATAAAACAAAATAAAAACCTTTAAGAGAGTTACAATTAAAAGGAAACTTCTTCAACCTGGAAAAGCTTTTTTTTTTTTTAAGACTATAGTAGAGAAGGGAAGGTGGAAGACAAATCCTTTCCCAGAAAAGCAACCATAAAGGTGGACAAAATTGACAAGAACCATTTTGGTGTTCTAGAAATTGACCAAAGAGGGGAAAGGAAGGGAGGACACAAACTTCCAGTATCAGGAATGAAACAGGGACTATCACTACAGATCCTGGAGATATAGAAATTCGGATGATAAGGGAATATTACAAATATTTCTATACACGAGAACTTGACAACTAAGAGCAACTGCACCAACTCCTTAAAAAACACAAATTACCCCAATGCACCCTATATGAAATATATAATTTTAATAGTCCTATAACTCTTTAAAAAATTGAATTTTTAATCTTAAAAATCCCCAAAAAGAAATCTCAAGGTCCAGATGGCTTCCATTAGAGAATTATACCAAACTTTTAAAGAAGACTTAAGATCAACTACACACAATCTTTTCCAGAAAACAAAACAGGGAACATTTCCCATTTCATGTTATGAAACTAGTATTTCCCTGACTAAAACCAGAGACAATACAAAAAAATGGAAACTACTGCCAATATCTCTCGTGAATACAGATGTAAAGTCACTAACAATACTTTGCAATGTATAAAAAGAATTATGTAAGTTCTATAGTTAGATTATATTTAAAAACCTTCTATAACTCAACAGAAGACCCACTTAAAAAATGAACAAAGGACTGTAACAGACATTTTTCCAAAGAAGATATAAACATAGCTAACAAGCATATGACAAAATGCTCAACATCATTAACAATAAAGAAACACAAATCAAAATCACAATGAGACACCATTAGGGTCTCATCAAAATCACTTCACACCTATTAGGGTGGCCATAACAACAAGGGCAAAACATCGAATAACAAGTATTGATGAGGATGTGAAGAAACTTGAACCCTCCCTCATATACTCCTGCTGGGAATGCAAAATGGTGTAGCCACTTTGGAAAAGAGTTTGGCAGCTCCTCAAAAAGTTAAAATATTGAATTGCCATATGACCCAGTAATTCCACTTCTAGGTATATACCCAAAAGAATTGAAAACAGGTGTTCAAACAAAAACTTGTACATGAAAGTTCACAGCACCACTCTTCACAATAGCCAAAAGATGGAAACAACTCAAATATCCATCAACAGATGAATGGATAAACAAAATATGGCATATTATTCAGTCATAGAAAGGAATGAAGTACTGAGACATGCTATGACATGGATGAACCTTGAAAACATTATGCTAAGTGAAAGAAACCAGACACAAAAGGCCACATATTGTATAATTCCATTTATATGAAATATGCAGAGTTGGCAAATCCATAGAAACAAAAAGCAGATTAGTGGTTGCCAGGGACTGGAGGAAATGGGAATGGAAGTGATTGCTTAATGAGAATGAGGTTTCCTTTTGAGGTGATGAAATGTTCTGGAATTAGACAGTGGTGATGGCTGCACAACACTGGGAATGTTCTTAGCAACAATTAGTCATACACTTTTAGATGGCTACAACGGTAAATTGTATGCTATGTGTATTTTGCCATAATAACGTTTAAAAACAAAAGAATCATACACCATGACTAAGTGAGGTTTATTCTCTAGATGCAAATCTAGTTTAATATTCAAACATCACATCAACAAACTAAACACGAGAAGTCACATAACCATATCAATTGATGCAGAAAAAGTATTTGACAAAAGTCAACACCCATTTCTCATTAGAAAATTTCAGAAACCTAGGTATAGAAGGTAACGTCTTCAACTTGATAAAGAAAATCTACAAAAAACACTTATAGCTACCACTATACTTATTGGTGAAAGATTGCTTTCTCACTAAGAACAGGAACAAGGCAAAGACATCTGCTCTAATCACCTTACTCAACACAGTACTAGAAGCCCTAGTCAGTGCAACAAGACAAAAAGGAAAAAAAGGCAACTTGTTTGTACAGGAAGAAATAAAACTGTCCCTATTTGCAGATGACATAAATGTCTATGTAAAAACAATCTATAAAAGAACTTCTTGAACTTATGAGTCCAGCAAAGATGTAGGAGACAAAATAAACATATAAAATCAATTGCATTTCTATATGCTAGCAATGAACACATGGACACCAAAACTTAAAAGACAATATGACTTATAATCTGTCCAAAAAAACTGAAATGCTTAGGTGTAAATCTAACAAAACGTATATAGGACTTGTATACTGAAAATGACACAGCACGGATGAAAGAAAGAAAAGACAAATAAATGGAGAGACATTCTGTGTTCATGGATTGGAAGATTTAACAGAGAAAAGATGTCAGTTCTCCCCCAGTTCAGGTACAAGTTTAATGCAATTCCCATCAAAATCCCAGCAGTATTTTTTATAGATATATCCAAGTTTATTCTAGAATTTATATGAAAAGAAAAACGAACTGTAACAGCTAAATTGATTTGGGAAAAGAGGAATACAGTGGAATGAATCAGTCTACCTGGCTTCCTGCTTAATGAATAGCTACAGCAATCCAGATTGTGTGATATTTTCAGAGAGATAGACATAGATCAAGGAAATCCCTGGTGGCTCCAACGGTAAAGAATCTGCTTGCAGTACGGGAGACCTGGGTTTGACCCCTGGGTCGGGAAGATCCCCTAGAGGAGGAAATGGCAACCCATTCCAGTATTCTTGCCTGGGAAATCTCATGGACAGAGGATCCTGGTGGGCTACAGTCCATGGGGTCGCAGAGTCAGACATGACTGAGCAACTAACACAACAGACATAGATCAATAAACAAAAGAGAGAACCCAGAAACACACCCACACAAATATGCCCAAATGATTTTTGACAAAGGTGCAAAAAGTAATTCAATGGAGGTAGGAGAGCCTTTTAATCAAACGCTACTTGATCAACTGAACACTGATAGGCAAAAATATGAACCTAAACCTAAAACTCATTATCTTATATTAATACAAAAATTAACTCAAAATGGATCGTGGACTTAAATATAAAACATAAAGCTTTCAGGAAAAAAACATAGGAGAAAATCTTTAGGACTTAGGGTCACATAGTGGTCATAGACTTAACACTAAAATCACCATACAAGGAAAAATGGGTAAGTTGAATTTTGTCAATATGTAAAATTTTTCTCTGTGAAAAACTTTTAACTAGAGGATGAAAAGTCAAGCTACAGACTGGGAGAAAATATTTGCAAAGCACACATCTGACAAAGGATTAGTATTTCTAACTCAACTGTTCAGTTCAGTTCAGTCGCTCAGTGGTGTCCTACTCTTTGTGACCCCATGAATTGCAGCACGCCAGGCCCCCCTGTCCATCACCAACTCCCGGAGTTCACTCAGACTCACGTCCATGGAGTCAGTGACGCCATCCAGCCATCTCTTCCTCTGTCGTCCCCTTCTCTTCCTGCCCCCAATCCCTCCCAGCATCAGAGTCTTTTCCAATGAGTCAACTCTTCACCTGAAGTGGCCAAAGTATTGGAGTTTCAGCCTGAGCATCAGTCCTTCCAATGAACACCCAGGACTGGTCTCTTTTAGGATGGACTGGTTGGATCTCCTTGCAGTCCAAGGGACTCTCAAGTCTTCTCCAACACCACAGTTCAAAAGCATCAATTCTTTGGCGCTCAGCTTTCTTCACAGTCCAACTCTCACATCCATACATGGAACTCAACTGTAGGAAAGTAAATAATCCAATTACAAAATGAGGAAAAAACATGAGCTGACATTTTACCAAAGAGGATATACAGATGGCAAATAAGCCCATGAACAGATGTTCAATGTCATTACCATAAGAGATACAAATTAAAACAACAATGAGATATCACTATACACTTACCAAAATGGCTAAAATAAAAAAGTGACAACATCAAATGCTGGTGAGGATATGCAAAAACTGGCTACATGACTGATGGGAAAGTAAAAAGGTATAACCATTCTGGAAAAGAGTTTGGCAGGTTTTTGAAAAACTAAACATGCCACTACCACATGATTCAGCAATTGTACTCTCAGGCATTTATTCCAGAGGACTAAAAACTTAAGTTCACACAAAGACTGTACATGAATGTTTACAGCAGCTTTAATTGGAATAGGCAATAACCAGAAACAACCAATGTCCTTCAATGGGTGAAGAGTTAAACTATGGTACATCCATACCATAAAATACTATTCAGTAATAAAAAGGAGTGAACTATTAATACACACAACTTGGATGAATTTCCAGAGAACTAAGCAGAGTTAAAAAAGAAAAAAAAAAGCCAGTACTCTAAGGTATGATTCCATTTATATAACATACTTGAAATGACAAAATTATGAAAATGGAGAACACATCCTCTAGTGGTCACCAGGGCTTAAGAACTGAGGGAGAACAGGAAAAAACAGGTATGACTGGATGAGGGCAATATGAGAGATCTTTGGTGATGGAGAAATCCAGTATCTTGACTGTATCAATGTCCATATCTTGGTCGTGACATGGTACTATAGTTTTGTAAAATTTTACCATCAGGGGACGGGCTTCCCAGGTGGCACTGGTGGTCAAGAACCCGGCTGCCAGTGCAGGTAGATGTAACGGGGTTTCATCTATGGGTTGGGAAGATCCCCTGGAGGAGGGCACAGCAACCCACTCCCGAATTCTTGCTTGGGAAATCCCATGGACAGAAGAGCCTGGTAGTCTACAGTCCTACAGTCCATATGGTCGCAAAAAGTCGGACACGAATGAAGCAATTTAGCATGCACGCATGCACCATCAGAGGACACTGGATAAAGGGTATCTGGTTATTTCTCTGCATGATTTCTTAGAAGAGAATTGTGAATTCACAATTATCTCATAGTAAAAAGTTTACTATTAAAAATAGGATGGGATACAGAGAAAACAGTGCTGAGAGGGAAATTTATAGCTCTAAATGTCTATGTGAGAAAAGAATATTTCAAATCAATATTCTATTGAATATTTAAAGAAGTATTAACAATCCTTCACAAACTCTCAGAAAATAGAGGAGCTGAGAATATTGACCAATTAATTCTAAGAGACTAGCATTATCACTGCTTCAGTTCAGTTCAGTTCAGTTGCTCAGTCATGTCCAACTATTTGCGACCCCATGAATTGCAGCACGCCAGGCCTCCCTGTCCATTGCTTGGTATGTACCAAACAAAGCCATCACAAGAAAACTAAAAATCAATATTCCTCATTAACATAAATGTAAGAATCCTTAGCAAAAGATAAACCAACTGAATTAAGCAACATATAAAAAGGATCATACACTATAACCACATGAGATTTAACCTGGGAATACAAGGCTGATGTAACATCCAAAAATTAATGTAATACACTGTGTTTAAAAAGAATAAAAGACAAAAAGACATTCATCTCAACACATGCAGAAAAAACATTTCACATTATTCATCATGCATCCATGATAAACACTGTCAACGAACAAGGAATCAAGAGGAACTTCCTCAACTTAAAATACCCAGAGCTAACATTTGTTGGATGATCAAAAAAGCAAAAGAATTCCAGAAAAACATCTATTTCTGCTGTATTGACTGTGCCAAAGCCTTTGACTATGTGGATCACAATAAACTGTGGAAAATTCTGAAAGAGATGGGAATACCAGACCACCTGACCTGCCCCTTGAGAAATCTGTATGCAGGTCAGGAAGCAACAGTGAGAACTGGACATGGAACAACAGACTGCTTCCAAATCGGGAAAGGAGTACAACAAGGCTGTATAGTGTCACCCTGCTTATTTAACTTATATTCAGAGTACATCATGAGAAATGCTGGGCTGGATGAAGCACAAGCTAGAATGAAGATTGCTGGGAGAAATATCAATACCTTAGATATGCAGATGACACCACTCTTATGGCAGAAAGTGAAGAAGAACTAAAGAGACTCTTGATGAAAGTGAAAGAGCAGTGAAAAAGTTGGCTTAAAACTCAACATTCGGAAAAACTAAGATCATGGCATCCGGTCCCATCACTTCATGGCAAATAGATGGGGAAACAGTGGAAAGAGTGGCTGACTTTATTTTGGGGGGGGGGCTCCAAAATCACTGCAGATGGTGACTGAAGCCATGAAATTAAAAGATGCTTGCTCCTGGGAAGAAAAGCTATGACCAACCTAGACAGCATATTAAAAAGCAGAGATATTACTCTGCCAACTAAGGTCTGTCTAGTCAAAGCTGTTTTTTCCAGTAGTCATATATGGATGTGAGAGTTGGACTATAAAGAAAACTGAGCGCTGAAGAATTGATGGTTTTGAACTGCGGTGTTGGAGAAGACTCTTGAGAGTCCCTTGGACTGCAAGGAGATCCAACCAGTCCATCCTAAAGGAAATCAGTCCTGAATATTCATTGGAAGGGCTGATGCTGAAGCTGAAACTCCAATACTTTGGCAACCTGATATGAAGAACTGACTCATTTGAAAAGACCCTGATGCTGGGAAAGATTGAAGGCAGGAGGAGAAGGGGACTACAGAGGATGAAATGGTTGGGTGGCATCACTGACTCAATGGACATGAGTTTGAGTAAACTTTGGGAGTTGGTGATGGACAAGGAGGCCTGGCATGCTGCAGTCCATGGGGTTGCAAACAGTTGGACACGACTGACAGACTGAACTGAACTGAACATCATACTTAATGTTGATGGACTGAATGCTTTCTCTCTTAAGACCAGGAACAAAACAAAGATGTCTGTTATTGTCACTTCTATTCAACACTGATCTAGATATTCTATGCAGCATGAAAAAGAAAAAAAATTAAAGGTAACCAAACCAGAAAAGATGGAGAAGGCAATGGCACCCCACTCCAGTACTCTTGCCTGGAAAATCCCATGGACGGAGGAGGCTGGTAGGCTACAGTCCACGGGGTCACTAAGAGTTGGATACGACTGAGCAACTTCACTTTCACTTTTCACTTTCATGCACTGGAGAAGGAAATGGCAACCTACTCCAGTGTTCGTGCCTGGAGAATCCCAGGGACAGGGGAGCCTGGTGGGCTGCCATCTATGGGGTCGCACAGAGTCAGACACGACTGAAGCGACTGAGCAGCAGCAGCAGCAGCAGCAGCAGCAGCAGCAGCAGCAGCAGCAGCAAACTGGAAAAGAAGATGTAATACTGTCTTTATTTGCAAATGATATGATCCTATTTGTAGAAAATCCCAAGGAATTCACTCAAAAAAGATTAGAATAAATGATGACCACAGACTACAAGAGCAACATGTGAAAATTAGAAAATCAAATATACCAATTTAAAAAATGGGCAGAGGAGGTGAAAAGACATTTTTCCAAAGAAGACATACAGATTGCCAACAGGCACATGAAAAGATGCTCAGCATCACTGATCATCAGGGAAATGCAAATCAAAACCACAGTGAGATACCACCTCACACCTGCCAGAATGGCTATCATCAAATAGACAAGCAACAAGTGTTGGCAAGGATGTGGAGAAAAGGGGAACTTCCTGCATTGTTGATGGGAATGTAAATTTGTGCGACCACTATGGAAAACAGATGGAGATTTCTCAAAAAATTGAAACTAAAGCTATCATACAATCTAGCAATTTCTATCTTGCATATTTATCTGAAGAAAACAAAAACACTAACTAGAAAAGATACATGTATCCCCATGTTCACTGCAGCATTATTTACAATGGCCAAGATATGGAAGTGACCTAAGTGCCCATCAATAGACAATGGATAAATAAGATGTGGTTGCTTGGACATAGAGACTGTTATTCAGAGTGAAGTCAGACAAAGACAAATATCGTATGATATTGCTTATATGTGGAATCTAAAAAATGGTACAAATGAACTTATTTATAAAACAGAAATAGAGTCACATATGTAGAAAACAAACTTATGGTTCAGTTCAGTTCAGTTCAGTCGCTCAGGCGTGTCCGACTCTGCGACCCCATGATCACAGCACCCTAGGCCTCCCTGTCCATCACCAACTCCCGGAGTTCACTCACACTCACGTCCATCAAGTCCGTGATGCCATCCAGCCATCTCATCCTCTGTCGTCCCCTTTTCCTCCTGCCCCCAATCCCTCCCAGCATCAGAGTCTGTTCCAATGAGTCAACTCTTCGCATGAGGTGGCCAAAGTACTGGAGTTTCAGCTTTAGCGTCATTCCTTCCAAAGAACACCCAGGGCTGATCTCCTTTAGAATGGACTGGTTGGATCCCATTGCGGTCCAAAGGACTCTCAGGAGTCTTCTCCAACACCACAGTTCAAAAGCATCAATTCTTCGGCGCTCAGCTTTCTTCACAGTCCAACTCTCACACCCATACATGACCACTGGAAAAACCATAGCCTTGACTAGACGGACCTTTGTTGGCAAAGTAATGTCTCTGTTTTTTAATATGCTATCTAGGTTGGTCATAACTTTTCTTCCAAGGAGTAAGCGTCTTTTAATTTCATGGCTGCAATCGCCATCTGCAGTGATTTTGGAGCCCCCCAAAATAAAGTCTGACACTGTTTCCCCATCTATTTCCCATGAAGTGATGGGACCAGATGCCATGATCTTAGTTTTCTGAATGTTGAGCTTTAAGCCAACTTTTTCACTCTCCTCTTTCACTTTCAAGAGGCTTTTTAGTTCCTTTTCACTTTCTGCCATAAGGGTGGTGTCATCTGCATATCTGAGGTTATTGATATTTCTCCCGGCAATCTTGATTCCAGCTTGTGCTTCTTCCAGTCCAGCGTTTCTCATGATGTACTCTGCATATAAGTTAAATAAGCAGGGTGACAATATACAGCCTTGACGTACTCCTTTTCCTATTTGGAACCAGTCTGTTGTTCCATGCCCAGTTCTAACTGTTGCTTCCTGACCTGCATACAGGTTTCTCAAGAGGCAGGTCAGGTGGTCTGGTATTCCCATCTCTTTCAGAATTTTCCACAGTTTATTGTGATCCACACAGTCAAAGGCTTTGGCATAGTCAATAAAGCAGAAATAGATGTTTTTCTGGAACTCTCTTGCTTTTTCGATGATCCAGAGGATGTTGGCAATTTGATCTCTGGTTCCTCTGCCTTTTCTAAAACCAGCTTGAGCATCTTCACATATTGCTGAAGCCTGGCTTGGAGAATTTTGAAGCATTACTTTACTAGCGTGTGAGATGAGTTCAAGAGGAAAGCATGGCTGGGGGCGGGTGGTGAGGGATAAAATGGGAGCTTGGGATTGACATATATACATCACTATAAATAAAATAGATAACTAATACAAACTTACTGAATAGCACAGGGAACTCTACTCAATATTCTGTAAAGACCTATTTGGGAAAAGAACCTTAAAAAGAGTGGGTTATTGGATATATATAACCAATTTCCTTTGTTGAACACCTGAAACTAACACATTGTAAGTCAACTATCCTCCAGGAAAAATTAGTTTTAATAAAAAATAAAAGAATGTGTTTTCTAAAACAGAAAGAAAGATGTGATATATACACATATACACAAAGAAAAATTACTCAGCCATAAAAAATTAAATCTTGCCATTTTAGACAACATGGTTGAATCTAGAGGGCATTATGCTAAATAAAATAAATCAGGCAGAGAAATACAAAAACTGTATGACTTATATGTGGAATCCAAATAACAAAACAAAGGAACATATAATAAAACAAAAACAGTTACAGATACAGAGAACAAACAAGTGGCTGCCAGAGGGGAGAGGGCAGATGGAGAAATAGGTGAGAGATTAAGAGGTACAAAGTTATTTGCAAAATATATAACTGGTATGGAATATAAAATGAGGGGAATACAGTCAATAACTATGTAATATCTCAGTATGGTAATGTATCGTATGACTTTTCATGGTGATCATTTTGAAATGTATAGAAATATCACCATACAAAAAACAGACAGCTAGTGGGAAGGAAGTTCTTGTATAACAAAGGGAACTCAAACCGGTGCTCAGTGACAACCTAGAGGGTTGTGATGGGGGGTGGTGGGAGGGAGGTTCGAGAAGGAGGGGACATATGTATACCAAGACTGATTGACATTGCTATACGGCAAAAACCAACACAACGTTGAAAACTATCCTCCAATTAAAAATAAATTTTGAAAAAATTACTATGTTGTGTCACAGGAACTAACATACCATTGTAGGTCAATTATATGTCAGAAACAAACTTTAAAAAAAAAAAGCAAGATCAGATTTCTGGCCACAAGAGGTAGGGGTTGAGGGGAGGGGGATTAGATGAAAGCAGTCAAAAGGTATAAACTTCCAGTTCTGAGTAAGTACTAGGGAGGTAATATACAAAAGTAATAATTAACACTTCTGTGTATTATATATGAAGATTAAGAGAACAAACCCTTAGACTTGTCATCAAAAGGAAAAATACATTTTTCTATGTCTTTAATTTTTTATCTATATGAGATGATGGATAGTCACTGAACTTATTGTTCAAGATATCACTTCAAGAGATATGTAAGTCAAATCATTATGCTGTATATCTTAAACTTACACAGTGCTGTTATAGCAGTTATCTCTCAATAAAACTGGAAGAAAAAAATAAACAGTATCAACTGCAAAAGAAAAAAGAAAGAAAATTAACTAATTTTTACATATGAGCAACCACCTCAAAATGAAATTTAAAAAATTATATTCATAAGCATCAAAAACAACTAAGTAGGAATACATTTAACAAAAGAAGTACAAGACTTCTTGCACTAGTACAGTGAAAACTAAAAAAGCATGATGGAGAGAAGGTAAAGGTAATTTAAGTGAATGGAGAGAATTCCATATTTATGAATTGGAAGAACCAATATCATCAGGATAGTAATTCCCTCTCAGTTCAATTCAGTCGCTCAGTCATGTCTGACTCTTTGCAACCCCATGAATCACAGCACGCCAGGCCTCCCTGTCCATCACCAACTCCCAGAGTTCACTCAAACTCACGTCCATCAAGTCCGTGATGCCATCCAGCCATCTCATCCTCTGTCGTCCCCTTCTCCTCCTGCCCCCAATCCCTCCCAGCATCAGAGTCTGTTCCAATGAGTCAACTCTTCACATGAGGTGACCAGAGTACTGGAGTTTCAGCTTTAGCATCATTCCTTCCAAAGAAATCCCAGGGTTGATCTCCTTCAGAATGGACTGGTTGGATCTCCTTGCAGTCCAAGGGACTCTCAAGGGTCTTCTCCAACACGCCAGTTCAAAAGCATCAATTCTTCAGCACTCAGCCTTCTTCACAGTCCAACTCTCACATCCATACATGACTACTGGAAAAACCGTAGCCTTGACTAGACGGACCTTAGTCGGCAAAGTAATGTCTCTGCTTTTGAATATGCTATCTAGGTTGGTCATAACTTTTCTTCCAAGGAGTAAGCGTCTTTTTATTTCATGGCTAAATTCCCTCTAGGTGAGATCTATAAATTTAATGTGATCCCTACCGAAGTTACAGCAAGCTTTTCTGGAGAAACTGACAAGCGGAACCTAAAATTTATATGGAAATTTGAAGGACTTAGAATAGTCAAAGCCAATTTGAAAAAAAGAAGAACAAAGTTGGAGGATTGCTTTTTATTTATTTTAAAATTTTTATTGGAGTATAGTTGCTTTACAATGTTGTAAAACATGGAGGATTTCTACTACCTGTTTAAAAACTTACTGTAAAGACACAGTAATCAAGACAGTGTGTCATACAGATCAATAGAAAAGAATTTAAGAAATCAACCTTTACACGTATGTCAACTGCTTTTCAATATAGGTACCAAGACAATTCATTACAAAAAGGATAGTCTTTTCAACAAATGGCTTAGGACAACTGGATACCCATATAGGAAAAAAAGTAAACTTAGATCTTTACTTCATACCATAAAAAGATTAACTCAAAACAGATCAGACTTAAATGTAAGAGCTAAAACTATAAAACTTTGAGAAGAAAACATAGGAGAAAAAAGTCTTTGTGAGCTTCGGGTAGGCAAGAAGTTTTAGATATGACACCAATAGCATAATCCATAAAATAAAAAAATAAATTTGACTTCACCAAAATAAAAAACTGCACTTCAAAGATACCACTGGTAAAAGACAAGCCACAGAAATGGAGAAAATATCTGCATATCATTTATTTGATAAGAGATCTGTATCGAGACTATACAAAGAACTCTTACAGCTCAGTAATAAAACAATCCAATCAAAAAGTGGGCAAAATATTTGAATACACATTTCACTGAAGAAATATGAATGGCTAGTAATCACATGAAAAGATGCTCAACATCATTAGTCATTAGGAAAATGCAAATTAAAACCACAATGAGATACTACTGCATATCCACTAAAATTGCTGTAATGAAAAACGGATAATACCAATGTTGGAAAAGATGTGGAGAAACCAGAACTCCCTCATACATTGTTGATGGGAATATAAAATTGAGAGCCACTTTGGAAAACTGTTTAGTAGTTTCTTAAAAAGTGGAGCACAGACTTACCATAGAAGCTAATATTCCATTCCTCAGAAATTTACTCAAGAGAAATTAAAACATACATCTACACAGACTTGAATACTGATGTTCTTAGTAGATTTATTCTTAACAGCCAAAAAGTGGAAGTAATCCAAATGTACATCAACTGGTGAATGCATAAACAAAACATGATATTAACTTTACAGGGTAATACTATCTAGCAATAAGAGAAACTACTGAATCTCAAAAACATCCTGATTAGAATTCAGATGCTGATGTAGAAGCATGAGAGAATTTTCTGAGGTGATGGCAATGTTCTATATTTTGCTTGGGCTGATGGATACATGGGTATATAAAATAATCAAAACTCATCAAACTGAGCACTTGATATTTGTGCATTTTACTGGTAGATTATACCTAAATAAATTAAAATTTGCTTGATTCTGTTATAAGTCCCAAGTGAGAAATGCTTGGCTTCCAATGTTAGTATTAGAAAGAAGAAAAGCTAAAAGAAAATTAACGAGTTAAGTACTTAGTAAAAATTAGTACAATAAATCCAAAGAAAGTAGAAGAAAGGAAATAATGAAGGTAAAAAATCAATGAAATAAAAAGCACAACACAGACTCAACAAAGCCAAAAACTGGTCCTTTGAAAAGGCCAATAAAAGTTTTGAAAAAATAGGCCATGAGTCATAACAGCAGTTGATGAGAAACTTCTGGGACAAAAGATTATTGGAATACTGTTCTTGAGAACACAAACCAAAGACTAATGGTTTTTGTTGTATTTTTTACAACCCTTTGGAGAGGCTGAAGATGATTTACAAATCACAAAGTTACTAAGACAAGATAATTTGAAAGGAATAAAGGTTTTCTTTAAATTTGAGCTATAATCTGTATCTTGCCATTATTAAATGCATTCCTGGTTAATTGCAGCTCCTTCTGCGATAGTCTTGACATTAACACACATTATTTTTATTTTTATTTTATTTATTTTTTTTTAAAATTTTTTTTAATTTATGTTAGATGTGGCGGGTCTTTGTTGCTATGTATGGGCTTCTCATCACGTGGCTTCTCTTATTGCTGAGCGCGGGCTCGGTTCTTGCGGCGCTCAGGCTTAGCTGGTCTGCAGCATGTGGAATCTTCCCGGAGCAGGAATCGAACCCACGTCCCCTGTGTTGGCAGGCAGACTCTTAACCACTGCGCCACCAGGGAAGTCCCACACATTATTTTTAGAGGGTTGATTTTTAACTCTTCTGTAGTATACTACCTAAAATTATGATTTCTGCTAAGTCTTTTTATGTTTGTTGTAGGAAACATATTACTCACTGTATCCTTGTAATAGGAAATTATACTTTATAGGAAGTATTTATCATAGGAATATAGATTGCAATGGATATACCCGCCTGATAGTGATAAACTTTCATGTATAATTTCACTATTATGTAAGTTGCACGAATTCACTTGCTGGTCTTGGCTTTCCCCCATAAACTTGTTTGAGAAAATAAACTTGTGATTCTAATAGAGTCAATGCTAACACAGACAAGAAGCCTGTTCCTTTAATAATCCTTTCCATTCCTGTTGCTAAGGTAACAACCAATACTGCATTGTGAATTCTCAAAGTACTTTAAGTCAAAGAAATTATTACCTCTCAGGGATTCCCATAAAATACCTTTGGGACCAACATTTTCATCTTTAATTTTAACCATGCCTGAGTCAAAGGTGGCTTAGTTTTACTTCATAACAGAATAAAAGCACCAGAAAACCTACATAATGAATCCCTTCTGACTAACATTTAGGTGTTCTGTAATTGTTGCTATACTAAGCAATGCTGGAATAAACTTCCTTCTACATAGATCTTTGTGAACATGAGCAAATACTTCATTATGATATATTCCCAGATATGGAATTCTGGGCCAAAGGGTGAGATGTTTTAAATCTCGATAGATGTAATCAAACTGTCCTTTTTAAAGGATGTAGCAGTGGAAATTCCCTGGTGCTCTAGGGGCTAAGACCCTGAGCTCCCAATGCAGGGGGTCCAGGTTTGATCCCTGCTCAGGGAACTAGTTCCCACATGCCACAAATTAAGAGTTCAAATGCTACAGGTAAGTGTTCACATGCTGCAACTAAAGATCCTTCAGGCCGCAATGAAAAGAACTCACATACTGCAACAAAAATTGAAGATCCACGTGCAGCAACTAAGAGCTGGTGTATTCAAATAAATAAACTAAATATTTTTAAAGTGTTCCTGCAAATAAAAACATCAATAATGACAAATTAAAAAAACTGTACTAGTTTACAGTTCTCACCAACAATATATCCTCACCAACACTGGCTGCTATACATCTTTTTTAACTTTTGCTGATTTTAATGAGTGAAAATGAACTGTATTATTAGTTTCATACATTTCTTATTACTGGATAGGCCATTTCACAAATGTTTATTGAGAACTTGCTATTTCTTTTATAAACGGCCTGTACATATTTCCAAGATGGATTTTCACAGTTGCCAAAAAGTTGAAGTCAGACATATTGTGCCAGAACAGTTCTTTATCCTCCAGAAGAGTGTGACTACCTTGCTGCCCAATGTTTGTAAACATTCCTTCAAATGCAAGCATTAAGAGGAGTATTTAAGTTCTTCCTGAATAGTGATATGATCCATGACAATGAAAGTCAATGGCCCGGCACAGAACAAGTTTTTTCTGAACCCGCAAGACCCTACCTTCTAAGAGTCACTGGCAGCAGCAGAGCCCTTCCCTGTTGTGGAGCCTGAGGCAAAAAGAACACTCCATGGAGATGAGATGCCACTTCCGCTCCTGCCTGTGGGGCTCCACTACCACCAACTTCCATCTTTGTCCAAATCACATCAGCAGCACTCAGTGTGCTCATGAGTCTACATGAGTCCTCTTCTTGTTTGTCTTTAGCCCACCAAAACGGATACAATATGTGTTTTGTCCTATTTCTATTCTCTTATTGATTTGTACTAGGAACAGAAGTACATTCACGTCACAGTAATCCAAGTCTATGCCCCAACCACTGATGCCGAAGAAGCTGAAGTTGACTGGTTCTATGAAGACCTACAAGATCTCCTAGAACTAACACCAAAAAAAGATGTCCTTTTCATCATAGGGGACTGGAATGCAAAAGTAGAAAAGTCAAGTCAAACAGGCAAGTTTGGCTTTGGAGTACAAAATGAAGCAGGGCAAAGGCTAACAGAGTTTTGCCAAGAGAACACATTGGTCATAGCAAACACCTTCTTCCAACAACACAAGAGATGACTCAACACATGGACATAACCAGAGGGTCAATACCGAAATCAGATTGGTTATATTCTTTGCAGCCAAAGATGAAGAAGCCCTATACAGTCAGCAAAAACAAGACCTGGAACCATCTGTGGCTCAGATCATCAGCTCCTTAGCACAACATTCAGGTCTAATTGAAGAAAATAGGGAAAACCACTAGGCCATCCAGGTGTGACCTAAATCAAATCCCTTTTGATTATACAGTGGAGGTGATGAACTGACTCAAGGGATTAGATCTGGGAGACAGAGTGCCTGAAGAACTGTGGATGGAGGTTCATAACACTGTACAGGGGGTAGTGGCCAAAACCATCCCAAAGAAAAAGAAATGCAAGGCGGCCAAGTGGTTGTCTGATGAGGCTTTACAAACATCTGAGGAAAGAAGAGAAGCAAAAAGCAATGGAGAAAGGGAAAGATATACCCAACTGAATGCAGAGTTCCAGAGACGAGCAAGGAGAGATAAGGTCGTCTTAAATGAATGATGCAAAGAAGTAGAGACTAGAATGGGAAAGACTAGAGGTCTCTTCAAGAAAACTGGAGATATCAAGGGGAACATTTCACGCAAGGATGGGCACGATAAAGGACAGAAACAGTAAGGACCTAACAGAGACAGAAGGTATTAAGAGGTGGCAAGAATACACAGAACTATACAAAAAAGGTCTTAATGACCTGGATAATCACAATGGTGTGGTCACTCACCTAGAGCTAAACTTCCTATAGGGTGAAGTCAAGTGGGCCTTTGGAAACATTACTAAAATCAAAGCTAGTGGAGGTGATGGAATTCCAGCTGTGCTATTTCAAATCCGAAAAGATGATGCTGTTAAAGTGTTGCACTCAATATGCCAGCAAATTTGGAAAACTCAGCAGTGGCCACAGGACTTGCAAAGGTCAGTTTTTCATTCCAATCCCAAAATAGGGCAGTGCCAAAGAATGTTCAAATCACTGTACAACTGCCCTCATTTCACATGCTAGTAAGGCTATGCTCAAAAACCTTCAAGCTAGGTTTCAACAGTACATGAACCAAGAACTTCCAGATGTACAAGCTGGGTTTAGAAAAGGCAGAGGAATCAGAGATCAAATTGCCAATATTTGCTGGATCATAGAGAAAGCAAGAGAATTCCAGAAAAATATCTACTTGTTTCACTGACTACCCAAAAGCCTTTGACTGTGTGAATCACAACAAACTGTGGAAAATTCTTAAAGAAATGGGAATATCAGAACACCTTACCTGTCTCCTGAGAAACTTGTATGGGGGTCAAGAAGCAACAGAAGAACCTTACATGGAACTGACTGGTCCAAAATTGGGAAAAAAGTATGACAGGACTATATATTTTCACCTTGTTTATTTAACTTATATGGGGAGTTTATTATGTGAAATGCCAGGCTGGAGGAATCACAAGCTGGAATCAAGACTGCTGGGAGAAATATTAACAATCTTAGATAGGCAAGTGACACCACCCTAATGGCAGGAAGTGAAGAGGAACTAAAGAGCCTCTTGAGGAGGGTGAAAGAGTGAAAAAGTTGGCTTAAACCTCAACATTCAAAAAGTGAAGATCATGGTACCCAGTCCCATCATTTCATGGCAAATGGAGAAAAAGTAAAAGCAGTGATAGTTTTTATTTTCTTGGCCTCCAAAATCACTGCAGATGGTGACTGCAGCCATGAAATTAAAAGATGCTTGCTCTTTTGAAAGAAAGCTATGACAAACTTAGACAGCATATTAAAAGGCAAAGACATCACTTTGCCGACAAAGGTCCGTATGGTCAAAACTAGTTTTTCCTGTAGTCATGTATGGATGTGAGAATTGGAACATGAAGAAAGCTGAGTGCCAAAGAACTGATGGTTTCAAATTGTGGTGCTGGAGAAGACTCTTTGAGAGTCCCTTGGACTGCAAGGAGATCAAATCAGTCAATCCTAAAGGAAATCAACCCTGAATATTCACTGGAAGGACTGATGCTGAAGCCAAAGCTCCAATACTTTGGCCATCTGATGCAAAGAGCTGACACATTGGAAAAGACTGATGCTGTGAACGATAGTAAAAGAAGTAGGCAGCAGAGGATGAGATGGTTAGATAGCATCTACAACTCAACGGACATAAATCTGAGCAAACTCTGGAAGATAGCGAAGGACAGGGAAGCCTGGCATGCTGCAGTCCACAGGGTTGCAGAGTCAGACAGGACTTAGCTAGCAAATGAACCACATCAAAGGAATATTATTCTTTCACATTTCATGTAAGTTTTAATTACTTTTTCTCATTCTATCATCTTTTAAATTGTAAACTCTTTGGTGCTAAGTTTTGAACTTTTTATGTATCAGATCTACCAACTTTTCCTATATGACTTCTGGATTTGTTTTTCATTCCTTATCTGAACTATTAAAATAATCTCCTATGATATCTTTGTAATTATAATTTTGCCTCAATAAATAAAATCTTAAATAACACTTGAAATATCTTTCACTATCATATGGGTAATAATTTGAACTAAAAAAGTCTACCCTTTTCCTCACTGACATAAATGCTGCCTATAGCATGTATTATTAAAACTTTTTATCTAGTTGTAAATTTTGTTCCAATGATCAAATGATCATTGATCCACTTAATACCACACACAAATCTATTCAATACCATACTTCATATATTATAGCTTTATTATATGTTCTAAAACACACCAACTTTCCCATCATAATTCTCTTTCAGAAGTTTATTATTCTACCACCTTGAAGGACACTTACAATTTTTACTTATGTGACTGTGCTGTACAATTTGTGGGATCATAGTTTCCAGACCAGGGACTGAACCCAGGCCCCCAACAGAGATAGCCCAGAGTTCTAATCACTAGACTGCCAGGAAATCCCCGTTTATTTACTATTCTTGTGAATCTTACTTTTCCAAATCTTTAATATCAACTGGACAAGTTCTTTTTCAAAACCTATTATTCATATTGCACCAAATTTATAGCGGGGGGAAAGGCAGTTATCTGTACAATATTGAGTATTCTCATCTAATAATATTGTCTATGTTCTCACTACTCCCATCTCCTGTCCTTCAAGAAATGTTAGTTTTATTCATATGTATCTTGCATAGTCTTGTTAAATTTATACCTGGCAGATTTATACCCATTGCATTTTTTGATTTGTGTGTGTATGTGTACATGTGTGGTGCAAATGAATTAGTAAATTATTGAGCAAATTAACAATTTTTTCATGTTTATTTTGAACTGTCACCTCACCTAACTGAACTCTTGTAGCAGTGCAAGTTTTTCAGTTTCTGGTTTCTACTTTCTAGGCAGGTAATCTTATACCTTGTAAGTAACATTCTGTTGCTTCCATTCTCAGTATTTCTATCTCATTTGCTAAGCCCCAGAGAACAATACTGAAGAATTTAAGTGGCAGCTGATATTTTTGACTTGTTCCAGACTCTGAGAATATAGAAAAAAATCAAACAATAATATGAATTTCAGTACAATGCAACTGATGACTTCCCAACCCTCTGAATTTGCCCGTTATTTGGTCAAGCTCACAACCCCACATTTTACCCAAATGGAACCTTACTCCACCCAGCATTCTGGGAGGATGTTACTGTGATCCAATGTTTCATCATTAACACTGATTCTGATAGTTCTCTAAATACCTTATAGCAAGTTAAGTTTCCTTCTTATATTACCTACATTTAAAACATTTTGAATTGTATCAAATGTATCTTCAAGGTATGCTTTTTTCTTTCCACCAATAAAAGATCCATGCACATACTCTTTCCATGCATTACTCTTTCAATATAATGCTGGACTTAATTTACTAATGTTTTAGAACGGATTTTCTAACTTTGTTTGCTTTGTCTCAGGCCAGAGAATGGCCCCTCTCCAGGTTTGGGCAGCGAGGATGTAAAAATTTTGAACAATGAATCAGAATGTCTTTTCTGTCTCTTTTTTGTGTCCTACATTCTGAAACAATTTAAATAACAGGAATTACCTATTCCTTGAAATCTGGCAGAATGTATGAGTCTGTGGAAACTTCTGCGGAAGTAATTTTTTAATAACCTTGCTTCTTGATTATCAGTATTTTAAGGGTGTCTGCTTTGTGTCAGGTAATTTGAAAAACTTTTATATATTTCCAGAAAAGCATCCATTTTCCTCAGCCATGTTAAATTTTCCTAGAAACACTATTTCAGAGTTTTATGAGTGCAGCTATTTGCACTCCAAATCAGAAACACACAAACACACACATTATCTTTGGAGGTTACAAAGAGTGAAATAGCAGAGTGAGCTTTCTAGGTCAGCCTGGAAATTGTTTGGATGACGTCAAAGCTAGTGTCCTTGTGTTCCCCATTTTCATGAGATGAACTTTACAGTTTATTAGTTTTACTGGGTTGGCCAAAAACTTCGTTTGGGTTTTCTGTACAATGTTATGGAAAAACCCAAACGAATATTTTGGCCAACCCAATACATAGCGTTCTCTTACAAAAAGGGTAACTCTGGCTGTGTTACCCCACTGATTGCAGTGGGACAAGTGTGGAAGGCAGGAGTTGTTACAGGGCTATTCTAGGTGAGAGCCACTGGTGGCTGGGAATAGGACAATAGCAGTGAAGATGGTGAGAACTGGTCAGATTGTGAAAATATCTTAACAGGAAAGACAAGAGGATTCACATATACAGTGTACTTTCATCAGTCACACTGCACTATAGGCAGATTCTCAACCAGGTACAACTTTTGCTGAGAATCACTGTATGGACTTCAGGTTCTATGAAAATACAGCCTGTTGTTTTCATATTTGTATATTCCCATTTACAGTAAGTACAGTGCTTTGCAAATTTATTGAAAATCATGTGCATGTCTGAAATAGTTCTGACATAAGATTAATTACAATAAATTAGTCAACTTGGGTCTTATATTACTCCAGAATTTCAGGTAGAAGGTGCTTATGTTAGACATAAAATCAATGTTTAGATTAAAATTTTGCTTCATTAAACTGTTTCTCATGCTACAATGCAACTTTTCAAAGTCAAGCAACTACATAACAATATGTTTCCTCTAAACTTACAAACTTACGTTAACAACCAGAGTCAGAGCTTTTAAACTTCTACATGTCAGCAGGTCCAACGCCCAAAAGACACAAGTCTACAACTGCGGCATCAAGTCCTATATTAAATGCAAATTTAAGAAAAGTAAACTAAAGAGTATTATCAGACTACCCAAACGTAGTAAGAGTCTGTGTTATTTGACTTCTCAACTCTCTAAATTTGTTTTTCAACACAGGGGAGCTTTAAAAAAATAATGCCTGGGCTCCATCCAAAGCCAATTAATACCAGAATCTCCGTGGAGTACTTTTCAAAAAAACAAAAAGCTTCTCCAACAATTCTAGTATCAGCCCGTTAAGAACCACTGCTTCAACAGAATTTTATGAAAGATAAAATAAGCAAAAATTAAAATGTACAACACAGGAAAAGTATAGGAAAAGGGAGAGTATGTTAAAACCCAAAGGGCTCACCCTTTGCTACCTCTTCAAACTACTAAAGATTACTAATATTAGAATATACACCATAATCTTATCAACTAGGCTATTAAGATAAAACATAAAATAAAGCCTGGAAAGATCTTTGCTACTTAACTAAAATCAAGTGTTTACAATACTTTCCAATGGGGGAAGGCTGTAGGGTTTCAGGCGTAAAGCAATGCAGAGGCAATCGCAGGGCACCAGGTGGAGTAGCTGAAAACTTCGGGCTCTGGTTTCCTGTGCTCTAGTCCAGACAGGGAAAGGAGAGAAAGGCCATGTCCATGGAAACAAGCCCTCATGCCTGAAAGGATAATTTTATTTGAATCTATTTTCACTCAAAATTTTGAAAAATAAAGCAACATAAAATATGGGGAAAGGGAAGTTGGTCTTTGAGAATTTGTCACATTTTTACTGCTACAACAATCCTTTAAATCTGGAGCTACTCAGAGATCAATCATGAAAAATAAGAACAAAGACTTTATTTCAAACAGATTCAGTGGTATGTCTACTACAGCAAAGTCTGGTTGTAGCAAACAGTTTCCTTTCAAATCTGCACTGATGTATAAATTAGACATTATTTGGGAATGATTAATTTCTGGTAAAATGTAGATTTAATCCAACATGATGCTAATTTCTACATTTATTGTAGACTTTATTTCGATACTAGAGGTTAAATTTTCATCACCAAAAAATGAGAATAATCTTACAGCTACTACTAAGGTAATGAGCTGTGAAATTACTTTCCCACTATTGTTCTGAAAATATACCCCTAGATTGTTAAGAGAAATTCCAACTTCATTCAAATCTGTTATTTAATTCTTCAGTCATCATCTACTGTCGGCTTGATTGTCACTCCTCTTCTTATTTGACCCCAACCAATTAAACTGCAAAATGAAAATAAAAGAAATCATGAATTTTATATCAGCTTCATTATCATTACCACATAATCACATGACACAACTAGTTTTACTTGCCTATCTGCTCAAATTGAATGTTTCCAAAACCTGCTCCTCCAGAAAGCTAGCTCACACTATCTTCATAGACCCAGATATGGGCTCTGGCCAGAAGGACTGACAGGAAAAGCAAACAGAAAGTTGCTACTATAAACATGCTCAACTTGGCAAATACACCTGCCCCTTCAGAACCACTAATGAAGAATATTCCAGTCTACCCAAGGAACCATGTTGACATATAAACCACTTCAGTCTGATTTTTTTTAATTTTTTCCTCTTTGAAAAAAATTTGTTTTTTTTAACCGTTCCCAGCACTTCAACAGGTCACAATGGCCTTATCATGATTTTAGCTGGTAAATGAAATTAAGAGATGACCTAGAGGAGTAGATAATCTATAAACAGATTACTCTCAGTAGCAGCAGAGGGATTTCTGCTCCATCTCTGTTTCAATGTCTGCTCTAGTCAATGGCCAAGATAGATTGCTATCTAAATTGTAGGTTCCAGAACAGAACTTACCTAAGCATGGGTTAAAAACAACAGATCTAAAGAATATAAGGATTATTCAGATGTTCTCATTTCTTTTAATAATTTTAACATACTTGCTTATTTTTAAGCAACATCTAAAATTTCATTTGGACAGAATCCTCTTATAATATTAGTAGACACACAAAAAGATCATTCCTTTCTTTAAAAATACACTGGGAAAAAGAAGAAAAAAAAAAACGATAAAGAAATCATCACAAAGCAGGATGATTTACTTAAAAGTTTAACTCTGTCTCAATTAGAAAGTAGTAATTCAGATCTCCTGAACAGTACATGATTAAATCATCCTGAGGCACTGTGCCAGGGAAGCCTTAATAAGGGAGGTAGATAGTGAGGAAGAAACAAAACCGAACCAAAGGTGATTTAAGTAATTATGTGGACAATCAGGACACAAAACAGTCTAATGCAGAAGCTTTATATCAGACTAAGCAGGAGGAATTTAAAATGCATTCAAGTAGACTTCCAGAAAGGTCCTCAATCAGAAAGTAGTGGGAAGTTACTAGAAATTACTGAGTACTGCATGAAAAAATGTTTTAGGAAGATTAATGTTGACTGAATGCTGAAGTAACAGTAGAAGAGGCATATTAGCAATCTTTTGCACTAACTTTTAAGTGTGCAATGATGATGGTATGGGTGACAAAGAGGTCACACAGAATAGAAAGGAAAGGGTAGATTTAGTTAACTAACCAGGAAAAGAGAAGAGAGAGGAGTCAACAATAGGTGTATGTTTCTAAGTTCTATCCACTCAAAGGGCCCTGAAGAAACAGCACCTTTGGAGAAGTGAGCACACTTAGCACCCAAATCTTCATTTCTAACACCATTTCCCACTAAGAGGAATCAGGGCTCCCTCGAGAAATGGCCAATTCTAAACTGGAGCAGGAAAGAGACACAAGGTGACTTCAGAACAACTTGTGCCAGAAAGTAAGGAACTATTAAAAAACAAACCCAACAGAAACATACTGAAGCTTGCACAGCTTCCAAACTGTCCGTGGAGTTGTGATCTGCTTCAGAAAACAAAGCAGAGGGTTTACCTTCTGGGAAGACAGAAGTCATTCTCTCTGAAAAGCCCTCTTATATATAGTTGGCTTTTGCATCCTCCAGAAATAGGAGGGCAAGGATTGATGCCTCCTGAGTCTGGGTTTCAGTTGAAGTAGAGAGAATACAGTGGCTATTCCCCAGAAGTCCATAGTGGGGTGTAGTTGTCTCCAGAATACAACACTGTTAATTTAGCATGGGTTTTGTGACAGTCATAGAGATGGATCCCTTAATAAAATAATAGGTTAAAAAAAATGGGGAAATATCAACAGGACATAGGAGCCAGTTTGTCTCCTGGACAAATTCTAGACATCAACATAAGTAAGGACAGTAATGAATCAGTAAGGGCCTGCTGAATAAAATAGGATTCCATGAATGCATATTATAACTAGGTAAGTAAATAATGGGGAAGAAAGAATGTCAAATGATGAGTGGCAGAGTTAGAGTTTAGGGGGATGGGTAATCACCATTTTGTAATCATTATAATCAAGCTCAATTCAGACAAAAATCATCAGTGGATGCTAAGCTAAATCCCTCACCTGGGGGGAGGAGAGGGTGTGATAAGGAACAGATTATTTGCATAGGTTCTCCCCCAAAGAAGAGTAATTCACAAGCGTAAAGAATAACTATAGGGTGGGGAAACTGGCTAATGACTTGCCTGTATGATCAAAATTAACCTCAACAAACGGCAATCAGATATCATGTGTCTTTAGTTATGACTCCCTGAGGAGACATCACCACCTACTTGAAAATATTCTAACCAAGAATAAATAACCTGAACCTAATCTTGCTGCTGCTGCTGCTAAGTCGCTTCAGTCATGTCTGACTCTGTGCAACCCCATAGATGGCAGCCCACCAGGCTCTCCCGTCCCTGGGATTCTCCAGGCAAGAACACTGGAGTGGGTTGCTATTTCCTTCTCCAATGCGTGAAAGTGAAAAGTGAAAATGAAGTCGCTTGGTCGTGTCAGACTCCTAGTGACCCCATGGATTGCAGCCCACCAGGCCCCTCCGTCCATGGCATTTTCCAGGCAAGGGTACTAGAGTGGGTTGCCATTGCCTTCTCGGGAACCTAATCTTAGGAAACATTAAATAAACCCAACCTGAGGAACAATCTAGAAAGTAACTAGCTTGTATTCTTCAAAATTGCCACTGACAAGACAAGGAAAGGCTGAGGAAATTCCAAATTAGAGTTCAAAGAGCCATGAAAACTAAATGCAGTGCATGACCCTAGACAGGAAGGAGACAGAGGACATTATCAGAACAAGTGATAAAACTGACTGTAGACTTTAGCATTGTAACAATGTTAAGCTTCTTCAAAGTGAAAGTGAAGTCGCTTAGTCGTGTCCGATTCTTTGCGACCCCATAGACTAGCCTACCAAGCTCCTCTGTCAATGGGATTTTCCAGGCAGTAGTACTGGAGTGGATTGCCATTTCCTTCTCCAGAGAATCTTCCCAACCCAGGGACTGAACCCGGGTCTCCCGCATTGTAGACAAGATGCTTTACCATCTGAGCCACCAGGGAAGTCCTTAAGCTTCTTGAAGTGGTTATATAAGATAATATTGTTTTTAAGAAATATACACCAAAGTATTAAGAGTTAAAGGGGCAACCTATTTCTCAAAAAAAGGTTCAGAAAAAGGGAGGTATTAAACCTAAATTCACTGGTTTTTGCAGAGGTTGTGTCTATCACAAATCAGGCCTAGAAATACAGATTTCAAAATCATCCGAATAAACAGTTGAGAATTAAAGCCGTGGTACAATAACTGTTGCGTTCAAGGTAAAGTGTGTTTGTGAGTGTGTTAAGTAAACTGTGTCTTTTTTATTAGACACTGACAAAGGCTAATAAACTTACCGCCAGTGTTTCTCAACTCTTCGGCTAAGTGCAATCTTTTCTCCTACTTCTGTGCACACAGGATTAGTCAAGACGATTTTACCCAAATCAGCCTTGACTGCACTAACTCTTCCTCCTGTCGACAGGGATCCTATATTCACCATAAGTACTTCATTCTTAGACAGCTTTTGTACCTAAGGAAATCAAGTGGTGAAAAATAAACCCCCAAATCAAGAAGATGCTTTCCAAATAACTCCTTATTTTTCTACCACCTTACCAACAAAAGACATCAGCAATTTTCCATCTCTGCCAACCTGATTTCAGTTAAGACTTTTAAGAAAAACATACAGATAACAGGAATTATCATGTCATTGTTATACAGGACATACTGTTTCTTGTTGTTTTACTTTAGACTGCCATATGCAAGTTCTTGGTTTTCAGGAAGTCAAATTTATTTACCTTCTCTCTTTTCTTAATCCTATGTTAACTAAAAAGTATGAACCTCAAAACTGGTCTTAATGTCACTGGCACTTGAAGCACTTACTTTCGCTGCTTTCTTGTCTCCTTCAGTGCGAACACCTAGAAGCCTTCTAAGCAGGAAATAGGAAATTTCCAATTCTGTGAAGATCTCAGGTAAAGCTCCAACTGCACCAAGTACTTGCCCCACCATTCTGTCAGCCCGGCACAAAGTGGGGTCAATTTTTGTTCCAACTCCTGATCCAAAATAAGATATATATGGTCCAACATTTTATTTCCTATAAAGCTGTTTACCCAAAAAACTTATTCAAACTAGTATAGCACATACCCACCTACACATTTTAATACACAACTTATATTTTCATACTAATTTATTGGCTACATAGATGTGACAATAGTTATCTAAAGAAAGAGAATTGTAAACTCACAGGTTAGTTGGGTATTTGAGGACGAGTCTCTTGATTTAAATTGTAAGCAAAGGACAAACAGACATAACAGCCTAAATAAAAAATGAATCTGAATATCCTTAATGAAGGCTGAAACAATACAAAATTCATGAGTAGTTTGCAGGATATTTATCCGCCATTTTTCCCCTGAAAGAATGATCAAAAAGATAGCTTAAAGATTTTACGTGATTCCTCGGATTGATTTCAAAATATTTTAGCTGCATGTCTTTCATGGAGGAGAGAAGATATAAAGATGAGGCAAGAATGGTAAAGTATTGGGAATCCCCTGGCGGTTAAGTGGTTAGGAACTGGCACTCTCACTACTGTAGACCTAGGTTTGATTCCTGGTTGGAGAACTAAGATCCTGCAAGCCATGTAGCATGTTCCCCCTAAAAAGCAACTGTAAACTATTGATAATCTTTGAAGTTGTGTGGTGGCTGCATGACCACATGTTACACTATTCTCTGTACTTTTACGTTTGAAAAGTTCCATAAGTTAAATTTTAAAAGTCCCAAGAGTTTCCTTATTTACAAAACAAACAAAAAGGATAAAATTATACACAGCAAACTCCTAATTACAAAATACAATAGAAAAATGAATTAAATAGCCAAACATCAGAGAACAAAAAGACGAACTCCTTCACATCAAACATTTTCTTTAATCCAAAAGTTATTAACACCTCTGACGAATTCTCACTGTATCTTGCCTTTTTCTGGGTATCAGGTAATACGCTACTGTACGAGACCAGGAAACCCATATATTATTTTAGTAACAGCAAGATAATGGAAGTTATAATCTTTAATTCCCACCTCAGTGTTTAACTATGATCTACCATGATTCAATTGACATTTGTGGGTAAATCTCCATTTGAAAATCATACAAAAACAATAAAAAACCCACATTATTCCATAACCATGTTTAAAAAAATCCTACGGTTAGGTTTTTTTACATTTTAGGCCATAAAATTTACTTTGGTACTGCTAAAAATGAGCTACTTTAAAAATTAAACCAAAATTCTTATGTTTAAAAATAATTTTCACAAACATATGAAATCATCATATGACCTAAAATCAACAGCTTACCCTACCCTGCTCGATCATTAAACATCAAATGCTGATTCTTGTTGATGTTTGACAGAAAACAGCAAAATTCTGTAAAGTAATTATCCTTCAAAAAAAATAAAATAAAGTGGCAAACAAAAAACCCCGTAGGGATGAGAGGAAAAGCCTTACCAATAAGACCTCCTGGGGCAGCATACTGAAGATCATTATGCTCTGCGAAAAGTGATACAATTTTGGAAAAGATAGGTTTACACATGAGTTTTCCTTCACTGTCTTTGGAAACAATACCAGGTCTGACTTCTATCTCCTGGCCCACCTGTAAAAATATAAATTAATAATTAGAATTTGTAGGACAACACCATTTTCATTACATACGAAAAGTTCTAACAGGAAGACCGCAAAACTGAAAAGTCATCCTTATTTCAAAGATCTCTATTTTAAAAAAAAAGATGTGGAAGAGATCTTCAAATTCAGAACCATCCAAATGTTTTGAACAACCTATCATATAAGCCTATCGCCAATTTAAATGTGTTTCAAATTCATAGAAGCCTATAAAGTTTGAGGTCAAACACAATCAAAAGATATACTAGTAAACAAAGAAATCTACATCAAGTACTAGACATCATGAAGAAAAATATTATTTTTCAATTCGGAGTGTCTATACTATTCTCCTACTTAGGACAAGAGAAAAAATAAAGCAAAAACACAACAATCAAAATCTAGTTTACCTTTAATACTCCTTTTAGAATACTACCACCAGCTACACCCCCCTTAAGGTCATCAACTTCACAGCCAGGTTTGTTGACATCAAAGGATCTAATAACTAAAACAAAACAAAACAAATTAAAGCCTATTCTATTCACTTTAACTTTAGAAAAATTTACTTTTTCTAAGTTAACTTTTCTTAAATAGTAGACACATAAAATTTATACAAGGAGACTTTGTCACAAAGTCTAATATTATTATTCCAGCTAAGTATACTGCAATTTTAATTATGCTGGAAAAAGTAGAAATACCTTGAAAGTACATTGATAGGAGGCATACTATGGTACACCCACAGTATGGAGTATCATGCAGCTGTTAAAAAAAGACTGTTAGAGGGGAGAATAGTTTGAGGGAGAATGGATAGATGTGTATGTATGGCTGAGTCCCTCTGCTGTCCACCTGAAACTATTACAACATTGTTAATTGGCTATACCCCAATATAAAATTAAAAGTTGAAAAAAAAAAAAGAATGTTAAGAGTATATGTATTGATGTAAATGATGTATAAGAATAACCTTCATCTGTTGTTCAGGAAAAAAGAAAAGACTAGTTATGCATAGTATGATCCCACTTTCACACACAAAAACTGAAACAAGAAACATATCATGTTTATAAAGGTGCACAAACAGTACACACCAATTGTTAACTGTAACTTCAGGGCTAAGGGGTGAGGCAGGCATTGTGGACCTTTCTGGTCATATACCTTTATATGACTTCTGCAACCAAGATTTAGTTTCAAAACTTCAAAACAACCCTAGGACTATGTGACCTATGCTTTAGTCCCGAGAGCAGGAACCATTAACAAGGGGTACTCATTACAATAATCCAAGAGAACCCTGCCCACAACACACAGAAAGGGGTGGGGGGCACCTAGGTGAAGCTTCAGAGGGTTCAAATGTCTGTTGTGAAAAGGTTCCACAATCTATGTAGAAACCATGAGTTTAAATTATCAAATTATACCAATATTGATACCACAAGCTTAAACAAATGAGAGAGATGAATATCTTCATTAATGGTACAATGAAATCATTTGTCTGGAAGTCCTAATATCCTGTTTCTAACTAAAACATAATTCCATAAGACATACTTTATTGCTTCATCTTGATCATTTAACATAACACATACCAAACACAAAAAGGCTAAAAGTTGTGTCTGTATTCAGGACTCTCATCCAGTAATACAATCTAACTCTGCTAATACAATCTCAGAATTAACTGACTTCAAAAAAAGTTTTTTATGGAGACTGTAATTTATTATCACCTCTGCAGAAATCATTGGTGATTCCCTTAAAGACAAATCAGCAATGTGGGAAAGATCAAATAAAAATCCTATTACTTACCAATAAGTCTGGGTTCTGAAGTAAAGTCTCTTGGGGGTACTGGAATTTTCTTTACTATGTACTCACAGACAACTTCAATATTGTATTTTAGCTGAGCAGAAATTGGGATAATAGGAGCACCTTCTGCTACTGTACCTATAAGACAAAATTTTCAAAAGATCAAAATTCTTCAGTTTTATAGTACTTGTTCTTCATATATTATAGGAAATAGTTAAGATTATTAAAATGATGCCTAAATATACCCACATATACCCACAGCAACAGGCAGAAAATGGTCTTTCTTTTCAGAAAAGTGTCAGTATTCTGTTTGTTTTTACTCCTGAAAATGAACACTACTGCATTCAAGGGGAAAAAACTCAAATTTTACTAATAGATATATTTAATATACCAAAATAATAAAACTGCTTAAAGGATTAATTAAAATACTTAACACTCCTGGGAAAGACCATTTTACTAGTTGAAAGGTTTCCATAGTTCAGTTCAGTTGCTCAGTAGTGTCCGACTCTTTGCAACCCCATGAACTGCAGCACACCAAGCCTCCCTGTCCATCACCAACTCCCGGAGTCCACCAGAACACACGTCCACTGAGTCGGTGATGCCATCCAACCATCTCATCCTCTGCCGTCCCCTTCGCCTCCTGCCCTCAATCTTTCCTAGCATCAGGGTCTTTTCAAATGAGTCAGCTCTTCTCATCAGGTGGCCAAAGTATTGGAGTTTCAGCTTCAACATCAGTCCTACCAATGAACACCCAGGACTGATCTCCTTTAGGATGGACTGGTTGGATCTCTTTTCTAATAACATGCAACTGACCTCCCAATAAATGTCAAAACAAATTTATAGTCTCTTGCTAATCAAAGACTAATGGCATACATAATATCTGCTCCTTATTAATTAAATGTCTAACAGGTTCATGAAAGCAATGTACCAAACACAATGAGGCTTTAATCAAAATGAGACATTCTTTTTTGTTATGAGAGAACTGGATGCAGAGGAAGTCAACCTTTCTCACAAGAAAAACAAGGATAAGAGAGAATCTAATGTCAACAATAAGATGTCTTCCCTGAAATGACAAACACCACACCATTAAAGGAAAGGAACACTAAAGATAAATCACTATCAGTCCCAATTCTAAAAGTAGCTACTCAGTAAGGATAGTGTAAGAGTGAAGTTTTTTAATGGATTTAAAAAAATATTTATTTTTTTGCCCATGCCACAAAGCTTGTGAGATCTGTTTCCCAATTGAGGGACTGAATCGGTGCCCTCGGAGTGAAAGCAGAGTCCTAACCAGTGGACTGCCAGGGAATTCCCAAGACCAAAGTTTTTTGTTTTTAAAAAAAGCTTTTGTTATTTTACCGTCACTGAGGAAGACTTTTATTAGGTATTATGGCTTCTTACCTTGAACAAATGCAAGGATCTGTTCATACTGTTCTTTAGCCTGGCTTTCTTTTACCAAATCAATTTTATTTTGTAGAATCAAAATATGCTTCAGTTTCATGATTTCTATAGCAGCCAAGTGTTCAGATGTCTGAGGCTGAGGACAAGACTCGTTACCAGCTACAAGATAAACAGTAAAAAAGATGCATGAGAATTAGCTAGAACTATCTATCAGAATAGGAAAATCCATAAGAGGCAGGTTAGTGGTTGCCAGGGAGTGAAGGAAAGGGGGATTAGAGTGACTTCTTAATGGGCACAGGGTTTCCTTCTAGGGAGACAAAAATGTTCTGGAACTCAATAGCACTGATGCTTGTAAAACACTGCAAATGTACTTCCTATCACCAAATTGTACACTTTAAATAGCTATAATGCTACCTTTTATGCTCTATTATACTATTAAAAAAAAACAAAACAAAACACCTAGCTAACATCTAAAAAAGGAAATGCTTGAATGCCCTAACTCTATCCAAAGCAAAAGTCCTGGATTGTTGCCAAGCATTCAACTTTTGCCCCTGCTCCACCCCTTGTGCCTGTATTCACCGGAGTCTCCTGATTATTAGATTCTCTTTGCTCGTCTTAAGCCAGTAACCTAAGAATCCACAAGTTTGGCATTCCAGGGTATGCCCTTGGCTTTTGCTCAAGCATAAGGTATAGCCCCCTGGCTCTATCCAGTTTTAGAGATGCTCTGACCTGGTCAAGCTCCTGAGAGGCGGGGAGTAATTAAGGGAAGACACTTAACACAGTCCATGAAGTTCAACTACTATCAGAGGCTACTCCCTAACAAATAGAGGAAAGAACACTAAAAATAACCATCGGTGTTATCGAGAAGTAGGTATGTTTTGCTGGATACTCCAATGACCATCCTCCCTAAGTGGTGATGTTTAGGTGTCTTATACTCTATCCACTCAGCCTACTTTAAAAAATTATATCCCATAGCAACAAAAACTCTTGCCAGCTCACATAAGGTGGCACAACTCCAGACTTGAAAATCACAGTTCATCTACTAGACTTCAGCACTTATGAAATTTAGATCTAATAAAACCATTATACACTAATGTTGCGTAAACAGTTCAAAGATGCTCACACACAAAAAAATCTAAAACTAAAATAATAAATCATTTCATGGACCCAGACTTTTGATAGCTGGAAGACAAGGATGTCATACTGGTTGACATGTTCGTTTCCATTCCTGTCACCTTTAGATACTGGATGTAATCCTTAAGGCCTTAGTTTTCCTTTAAGTATTCCACCTTGGATTTGCTCCACAGTGATTTGTTGGAACCAATTCCGATGTATTTACCTATCAACAGAAGAGCGGCATCCATCACTGCGGCACCGTTCAGCATAGTAGCCATCAGAATATCATGGCCAGGACAGTCAACAAAGGAAACATGCCTAACAAATTAAAAAATAACCATCAGTCCTAAGATCAATCAATACATCAACATTCGAGTTACAGATTCCCTAAAATTAAACCCCTTGAAGTATAGAATGTCAATACTGCATAAGAATATGCAAATAATTATTTCTATAAAGTCAAGCAGTTACAGGACTTGGTGTTTCTAGACTTTAGAAATAAGATCACCTACTGGCTCAATTATATTTCAGAAACAAACAAAAATTTCATAGAAACAGATCAGATTTGTAATTAACAGATCTATGGTTACCAACAGTGGGGTTGGGAGAAGAAGGAATCAGATGAAAGCAGTCACAAACTTTTTTAAAATAAAGAAGTACCAGGGGTATAACATACAATACAATAAATATAGTTACCAGCACTATATGTCATACATGAAAGTTGTTAACAATAAATCCTGAGTCTTCATCACAAGGAAAGATATTTTTTTCTATTTATTTAAGTTTATATCTATATGAGATAATGGATGGCCACTAAACTTACTGTGAAAATCATTTCAAAATGTATGTATGTCAAATTATTATGCTGTATACCTTAGAGTTTATTACAGTGCTGTATGCCGATTATATCTCAATAAAACTGGAGGAAAAAAAATAAAATATGAAAAGAACAAAAATTACCTATTGGCTAAGAGTAAAATCACTGCAGATCATTACAAAACAAATGAAATTAGTTATGTATAGAAATAACTGAAGAAACACAAACTCCCAAATCCAATCAAAGAAAATATGGTATAAAGTAAATACTGGGAATGTCATTGATTTGAAAGCTGTAACTGTTAACAGAACAGGCAGTGCTATCTGAAAAAATTTGCCAAAAACTTCTCCAGCATCTTGACAAGCTGGAAATGCCAATCAGAAATAGAGATGGCAGCGCTATCTTAACAAAACTATGCTACTCATTTGGAACCATTATTTTTAATAGTTGTATACTCATACTCATAATCTAAAACAGGGACACCAAACTGCCCCACTGTCATAACCACTCATGCACATCACGACTGCTTTCCTAACACAAGAGCAGAAATAAGTAATTCAAAAGAGAATCTGTGACCTGCAAAGCTGAAAATACTTATTATTGGGCCCTCTCCAGGACAAGTTTGCTGATAAGGGCCACAAGTAGGGTGAGGCAAGTGAGGCACTTGACACACATGCAAAATTTACAGTATACCCCAAAAGCCAGTAATCAAAACAAATATTTGAGTACTTAAAAAAATAAAAATTTATACAAGAAAATCCAAGATGAACAAAATATGAAAAACTTACTGAAAACAGGATCAGCAACAATGCCATGCCAAAAGCAAAACAAACAAAAAATCCAGTGATAATGAAAAGAAAAACAGTAATTTGAGCCTCTCTTTATTTTACTTTAGGAATTCCCTGCCCGTCCAGTGGTTAGGACTCCAAGCTTTCACTGCCGGGGGCCCAGGCTCGATCCCTGATCACAAGGCATGTGGCATGCCCCCCAAAATTTTGAATTTAAAAGTAAATAAATAACACTGTTTATTTTGATTGTTGTTGTTTAGTTGCTAACTCATGTTCTCTCTTGTGACGTCATGGACCGCTAGGCTGCTCTGTTCATGAGATTTCCCAAGCAAGATTACTGGACAGGGTTGCCATTTTCTTCTCCAAGATTCTTCCCACCCAGGGACAGAACCTGCATCTCCCGCATTGCAGGTGGATTCTTTACTGCTGAGCCACCTGGGAAGCCCTTATCTTCATCTTGATTACCAGGCCTGATTTTTTTTTAAAAGCATTCTCCCTCGCCTCAAACTCTGAGCTTCATTCACCTCTCCCTAGTCCCAGCTCTGCCTCGCTCTACAACTTCCTTGTGGACATCCCCAATCACCATAAACATCACCAGGTATCAGTATCCTCTGATAAAGAATATATAATCATATTCAGAAAATAAATGGGTTACAAGTCCTTGTATTTAAGAGAAGGGATTAAGAATGGCTTTGTTCCTTTATCTAAGACACAAAACCAACACTGTTTAAGAGAAATTTAGGAAGCCTGGTAAAAAGAATCCCTTAAATCCAATGAGCTGTGTTTCCCTCCGTCTCATTTTGCTTATGTGATACTTTTCCTTTGGAGCACTTACACGTATGTGTCTTAAGGTAGTTCTAAATACTTCACTTTTCAAATTAATGTCATTATGGACCAGAAAAACAGAATAGTGGAAAAATAAAGCCATTCAACAATTAGGTTCACTGTTTAACATCTCAAATTAAATATCTCAAAAAGTACAAACCACATGACAACAAAATATGACGTTAAGTCAAAAAAGGTCACCTGACTAATTTGAAGTTCCCTTTGGTCCCTGGAATGTCTGTAGGAAACTCATCGGGTGTGCTACTTCCACAAGATCTATAACATTCTGGCCGAGGACAACTTGGGTCATCAAGCTTATAAATCTGAAAGTTTCAATGAGAAAAGACTTGGATTTGTTATCTGCACATTCAACAATTAAAGTGAGTTTTTCATTTCACTGTACACAGCTCACCTTAGCATTAGCATAGCCAAGTTTGATTGTAATATTTCTTTCCAGTTCATTTTTGAAACGGACAGTGTGGACTCCAGAAATAGCTTTTACAACTGTAGATTTCCCATGAGCTACGTGACCAATTGTACCTACAAAGTACAAAAAATTAATTCAAATGCATTCAGTTACACCACGTATTTTTTCAATTTTAGAGCAGAAAACCCAAAGCCATAACTCACTGTCAATATCATTGTAAAACCAACAGTGACTGATATTTCCTCCTACATATCCCTGATTACAAAAACTTATTATGATACAGGACTGAAGAGAACTTTCCATGTGACAACCTTGTTCTAAACCATACTGAGCATAATAAAATCGATCCATCTTTAATCACAGAAAACAGTGCTTTCATCGAAAATAGACACTTGTAAAAAAGTGCATGAAACTTTGTATATCAAGACATTTTTCAGCATTTTCAGACCAAAGTAAGTATGAAGAGCCTTGACACACAAAAAAAGAATCCATGAAAACAAGAAAAAAAACTCAGGTATGATTACAGTAATGCTATTAAGGCTAGCATGTATCTTACAACTTTTTTAAGAATCTCAAGGTAGAGCCTTAAAGAGGTTTTACTGTTTTTGTACACTCTCAAATACCCCAAATTTACACTCAGTCAACATAACTTCTCCTCCAAAGTTCCAGGTGCCAATTAAGGGGAAAAAAAATCCACCTTAATTATAGCTTATGCACATATCAAACAAACTTTCACAAACTCTGCTCTTGCAACAACCCTGTGTGGCAAGTACAATCACATTTCCCCTCTTCTTTACTAGATGACTACATATCACCTTATGCTATTAAAAGTTTTAAGTCTTTACCTTTTTTTTCTCACCTAGTCTATAAGCTAGACATAGGCAACAGGGGCCTCCCACCAAAAATCTAGCAGATGCATTGCTCCCAAGAGCTCAACAGCGATTTCACGAATATCTGTATCTTCATGTAATTTACGTACTTACACAAAAGGAAAGATTAAAATTATTTGCTGGAAATCAATTAAATCTCCAAGTTATTCTTATCTCACCTATATTAATTGTGGCTTGTCTGCTGATAACTTCATGTGAAAGTGGCGTCAACTTGGAAACATCCTGCAATCAAATATTTCTATGTTTAATCATTGTACATAAGATGTATCAAATTTTGACTTTACATTGTTACCTACAGCTCGCTACCATTTCAATAGCCCTCTTCTACTTTTAAAGAGCTTTTCCTGTACAATCTTGCATTCTGGAAAGCACTAAAAGTCCTTCATCCTTACACACTGATTATGGGAGATGCAGAGGCTCTGGGTCCCCCAACCTTGAGAGCATTAGCACTAAGGAATGTGTAGATACTCCTTTCTCAAAACATCCAAAGTGAAGAGCCTTAATGACACTTAACACTAAGTTTCTAGCCAAATCATTCGGGAGGCTCGGGGCCCCACGACCGCACAGCCCCATGCCCAGCTTCCTAACTGACAGAAGCGCGTGGGGCAGCGCGAGCGCGGCTTTGGGCGCCGGGCTCCAGGTCTCCCTCCTAACTCATGCTCCTGACCGCCCGGCACCGCCTCGTTCCACAGCCTCGCGGGAGACCCGGTCATCCCTACTCCTGAACGCATAGCGCATACTTCCAGAGCCATGCCTTACCAAAGTGGCGAGATCTTGCCGAGAAAGGTGCGGCTGCCCTAAAGTCACACCAGCCTCGCCCCCCGCCATCTTGCCCGGAGAGGAAGGAAGTCGGCCGCGTCCCAACCTGACCGCGCGCAGGCCCCCTGGTGCAGGGCGGAGCAGCGGAGGCGGGAGGGCTGGCTAGGGCCCAGGCCTGGGAGAGGAAGGTGGACGCAGCAGCGGAGGCCTCACTGCTTGGATTTGTCTCCTAATTGATTTGTATAGTGCCTGCCGGCAGGCTGACTAAAAAATACAAGGCCAAGTTTCGGGATCTACTCGCAGCAGACCTGTTGGATATTTGTGCAGGCAACGGTGCAGGCAGCCCCAATAAAGGCCCCTGACGAGGCGGGCGATGCCACCGAGGCGCGCTCTGCCTAGGGTAAACCCACTTCCGGTTCCCCTAGGGATGGCCGGAAGAGTTTCTCGGAACCTGGGATTCTTATCTGGGGTGTGAGGATAGACTGTTGGAATGGTCTTCTTTACCGATTTCCATAATTTAGTAAGACGAGATCAGCCCCGGGTCTGTCTCGCCTGTGACGGGGTTCTTGGCCGCGAGGTGGCCGCGTACCGAGCTGGCGGGCGGTGAGGAGGGCGCCCTCAAGCGGATGTTTTGCGACCCAGGGATGGCAAAAGCAAAGTCTCTAACTTGTTCTCACAGAGAGGTTTCTAGAGCCTGGGAGGTGGTCCATGGTGGCGCTAATGGAGTTAGCACAGTAGAAGCTAGGTGTCGTGAGAGCGCCCAAAGGTGTTTTGGTTTGGTTTTTTAGCCGATCTGAATCTCTATTTTCTTTACTCTTTCTCCTTTCTAAATATTCATTGTTCTTTTCCTGCAGCTAATGAAAACTGAAGGTCTTCAAATGTCATGTTTGCGAATACAGACCGTATTCAGCGGAAAGTGGGAGTCATTTTTTTTTTTTTTAACCCCAAGAACTTAACAGTCTGTACACATTTTTTGGAAACCTTAAATGTAAGAAAATATAATTAAAAATCACTCTAAAATCAAAAGTAAAATTATTCTTTGGGGATTTGTTTAAAAAAACAACAGTGAAAAGCAAAGTGTAGTGAATGTACTAAAGCTACTTAAAATCTCTTAATGTACTTGAAATTTTTTCTGTTAAAAGCTATTGCTTTTTTGTGTGACTTCCTGATTTTCAGTAAAATGTGCATATAATAACAATAAACTGTATTCTATGTGGAAAAAAAAGATCTGAGAAAGCCCATTTTTTCACTGGACCTATTACCAATAAATCGGTATTTTAAAATTTAAAGATTTTTGAGACTTTCTTAACCCCTTTTTCAATAAGGTTCATTTCTGTTTAAGCATTTCTACACTTTGTAAATTTTCTATCATGTACAGGTCTTCATTTCTAGCCAGAAAAATAGTGTAAGGAGAAATGAGTATGTATTTAGGTTATCTGTGGTCATTGACTATGTAAGCAAGATTAAAATGAATATATGTTTTCTATCAGAGAAAGACAAATACCACATGATACCACTTATATATGGAATCTAAAATATGACTCAAATGAACTTAGCTATGAAACAATCACAGACATAGAGAAGAGACTTCTGGTTGTCAAAAGGGAACAGGATGTGGGGGAGGGATGGTTTGGGAGTTTGGGATTAAATGTGCACTATTATATAGAGAGTGGATAAACAACAAGGTCCTTTTGTGTAGCACAGGAAACTATGTTCAATATCCTATGGTAAACCATGATGAAAAAGAAAATTTAAAAAGTGGCTCAGTTGGAGTCTGCTTGCAATGCAGGAGACTCAGGTTCGATCCCTGGGTGGGGAAGATCCCTTGGAGAAGGAAATGGCAACCCACTCCAGTATTCTTGCCTGCGAAATCCAAGAACAGAGGAACCTGGCAGGCCACAGTCCATGGGATCACAAGAGTCGGACACAACCAAGCGATTAAACCTACCTACATATATATGTAGGTATATATATAACTGAATCAGTGCTGTACAGCAGAAATTAATACATTGTAAATCAACTATACTTCAATAAAATCCATATTTTTTATTTTTAATTGAAGGATAATTGCTTTACAATATTGTTGGCTCTGTCATACATCAACATAAATCAGTCAAAGGTATACATGTTCCCTCTCTTTCTGAACCTCCCTCATACCTCCCACCCCATCCCACCCCTCTAGGTTGTCTTTTTTTTTTTTTCTATCACACAAGTTTTGGGTACAACAGTTTACCTAAAATAGGAAGTTACATTTCAATAAATGTATTCATTTGTTGATGGTAGAAACTGGACCATATATTGTATTTGGGCGCAGGCATTTGTTTCCTAAATTTATACTAGGAACCAAATGTCTCCAACAAAATGTAACTTCTAAATGTATAAGTTCCTAAATTTAGAATTTTTATCTTATATTCTAAATAGTTACACTGTACTAGCCAATTCAGAAAACCCACTGAGGTAATAAAGATGTGGAATTAGTGGTGATGGTTACACAATTACAAATATACTAATGACAGTGAACTGTACTGTTTAAAAGGATGAAACATGGCATGTGAATTATTTTTCAATAAAAATATAAAACTTGTTGGTAATAATATATAATATGCTTCACTATCAGAAACTTTTATTGGAAGTAGAAATGTCACTGAAAATAATGCTATTAATAATAATAGTATTAATATTGGCTCCAACCTGGGGAATTCTCTGGCAGTCCAGTGGTTAGGATTTGGTGCTTTCACTGCCAGAGCTCGAGTTCAGTCCCTGGTCAGCGAACTAAGATCCCACAGGCTGTGAGGAGTGACCAAAAAAAAAAAAAGTATACAATTCAGTGACATTTTAGTAAATTTACAGTTGTACAGACAATTCCATGGACAGAGGAGCCTAGTGGGTGACATGTAGTCCATCGAATTGCAGAGTCTGACACCACAGAGTGACTAACACACAAAGAATTATGCAACCATCACGCCAATCCAGATTTTGAACATTTCCATCACCCCAAAGAGATCCCTCATGTCAATCCCCTTTGCAGTCAATCCCCATACCCATTTCTGGCCCCAGGCAATCACGAGTAGTCTGTCTTTCTATACTGATTTGCCTTTTCTGGACATTTTATATAAATGGCATTATACAGTATGTGGTCTTTTTTCACTCAGCATAAGGATTTTGAGGTTCATCTATGCTGTAGCATCTATCAATAGTGGTTCATTCCTTTCTATTCTTCAATATAATTCCATTTCATGGACAGATCTAGATTTTTTTCCACTTTTTGGGTGTTGTGAATAATATTTCCACAAACATTTTTGTACGTTTTTATGAAAACATTTTTATCTTGGTAAATATCTACTTGTGCTATTGCTGAGTCCTATGGTAAACCTATGTTAAACATTCTGAGGAACAGCCAAATTTTTCCAAAACGGCTGAACCATTTTACATTCCCACCACCAATATGTGAGGCTCCAGTTTCTCCTTACCAATGCCTGATATTGTCTCTTTTTATTATAGACATTCTTGTAGATATGGTTTTAATGTGCATTTCTCTAATGAATATATTGAGCATCCTTTCATGTACTTAATAGCCACTCAAATATCTTCTTTGGTAAAGTCTTTATTTAAACTCATTTTAAAATTGGGTTGTTTATCTTACTGAGTTGCAAGAGTTCTTTATATATTCTGGATACAAATCTTCATCAAATGCGTGATTTGCAAATGTTTTCTCCCAGTCTGTAGCTTGTCTTTTCATTTTCTTAATGGTATCTTTGAAGAACAAAAATTTCTACCTTTGATGAAATCCAATTTCTTTCTTTTATGAATCTTGCTTTGGGTGTCAAATTTAATAACCCTTTGCCTAACCCAAGGTGATGAATGCTTACTCCTATGTTTTCTTCTTAAAGGTGTATGGTTTCAGTTATTACCTTTCAGATATGTGATCTATTTTGAGTTAATTTTTGTGTATAGTGTGAGGTAAGAGTTTAACTCCATATTTTTGCATGTAGATATCCAATTGTACCAACACTATATACTGAAAAGACAATCCTTTTCCTATGGAATTGTCTTGACATGTCTGTCAAAAATAAATTTGACCATAAAAATGCTTACCTCTGAACTCTCAGTTCTGTTCCATTGATGTACATGTCTATTCTTATGCCAGTACTAAAATGTCTTGACTTCTGTAGTCATATAGGACATTTTTAACTATGTTCTTTTTCACAACTGGTTTGGCTCTCCTGGAGCCTTTGAATTTCCACATAAATTTCAGGATCAGCTCGTCAGTTCCTGCAATAAAGTTTGCTGGGTTTTTGATAGGGATTGTTTTATTTTGGGGGTGGATTATATTCTTTTATTCCTTTGGAAACTCTCGTCTTCCTAAATAACCCCCAAACTGTTAGCATATATTTCCTAGTAATAATTACTGTGTACTAGGCATGGTGCTGAGTGGTTTGCAGTCATTTCTACATTTGTTCCTTACAATTACCCTTGGAAATTTTCTATATCCTTAGAAAGGTGAAAAAAATTTGTTGATGTGTACAATGACATTCATTTTTCCACAAACATTTTCTGGCCTCTATGGCAGCATGGACAGTAGTAGGCAAGCAGGTTCTGGAATCAGAACAGTTCAAATCTTAACTTCTTCATTTTCCATCTATGTAAATTTAAATCGTGTACTAGCTACTCTGGGCTTCCCACATGGCGCAGGTAGTAAAGAATCCACCTGCCAATGTAAGACAGGTCAGTTCGATCCCTAGGTCGGGAAGATCCCCTGGAGAAGGAAATGACAACCCATTCCAGTATTCTTGCCTGGGAAATTCCACAGACGGAGGAGCCTGGTGGGCTACAGCCCATGGGCTTGCAAAAGTCAAACACAACTTTTGTTGTGCACGCATGCACCAGACACTAGCTATTCTGAGTCTCAGCAACTTAATCTGTAACAAAGGGCTAGAAATAGTATTGACCTCAAAAAGGAGTAAATGAGATAATATACATCAAACATTTGACAAAAGTAAGCAAGTAATACCTAGAAGGTGTTAAGAAGTCATGTATACCAGATTTTATTCATGACCTTCTTTGTCAGGAACCCTGGAGTAACTGACTGGAGCAACGGTTAAAGGAAAGGAAATCTCAGTACGAACTGAGTATAGTCTTACTAATTATAAATATCTTTCTTCTAAATATTTGCTTGTTTATCTTCACTTCCATCTTTGTGCTGTCATATACAAAGGTACAGTTGACATGTACTGCTATATTTAAAATAGATAATCAACAAGGATCTACTGTATAGCATAGGGAACTCTGCCCAGTATTCTGTAATAACCTAAATGGGAAAAGAATTTGAAATATATACATGTCTATGTATAATCAATCACTTTTCTGTACATCTGAAACTAACGCAAGATTGTTAACCAACTATACTCTAATATAAAATAAAAATTTTTTAAATTAACTGCCAGGCAAGAATATTGGAGTGTGTTGGCATTTCTTACTTCAGGGGATTGTTTTAAATCTGTAGGTAAGTTTGAAGAGAATCACCATCTTCTTGACCTTGAGACTTCCATTCCCAGAGGGCCATCTAGCCCCACCTATACGGCCCTCCCCACTCACGCTTCCAGGACAGTGGGACTCTCAGCCAGGCCTAGGTCCTGGCTGTTCAAGTGTGCACCCTCCCACCAGCTTCCACTCTAGCTAACCCCGCCCCAAGCAGAAGAGGCCAAACTAACTTACCCAAATCCCTTCGTGCCCTGTATGGACAAAGATATTTTGTCCTGAGACAGCTATGCAATCGCTGGTTTTTTGGTTTTTTTTTTTTTTTCAAAGAACTTAGAACCAATAAATAACCTCAGAGCCTAGATTCAATCTCATCTCTATCCTTAACCACAGTCTCCAAACCCTAAAGCTGTGCTCCTGGCAACAGTCATTACTGGTGGCTTTTCTTCACTTCTTTCATCAAGCAAACACCATATACCAGCTTTTCATTGCTCCCACTCACTCAACTCGGCCACTCACACTTGGGACATCAGTGTGTCTGTGTGTGTGTGTGTGTGAGTGAGTGTGTGTGCGCGCGCGCACATGCATCGCGCACACCTACTGAAATGTAGAACTGGCGAATATGCGGCTTGTATCGTGAGGTTTCTGAAGTATAGTGCTGCTTTTGACTGATTTATAAAGAAGATAAAAAAGATTAACTTTAGGAAAAGGGTTCATTCTTTTTAACATTTTCATTTACAAAGAGGCATTATCTGTACTGTGTTTCAAAGTAAATATATTTCATTAAAATGACATTAATTTTATCTTTGCTAGATAGTGGATGTTTAACAAGTTACAGTACTTTTCTAGCTAGACTAGCACATCACACTCTTTGTTTTACTCATCTCCCTGGCTATTCCTTCTCTGTGACAGCTCTCTACCTTTGCCTGGATGACTCCTGGTGCTCCAGATCCCAGACCTTGCTCTATTTCCCCTCAGTCCCTTGGTAATCTCCCAAACACGTCATGAATATTTGGCTTCCATGGTGAGGCTTCTGAAACACAGTTATTTTTCACTGGTTTGCAAGGAATACAAAAGTGATTAATTTCTTTAAAAAGTTGATTCTTTTTCATGTTTTCAAGAGGGCCTTGTCAACACTGTATTTCAAGGTAAATATGTTCAGTTAAAATGGACCTAGAGATTGTCATAATGAGTGAAGTAGGTCAGACAGAAAAAGACAAATATCACGAGATCAATCACTTGTATGTGGAATGGTACAAATGAACTTATTTACAAAACAGAAATAGAGTCACAAATGTAGAAGACAAACTTACAGTTACCAAGGGGGTTTGAAGGAAGGACAGGGATAAACTGGGAGATTGGTATTGATATATACACACTGCTGCTGCTGCTGCTAAGTCACGTTAGTCGTGTCCGCCTCTTAGCGACCCCACGGACTACAGCCCACCAGGCTCCTCCATCCATGGGATTTTCCAGGCAAGAGTACTGGAGTGGGGTGCCACTGCCTTCTCCGATATACACACTACTGTATATAAAATAGATAACTCAAAGAACCTACTGTATAGCACAGGGAGCTCTAGTCAATACTCTGTAATGACCTGTATGGGAAAAGAATCTAAAAAAGAGTCAATATATGTATAACTGACTCATTTTGCTGTACAGCAGAAATGAACACAACATTGTAAATCAACAACTGCAACAAAAATGTAAAAAATGGCAACATTCACTCTACCACTTATTGATGGTGGATGTTTAGCAGTTTACGGTGCTGTCTCTACAGCTTGGAGTGTGCCACCCTCTAGTCTCCCCGCCCGGATCCCACTGTTCTCCTGGACAGCTCTCTACCCTCGGCATGCCCCAGGCTCTACTCCTCGCACCTTCTCCTTTCTCCCCCATTCCCTTCAAACCTGCTCCTTCTTGAAGTCTTCCAGATCTCAGGAAATGAAAATTCCACGCTTCTTTGCAACCTCTTTTTCCTTTGTCCCTACATCCAGGAAATTCTGTTGGCTCTACCTTCAAGAACATGTACAGAGTCTGGCCAGTTCTCATGTCTCCACTGTGGCTCCCATTTCATTCCATTGTTAGAATACTCTCCTTACCCATCTCCCTGCTTCCACACTTGTTTGCCTAATTCTTTCTTTAAGTGACCATTTTGTTTGTGAGTGTGTCATCTTCCAGTGTTTTTTTCCCTCTTTCCGTTTTATTGAGATGTAACTGACCTACAGCACTATGTAAGTTTAAAGTATACAGGATAATGACTTGACTTACATATATTGTGAAATGATTACCACAGTAAGTCTAGTTAACATCCATCACCTCATACAGATATAAGGGGGAAAAAAGAAAAAAAATACTTTTTTCCTTGTGATAAGAACTTTTAGAATCTACTCATTAAGTAACTTTCAAATATACCATACAACAGTGTTAACTATAGTTGTTGCATCAAATATTACATTACGCCTAAGTTCTATTTTTTACACAGCAGCCTGAGTGTTAATCATATCACTCTTCCATATCAAAACCTTCCAGTGGTTCGTAATTTCTCAAAAGGCCAAAGACCAAAGACTTTATAATGCCCAACAAGGCTTTACACAGTCTGGTCCCTTATCTCCTTCAAGTCAAGGCTAAAATGACCATCCAATCATCCTAGTTAAAAAGGAAACACCTCTCCTCCTTGACACCCCTCATCTCTTTATCCTACTCTGTTATTTCCTGTATGGTCACATTCTAAGAGACCGTATAATTATAATTTGCTTACTTGTTTATTGCCTGACTTATGTAGTCTATAAAAGGGTAAGGATTTTCATGCATGTGTCACTGATAGAACTGTAGTGCTTAGAACAGGACTTTGCACATAGTAGGCACTCATACACAGAAGAACTGTACAAAAAAGGTCTTAATGACCCAGATAACCATGATGGCGTGGTTACTCACCCAGAGCCAGACATTCTGGAATGTGAAGTCAAGTGGGCCTTAGGAAGCATTACTATGAACAAAGCTAGTGGAGGTGATGGAATTCCAGCTGAGCTATTTCAAATCCTAAAAGATGATGCTGTAAAAGTGCTGTACTCAATAGGCCAGCAAATTTGAAAAATTTAGCACTGGCCACAGAACTGGAAAAAGGCAGTTTTTATTTCAATCCCAAAGAAAGGCAATGCCAAAGAATGTCCATACTACCATACAACCGTACTCATTTCACATGCTAGCAAGGTAATGCTCAAAATCCTTCAATGGCTAGGCTTCAACAGTATGTGAACTGAGAACTTCTAGATGTACAAGCTGGATTTAGAAAAGGCAGAGGAACCAGAGATCAAACTGCCAACATCTGCTGGATCATAGAAAAAGCAAGGGGATTAAAAAAAGAAGTCTACTTCTGCTTTTATTGACTATACGAAAGCCTCTGAGTGTGTGGATCACAACAAACTGTGGAAAACTTTTAGAGATGGGAATACCAGACCATATTACCTGTCTCCTGAGAAATCTGTATGCAGAACAAGAAGCAACAGTTAGAACCAGACATGGAACAACCAACTGGTTCAAAATTGGGAAAGAAGTACCTCAAGGCTGTATTTTGTCAACCTGCTTATTTAATTTATATATATATATAAATAAATATTATATATTACATATTATATATTACATCATGTGAAATGCTGGGCTGGATGACTCACAAGCTGGAATCAAGATTGTCAACAGGAGAAATAACAATAACCTCAGATAGGCAGATGATACCACTTTAATGGCAGAAAGCAAAAAGGAACTAAAGAGCCTCTTGAGGGTGAAAGAGGAGAGTGAAAAGCTGGTTTAAAACTCAACATTCAAAAAATGAAGATCATGGCATCCAGCCCCATCACTTCATGACAAATAGAAGGGGGAAAAGTGGAAACAGTGACAGATTTTATTTTCTTGGGCTCCAAAATCACTGTGGACGGTGACTGCAGCCACAAAATTAAAAGTTGATTGCTCCCTGGAAGAAAAGCTATAACAAACTTAGTGTATTAAAAAGCAGAGACATCACTTTGCCAACAAAGGTATGTATAGTCAAAGCTATGGTTTTTTCTAGTAGTCACATACAGATGTCCAAGTTGGACCATAAAGAAGGCTGAGTGCTGAAGAATTGATACTTTTGAATTGTGATCTTGAAGAAGACTCTTGAGAGTCCCTTGGATAGAAAGGAGATCAGACTTGAAGAGCTGACTCACTGGAAGATCCTGATGTTGGGAAAGACTGAGGACGAGAGGAGAAGTGGGTGACAGAGGATAAGACGGTTGGAAAGAAAGTCAAGTCACTCAGTTGTGTCTGACTCTTTGTGACCCCATGGACTGCAGCCTGTCAGACTCCTCTGTCCATGGAATTTTCTAGGCAAGGATATTGGAGTGGGTTGCCATATCCCTCTCCAGGGATCTTCCTGACCCAGGGATCGAACTTGGATCTCCTGCACTGCCGGCAGCCTCTTTACCATCTGAGCCACCAGGGAGATGGTTGGATGGCATCACTAAACTCAATGGACATGAGTCTGAGCAAACTCTGGGAGATAGTGAAGGACAGGGAACCCCGGCGAGCTGCAGTCCATGAGGTCATAAAGAGTCGGATGCAACTTATCGAGACTGAATAACAACAAAGGCACTCATAAATATTTATGGCATGAATAAGTAAATTAGTAGATTATAAGGGAAAATTTATTTAATTAACTAGGAGTAAAAAATAATGCAACACTGTGAAGATCATTTAATATGTTAATGCGTATAATAACATAACGGTCCTTCCCAGGTGGCTTCAGTGGGTAAAGAACCTGCCTGCCAGTACAGGAGACCCAAGAGGCATGGGTTTGCTCCCTGGGTCACGAAGATCCTCTGGAGAAGGAAATGGCGACCCACTCCAGCATTCTTGCCTGGAAAATTCCATGGACAGAGGAGCCTGGCGGGCTACAGTCCATGGGGTCGCAAAAGAGTTGAACAGGACTGAGTAACTGAGGACACATATACCATAATACAGTAGAAAGAGCATGAAGTAAGAGGTGCCACAGGAGAGTAGAAGCCCTGATTGCCAAGGTCTACACATGCCAGCCTTCCTGAGTTTTGCTCTTTCCCCTCTCCCATTCATGCCCTACTGTGACTCTACTAAATTTTTGGTGTTCTCTAATAAAGGTGCCTGGCTGACTCTTTCAGGCCTGGAAGGCACTGCTCTGTGGGTGTCCTTTACCCATTTCTTTTCCCCTTTCCTCCTTCCCTTTGAGCTGTGCTTAGCAATCATTGCCTCTGAGTAGCCTTGCTCGACCTGTTGCATCCTGACTGCACTTCTCATCTGTGATTGCACACACAGCACCCCATGCTATCTAAACCTGTCACGTGTGTTAGGGACTCTGAAACCAAACCTGAATAGTTTTGAACTCTTTTTGGCTGACCACAGGTGAAAAGCAGTTCCTCTAACCACTGCCAGCAGAGAATTGTTTGCTAGGGCTTTAAGGATGGAAGTGAAATATGAAGAAGCATTGGGTTTCTGGAAGAATCACAGTGTTGAGTCTTCTTGACCATAAAGATATAAATGATCACTTCAATTTTCCTTTTGGTGGTGTGGTGGCTCCCTATGTTGGTGAAATGACACACGTGTAAATATTTCAGACACAGTTTTCATGAGAGGAGGGCCCTTGGAAGGGCCTTTGCTTCTTTTCGCATCCACAACCCTTTTGGATTTCGTATTCTCCTAGCTGGGCCCAGCGGATGGGTCTGGGGGCTCATGAGATTTGGGAAGGGAGATGGGAGAAACAACTGATTCACCCCAAAAAGAACAGATCTGACTCTGAGATGATCAAAGAGAACATCCCTGTGCAAGGATCTCTAGAACCTGTGACCTGTTTTTTAAAGGACTGAAGTTTCTTTGTGAAGGCTTTAGGCTTTTGCTTTCCTAGGGAAGTGCAGGGAAAATTAAGTTTGTGTGTCATGAAGTGCAAGGAGAGAGCTGGAGAATGTGGAGAGGTGGTGACAGACCAGAAGGCCAGAGTAATTGGAGAGAAGCTAAGAACCATTCCAAGTGACACGTGACCAGTGATACCTGAGATGAGGAAACATTAACCAGAGTCCTCCAACATTCATGAAAACACCAATTTCCTATTAGTCACGCAACATAAAGATTCAAGTTATTCTATTTGGCTGTTAAAACAACAAACTGTCAAGGCTGGAAAATCTGGGGACCCTCAGATTTCACATTGAAGGCTCCATCTGGTTAGGGCCTCCCAGGGGTACCTAGAGGTAAAGAACCCGCCTGCCAATGCAGGGGACAGAAGAGGTGGTTCAATCCTGGGGTTGGGAAGATCCCCTGGAGAAGGGTATGGCAACCCACTCCAGTTTTCTTGCCTGAGGAATCCCATGGACAGAGGAGCCTGGTGGGCTACAGTCCATAGGTCTTAAAGAAGAACAAACTGAGCAACTTAGCACTCATCTGGGATAATGACCAGGAAATAATGCTTAGGGCAAGAGCCACCAATCTATTGAATGGGTCAGTGTACAGGTCTTGGCGTGGACCCACAGAAGAAGTTTGTATGGATTGGGGGGATACTTTGCTTTCACTTTTCACTTTCACGCACTGGAGAAGAAATGGCAACCCACTCCAGTGTTCTTGCCTGGACAATCCCAGGGACGGGGGAGCCTGGTGGGCTGCCATCTATGGGGTCGCACAGAGTCGGACACGACCGAAGCAACTTAGCAGCAGCAGCAGCAGCAGGTGGGCCCTGAAGGACTGAGAGAGACTGGATCTCACAAGTTACCTCTTCAGGGGAGTGCTTGGCAAAGTTTTCAAGAGGAAAGAAAATGCATGTGCAGCTTTATTAGGTTTTCCTGAGGGTGTAACTCTGATTCCCTGAGACTGGAGTGGAGGTTAGTTACATGAAAAGTGATTACCAAGATAATTACTGCAGACTCTGGATTTCTGAAAAGCCTCAATTTATTTAAATAAAGAGAGAGAGAGAGAGAGAGAGAGACTTCCCTGGTGGTCAGTGGCTAAAACTCTGAGCTACCAATGCAGAGGTCCTAGATTTGATCCCTGGTCAGGGAGAATGGCAAACCACTTCAGCATTCTTGCCTTGAGATCCCCATGAACAGTATGAAAAGGCAAAAAGATATGATGCTGAAAGATGAACTCTGCAGGTTGGTAGGTGCCCAATATGCTACTAGAGAAGACCAGAGAAACAGCTCCAGAAGGAACAAAGAGGCAACGCCCAGTTGCAGATGTATCTGGTGGTGAAAGTAAAGTCTGATGCTCTAAAGAGAAATATTGCATAGGAACCTGGAATGTTAGATCCATGAATCAAGGTAAATTGGAAGTGGTCAAACAGGAGATGGCAAGAGTGAACAATGGCATTTTAGGAATCAGTAAACTAAAATGGACGGGAATGGGCTTCTTTAATTCAGATGACTATTATATCTACTACTGTGGGCAAGAATCCCTTAGAAGAAATGGAATAGACTTTATAGTCAACAAAAATCTGAATGCAGTACTTGGGTGCAATCTCAAAATTGACAGAGTGATCTCTGTTTGTTTCCAAGGCAAGCATTCAATTACACAGTAATCCAAGTCTATGCCCAACCAGTAATGCCAAAAAGTTGAAGTTGAACAGTTCTATGAGGACCTATAGACCTTCTAGAACTAACACCAAAAAAAGATGTCCTTTTCATCATAGGGGACTGGAATGCAAAAGTAGGAAGTCAGAGATACCTGGAGTAACAGGCAAGTTTGGCCTGGGGTACAAATGAAGTAAGGCAAAGGCTAACGAGAGT